>NC_049908.1:2366304-3021019 GCF_001411555.2 Juglans regia | reverse complement strand
CTCCAAAAAAAAAAAAAAAAAAAAAAAAATAGTATGAACATAGCTTGTTTACACGGAGAGGACGAATTTATAAATAATTATTTTATTTTTAAATTGGTGTATAAAATATAGTTAATAAAACACTTACATATTATTATTTAATTTGAAAGATAAATTTTAAATTTTGAATCTTACAAATAAAGTTATATTATTTAAATAATGAAGAAGTTCTAAACACATTGATTTGAGAATAAAATATTTATTTTATAAAAGGCACATACCACCTTGTAGGAAAAACACCCCACGAAATTGAGTAAAAGAGGGCCTAAGAATGATTCTTTACACTACAGGTATGCAATTAGTGCAAGGATGAAATATGATAAGCAACTTCTTGTTGATCATCTGTTTGTTAATTTGTACCATTGGTTATGTAAGACTTACAACAACATTAATCTTAAGAAGGGGGCTCAGGATAGGGGTGCCCTTGTCCTACCCCTCGTGGGCGGATGCAGGGAGAGGAACTGGTCCCCACGACTGTCTGCCCCACCTTGTCCAAAATTGAAGAACAATAACAAATCTACATATCTATTCTTAAAATCCACAAATCTATCATCCAACAACAAATTCAATAAATTAAGAAGTACAAATAGTCAAACAAAATGACATGGAAAAAAATAAAATAAAATCCCAACCACAACCCACGGCAAGACCATAGTGTGACCGTGGGTATAAGCAAAGGAATTACGGCCACACTTCAAGAACGAGAATAAAAATTGAAAATAGAAAAATGAGGAGGAGGACATGAATGGCAGACTCGCGAATGGAGAGAAACAAGAAGGGAGAGGAGAGGAGAGGAGTTAAGAATTGTGCAGAGAGAGAGAGAGAGAGAGAGAGAGAGAGAGAGAGAGAGAGAGAGAGAGAGAGAGTTAGGGTTTTTATTTTTTGATTTATATACTAATTCGTAAGTATAAAATGATGTCTTTTTATACTTACAAATTTGTTTATATATATTTATATGTATTTGGATTGTGTAGGCATGTGCCGGGCCCACGCCGAGCTTGGGCCCTTTCCCTTGGTAGCCAAAAGCATGGCTGGGCGGGGTGGTGGGTGGCGGAGCCCCGCCATCCACCCGTATACTTGGACCCTTGCCCCAAAGAATGATAAGCCAAGAACAATATTTATTTGAGAAAAGCTAGCAATTAATCGAAAGGATCAGAGAGGGTGTAACGCGGCGATGGGAGTTTTCTCTTCTCGCAATTGTTGATGGCAATTCTCCCATGTGCGCCACCCAAAAAAACAAGTTTATCAATCCTCATTAGAAATGTAGAAAGATAATTTTAAAAAAGGTAGAAATTTTTTTCCTCCTCCTAATCCTATTGGGTATGTGGAGCCTAGTTTATTTTTGTGGCGGCCATATTTGATGACCCGACTTGACAAGGACTCTTCGTGGCTTTTTGGTGGAGTTTCAATGAGGTTTCGACCGTGGAGTCGACCTGGTTTGCAACTCGAGAAACGACAGACAAAAAGTTCGTTTGACGTTCATGTGATAGGTCGCTTGAGTGAAGTTTAGGCAAAGAGTTCACTCGACACTCGCTTGAATGAACATTAGAAAAAGAGTTCACTTGACATCTCGAGCGAGCGAATAACTTGATAATTGAAAAATTAAGATTTTCGCCGTGTAACCATATATATATGTTTGTTATGATCAATACTATGATCAGTTTTGAGCATTGTATTTTGTCCCAAAGTGTATTTTGTCATTTCTTATTAGAATAAAATCTTCTACAATTTCATAGTGTAATGACCCGACTCAATAATTCTAAGATTGGAATATTGATAATTTTTATTGGGCCTAAATTTTATTTAATGGGTCATATCGGATAAGCCTACGAGCGATAAATTATTGATATTGATTATGAGTCTTAATTAAGCTCAATAACTAGGTTAAATTTTATTTATTATTTATTGAATAAGTTAGACTCATTTTAGAATTTAAAGATCGGTTATTAGGAATTTATTTCAATTTAAAATCATTATTGATTGAAATCTCCTACGCAGTCTCAGTCATTGCTAATCTTACATTGAATGAACTACTAAATTATATTTTTAAATTCAATCTCTCTTCTTAGATGATCACGACTGAGTGTTTAGCATATTAGTATCATTACATATATTAACCAATTTCATCTCAAACTCGTTAACACCTTCTCCCAAAAATCTCTATAAATATTTCCATTCCATGTATTATTTAAAAAAAAAATGATAAACCTTCATGAGTGCAGCGGCTAGGGGTGGGAAAAAACTCCATCCATTCTGACTCTGCTCGAAATCCGACAAGACTCCAACTCCGATGGAGTTGGAGTTTTCAGAAATAAGAGTCAAAGTCGGAGTTACTCAGAGTCAAAGTCAGAATCTAGAGTCCATGTCGGCTCCGAACTCTAATATTTAGACTTAATATATTTAATATTGTAACATAAATAACAAGTAGTTGAGTGGCTAAATGGTGCAACGTCGTGTTTTGCCAATTGATTGACTCGCATTCGAGCCCTCGTGTGCGAGATGTTGTATTTTGCAAATTTTTTTTTAGAAACCCAAAAAAGTTTAAAACAACGTTGTTTCCGCCTCTTATATATTTATCTCTTAAGGACCAAAACCCTACATCGTTTCTCTCCTCCTTCTCTGTTTTCTCAAAATTGAAAGTCTCTCTCTTTTCTCTCTTGCCGTCGTTTCTGTCATTTCTCTCTTCCTCATTTGTTTTCTCAGAACTTCTCTTTTGTCTCTTGTCCTCTCACTCAACAACTTTCTTCGTCCTTATTTTCTCTTTGTGCTCGGCTTCCTCTGTTGCAATCCAAAATCCTAGGATGTGAAAATCCTCTGTGAATCATTTTGTTAAAATTTTTGTTATTTGTTATTAAAAAAATGGGAGAAAATTAGTGTTTTCTCATAAATGTTTGTTATTTGTTGTTTTGTTATAATTTTTGTGAAATGTTCTTTCTTGGGAGATTTTGAAATTAAGTTGCAAGAGAGAAAACAAGTTGTGAATTGTGAAATGTTTTTTGTTGGGATTTTCTCAGTTCTTTCTTTGTTTTTTTTTTTCATTAAACTCTGATCAGAGCTTTGACCCCCGACTTCGACTCCGACAACTCCTATCGGAGTCGGAATCCGCTCTAATTTGAAGTCGTAGTCCAAATTAGTCTTCGACTTTGGTCGGAGTCGGAGGCCGAAGTTGGGCTTTCTGACTCCTTTGGAGTCAGAGCCCAGCCTAGCAATGGCAGAACCCAAGATACCCAGTCTAGCACTGTGTGTGTCCCACGTTCACCATGCCAATAGTCGACTGCCTCATTACTCTCACAACATTCCTCACATTTTCTCTCTCATTCTAGTTCACGTGATCAATTTCATGCCTGAAATATTGGATTAATGCTGCGAGGTAAGTAGCCTGATCATAAATTAAGATTAATATATGTTAGCTAATTATATATTTTATTATTAAAACTAGTTTTTTGGAAGCCAATATTTATGCACCACGCATGTTATAATATTTTCAAACATGTCATTTATCATATTTCATTCCGCATATTATAGTTATGTATGTATTATGCATCTCACGTTATATAAGACACATAAATTTTCATACGATCAAGTGTAAGATAAGCTCATAATAGTTAACGAGATGACCATTCAGATGCATGATACTAATGCCGTTTCAAGGTGGACGTGGAAGTCACGAACTCAAGCGTGGCCTACTATAGTATACCAGAATACTATTAGCAGCTCCCTTTGAGGCCAAGGGACATGGGGCCGATGTACAACCTCGCATACATAGTTAAATGTGTTGGTCACTCAGATCAGTCAGATAAATCAGTTAATTCAGATAAATCAGTCATGCATAGCATAAGCATCAATATGATTAGTCATGATTTTAAGTTCAACATAAAATATTTTATGAAAATCTGATATTAAGTAGGTTTACGTTATGATGAGTTTCTATTATCACAGTAGCCTATATCATGTAAAGAGATCGTAGTTATGATTAATTTTATGGAACAAGCTTTGAGGAATTTTAAATAAATGCTTCCACACACTTTTTCTTATGATGATCTCAGTATTTTAATAAAAAATAATTTTATTTATAAAAAAATCTTTATACTTGATGCTTCATTATATTTAAAATAAACGAAAATATTTTTAAGTTACGTTCAATAGTAGCATTTTGGCTTTTTCAAGAATTTCTAAAAGACATGTACTTACATGTAGACAAAGACATGTTACCTACCGAACCATGTAAATATTTGTATCAATTGATTTATTTCTTATTATATATTTTATTATACTAATTTTCTGTAGTCGTTTTCCACAACAAATCGATCGATGATCTGTAGACATCACAATTTGTTCTCCTAATCCCTGGCATATATTATATGTAGGGGTACAAAAAAGGTCCATGCAGTGACGAGAGTCATGCATATATAAAACACAGTACTCCTCCTTTATTCGATCCCACGTAAACTTTGCTGGGGGGATCAGATCGCTAGAATTTCTCCATTTAACGCTCTGTACGTACTGTCCAAACGCAATAATGGGTTTCACACATTCCTTTATTCCTACGTTAACTTTGCTGGTAGATTCGAATTCATGTGGTGCTGGAGATCATGATAAGGATCACGGGGTGTTTACCCATAATAATTTGCTCCAGTATTTATATGCATGCAAGCAAAACCAGCTGATCAAGAGAAAAAGGAGATCGATCGGAGCCGGCTAGCTAGCTAGCTACTGATGTTAAACTAACATGCAGCGCTGTAATTGTACCCTTTGACCTAAATAAACTGATAATGATGAATATTAATCATGATACCGTTCTTACCTAAGAGTTTTTTTGTTTTTCATAAAATAAAAAAGGGAATGTGCAAGAACAAGAACATGAGACAAAGTAGTACTAACAACGTATATGAAAGCCAGGTTGACTAAAAACAAATGACCTGCATGCAAATGGTAATGATCGAGGAAGAGACAAGGATGGAGGAGCATCCGAAAGTCCCAAAATCCCAACGAGGGAAGCGTTTCGTTGCTGGAGGCCACATTAAATTTTAGTAAGAGAGGATCAGCTACCATCTGTGATCTTCTTGTCATTTACTTAACCCCTGCGTTGCTTCCTTTTTTAACCTAACATTCAGTACTTCCACGCCGCACACTCAATTTACTTTTTATTTTTTCTTATGTCTTCTTCTTGGCTCCCTGCCAACCATCTAGGTTATTCGTCTTCATCATTCCTGTCTGTACCTGATCCCCCACCTTCACCCTTACGCATTCTCTCTCTCTCTCTCTCTTTCAGCACCCCTCATCATTTACCTCTCAATTGCCTCAGCATATCTTCTATATATCTCATTCTCTCTCAAAATACCGGCCTGGCTACACTTACTTTGATATTAATTAGTGCTTGCCAACTGAGAAAACTCTCTCCGAATTATAGTACTTCCTCTACCGGCAAATGGGTTTGCAAATGGGTTTCGAAACTTTAGAAGAAATCCGGCCGGTTACGCCGATACGAACAATTTCAATAACTCGAAGCTTCAACCATGCTATGGAATTGTCCAGCCCGGATGAAAGAAAAGATCAGCTCTTAGATGATGAAGAGTGTCACACACCCAAGACTTCAGATCAGGCCTTGAAGTCTCCCTCGGTATGCCCACCGGCTCCCAAGAAACCTCGGACGGCAAAGAGAAAACTGATCAGGCCGCCTCCGAAAAGGTTTTTACAAGTTCCCCAAGATCTTGCTTCGGTATTTATGGCACTCAACAAGCCTTCCAAGAAGATCAGAGCCAGTTAAAAGGCAGCGCTCCTGTACGTGGTATATGTAGTTGTTACCATTATCCGATCTATTTGTTGCTAGCTAAGCTTTAAAGGACAGAAGAAGGAGTACTGTAAAAATGCATGGAAATTGGTAAATGAATTAGTTGAAGTTACTATCGTTATCTAGATTTGTTTTTAATTATGAAGCTTCGGATCCACTGAAAGTACTTCCATTTTCTTTTAGATCCTCACTGGTTGGGCTGGGTAGAAAGATCTCTGCTCCATTTCTTTGAAACCTAACCATACATGATATGAAGCTCAATGATGTGGGAATTGCAAAGAAGCGCAAGATCTAGAGTGCCTTTCTGCATCTAATCCTTCTTTCCCATCTCTTTTCTATAGGTTCAACCTTTTAAACTTCTAACGATTCTTTCATGCGAACGTTCCATTAATTATTTTCTTTGATCTTCTGCTCCTCTTGGAGAAGCTGTACACTGAGAGAGAGATTCTGGAAACGACCGAAATTCTGGCTAGCTAGAGGCTAGTTCAGAGATGATGAGCGAAACGATCGATATTAGTCAGCAATATTTCGGTTATGAGTTTCGGACATATATATCGGCCTGATTCTTGTATGGAGCTCTACGTAGAGGTTATATATAGGTTGGGGGGACCTGGGGATCGAAGCTAATTCGTCCATGGCCTACACTCTGACATTCAAAATCTTGTCAGCCTTGGCCTATACTAATAGTTCCCAGAAAATTTAACTCTAGTAATACGCAAGGAAATCACATTTCTTTAATTTGCTTTGTTAGATATCTATTAATTTCCTAGTAATGCCACTCATTTACACGCCAAATGTATATGCAGATCAGTATATATATATATATATATATATATATATATATATATATGTAGTAACTTGCATGTATGGTTCGAAGATTTTTCTAAAAATTTCTGAATTTTTTTAAAAATAGTTTGAGATCATTTTCTGAAGTGGTCTGTATAAAACGTTTGAATTGCATGGGAAAGCTTTCTGTTTTATTAGAGTTTGTATGGTGGTGATATTCATTGAAGTGATCCTTCGGAGAGAGAAGCTAGAACTAGTTTTTCTGAGTTTTTTTTTTTTTTTTTTCCCTTAAAAGTCGTTTTAATTTTATGTTATTTCTTAAATCATAAAATTCCATTCAAAATGATTATATGAAAATTAATTTCGAGAAATGATTTTTTTTTATTGTGTAAAAAAGTGTTTAGTTTAATTAACATTTTTTTTTTCTTTTTGTAAAAGAGAAAAGAAAAGAGAAGAGAAGAGATTTGAATCCGCACCATTCGTGACAGAGAATGCTTAAATACGCAAAAAGGCCGATTTCTGTCCTATCGTTGGCATTTGGCAATTCGCCAATTCCCCAGAAACGAAGGATGATTTTGATCCATAATATAATGTGATACAATTCTTTTAAAAGAAAGATACGAGGGCAAAGGTTTATTACACTGAATAGGTCGGAAATGAGAACATATTTTACATGTGTTGCCAAGAGAACAAACTGAAGTATAGTTGCAGAGAAAAGAAAATGAATCTTTGAAACGCCACGGGGGAAAATAACACAGGAGTGCTGGATTTCGAAGTCGGTGACTATTCATCACTACTGTATCTGCAACTATACTAGAGCTGAACGCTCTATCTTGGCACACATTTGTGCAGTCTTGAGCATACAAACCGGTTTGGAATATCAGTCTCAAAAATGGTAGAGCAAGCCTCCGGGATCAAGATTCGTACAGCCGACTCGACTAGTACTTCAGGTGACGCGAATTAGAAGTACCACCATGATAAAACTACATGTCATCACAAAGATCACAAGCCATGTGAAGCATGTAGTCTTAGAAGTCAAAGAGTATATCTCCATTGCCCGTGCATTAGCACGACCAGTGCTTGCCAAGCTATGCTCAACAGCCTTCTCTGTAGAATCAAGTATCTGCACTCAAACATAATCAACTTATGAGATTGCTTGATCCTCAGTCTAACACCAGAACATGAAAAAGAAGAAAGTAAAAGCTCTTTACCAATACTAAAAACCAGTCATTACAGTTCAAGTTATTGGTTAGATTCCATCCCCACACACTCCAAGTTATGTAGGGTCAGATTCTTTTAGAATTATTTTTCTACAATTAATATACTTATGAAACTACCCATCTCATGTGTTTCAACTATAAATAATCAAAGTGATGCAAGGCCTCTCCATAAATCGTGGGTACTTACTTTTTCAGTGTTTTCCACTGACTGGCTTATCATTAGACTACTCTCCTTGAGTTGTTGTGCCAGCCCAACCATTTCATCAATGAAGTCCTCTTGAAGCTTTCTGTGGCAAGATAGAAAAGGTAACAAAGATTTAAAGCAGCACAATGTGCGGAGAAGTTATTACTGACGACAGATCTTTTTTGAGTCTTTGATGCATAACCCAGTGTTTACAGTCATTTTAGGAAAGCTGAACAAGAAAACCATAATTTTCAGTCTGGGAATAATAGATTGCAGGGAGCTATTGTAAATTGGAGACAAGATCCATTAGCTTAATGACCTACACACTTACAGCACTCACTAGGCACAAAAGGGCAAGCCACCTCACTAGTGTCTCGACTGAAGCACCTAGCTAGGTGAACTCAGATTTCCTTAGACATTACTGATTTAAACAATGATGTAAGCACATTGCTTTTATGGACAGTGCTCAGGAAATACTCCAGGCAATGGCTTTTTATGTTTGGAAATATACGAAATTTCATAACAAAAGAAATTTACAAGCTTTTTTTTTTATAAGTAAATTTACAAGCTTTTTTTATAGGTAACCAAGAAGTTTTATTACCAAGGTAAATAGGCATAGCCTAAGTGCATAGGATGTATACAAGAGAGTACTACCTAACTAGGATTTACAACCAAAAGAAATTTAAAAGCTTACCTGTGCTTTTTTATATGTGCTTGTGAGGAAGCATCCAGTTTGACAGGCGCTGATGAATGATTCTCAGCATTGTCATGAACTCTATCTTCAGAATTCGATCCAGGCCTGGTCAATGATCCAAACTGCCCAAAGATTAACATCATAACATAGAAAAGAGCCAAAAGCTAATCAAATCATGTTGATTCCAAATTTCCAACTACCTCAGATTCACATACACGGATCTTTTTCTTAGTCCGGGAGTAGGGAGAAGATGATTTTCTACTCCTGTTCTAGAAGGGCTCTCATGTGTGCTTGTCTTTGCAAAGGGTTCCTCAGATACTTGCATATCAGGCTGAGCAGCCTGCAAAAGTGTTGTCAAGTGGAAACAACATTTGGAAGGGATACAGACTATATCAGAGAGAGGCAGAAGTCAATAACCTCCATGCCAAATTATACTAATCAGAGCCACCATTTCACTCCAGTGAAAGAAATGAATAAAGTACTCGGTTCAGGGCCCACTAGGTCCATATGAATTTCAAGCTTAAAGCTTGTTTACCATATAAACTCCAACCAAAATGTTTGGAACTCCCTATTCATTAGCATTTTAATTCATGGCAACTTATTCTAGCAAAAAGAAGTAATGGATTCTCTGGCTACTCAATGCCCGTCCACTTTAGTATTAAGACTTTCCTTACACTAATTAGCAAAAAAAGTCTTTCAAAGTATTGAATCAACCAAAACGCCTACCACTTTCATCACTACAAACCCCTCATGCAGGTTGTGCTCACCAAAGTAGTTCTGGTTTTCCTCCCCGATTTAATGATATGACCACGCGAAGTATTTTAGGTGTCTTTAGTCTTTAGCTATTGCAGGAAAACAACAAAAATAGAAGCAATTTATTTTCTTATTATTAGTCATAGCACTATCAGATTTACAAACTCAATCTGTTGTTAACCAAATTTAGTCTTAAGAAGTCATAAGCAAGGTTTCATTCGAACTTACAAGAAATAAATTTTTGTTTTTTGGAAAAAGTAAAAACAGTAACCTCTTTAATATTATGTACCTATGGAAACTTTATGTTGGCTTGCTAATTAATATGCACGCACCAATGGGGCAGTTAATTTGGAAGCAATCAGTTTGATCTTCTCTGAATACTCATTCACCTTGGCCTTTGAAACCCTGTACATACAGCACAAATACAACACCTGAATCAGCCATTTGAAATAATCAAGAGTGAAGATAAATATCATTTTAAAGTCAGTCAATTATGAAACAATTTTTGCCAAATGCCAGTGTTTGCCTTGGATCTAGGAAAAATAAATGCAGACTCAACTAACCATTAAGTAGCATTTTCTATTAAATAAATCTTTGTAGTAAGCATCTTTCCAAAGCAAGAACGGTCAACAAATTTATCATTGCAAGTCTAAAGAGCAACTATAGGCATAAAATCCATATAAGATTTGGAAAAGTATGGGTTTGCTCCCCAATGGTCACCAGTTCGAGTCCTCTTAGGGCCATTGGAGGTTTACCTGGTCGTTAATTTCAGGGTCTCATGGGATTAGTCGAGGTGTGCGAAAGCTGGCCCGGACACCCACGGTTATAAAAAAAAAAGATTTGGAAAAGCTAGTATAGTTCTCAAAAACTAAGGATTGGGGAAACCGTACGTTATCTTCACATTCCAAGAACCATTGGCCTCAGTAGTCTTGTCTATGACCCATGACACTTTTAGATATTCCATAGTAAAAAAGACCTAATGCACAAATTTGACTCATTGGATGGGCCAGTACGGGTCTAAATTTTTTTTTCCATTGGACAAGTCTAGACCAAAATCCGTCCATGTCAAGGCATATTTCAGGCAATACATATCTCACATCTCCCAATAAGAGAAAGAAAACATGATTCTAGAGTAGTTCATTCCAAAACAAACATTTTAGTTTTGTACCCTAGTCTAAGCATCAAGGTAGTCAAGTCCCTCAAGGCAGTTGAAACCCTAGATCACATGCAGTAGTACTTCATGCTAAAAAGGTACTCACCCTGGTGAAACTGGAGACCTGTATAGTATTGGTTGGCAGCATCTAATGATATCTCATAAATTATATTGGCATATTTGAAGTCATTAAATTTATCCCACACCAAATAGAAAATCTATTCTCTAATGGTCTAGGGTAAGAATGGAGCATAAACACATACTAAGAAAGAAAAACCATGTAGACAGACGTATCTTTAGAAGGACTTAGACATTTTGATCACCTTTAACCAAACTCAAGAGTTAGCTAGTGAAATAGGCAGAAGTCATAGAGACACTATAAATGAATAGTTATACCAGCAAAGCAAAACCAGGAAGGAACTAAGAGCAGAATCAAAGAAAAAAAAACGGAAATAAATGAGTATACTGACCTAGGTAAGCCTTCAGGAGTAGTCTCTTCAGCTACTTGTTCCACTTGTTCTCGTAATGTTGCAACATACTGCAAATTCACATGATTCATGTGATCACAGAAGGCATTTCACTAAAATTAGAACACCTAGATATAAAATCAAGAAAAAAATTGAAGAGCCCAAAGAAGAAGAAATAGCCAAAGTAAATATCACTTCAGAGAACTTTATACATACATGTACAAGTTTTGCCAGGTTTTGTTGATGAGGTGCAGCTGCAAGCTACCTCCTCAAGTTCACTTCTGTTTTACTGATTCCCATCACAAAATCCTAGAGCGTTGAACAAACATGGAAGCACTTAAGTAGATAGATGAGTATGGCTATTCAACAATAAATGAAACTCAAATCGCAAAATAGTTTAGCAATTCAAGTGACCACAACTTCATGTTTTTTAAATGATAAAATTCCCACTTTACCAGTAAGACAGAAAACAAACCCAAAACTAACCAAGCAATGTAGTGACCATACGTCCATTACGATCTGATAACTAGAGCATAATATCAAAAGAATCTGAATACTCCCTGTAAGAAGAGTAAGAGAAAATCAAGATTTCAATTGCTGGAAATAAAACCTCTGTGAGGCGCTGTCTCAAACATATAACAGGTCTCCGGAAAACAACAAAGCATACAATTTAGATTTGTTTTACGAATTGATGTTGTCTCTTTTGCTACAAATGCACGATCCAAGATGGCCGATTTACTCGCAAAATCATATGCAGAAATTATATATAAAAAACAGTGTAACTTCAAAGATCGTCGATTTTTCCTTTTCCTTTCTTTTTCAATGGAAAGAATCTAGACTTCTAGCAACTCAAAAACATTCCTTAAAAAAAACTCACCTGACAAAATTCAGAATTCAGAGAAGGATATAGAGAGCGAAAACAATGGACTCGGTACAAATTCGCTGTCAATTCCACTGAGAGACAGCGCCACGACGCATTAATTTGGAACCAGATTCAGTTCGGCTTCATACCTTTTCTCCCTTCTCACACATTAATTTATTATTATTTATAAATAAAGTTTAAGATAATTAATTTTAGGGAAAGGTTTGACCGTTTGAAAGAAAAATTATCCATTCTGATAAAATAGATTTAACGTAGTAACGTTAATTTATAATTTTATTTTTATAATTTTATTTTATAATAATATATAAGACAGTACTTTCCACGTATTTAGCGCTCTCGCTTTCCACAGATGCCTACTCAGAACTCTCTATCCTAATCGGATTTTGGATCGCTTAAAAAATAGAGAGAGTATTTTAGGATAAATCTATGAGAATAAACTATTAAGCACGCGGCGGTCAGGAAGTTAGGCAACACGCGCCCGAACTCCGCACACCGTAAGCGGTAGAGGTAATCTAGTGTGAAAGTGATTCGAAGAGTTTGCGTAGCTCCTCAAACGTTCAAGACTCGTCAACAACCTACTAGAAAGGTAAAAGAAAACTCTCTTTTTCCCTTTGTTAAGTCTTCTACTTTGAAGGTTGAATTTCTTCTCCTAGCTAACTTTGATTGTTATCTGAAGTTTTCGGATCAAAATCAAATAGGTTGCAGTCTTGCAGAGATATCAAGAGGCAGACAGAGAAACAGAGAGACTGTGTGGAAGAAGAAGAAGAAGAAGAAGAAGCGGAAGAAAATGGCGTACGTGGACCACGCGTTCTCGATAACGGACGAGGACATAATGATGGAGACCTCTTACACGGTGAACAACCGGCCTCCCATCAAGGAGATCGCTCTCGCCATCTCCCTTCTCATCTTCGGTACCCTCGGCATCATCGTCGGTTTCCTCATGGCCTTCAACCACGTCGGCGGCGACCGTGCTCACGGTTATTTTTTCCTTATTTTTTCTCTTCCTATGTTAATCCTAACCTCTTCTTATTCTTCTTCTTCTTTTAATCTTTTTCTTGAATTCCCGTGTTCTACTATTGTTTTTAAAAAACCATCGAATGTGCCTGATCTAAGGGCTAGGGTTTTCAAATTTTCTGGATGAAATAGCGTTTTAGATTCTGTTTCTTCATTTAATTTCTTGGTAGCCAAACAGATCCCAAAGCGAAGTAATTCCTTTTTTGTGGAATTTCTTCTACAATCTTGATTTGTTGGGCTGCTGAGAGATTAGGAGATAGTAGTACTGGAATAAAACCAACAGAACTTTGTCAGGGTTAGGGTTTTCTGTTTATGGCTTTCGGTTCTAATATTGATTATGTTTTGATGATGAATGATTAGGGCTCTTCTTTGCAATACTGGGTTCGATCTTGTTCATTCCGGGGTTTTACTATACAAGAATTGCGTACTATGCATATAAGGGATACAAGGGCTTCTCTTTCTCCAACATACCTGCTGTATAATGCACGATTGGCTGGAAGTTCAAGCTCGCCTTCTACTCCTGTACAGATCTTTCCTCAAGATGTAATTTTTAATGAATACTGTGTATTAGCTGAAAATAGTTCTGAACAAGGTAATATTCTTGGAGTTTCTTGTTGCAATGTAGTTTATTTGCATTTTGCAATCCTTGTGACGGTCATGTGACCTGTGAAATTCATGATTTTGTCCTGTTTTGTATTTGTATCTGCTGTTGTCTTTTTGATATAGTGGCATAAGCACACTTGTTGCTTGCAATTTTTCTTTTATATGGTTGCTTATTGAAATATGCAGGAAGGGGAAATATAGATTATTTTCTGGTTTAGTTTTACCGTGTTTGCTAGCCGTGTAGCAGATGACAGATACTAAATTATGATTAAGAAGGCTAGCCTAATGTTATTTATTTTTGGTTTTGTCTATTGAGTGAAATAAAAAGGGGAAATATTTTCATGTTCAAAAATAGCTTATATAATGTTATTTTTCTTTAAACATTTTTTATGGGGATTTGCAGCTATCCAAACCAGGCCTAAGTGGCACAAAGTTGCTTCCTCAGCTGTATTAGATATTATATCTGTGAGGTCTCTGTTGTTTGTATTCCGAAAGACTTCAGAAACGGTTTATATATGTTCAACTTTGTAAATGATATTCCTCCGTCTGTGATGCATAACTAAATTTAGAATGCCGTGAGGCGTGATGTGGGATACAATGTTACCCCATACCTTGATTACAAGCGGATGGTTCGAGCGTACTCTGCAGCAAAGTGTCCAACTCGTGTCAGTGATATCGTTTCAAAGATCATCTTTATCATCCTCCACAGCAACACAGAGAAACTTGGCCAGCTCTCCACTTTCATATCTGGAAACAATGTGTTGAGGAGTTTCTCAGCATGATTTTTAGGACCCAGCTCGTGTTACAACATGAAGTTGTGCCAAGCCATCTCTGTTCAACTATCTATACTACTATTGATGGTTCAATGGACCATAACCGTTCAACAATCTATAGCTACCATTGATGGTTCTTATGCTCTCGACAAACACCTAAATTTGTTACACATCACATGTATTTTTTTTTTAAAAAAAAAAAAACACAAAGATCCTTTTTATGGATGTAAAACACTTTTTATCTCCCAATGTAAATGTACGACTGAAAAAAGAAAAGAAAATACATAAAACATGTATAAAAATTTATGTTTTGATGTTGTCGTAAGCTGTGTCTAGGTACCAGCCCATAAGCAGCAGAAAATACAACCAAAAAAGAAACAAAACGCAAGAGTATCCGTTGAAACTAGGTGCAGGGGCAGCAGACGGCAACGCAACCGCACGGCATCGGCAGCAGAGGAAAGAATGGAGGAGAAGCACGAGAGGAAGAGCTCACGCCGAAAAAGGAAAAGCATACCCCAAACTTTCTCTTACCACAACCGTAGCCTTCACCTTCACCCTCAACTTCGACATGTTGATGCCGACACCATTTTCGCTCTGTTACTCGCAGCGATCTCCAACTCTCACAGACCCGACTCCCTTTCCTTGATCGAGAAATGTCTAATCAAGCTCCCTCACTCTCTTCTCTCCACGAAACCCAACCACATCCTGTCTTTGCTTCCCTTCCTTCTCTGTTCCAAGTAATCTCTTCAACGTATCCTTAAATTCGATTAACTCAAACGAGCCCATTATGAATGAATTACTGCTGATTCTTCGATTTTCTTATATTCTTTCATTGCAGAAGGGCCTCCATAACGTCTCGCGGCGCGGAGATTGTGGGCATGGCGTCGCTGTTTTCACTCGAAATGAATGAACGGATTGCTTTCGATGCTGATATTGTGAAAGGTTTGGTTTCGGCTTTGGCAAGTTCCAAGAGGAGTGTGTTAATGGCTGCGTGCAATGCTGTTCTGGATATGTCGACAACCTCGGTTGCTCGAGAGCGCCTGCTGGCATCCTCCGCTTTGGAGAGTCTAATGTGAGTGTCTAATTAAAGATTATTATGTTGTTATAGTTTCTTGCATTTTGATTTTCAACCCAGTAGTGCTTTTTGTTTTTTGGATCTGCAAGTCGGATAATGTACTGTTTGCTTGAGAATTAAGGAAAATAAAAGAGTTTCTGTTCTTTAGTGTTACGGTGTTTGGTTTTCTTTTCTTCTTTAGTGAATGGGACCATATTGTTGTTTTAGCCATGTAAGAAGGATTATGGTTTGGTGTTGTTAAGAGGGAAGAAAAAAGGTTTACGAGATTGTTCTCTAGTAGTGTGCATTAAGCGTGCATGAGCAGTGCATAAAGAAGAAGAAAAAGAAATTACGGTGTTACCTTTAGTTTAATATCTTTGCATTAGTTTGAGGGTTTGTGCTAAACCATCTGATAAAATCCAAAATATCAATTAAGAGTTCTGGAAAGTTCTTGATTTTTTTATTTTACCTATATAAAAAAAAGGTTCTCGAATTCCCTTTCTACCAGTTAAGCCCTTTGAATGGCACAGGCTTAACCCCTGTTTTAGTTCCATCCAAAAAATTTATTTGCTTGATAATATCAATCCTGTTTTACCTTTCCTGTCTTCTTACACGCATTTAGCATTTATTGAAAGCACACATTTTTTCTTTCTTCACGTGGGCATGTGTGAGAAAAATTTTCAACTTGAACATTCACCACTACTAAAGCGAGCACCTTGAAGTATCATCTGACTCTTGCTCTAGATGAGGTTCAATTAGTGAAAACTGGGATTAGAAAAATGCAGTTTGATGTCTTGGCAGATTGTTACTAGTTTGCTAATGACAGAGACAGAATGACCTCTTGATTTCACTTTTCCTCGATGTTCTTTTTCCACTAACTTAATGGTTTTTTTATGTTTGTACGCAACACCTAGCAATTGAAAAATCGGTAACTTGATCATTATAACCATTCCCTTCTTCCTATGAGTGTTCTTCACTTAAGGAAGGAATCTTCATGATGCCTAAGTTGATTGGCCATAGTTGTAATGAAATTGGAATTTTTTTTTTTTTGCCATTTTTAATTCCTGCTGACAGAAAATGTCTCCTCTGCTTGTCATTTTGTCTTCGCTTTTCTAGTATTAGAATGTAACCAGGTGTTTCTTTTGTATTCTTCATGTGTACTTGGGCTTCGCCTATTACATTGTGCTTAATAAATATTTTTAACTCATCAAAAAAAAAATTTATGTCATTTTGTATATGGGTTTCCATATTAGATGGTATATTGATATTTTGAGCTAAGGATTTTGAATAAATTTACTTCATTTTCACTAGGTTTGGATTCCTTCAGGTTCCTAAATCTCCAGTAATGCAAGTCTCTCTATGCACTGTGGATGATGGAAATGCTACCTGTCTCAAGATCGGGTTTGAGGAAGATGAACTCCCAATATTACTTCTTACTGCATCTGTAATTCTCATTAACTCCTGCAACATGGAACAGTTGGAAAAGATCCCAACAAATCTATCTGAAACTTTCTTGGTCCTTTTGAAAAAGCTGTGGGCTAAAGTGCATAATCAAATGTTGCTTGCCAACACCATGAGATCCATCCAAGAGGCACACATTTATGTAAGCAACATTAGAACTGATAATATCGCTGAAAGCATCTTTAGGCTTTCCATTAATAGTAGTCAAGTTACAGCAGCTTTACCTTTTGAAGTGGTCAAAAGAAGTATCTTTGGTTTGGGTAGTTCTAGTTTTGAAGATTTCATGTTAAATCATTGGGAGGTATCGCCCTTTAGAATTTCAAGGGCTTTGGATGTAAGAGATGATGTTTTCAGTTCATTTATACGGTCTCTACACTCAGCTGAAACAGTTCCCTCCTTTCTTTCTTTAATCCTTCAAAACTCTGTGTCTTGTTTTCCTATTTCTTCAGATGAACTAGGCATCCTTAGTTTTTTGGAGGAGGTGAGGAATAAATTGGGTTGCCCTATAATCTATCAGCAAGACATACGGGTGTTAAGAACAGAAAGCCAATTGAAAAGAGAGGTGCATTTCTTTAAGGAGAGTCTCAACTCTTGCTACAAAAATGGTTCCCACTTTTTTAACATTGATGATGTTTTGAAATGTGAAGAAGCATATCAAGAGGGTTACACAGTAGCACTTCGTGGCATGGAATTTCGCTTTGAGAGCATCGCCGCTATTGCAAATGGAGTAGCATCTATCTTCGGCCAACCATCTGTGGGTGTCAATATGTACTTGACGCCGCCTAATTCTCAGGGTTTGGCTCGTCACTTTGACGACCACTGTGTGTTTGTTTGCCAACTTTTTGGAACTAAGAAGTGGACTGTTTTTTCTCAGCCAAATGCCCAGTTACCTCGCTTATATGATCCTCTTGATAGCCTACCTGGAGTAGAGGCTGAGGTTTCAGTGGCTGAATGCAGAGAGATTTTGCTAAAAGAAGGTGATATCTTGTATATTCCCAGAGGTTTTCCTCACGAGGCATGCACAGATAGTGGCGGTTCCAATGGCTCTGCTGGATTTTCCTTACATCTTACACTTGGTATTGAGGTCGAACCGCCTTTTGAGTGAGTAAATGTTTACTTTGATTTTGTTTCAGATTTGGTTCTAATGGTTTAGCTTCTTGTGGTTTCTTTCAGTCCTTGCATGTGGGAAATTGTGCCTTTCTTGTGCATATCTTTTTGTGCTACTTTCAAGTTCAGATTGATTGCTGACGTCCATGAAGTCAAATTAAGATTTGACTATAATGCTGAGTAGAATGTTTGTATGACACTTTTATTCCTCAGCTAGACAAATCATTCAACAGGGGAAAACATGGTTAACATGAAAATAGAAGGATACATTTCTCTACATATGCTGTGAATAACCAAACATATCTTTTTTATATAGGTAAATAGCCAAACATGTGTACATGTAAAATGTCTGCAATATTAATGTGATTGTTAAATTAGGACTCCAGTAATTAATTGAGTTGGTTATCAATACATATATATATATATATATATATCTGGCCAGTGAGCTCTTCATCAAATAGTACTTCTTACTCAGAAAAATGGATTGGAGACCAAGGTCGTGGGTTGAAGATCTACTAAGTGTGTGTAACCTATCAATAAAAAAAATAAAATAATAATTCTTCTACATTGAATAGTAACAATGTGGAAAAAAGTTAGCCTAGGCCTATCACCATACGATTGAATCAAGTATCTCGGTTCTATTTATCATACCGTGGCACATTACCCTGTTGGCATGTCCTGTTGACTCTTTTGATTGAATTCTATCTGATATAATTATAACTTATTCTTTTCTCAGCTGGATTTAAAAGATGGCTTTTGGAACACATCCACTTAATTACAGGAAGTGGTTATACAGCTATACTTGTGAAAGTACACACTGTCAGCTCTTTTCCCTTATGTTTTGACTAATATTTGGGAAGTTGAACGAGATTATGAATTTATCAACAGTCTTCTGATCAATATGGCATAATAATTTAATGCTTATCTTAAATGAACCCTTATTTATTTATTAATTGCTAAGTTAGATACTGAAAAAGACCATTTATTTTGATATCTGAGGAATTGACACGATTATTGTCTCCTTCTTAAAGTTACATTTTTTCTTAGCATCTGCTTTTTTATCAATATTTAAAAAATATATATATATATATATAGTTATTGATGATATGACACTATACAATTTTTAGAAACGGAAGTCTATTTTCTCTGTAAATTGGGATTCAATAATTGTTGATATTTTTGGGCAGAAATGACCCTTGGCCACTTGTTTGACACACTTGCTTGCTTAGATGTATCTTGCGGTAGATATGCTGTATAGAAGAAACTGCCCTTTATCCACCTGTAGTTTGGATTGAGTTTGAATTGTCAATCCAGGATAAAAATTGCATCTTCTCCACGTGAGAACTGAGATTCCATCCGTTAGGTCTCCAATTTAAAAAAAAAATCTCGTGTGTAAATCACCCTTAAAAAGAAAGTCTAGTATACAAAATATCACCATTATTACATTTGAATAAATTAAACTTAAGGACCAAAAGCAAATACTACTAGACCTTAGGTGGGCTAATGCAACTTTTTAAACCAATTATTGGCAATTCGAACTCAATCATAGCGCTGGAGGAAAAATAGTAACTTCTTCAATTCTGGATGATTCATTAGATACCTCTGCTCATTACGGCATAATGCTCATTTTGTTTGGTGAACAACTTGGATTCAAATCAATCAATCAACAACGTATTGCTTGAGCCCAGCTGTCTGATTCCCTCTTGATTTAGACCCCAATAGCCATCTTTGCCTCCCACACCCAATAGTCCACTAAAAAAGGGCTCAATTTGATTGGTCAGTCAATTAATTGATGGATCTGGGGTCTTTTAACGCGTAGACTGGCCATCCATTGCAATCTAAATCATGGGTGAACGTGAAAAGGACTTCCTTTAACGTGTATGTTGTTATTGTTAGCCCCCCTTCCCTATGAGTATGTCCGTGTGTGTGTGAAACACTTCCATCTAAAGGCTACTTCTAAATAGTCATCGATGCACATTATTATTGTTTTCAATGCTTTTTTCTCAAGTCCTTTATGCAAACCCCTGTAAATATGGCAAAGTTTTATTCATGATTGGAATGATAATGTTTGAAGTGTTGAAAACAGAGCACGTGGGCTGACCCATTTTCTTGACCAAATAATATAATATACATGTGTCTATGAGACACAGACAAGTTTTAGGATCCAGTAGCTCAGAGAGCTGAATCACTGTATGTCTTCAAAATGTAATATGGTAATCTTAGATGTTGTAGATTTGTATCAATTTCCTTGCATAGAAGTTCAAAATGTCACTATTATGTCTCTGTCCGTGCGCATGAAGTGTTAGGTTTCCAAACGATTCAAGCAAGTGAATCTAAATGCCTAGTGTTGTGTGACTTGGTGAAATCAGCAATATTTGTGTTTGCAAATTGACTTTATTGTAGTCTGTAGATCTAGACAGTGGACTTTTGTTGGTATTTATATTAACCATTAAATATAATAAGACAACAAAAAGAAAAAAGTTTTGATCCTGACATTGTGGTTAAGAGCTCGTTAATTTAAGAAGTCGCCAGAATCTTTGGAATTGAAATAACAGCAGTTTGACATTATATTGAACCTGAAACTATCCAAGTACCAGGCACTTTATTTTATGTCTTATTTGACTCAGGTGGGAGGGATTTGCTCATGTTGCACTTTGTTGCTGGAGCCAGACCCAGAAGCAACCTCAGTTCTCTCTTCTCGAGTCTGCAGTACTTCTTGATGTTATTTCTGTGAATGTCTTGCATGTTGCAATTGGGCTAGTAGGTGATTCTGATCCTACCTTCCGGAAGGCTTGCTTGGTTGCTGCAATTTCTTTGTCATCAGACACTGGTTGCTGGCTTGATCTGAATCAGAGAACCATTTTCAGCTATTTGATTGATAAAGTCAACACAGAGTCAAGGTTCTTGGAAGCGCTTAGGAGCATAGAAGTTGCAATTCAGAAAACTGAAGACCCCTTTCATCAGATAAGATGGCTCCGGCTACTCAATATGGAGGGAGAAAGCATTGAAGGAAATGATTGGAATGTGCCTTTTGTGGAGATGGCCAAGTTATTCCCTTTATGTGTAAGACACAAAGATCAGGTAGAAGCAGCATTCATGCGTGTCAAGTCTAGGTTCTGTGATGAGGTGTTATTTGGCGATGTAGTAGATAGCTATAAAATGCTGCTCGACAAGTATAGGAAGGCTAGAAAGCAGTATATGAACGGAATGGTTTCACTGCACTGTACATCATGATTCCATACATATATGTATCAACTGATTCTTCTTTAATGGTTTGTTATTCCTGTTTCTTCTCTCTCTCTCTCCAGGTAATAAATAAAATTGCATTTGGCGTGGTGAGATTTTGCTGCGTTTCTCGTGTAAGTTGTGAATAAATCCAAAGGGCATCCAGCGTTGTCCCAAGTGCATCCGTTGATGTAGAACAAGGTGCTTGCCTTCTTAACATATGAGCTGTGTTAGTGGGACTTCATACTAAAATTTGAGTGTTGTATTGGAACGTTTCTTCTATTGAAAGTTCTTATGATTCATGCACTTAGGACAGAAACTCATTTAACGTGTCCAAAATTCATTCTGATAATTGAGCTCTTACTATCATTTTAAAAAGAAAAAAACGCTTTCTCAAACTGTTAAACATTTTACACAAGCCTCTTATCGCTTAGAAATGGTACCTCTCTCTTTACTTTTCATTTATATCTTTAAACACAGTACATAATTACATTTCCTCATAAAAGCGAATAAGCTCTCTACGATTTGGGTTGTTTTGGAGTTGGAGTTGGATGTGTTGTCACCCCTTGATAATCAATGTGGTAGACAATCTCATCTGAATTGTCCCTGCTGCTTGTACGTTTAAATGCCACTGAACCTTCTTCGACGGTTGATCCTTTCATCTCTTCACCATCCTGCATTTCACAAGACCCAATAAGGCAGCCTGAAGTATAATTTTAATTGTAAACCTGGCGTGCATGGTCCATCTGGCATGGGGAAGCTAAAAGGTAAGTTTGGTCCCCTTTTTTATAATTTCAGTAATATTAATTCTAAACAATATTATTATACTGATTATTAGGGAGCTGCTTGTCATAGTTAGCTTTCTTTCTTTGTTTTTTTCTCAGAACATGAACTTAAATATTCTGTTTTGAAGCTGGGCATGGCTGAGTTGATTAATAGAACTAGTAAGTTTGAGTTTATGTCTGTGAAATAAGAAAATAATTTGATCCATATATGCAATATAACATGGCATCAAGCTCGTTTGATAAATCTTCTGATAAACTTAACAGTGAGGGACTTTTGAACTTACCTGTATTTTGTGGTATTTGTGCTTGTCGTAGGGCAGTAACATGCTCAGTTTTCTCATGGGCAGCCTTCCTTGGAGTAAAATGAGGGAAGGGGAGGGAGAGGGGGTACTGATAGTTGGGAAGATGTGGGAGACAATGGTCGTAAAGAGACATAAGAAAATGATAGAGGATGATTTCATTATTTATTTGGCCGAAATATAAAAACTTCCTAGCCTTGGGGAGGAAAACAGGAAGAAAATCTAAGTATATATAGAAGGGCATGGTATTTCCATGTGGAGAGAGTGTATTATTGCTGGAAAGGCTAGGAAACATGTATCTGCCCATGCCTATGATTATGCAGCTGATGTAAATGAGAGAGACCCCCCAAGACTCTAAGCCTGGAGACAACACATGTCCCATCCTCTTTCCTAATGAGGGACTCCTGTGTGGGATTGTTATAGGAGACACTTTCTCCTTGGTATTGTTTTGGGCGGGGTAAAGGGAAGATATTGGGTTCACGTGCATGTCCATGCCAAACGAAACCACTCACGATTGAATCATTAATCCATGTTTTGTCCTCATCAATAATGACTGGATGTAGTTATGTCATCTTAGGTCCCTCGGTTGCCTCTCTCTCTCTCTCTCTGGGCATGTTCAAGAATCAAGATGCAGTTACTGAGGTGTAATTTATCCCACTTTGTGACTTGGCCCTTGGAAACACCGTATTTTCAGTCACATTTAGCAATTTCTATCGATTCCTATAAGGTTTGGGAATATATACCTCTAGACTGTCCAACTTTCATCTTCATGGAAAGTGAAATGAGATCTCGTAGTTATGGTTGCAGAATCTTTAACTACTGTATGTGCCCAATGAAAGTTTTCCTTGTCAACTACAATGACATGAATTTATCCAATTATTTTCTTCTGGGCATAAATTTAACAGCATTACATTAGATCTTGGCAAGAACTAGGGTTGCCTAGTGATGAAGTTCATCATTCTGATGAGGTGAACTTGGATTCACTATCTGAATTGAACAGAACCAGTTTGAACAAATTATCATTCTAATACTCGACACGACAATTTCACGAGAGCATCCATATATGCAAGAACTTCGACAAACTAATTAACAATATAGCTCACTGATTACAGGCTAAAAGAACTCAAAGTGTTGAAATTAAGCCAGAAATTGCGAACCGGGTCTTCTCAAGAGTTTATCAAATGTTTTAGACACAAAGAAATTTTACAAAAGTAAACCCACAAATTGATGTGACTTGATATGGTATATCAGTTTGTAAAACTATTTTTATTGTAAAGTAGATCTAACGTATTATATGAAGTTATGTTAGTTTTTTTATTTACTTTTATGGAATCTCTTTGTAGTTATAGCAGTTGTCTTATTAAAAAGGAAAATATTTGGTTGTGTTTGGGTAGTGAGGTATTTTTAAGTATTATGTGAATAGTAGTAAAAAAGTAATGATAGTGATAAAGGAGAATCAAATTCTCCATGATACGTGCTGCCTTCCTTTTCCATTAGCATAATATCCATTTGTATAGCTGTAGGGATATGCTCATTATTTGTATTTGTTTCTTTCCTATTATATAGGAGTTTACAACTGTAATTATCGTGTATATATAATAAAGAGTTATCTCCTCATAGTGTAAGGAGGATTTCAGCCATTTATCGTGTTTATCAAACATATTTATGGTATCAGTTTCAAGTTTTCTTTTTTTTTTTTCAATTCTGACCATGGCCGATTCGTCGTCTTCACCTCCTACTCTTCCTTTCAACACAGTGGTGCATATGCTCACCATTAAACTGACTTCCTCCAATTATCTATTGTGGAGAAATCAGTTTGTAGTTTGTTCCTCTGTTATCTAGTCAATAACGTTTTGGTTATTTGGACGGTAGCATCACGGCTCCTTCTCCCATGATTACTACTTCTGATGGCACCCCAAAGTCCAATCTTGCATATACCTCTTGGATGCATACCGATCAAACACTGCTCAGTTTACTCTATTCTTCTCTTACATAAGAATCTATGAGTGAGGTACTGGGTTTCCATCACTCCCATGAGGCTTGGCATGCGCTTACAGTCTCATTTTCGCACCGATCGAAGACTCGAGAACTGCAGGATGAACTCCAGCTGATGCACCGTGGCTCTTAGTCTCTTGCTGAGTTTTCTCGCACCTTTAAAGGTCTTTGCGATCAACTGGCTGCTATTGGTCGTCCCATTGATGACACGGATAAAGTCCACGGGTACCTACGTGCATAGGGACCCGACTACAAGATCTTTTCTACCACCATGATGTCACAGCTTCCTCTACCATCCTTTGCAATGATTGTTCCGAAGCTTTGAGCCATGAAATCTTTGAACGATCAATTTTCCATTCATCTTCCAACTCTGCTTATTTTGTGCAATAGACTTCCAAAGTGCCTGGTCATAAGAAAGTGAAGCATCAGTCTTCAGCCTCTCCTACACCGTTTGCCACTTCGAAGTCATCATCCAACTCCTTCGTTCAATGTCAGTTGTGTGACAAAGAGTGCCACTTGGCCAAATGTTGCTAGAATTTCCTGAAACTCAAGAAGAAGCAATCGACTAACCTTCCTGAGGCATTTTCTGCATGCTCGATTCAGGATTTTAATGACTCTAAATGGTTCCCTGACTCTGGTGCAACGTCCCACATGACTAGGGACATCGAGGGTGTGGATCAACCGGCTGTCTATTCTAGGAATGAACGTGTCATGGTTGGCAATGGTCAATCTTTAACAATCTCTCACACTGGTTCCATTTCATCTCTTGTTCCGTCTAGTCTTCTTTTATCTAATGTCTTAGTTGTTCCTGGAATTAAAAAAAAAATCTTATTTCTATTAGTCAACTTACTAAAGACAATAATTGTTGTGTTACCTTCTCTTCCTCTGGTTTTACCATACATGATCGGGTCACAAAAGTGGTATTGGGAGTCAGAAGATGTGAAAATGGTCTCTACGTGTTGGATCATCGTCATCATGCCTTCGTGTCCACTACTTCTTCACCGCGAGCATTTGTTCGTTTATGGCATACTCGCCTTGGTCATCCACATTATCGTACTGTTGCTTCTCTTTCTAAATTAGGATCTATTTCTTGTAGTAATAAATTGGTGAACAATGATTTTGAAATTTGTGTTGGTTGTAGACTCGGCAAAAGCCACCGTTTACCTTTTTCTCTAAATGATGAACGTTATGCCATGCCTTTTGATCGTTTACACTGTGACCTATGGGGTCCGTCACCAATTTCCTCTTTTACTGGATATAGATACTATGCTGTTTTCATTGATAATTGTACCAGATTTAGTTGGATATTCCCTTTAAAACACAAATCTGATTTCTTTGATACTTTTATTCATTTACAACGTTTTATTGAGACGCAATTTTTTTGCAAAAATAAAATCATTTCAGTGTGATGGTGGAACTGAGTTTACTAATAATAAGTTTCACTATCATCTGCATTCTTGTGGCATTGATCTTCGTCTGGCATGTCCTTACACTCCTAGTCAGAACGAAATTACCGAACGTAAGCATCGTCATGTCACAGAAACGGGTCTTACTCTTATGTTTCATGCTCATGTGCCACTCTTCTTATGCCTTCTCTACTGCCGTCTTTCTCATTAACCGACTCCCATCACTGTCTCTTGCTGGCAAAACACCTTATGAGCTTCTGTTTGGTAAGCAACTCGATTACTCTATACTTCGTACTTTTGGGTGTCTTTGGCTTCCCTTATTTGAGAGATTACTCACCTAATAAATTGTCTCCAAAATATGCTCCTTGTGTCTTTTTAGGTTACAGTACCCTTCATAAAGGATTTTGGTACTTAGACCGTAAGACACATTGTGTCTATGTTTCTTGACATGTGCAGTTTCATGAACATATATTTCCCTATAATGGTGATTCTATGCAAAATCTGCCATCTAACATTGACTACATTCATTTTTCTGAGTGTCAGGAATGCAAAATCTGCCATCTAACATTGACTATATTCATTTTTCTGAGTATCAGGAATGTGTTTCTAGTTCTTCTAACATTAGTTCTTCAGATTCTTTGCCTTCACCATCTTTTTTGAATTCACCATGTCTGCCTTGCAGTGATATTCCACACCTGTCATCGACTTCTTCTCCTGGTCTGCAGGTTTCTCTTGATGAGGAACCTCTCTTGGATTCTGTCATTCTAGATTCTACCATTCCTTCCCCTGTTTCGTCCTCTCCTCGTGTGACCACTTCCAGCCATCCGATGATTACCAGAGGGAAAGCTGGTATATTCAAACCACGGTTGTATCATGCTATGCATATCTCATCTTCTTCTCAGTTGTTTCAGGCTCTTTTTGCTCTCAAAGAGCCACAGGGCTTCAAGTCTGCTGCAAAACACCTTGAATGGCTCTCGGTTATGGATGATGAAATTCACACACTGAAGAAAAATGATATATGGGTTCTTGTACCTTGTCCTCAACATCATAATGTGGTTGGTTGTCGCTGGATTTTCAACAAAAAGCTTCACTCTGATGGGTCTATTCAGCGTCATAAGGCATGCCTTGTGGCTTAAGGATTTTCTCAGGTTCATGGTCTTGACTTTGGTGACACATTTAGTCCTGTGGTGCGTCCTGCTACAATCAGAATCATTTTATCCTTGGTTGTTACTTCTGGATGGCGTTTACATCAGCTAGATGTTAAAAATGCCTTTCTTCATGGCTTTCTCAATGAAGAGGTGTACATGGAACAACTGCCTGGCTACACTAATCCACAGTTTCCTCAGCATGTTTGTCGCCTAAAACGTGCTCTTTATGGCTTGAAACAAGCTCCTCGAACTTGGTTTCATCGATTTAGCTCCTTTTTGCTCAAACTTGGCTTTCACTCTAGTCAGGCTAATTCTTCGTTGTTTGTCTATCACTCCTCACTTGGCACTGTTTACTTACTTTTTTATGTTGATAACATGGTCATAACTGGAAGTACTCCTTCTTTGGTTCACACCTTTATTACTCGGCTTTCCAATGAATTCTCCATGAAGGATTTGGGTGATCTTCATTATTTTCTCGGAGTTGAAGTCTGAGCTAATGAGAAGGGTCTATTTCTCAATCAAATGAAGTATGCTCTTGATCTCTTGCATCATGCTTCAATGATTGATGCCAAGCCTATTTCTACACCTTTTGTTGTTGGTCAACATCTATTAGTCAAAGGGACGTTATTCTCCGACCGTACTCTATTTCGTTCTCTTGTCGGTGCTCTTCAATACCTGACTATCACTAGGCCTGATTTGTCCTTCAGTGTCAATTCCATTTGCCAGTTCATGCATGCTCCCACTGAGGATCATTTTCATGCTCTCAAACGTATTTTGCGCTATGTTAAAGGCATTGCTCATCATGGTCTTCAACTTCATAAACAGTTCACTCGTGATCTTCTTGGCTATTCTGATGTGGACTGGGTTGGATGTCCTGATACACGTCGTTCTACTATTAGCTATGTTATTTTTTTTGTGCTAATTTAATCTCTTGGTCTTCTAAGAAACAAAGCACTGTTTCTTGTTCAAGTGCAGAAGCATAATATCGCTCCTTAGCTATTACTACTGTTGATATTGCATGGATTATTCAATTGCTTCGGGACCTTCGTGTTACACTCTCAGCGCCACCTAAAATTCTTTGCGACAATCAAAGTGCAATTTTTTTGGCAGTCAATCCGATTACTTGTCCTCGGTCCAAACATATTGCGATCGACTACCATTTTGTTCGTGAACTTGTTGATAATGGCACTTTGAAAATTGATTTTGTTCATTCAAATCTGCAGGTCGTTGATTCACTGACCAAAGGAGTTACCAAGCTGCAATTTTTTCTCTTTCGAAGCAAGCTCAGCGTTATCCCTTCTGCCACGCTCACCTTGCAGGCGGTGATAAAGGAGAATCAAATTCTCCATGATACGTGCTGCCTTACTTTTCTGTTAGCATAATATCCGCTTGTATAGTTGTAGGGATATGCTCATTATTTGTATTTGATTCTTTCCTATTATATAGGAGTTTACAACTGTAATTATCGTGTATATATAATGAAGAGTTATCTCCTCATAGCGTAAGGAGGATTTTAGACATTTACCATGTTTATCAAACATCTTTAGATAGAATATTGAATACTAATGAATAGTATTAAAAAATAAATAAAAAGTAATAATAAAATAATAAATAGTAAATCTGTACCCAAACTAGGGATGAGGACTCAACAAAGAACAAACACAACCAGCCAATGATCTTCCCTAGCAGGGGTAGCTGCCCTAGCCCTTAGCCCTATAGGAGATGTAGTCACCCCACCGGGCTTCCCCTCAAGTAGAAGATTACCAAACCCAACCCAACTTCTCTATATTTACAGTTGGAATTTGTTGAATGAAAAATGGCCACGAGGACTGGGCTTCGCTTCTATTGTAATATAGTACTAGTAGGGCTGTTTGCGATCGGAGATTTATTCATTGCTAGCTCAGGCTATGGCCTATGGGTATGTGGATTCTTTGGGTTTGGAACTGAATGATTTATCATTTCCCAGCAAACGGTTCACCTTTATCATTACTAGCTAGACTCCTACATGACTTAACTAACTTTTTTGAAATCTGATGATGCGTCTGCTGATACACATGATATTCCCCTCCTTCAGTTATTAGCTATGTCCCTTTTTCTTTCTTCAGATTCTGACTATTCTGGAATGTACTCTTAATTCTCAGAAGTTTAATGAATGAATTAATTCCATTTTAACAAAAAATATATAAATAAATAATGAAAAGATGAGAGTTTTGGAAAACAGTCATAATTCATCATCTAATTCTGCTGTTAGGAATTAGCAATGGAAACTCTCACCAGTTTGGTCCAACTCAATAAACGTACGGATTCAAAAAGGAGTAGCCGTCACGTAAATTCATCAATAATTTACACCTTTTAATTCCCAATCCAATAACATTACTTCACAATCTCATCCCTTTGGCCATAAATAAATAAATTAATAAATAAATAAATCTCACAAAAATCATATAAATATAAATATTAATATTTAATTCCAACATGACCCTACATACCATCCATATTACAGCATCAACCCCTCATAATTTTGTTTCCTTTTTCTTTTCTTTGATTTAGGTGATCAGATGATTATTATTGGGAGAAATTAGCACGACTATCATAATTCAAAGGAGAGAGGCTTGGAAAGATCATGATCGTGTTGTGGTGGTGGACAGTGGACTCCAAGGAAAAAAATCCCGAAGAATTCGTAAAAGTCAAACATCCTTCCTCTGCATTTTTTTTCTTTTTTTTAATGGTTTCCTAAAAGGAGTCACAATTCTAATGCATTCCATTACTCTTTCATACTATAGTCTCGATATATATATGTATATATATGTATATGTATATGTCATTACTACTGATTGGGTGAAATATTAGATTAGTCTCACACCTACTAATAACTGTTTTGAAATTTAATACCCCAATTTATTTATATTCTCTATCAAATCCTCCTCTTGTTTTTCCCAAAATCCTCCTCTTATTATATTACCCTTCAACTTTCCCATTTGACCATTATACTCATCTCTCTCTCTTTCTCTCTCTCTCTCTCTCATGGAAGATGATGATCAAGCATGCAACACAAGGCTCAACCTTGGACTTGGGTTGGGTGATCAAAATTGTCCGAGGAAGGAGAGGGATATTGATCGGAAAAAGGAAAAGCCTCTGGTTTGCTTGGACTTAACGTTTGCGCTACGGCCAAAAGAGGAAGCAGTTAACGTGGATGATCATGAGATCAGCGCAGACCCATCAACGCTCAAAGTGAATATCGACGGTTACGAGGATCATCAGTACCTGAATAAGGAGAATAAGTCCAGTAAAAACCACCACAAGAAGGAAGGTGGTGGTGGTGGGAGAAAGAAACTCCGGCTCACAAAAGAGCAATCCATCTTGCTTGAAGACAGCTTCAAACTTCATAGCACCCTTAATCCGGTAACTTATTTTCCCATACAATATTTATTTATCTTTTTTTTTTTGTTTAAATCCTTTGCATGAAGATCAATAGCACGTTTCATGATAATCAAGGTCATTGCAAAGCCAATATATATTTACATATGCTGCGTTGCAATGGGGTCTGACAAAACTCTAGAGGCTTGGTTCAACATCGATCATTTGCATGAGTTTGTAGTGATGATCAAGATGTCAAGTTTTGGGTTCCCATGTCATATGTCATTTATTGTGTTTGTTTAATTTCCATTTAATTCTGTTTTATGCGTTGAAGAGACTAATTGATGGAGATCGACAAAAAAAACATGCAGGCACAGAAACAGACACTGGCCGAGCAATTGAAACTGAAGCCGAGACAAGTGGAGGTTTGGTTCCAAAATAAAAGAGCAAGGTAATGTTTAATTGTTCATTAATGAATTTTCAAATATTTTTGTTTTGTTTTTACAACAATTTAAGCGAAGAAATCATTGTGCGCCTGCAGAACCAAGTTGAAGCAAACAGAAGTAGACTGTGAATTCTTGAAGAAATGCTGTGAAAGTCTTGGCGACGAGAATAGAAGATTGAAGAAAGAATTGCAGGAGCTCCGATCGCTAAAAGTTGGACAATCACCTTTGTATATTCAACTCCAAAAGGCTGCGACTCTTAGAATGTGCCCGTCGTGCGAGAAAAATATCCTCAAAGCTAATGATCAAGCTGGGAAGAACGCGGACGTCTTAGATGTGGTCCGGAAGAACAAGAAATTGCAGAGCGGGTTTGGTGCTGCTGCTGCTGCTGCAAACTAAAGATCAGATTCAAGCTAATTGATTCATACCCATATATAGGTGCAAGTTTAACAACAACAACAACAACAATACTCATGATCAATGCATCCAACCATTTGTCAGATTGAACCCCAAAATAAATGTTGAATTGTTATGGGGTTGTCCCAAGTCCTCTCCACAGCTGCCTAGAAACTAGAGGTAGATTATAATAAATTGTTTAATTTTTAACACATGGTCAGACACAATATTCTTCACTCAAATTGATTTGACATGAAACTTGATGAACTTTTATTTCCAAATTTATCTCTCTAGCGTGTTTGGTATGCTTTTTCACATTTCAAATCATTCAAATGATAGATGTTATTTAAAAACTTCTTGCCAACCATCACTTGGACCATGGTTTCCGGGAAAAATAAAATAAAATAAAATAAAAAGTTTGACCACTATGACTAAACTATACCTGGTGTCATTCTCATTGTCGCGGCCAGAAAGTTTTTGATTTTGTTTTTTTTTTTTTTTCTTTTTTATGTCAAAATTTTTGCATGACGAGTTAATTTGTCATTGTTTTTTTAAAAAAATAAAAACAAAAAAATTCTATTTTGATCTTGTACTCTTACGATGTGATAGGACGGTTGACGTGATATGCCGCGTAATTTTAGAGTTGTAAAATAATTATAAGAGAGTTATAAGATAATTATTTTTAACTTACAAAAGTTTTTATAATATGAAACCGAAAAATATTGATCATCAACTAAATTATATATCGACATTAATTTCACAAGACAGATTTTTTAAGAGATTGCTTGAGATCTTTTAAAACAATTATTAAACTACAACAGCTGTGACTTTTTGTGTCACTTTTATTTTCAGCGAACGGATTCTCTTCACAAATAAAAACTTTTTGACACAAAAACTAAAGTCTTGCCGCATAAATTCATCACAAATGATGATGACGAGTTGACTATTGTACATTACCCCGCCATTAATTTCAACAAACCTTTAATTTAGGTACAATTAAGATTAACTAAACATATACCGCAAATATTTACAAAAAAATTTACAAGAATATTATAAAAAAAAAAAAAGTATTATATATTGCATGTATTCACAATTTCACGTATAAGATTTATTTTTTCAAAATTTTTAAAAAATTTAAATTTCATAATTCTCAACATATATATTAATAACTTATAATCAATTTTTTATATTTTTTTCTTAAATATAATTAGCATTTTCTAAAAATAAATACAAAACCAATTAATGTAAAAACGGTAAGAATTCACGCAATCACGTACGGTTGAGTGCCTTTTATGCACATTTTTCAAACACACACACGTGTGTGTGTGTATATATATATATATATAAATGCGCGCTTGAGTTATTCAATACTATTAATTGTCTTCTCCATTTAGAGCTCGTTGGATTAGGGGTGGGCACTACTGTCCCGTCCAGCATCTAGCGCCCTTATCTCGTCCGGTTTATATATATACAAATATAAATATTTATATTTGGCAAATTATATCTATATAAATATATATTACAATTTATTAGATTTGTTTATAAAATATATACTAATAAATTTAAAAATTAATATACTACAACTTACATAAAATATATACTAAAAAATTTAAAAACTACATTATTCTTAAATTATAGTCACATTTATAAAATTTAAATTTATATTTTGAGTTTAAAAATATATTTTTAATCACTTTTAGACTTAGGAATAATTTTTAAACCTAGTTAAATATAGTCTATTTTTTAAGTAGACATAAGGTGGGGTCAATTGGGATTTCGCCTCGCGGGGGTGGGGGTGGGGGCGGGGTGAAAACCCCGGAGGGGGCTACTTCGCACCTTATGGTACTGGTAGTATTCATAATTTAGATAGTGAGATGAGATGAGATAGTTTTAAATGAGTTGAATAAAATATTGTTAGAATATTATTTTTTAATATTATTATTATTTTTAGATTTAAAAAAATTGAGTTGTTTATTATATTTTATATAAAAATTTAAAAAAAATATAATGATAAAATAAAATAAGATGAGATAAAAAAGACTTTGTATATTTTCTCAATGAAAATTCTTGATTTCTGTAAGGAAAAAAAAAAAAAATGTCAAAACATTAGAATGTCGGTCCTTTATTATCTGCTGCTGAAGAGGCGCTGCAGTTCTAAATTGGTAAAGAGAGGAACCTATGATTGACAATGTGTGTACAGATATAAAGTTGAGTTCGTACTTCGTACTGCTTTAAATTAACAAAAAAATCTACTCAACTTCCTACTATTCACACAACCTCCATACTCTACATTATTTTTATTTTTTATTTTTTATTTATTAAATATTTATTATATGAATAATGAATAAAAATTTTGAAATAATTTAAAAAGAATAAACTCAAAAAAAAATTTAAAAAAAATATTAAAAATTTAAAAAATTTAAAAAAATATGAAGTGTAGAGTGTGGTGGAGGTTGTGTAGCAAAGCTCTTAAATTAAATACACTTAAATAAATTAACAGAATATTGGGAATAAATAAATTATAAGAGGGCTACGTACGTGATTAAAGCAGCTACTAAATTTAACTACATTAGCATATAAATATATATAGATATATCCATCAGAGTCTCTGTGCATACCTAATTATTGCTAATGTTCGCACGTGGAAATAATTAATATTGGTGGCAGTTACTATATAATATATACATAAAATTTTATGTGCAATTAATTTTATGTATTTTTTATACATTTTATTAATGTGATTGGTTGTATTATTTTTTTTAATATAATTTTTTTTTAATATAAAATAAATGATTTGTCCAATTACATCATTAGATTGCATAAATAATACGTAAAAATGATTATATGTAGCATATATAATTTTGTTATTCATCATTATTACACATCACACATTATATTTATTTTTATTTATTTATTTTTTTTGTTTTATTCTTTTTAAATTAATTAAATTTTTCTACTCATCATCCATACATTATATTCTTAATAAGAAAAAAAAAAAAATTATGAGTAATGTGTAATACGAAAATGAAGAGTAGAGTTTTTTTTTATATTATCAAGAAATTAATCATCACCAGCATCATTATAGATCTACTGTGTACGTCCTTATGATTGTCCTCATGATATCACTTTTCATCATCCCTAGCCGCTGTGCCCATGTGATTTTCCTCGCCTTTCGGTTCCAACCTAGTAATGTTTTTTTTTTCCCTTTCCCGTTTACTAGACTGATGATCTTTTGCATCAGCGAAATGCCTGCAATAGTTTGATTATGAACAATATATATATATATAAGAAAAATTTAGAATATTTGCCTACAATTTGACTTATATAACCAAATATAATAAGTAAAATATATGGACTGAAAGTTCTTTGTAATTAACAAAAAACAAAAGAATTGTACTTGACCCTGTTTCCAATTAAATGATTATCTGAAGAGTAATTTTACATATAATCGTAAAGTACGTAAATATCACGTAATCATTTTGAAAAAAAGTAGGAACTATTATTAAAAAATTAATTTTTTCATGTGAATCTTATATTTTATTCATTTTTTTTAAAGCGATTACACGACGACAGTTACATAATTCACAGTTACATATATTTTTTCTCCACCTGAAACTCACGGAAATTGGCCAAATGACAGCCCCTCAAACTCAAATGATCAACCTATTTGAGTGGTTTTTTTTTCAATTATTTTTAATTATATTTTTAAATCAAATTTTATCATTTCAATAATCACATTTTTTTTTTATTTGTGTGTCCAGATATATATATATATATATTATATGGCCCGATTTGGAGAATGGCGATGGATGCTGGTGTGTGCAAGAACTATGAAGGGGTGAAAGTTGAGTATGAAGCATTAAATTCAACTTTGTCCTAATGTACACACATAAATAAGTACTGCTCAATGAATGATAGCCTAGCCACTAGCCCCCCTCCCCAAGTCTTTACGCGTCGTTAATGTTGTAGCTAAATATGTACTATAACGGCGATAATTATGATTTCTTTAAAATTTGCTATTTTCCACGTTCTCTTCATCTACTTACTGTCTACGCAGTCTAATTATTCGAAGGAAAAAAAAAAATAATAGAGAGAGAATATATAATATTAATGATGGACACGTTTACTTGCCTCCCTCCATTTATTGTACTCGATATTAGTCATAATTCCTTTTTTGTTTTAGCATATTGGATGTTTGACTTTATTGTATTCCAAAAGTATCTCCCCTGTAGTTTTAGCATATATATTTTCTTTCATTTCTTTTTGTTTTGGACATGATTCATACGTATTGAGAGGACTCCTCAATAGTTAAGAGTTAGATCAAGAAATCTACAAACATACAAATAAAGAAAGAACTTCGAGAATGGTCAGGAGACCTTTTGATGCTTAACTCAGTTTTTCTTTTTAAGAAATGTTTACTTTTCCTTGAAATTTCATGAGTTTGATCATACATTGATTAGACTTTTATACTAAGTAGTTTGGAGTCCTGTTGTTTTCATCCAAATGAATTGTCCCATCGTGAATCAATTAGGGGGCATGATATCCTAAAGAAATTTATTAATGCGGCATTGAGCTCTGACTCACGTCTCGATGCCCCCTTAATTGGGTCCAACGAGTCCCTCTCTCTCTTTGCGAGGAGAGCCATTATTGTTCTTTCGGCATGCATTCCCATGACTACTGCTTCACGACCATAATTTCGGTTGCCTCTTAGTCTGTTGCAGCAACGCCCACCTTTCATTTCTCAGTGTAGGAGTCACAGTTACCTCTCCTGCACGCTTCCTAACAGATGTTATCTAGGAACTTGAGGAGTTTGCACCTCCTCGGCTTGTCCTGGCAGCAACCACCTTCATTTTCCCAGGTGAATGGTGGTTATATCTTCTCCCGCACACCTCTTGATAACCACATGTTGGTGATGATTCAAGGCGACTGACAAGTCGGCATATGTCACCCCTGGCAACCTCTGTTGGCATCTCATTAGTTTTGGGCCTAGCCGAACATGCCTCTCACTTGGTGAGACAAGCCCACCAAAGGCCGTCATCTTCACTTTGCTAGACCGATGGGCCTCCCTTTAGATCATGAAATATTGCACTCTTTGACTGGACCTTTTTACCCTCTTCACATTTTGCTATTGATTTTAATATCTTACATGTTATAATGTTTTAGAGTTTTTGTAAGAATTTTAAGATAAAAGTGAAATAGAAATAAACACATATAAATATTTAATATTATAAGTAAGAATCTCTCAACCAATATATATATATATATATATATAATTAAGTAGCCAATAAATATTATAAGATGAATTTTACGTTTATTTTCTTTCACCCTTTCGAGCATTAGTATTGGTTTAGCCAAATACATTTTCATCTTCAAATTTAGTTAATATCATCCACATTTGGCCCACATTGAATTAGTCAAATTGATTTCATCTAAAATATGAGTTACAGTAATTCTATCTTTATTTCAAATATGAAATATACTGTAACAAGTCTAAATGTGTTTTTTTAATTATATTTTATGAGATTTTTATGGATTGTACATATGAAATTTTTATTTATATAAGAGATAATGCAAACATATGTACATATGAGATTATTATATTATAGATTGTTAGATTGTGAAAATGAAAATAAATATGATTGGTGAAGGTTATTGAAGATTATGAAAATAAAATAAAAAACTAATTAAAAAATAAAAACTAATTAAAGAAATATAAATAATAATAATAATAAAATTTTATTATTATAGAGAATGTGATGGCTAATCCAATATATATTTTAAGTGTTAAGTGATTAGTTAAAAGTTAAAAAATTACATATTCTTCAAATTTTAAAGATTAGAATGACCAATCCAATGTCAATACTTAAGCTCGAACATAAATTCTAATAAATACCGATAATTTTCACGCAACCATAATTAACATTTTGTGTTTATTACGTACAAATGAGAAATTGGAATCGTGGTCAACCCATTGTATAAAAAATAGTGTCATAAGAAATAAAATAAAAAACAGAGACAATTTCAATTTCACTACCATATAATCATATGATCTGAATATCCATCCATGGGTGGACAATGAAGTCAATGTTTTCCTATTTAAAAAGTAGATTTGTCAAAGCTTTCTTCCGGTGCATGGCTCAAATTTTTCCAAATAAAGTAGGATTTTTTTTTTATTTTTTATTTTTTCCATGTTGTTGCCTTACAATAAAGATTGGTATAAAGCATGAAAACCAAGTCTATCAATTGGCAATAGCTACAATCATATTTTCCATTATCTTATAAATTCATGATAAGGCACTTTGACTGAACCGTTGAAGACGGATTCTTCCGGGATGATTACACGTGGACCCCAGGCTTAATTGTCTAAACGAAATATTTCATGACTTCGGCTTGAAGCAAACGCATATTATTTTATTAAATAAATATAGATAGAAGTTATTATTGAGAATATTTATTTTACATACATGATATGACATCATCTATACCACACATCTCCTCAAATGAGTGTTGAGAACAATCAACTATAGTGACTTCTCTCTAGCATTATTCTATTTTATTAGTAATACTATACACCATCTTAAAAGCATTAACATTAATATAGGCATATACATATGTAAAATCACCTTTTACATAATTACTTTGCCATTCAAACAAAATTTTAACGTTAGTTTATGCATATTTGAGACAAAATAATAATAAAATATTATTATTTTATTATTATTAATTTTTTGTTAAAATTAATTTTTTATATATATTTTACAATTAGCATCTACTACATACATTTGATATTAATAATACAAATGTAATAATAAAAAATATAATTTTTTATATATTATATTAAAAATATAATAAAATGAAATATATATATATATATAATATATTATAATAATAAAATGAATGTATAGGTGAAGGTTTGTTGTATTGTTGAAGGAGGGAGATAAGGAAAGGATTGTGAGAGAGAGTGGGAGGAGAAAGAAATAATGATTAAAATATATTTTGTGAAGTGAATAGTAATTATCCAAATTTAAGATAAATACTGTTCATAACTAGCTAAATATTTGGATATGCATAAGTTAATATAGAAGATTTTAGAGTCATATTATACCAATATAACTTTGCATATACATATACATAGATCAGTAGATGCTCTTAAAGTCTTAAGATGCAAGTCTCAAGCATTCACTCTAAAAAACAAAAACAAAAAAAAAATTTGGATCTATAGTTAAAAAAATAATTTTGTCATATAAATTCTAATTTTACCTACTTTTTTAAAGGAAATGCGTAGACTTGGCATTCTAAAATTGTAAATATTATTTTTCTTATTTTAATGATCAACTAGTTATGGAGAGAGAGGAAACTAGAAACCCATAATGACAAGGTAATAAACAGTATCTATCATTAATATTCATTAATAATAAGGCCTCGTCTTTCCTGTCACGCGCAAGCGACTCTATGTGAAAAACATATTTAAAAAGAAATGAAAGAATTGTTTTTTTTTTTTCTTTCCGGAGTAATACATGACTAGGAAGGAATAATCCCAGTTCTTTCTTAATTTGCAAGCAAGCTTTCTGACTGTAACTCCACGTAGAACAAGTAGTTTATCTTACCCAAGATTCTCTGAACTCCACGTAAGAGTTCTTAATGCATTATATCTCATAAATAAGCAAAATATTCATGAAGTGGTGAACTATGATTTCGAAAACTCGACGTGGAGTTATATGCAAGAAAATCTAGAGGAAGCATCATATGAACCATGACTTAATTAAAGGAAAGAGTCATTGGATTTTTTTCTTCGTACCTATCTGTTGAGAAACCAGGGTAGCATAAATAAGCTCGTTCCATGCATCAGGGACCCCAGGAAGACACCAATGGCTGCAATCCTGCCTCCTTGTGGAAACTTTTTTCCCAGCAGTCACATTCTTGCCATAGATTGAAGGGTGGCCATCCTTGCGGAAGTTGGTCAACCTTGTCACGTTCAACAGTTTCACAGGAACCTGCATCTCCTTGAGCACCTCATCTACTATCTTCATTTTTTGTGGATAGTTATTGAGGATGGTCCCACTCAAGACAGGTCCAGTCTCCCCATTACATGAGCCGCCTGAGTCCCAATCTCCACCTCTGTTTCAAATAATTCTGAAATAATTATAGTTCTTTTTTTCTAATGTATTCCAATTTGTGTAATCACCACAAATATTCTGATGGAATAATCACATTTTCTTTTCCACCTCTATTTTGGCTCTATTAATCCTGGATAGATCAACTGACAACAGCCGCAGTTATAAATTACCCCATTAATAAACCTCAACGATTAAGCTAGCAATTCCTAAAGTCAACTTTTTCGCACTCCCCACTTGTAGATAACAGATATTATGAGCAACACATTCTCCATTTATTTCTTGGTTATTAACTTTTTCTGTGTGTTCCAAAGAAAGTAAACTGATTAAGGCTGTGTTTGGATAACTCCACTACAATTCAATATTTTATCATTACTTTTCACTACTGTTCAATATTTTATCATTATTTTTTCACCACTTTTTCACTACTATTCAGTATTCACATATCATCTGAGATCACCTCACTACCCAAACGTAACCTAAAGCTTCACGGTTAATTGGCAGATTCTAGCACCCAAAAAGATTTCAAAAAAGAAAAAAGAAAAAAAGAAGATGAAGATGAACTGGAAAAATGTACCTGAAATGGGCAGAAGAGTAGCCCCGATAGAAGACCAACTGCTTCTTAGGATTCACATTTTTATCAACCCAATTTGCCCAGGTCCTCAAAGCCCTTTTATACGCCACAACTGAATCAAACTGTGGGTAGAGATAATCACCTTCTTTATAGTAATTTTTTCTGCACCAACCAACAAAATATCTTTTATGCTTCTGGGAAGGCTAGATTTGTTGCCATGATAAAATAAGTCCCATCATCCAAAATAAGTCTTTTATGCTTCCGAGAAGGCTAGATTTGTTTTCATGAAATACAAGACTAAAAATCAAGTCTTGATCATCCAATTGAACTTCTCACCAATGTGATTTTAATGTCTCTAAAGCTTAAGAACTTCCACAATAAGATAAACAAGGATGTCTACATCTATTGTCCCTAAACAAATTATATTTTGGAGAAGAAAGACTGTTCTAAACGACTAATAAAGATCCAAATGATTAACGGAATCAAGATCATGGCAAAGGTAAAACCATTTTAATCTAAAGATCAAATCCAACAAAACACAGAAAGATAAATTACAACATAGACATATAAGTCCTACGAAAATATATGACAAAGATGCATCCTATATCCAAAATACAATTTGGCAAAACACTGAAAGAGCCAAACCAGTTCGATGTTGAATGAACTAGAATAGCATTACATATCTGAACAGTTGTGAAAAATAAAAATCGTGAACTGTCACCAATGATTACAAACATACCCCCGAGCAGTCTTTCCATGAGTCCACCAATGGCCAGTATTAAAGACAAGAATGTCAGCCCGCTTCCAACGCTTAGCTGTCTTGTCAATTTGGTCTATGGATAGAGTTGGATTTGAGTTCCCATGAGCATTAACACGGACACCTTCCTTCACAAGGAAATGTGACCTCACAAACTCCACTGTACAGCTGTAGTCCTGCCAAGCATTTTGAAAAACCAGTCAACTACCATCTGGTGACAGTTAATCCCCATACTCCCTACACCAAAAATGACTCTCAATAAATAATGTTTCCTTAGTAAGTAATGCTTATATGTAGATTAAAATGTGTTTAGCCAAGAAAAAATATTTTAAGCTAATAAAAAAACCAGTTATAAATAATATGTTACATGTTGTATTTCCAGGAAACAAGCAATTAAGATGCTGTAGAAGTTCTTTTAAAAGAAGAGTGAAGCTATTAAGAGTTGCACTCTCATCAGGTGCTGATGAAGATTTGGGTAAGGGTACAGAGAAAAATTAAGAGTTGATGGCTCCAGATAAATGCCTATAATAGTTTATACACCTTGGAACCTACGCAGCTGCGCGGTGAGCACAAGCAAACTATTCACTCTCCTTTTACTAAAGAATACTGTGTGCTCGCCAGATGGTGATTTTTGGAGGGGTTCTTTTGGGGACAAATAAAACCCACCATGGGTCCACCCAGTAAGGGTCCATCAATATCTACCGTCAAAACTATCAAATATAAATTACGTGTGTGGAGGGATAAAATACCACAGTCCATAGTTGGGCCCAATCCACCAAGCCACCACTAGGGATAAGGAGGGACATGAGAGCATGCAGATGTCAGGAGTCAGGGGGTGTCAGGGGTCAGAAGGCATGGGGGAAGTCAAGAAGGTGTCAGGGGTCAGGAGGCAGGGGGTTAGGAGACATGGGTGTGTCAAGAGGCATGGGGGGAGGGGGGAAGGGGGAAGGAGGGGGAGGGGGGGTATGGAGTCAGGGGGTCAGACACGCAACCACCAACAGTTGCAGGAAGAGGCTCATATAAAAGGGGATGCCCAAACAACTTCAACCCTCTCGTCTTCTTCTCCTTTAGCAACTTCTCAAGGAAGATAGCATCTCCAATGGGAAGAGCTCCAATTTTCTTTGTACAGTGAGAAATGAGAGGCAATGAGAGACTGTAAACAAGTATATTATAGTGAATTTTTCCTCTCCAAACGACCGTGGATGTAGGTGACATGCTGAACCACGTAAATATGTATATCCCTTACTCTTACTTTCTCTACACTTGTTTTCCATTCATTGCCATAGATGTACGCATCGCCACCATACAACCACACCGAAACACTGCTGGGGCCCCCAACAACACCGATCAGGGCCCAATCTACTCAGTGGGCCGGGAATGACTCTTTCTCTCATTCCGGCCTGTTGTGCGATTTTTACAGCATCAACAACATGCTTTGAGAAAATATGATACGCTAGCAATGTCTTTTTCTTGTATTATTGTTTGAACCATTACATTTAGCTTTATAATTAGTGGAATGAATAGAGTGAATCTCAGCCAGTAAAATGTCTTTCTAAATTACAGGTTCGCAAATTGAATTCACCTTATACCATGCAGGCAAAACATAGTTTGACAATAAATAAATCAATATACCATAAAAGAAAGCATGCTTGTCTCTCTCCCTCCCTCTCATAACTTTATTCTCACATTTCTATCTCTATAACTCCAAAACTCACTCTCCCCAAGAGAACAAAAATGAGGTTCCTCTTATTACTTCTCAATGGCATTAGAAATTAATTCACCTCATAAAACTGTTTCCTTCTTTCAATAGGTGAATACAACTCCAGACCTATAAGAGACTGAACTCATAAAAGGTAATTTTGTCTACGAACCAACCGTGGGGACCAAATATGGGTTTTTCTAAGATTCAACGTTCTATTCACTTTCTTACAGGTTAAGATTCCTCCGATTGATTCTGTCATGAAAAATGGAATGTCTCCATTGCAATATTTATTGGGATGCAGCAATGATGTTTTGTTGGTTGGAACTACTGAAATCTCGTACAAATTATTATTAATACAAGGAATAATTTATAGCACTTTGATCTTTGGGAACTTGTTCCTCTTTTTCTTTTATTGCACGTGTTTATATGGTAACATTTCTGTCATAATGACCCTCAGTTGTGTGGTAATTTTTTTGTGCAAATCTCTTTATGGTTCCTGATGCAAGGGTTAATAAAGAAAGTTACATTTACTTTTTTTGATGTCGGGGAACCTCTCCAAGGTAGGGCCCTTCGGAAACAACCCTGCAGAGTAAACCTCGGTCCCGTGCACCACACCCTCGGATGTTTCCCTACACCGAATTGGTTAAATCGCTAGCTTTTCACAGGGGGTGTGGCCCCAAAGGATTGTTTGCACTCATGAGGTGTTGAACCTTAGACCTTGAAGGGAGTAATACCCCAAGACCAAGGCCTTCACCACTTGGGCCAATCCCTTGGGGTTTTACATTTACTTGTGAAAGCAATCTCGTAGCACTACTTTATGAATAAACACACGTACTCACACATGCTCTTAGAAAGACATGCATGTGCTTTATTATCTTTTCAATAACAAAAGATAAGAAATATGAACGATAAAGTTCCCAACGGTATTTCTTACCATTCCAACTTGCAACCAATCAATGCATAAGAGGAAAACCAGATTGCAAAGAAAAATGTATTTTTAACTCATAAAGAAGCAATAAGACTGCAATAGTTTTTAGTTACCTCAAATTTGAAGACAAAGTAGCCTCTTCCTTTTGTTATTTTGTGGCCATGGATTTCATACATTTTGCTCTTATTATGCAGCCCTTCCCGGAGGAGGCAAAGGATTGACTCAAACTGGTTCCGGTTCATGGAATCTCCAACCAGCATTAGCCTTTTACCTCTTATTCGCGCCAAGAAGTCTGTTGCATTAAACCTACAAGTGAAAAGTGAATGCAGAAAAGATACATACACCAATGGATTTGATAAATTATCAAGAACAGAAGAGCAATGGAAACATTGTAGCAACTATATGCTGCAAGTCATTACGAAGAAATTAAAAAAAAAAAAAAAAGAAAAAAAAAAAGCTATATACTGGCAAATCATTTTCAGGTACTGGAATCAAATTTCTTCCGCGATTAGAATGAGAACATTGCCCTCACATTTAGAAGAGAATTTTTTTTTTTTTTGATTGGTAAACAAAATTTTTATTGATCAAAAGAGTAGGCAATAGCCCAAGTATACGGGACATATCCAAGAGCAATGCCTAGGCGTGCTAGTTTAGTGATACAAGAAAATCATGGAAGGTCATGCCATGAAAATCGATAACAATCAACCAATAGAATAAAGTATTGAGAAACAAAGTTCTAAGCTCATCCATTGGAGACTGAATTCCAAGAAAAGCATGTAGGAGTCAATTTTCTTACACATCCATTAGTAGAGTACAAATTCTTGTGAATATTCATATATCTTTATGACTCTCCCAATAAAAACTACGCACACGTACTCAAATAACACAAAAAGGATCAACATGTTTTGCCCTCTACTCATAGGAATTTAAATAAAAATGAAATTGAAAATTCAAATATACTGGTGCACAATTTAGAAAGGTTGATGAAAAGAGGAAGGTCATTTAGCAAAGTTTGTCATATACCAAGCTGAGAAGTTCAACGAATTGGTGCAACATGAAGCCCAAATTCTTATTCCGCAAGACAATGAATCTTTTGAAAAAATTCGCTCATGAATAGGCAGACATAGACCCAATAAGAACAATGTTACATGCTGTAGCAATGTGAATGCATGATATTCTTAATCTTAAACAATGCTTATATCAAGTAAGTAAAACGAGGGACAATTGACTAGCAAATCACCTCTTCCATCCGTTTTGGATCTTAAATTAACAACGGCATACGACTACCATATGGTCTGATTTAGTTCAGCACCTTCCTAAAGGTCAATGCATACCAAATCATTGGGAAGACTAGTGTGAAGACTAAAACCACTTTTATGCCAAGCATGATTCAAATTTACAGGGTATTTTTCATGGGAATGTTTAATTTTATAATCATTTCCCACCGATGGAGCCATATAGGTGGTAAACATAAGACGTTTCAGAAATTTTGTTTTATTTCCAATTTCACTCCATCATCATCGGCGAGAGTCCACTAGAACATAATGCAAGCAAACGAGAACACGAACCAAAATATGTGCCCTGATAACAAAATGGGAAAACCCAGAACGCATACCTCGGAAGATCACAGCCGTCGGGCTTCCACCGCCACTTGAGATAATCGGAGTCACCCCTACCATTGCTTTGGCAATCAAAAGCCTCATCAACATAAGGGCAAGAACCCTGTTTGTAAATTGGGTACCCTTCATCTTTCACCCAAGTGCCCATGTAGAAATTACACTCTTTAACTCCCTCCATCGATAAATCACCGCCATTATCATCCGTTACACCAAAGGACTCATTGTCTTGCACTGGGTCGGTCTCATCTTGAACAGAGAGCTCGTCGCTGATGCTCCGGAAGCTGTTGTTTTGAGAATTGGGAGGGACGAGCGGGTGAGTGGGTGAGTGTGCTGGTTCTGGAGGAGCAATTGAGAGAGTGGAATCTGATGAAAAGGAAGAGCTGGAATTGGTTAGTGAAGAAGAAAACGGAGGGGGTTGGGAAAAGAGATCTCTGTAGAGGAAGAGAGTGGGCTCGACAGCTCGTTTGCTGAAGAGGAAAACAGTGAAGAGAAATAACGAGAGGAACAAGAGAATGGTTATGGTGTAACGATTCTTACTCCCGAGGGGGAGAGGAAGTTGCCATCTTGTGAGCTGGGATAGCATAGTCTGTTCCGTTTCTCGTTCTCCTTCACCAGCGAGAGAGGGAGGAGTGAGAGTAGGAAATCTGCTTTAACCTTTAGGGAGGAAATATTTTCTGTGCATTGTATTTACTATTTCCAAAAAGAAACCATTTCTGTACATTTAGGTACGGAATTAGAAAATTATAATGTGAAATGATGCATCGACAGCAAATGAACCCATCGTTCGTCTCGCCCAAGATTTGGTGAATGTGTGTCCGCTGCCTTTTTTTTAAGTTTTTGTCTTCTACTTTTTTGGACAGAATATGGGCCCTAATTGTCACCCATAAGAACTTGGACTGCACTTTAGTAGAATGGAAACCTTGGACTAAGTTCTCAGCCCAATTACCTTTCCAATTTTATGCTTCATCGTCAGAAGGAAAGTTGTAAGCTCATTAACTTTTGAAAAGAGAGAAAACAAGATTTTATGTTGCATTGCTCGAAGATAAATACTCTAACTATAAAGTGATTTACAAAAAAATGATCTCATAAATTAACGTGATTTGATGTAGTTTGTCAGATTATAAAATTATTTTTATTGTAAAATAGATCTGATAGATCATATGAAGTCACATCAGTTTGTGAGATTACTTTTATGTAATCCATTTATAGCTGTAGCACTCATTTTGCTATAATCAGTTAGGAAAATGAGCATGAATGCAGGAGCTCAACAGACTAGGAATTGGTTGGAGTTATAATGGAATAAATTGTAAGCGCTGAAAAGTGAAAATTTGAGAAGAAGTTTTGAGTAAGAGTGTAGATCCAAAATCAAATACTGATCATGTGGTAACACCAGCATGTTACCAGGTTCTCTTTGTTTCCGGCCCATAATATTACAACTACGTACTAGAGCCCCTGCTACATCCATTATTCACTCATTCTATCAAAAACACCATCACAGACGTGCTTTACAAGCAAATCATGTAACCCATATCTGGTCACAACTCCGCCATTAAAGTTTCACCGAAAGCTCCTACGATTCCTTTTGTGAGTATCTAGCATTTCATACGTGGGGCCTCTGCTCTGAGAGCAAGTGAGAGAGAGGTTCCATTGATGAAAGCGCTTTCACACAATCGCATTGGGTGTTCAGAGGGGATTGGGAAGAAGGAGAAGTTAGGGTGGACAGCTATGGCCTGGACAGAATGTTTGGTTTTTAGGCCTTTTGGGTCTTCCCAAGTTCACATTCTGTTTTGTTTAATTCGTAATATAAATGTCCAATGGAATTCAGAGCAATAAATGAGGTTGTTGAAGGTTCTGATCGGAGAGGTATGATGTATCCAAGTATTCCACTGTATATCCGAGGTACCATAGTTAATGTCCCTATTCCTCTCCCCCAGCCATTCCTTTTTATTCTAATGCATCCATCTCCATTCCTTTTGCCTTTCTCTCCCTCTATCAGACGTCGCTTTTCAACAACACTGTCTTCTCGAGGCTTTCGACACAGATCTGTCGTCTTTGTTTTCTGTTTTCATCTCTGTAATTCAAAAAGGCTTTATTCCATTGAAGCATTCTTGCAATGAGATTAACCGAGTTCATGATTCTGCTGTGTCTTTTGTCATTGGCTTCTCTTTGCTCTGATGCAGTGGCGGCAAGGAGGACCGTCTTCTTCATGACTGGCGTCGATGGTGCTAAGAAGAGGAGCTCCAGTGAGACATTTGAAGCCAAAAGACTCCATTTTCGCTCAGAGCAGTACTCTAACTCTGAGAAGTATAACCACAGTTCGGTCGACGACAAACGAGTGGTTCCCACTGGTTCTAATCCCCTACACAACAAGTAGAATGAAGAGCTTGCTTTACAGCTTAAAGCCATGCAGTATTTCTCAATGTTAATTTCTGTTATCGATAGGAATTAATTGAAAGGTTTTTCTTCTTTTATGATATGCCTTTTTCGATTTTCTGTTCTTTTTACCTTCTGTTCCTAACTTTTTGATTGCGTAGAAGGTTGATCAGAATTTCTAAAGTCGGGTTCCTAAGCCATTATCAGTTTATCACACTGGTGAACGACTAAAGAACAAAAGATCGAAAAAAGTGCATGGTTCTGAAGCTGGATTATAAGCTTATTTTTTCTGTTCTGGTTTTTCTTTCTTTTGGAATTTTAACACGCGAAATTAATTTATCCTATGTACTGGGTTCGAGTTCCATCCATGGCTGCAAGCGAGGCTATTTTCTCAGTTTTTCACTTTTTCTTGTAGTTGCCCTTTGTCTCCTTGAGTTGTATATACTCTCTCTCTCTCTGTCTCTTCTTTAAGCACGCATTAAATTAAGAGTACTTCTACCACTTGCAAGTCAAAATGGTATCAAAGACACACACCACTTACACAGTAAATTTTGATATGCAAGCGTGTTCTATGCAGGAAAGAGCCCAACAAACAGTTTCTTTTAAAAATTAAAATAATTTTAATTCATCTCAATTTATCATTATAATTTTTTTAAATTCTAACATAGAATATAATAAATAATTTAATTTTTTTAAATTTTAAAATAATAATAATAATATTTTAATAATATTTTATCATTTCAACTCAATTCAATTCAATTCAACATCTAAATGTACTATTAATTGCAACAAACACAAAAATATATAAATAGATTTCAACATGAAAATCACTACTCCCACCTAGTAATGTCACTATTTTTTGTTACGATTTTCCTTTTTTTTTTTTTAACTTAATGGTTAAGGTAGTATTTTTTAATAAGTTTATGATTTTTTTATATTTTTTAAAAATATGTAAAGTGTTTACAAAATTGTTTGAAAATAAAAAAAACTTTTTTAATAATCCTCTCTGGGTGAGCACTAAGGATGGGCGATGGTTTTGCAAATTTTTTTACATGCGATGGCGCGTGGATGTGAATGGTGGGTGTGTTGTGAAAACGATGCAAAAATATTGAAGTAAAATAATAAATAATTCATACGATTCAAAAATTTATATGATTTGACAATACCTTTACGTCTTTATTGAGAATTTTATTATTTTAAAAAATAATAAAATATATTTTGCAGAATGTAATATTCCAGATAGACATGTTGTTCATAATAAATATATTTATATGGAATTATACAGTAAAAATTTTAATTTTTAATTATTGAATTATTTGTTTGAACGAGTTTCGAGTAAATTTTTTATCTAATATTCACTTAAACGACATGTTAAACGAGTATCGAGTGAACTCTCTATCTAAACTTTATTCAAGCAACATGTCATACAAACATCGAACTAACTTTTTATCTAGAGCTTTTAAGTCACAAATCGAACGTCAAAAATTTTTTCTCTTGAAACTCAATCAAAAAAATCATAACAAATTTTTGTCGTTAAATCGGGCCAACACAAGGAGCAACGAACCCAGTGAACAACACCGGATCCCTTTTGAATCTCTCCATTCTTCTACGGGAAAAAAATGGCGGGATCATGAGGAAAAGAAAGTCTACCCCTTCTCACGGAACTGCAAATTGACATGTTTTCTTGATTAATAAAACGGCATTGAATTAGGTCAGAAGAGAATTTAATGGTGCTCCATGCAGCTAGCTAGCTAGCTGCTCCTGAACGCGGCAGCAGCCTGACCCTGCATTGAATTCATAGCTCCTCTTTTCAACTACACTACTCGTATGGTATTTTGCCATGAAAAAACGGAAGGAAAAAGAAAAAAAGCCACTTCCCTGCAGAAGTTATGTTAGGTCGTGTTCCCTTCCGAAAAATAAAAATTGCAGTGCGGTGTAGTGCGTACTGCATAGTGCAGAGGGAAAAAAGAAAAGTACTCGGACAGAGAGGAAGGCTAGTTAAGCTAGCCATTGGATTTCGTGCATGGAGAGAGAAGGGAGAGATAATGATTTAGTTATGATTGTGTCCCTTGCTGTTTTACTGGTTCCCTAATCCATTCAATTGAGCTAGGAAATAGGAATCATGGTCAAATGAGATAATCCCACCGTGGAAACTCTCAATATTGGATTAGACTTCTACAGTTTGTGGATAAAATAGTCGGGTGCTTGTTCTAACTAACTTTGATCTGTCACACTTCATGCACGTATCATATGCATGCATCCAATTGATAGTGTGGTGCTTTAATGATTGTCATTTCGTTCTACCAAGTTATTTTCTGCAGAGTGGCCTTAGATTTGCATGGGAAGAAAAATTGAGAAGGTTCAATATCGGTACTGTGAAGTAGTAATGTTGATATTGTATTTCGTATGTCCTTGATCAGGTCCTGGCAACTCAGATTTTCAGAGATGAGTCTCGATCGATGATGCATGTGAGCTCCCGATTGTGGTCCGATACGGTTGTAAGGTGTCGGTTTATACATCCATAGTAGTGAACAATATTTAAATGCATAAAATAAATAGATGAATACGTAGATTTTACGTAGTTTGGCACTAGAACTACGTCCAAGGAAGGTTTGGAGAGGGGAGATTCTACTATAATAAACTTGTTTACAGTCTTTTGTGGGCTCTCATTTTTTCCTATACAATAGAAGTTGTATAACTATTTATTAGAGAATTAATTCTCTCTGGAGCTCTCTGGATGAAGATCAAGTCTCCAAGTTCGAAGAAGTCGAAGAAGCCAAATCCCAAGAGTGAAAGAAGTGTCCAAAAAGTCTCGAATCCGTAGGTTTCCCACCCTTTTTCCTTTTGGCCCTCCCTACTTGCTTTAACTCACTTCTCTCATTTTCTCTCTTGACACTGACACCTTACACCTTACTTTATGTCAAACCCCCTCTTTTTCTCTCCTGACACCCTCACTCCTCTTACACCTCTATCGAGTCCCCTCTCAATGGCTGGGCCTATGACATTCTATGGGCCGAGGAAAACCCCCCTTACATTACCTCGCCAATTCTTATCAGACTTGTCCGATAGGAATTTCATAGTCTATTTTTTCCCGTCGGTAGGTCCTTAGGTGGAGTTATTCCCCGCTAATCCTTTATGTCGTCGCTTTGTCATTCCAATTTCCTTTAATCTTCTTTCCATTTTATTTTCCTTTGGTCGCCTTTCCCATCTACTTATACTTTTCATTTTATCGTATTTTTCCTTTCACTCCTATTTCTCTAGTCACATTCATTTCGCCCTTTTTTCTTCGGCCACATTTTTCTTAGTCACTCCAATTTTGCACCCCGTTGAGCCTTTCGTCTTTCCTTTTTCTTTCCTCTTACTTTGCTTCTCCTTAACTTATCTTTTCATTTGCTCATTCCTTAACTTTCCTTTTCATTTTGATGGAGATTCTGCCGATAAATATTTTGTTGGTAAAGATCCCACTGATAAATATTTTGCAGATGAAGATCCCGCCGACAAAATATTTAATAGATGAAGATCCTGCTAATGAATAATATTTGATAGATGAAGACCCTGCTGATAAATATGTTGTAGAAGATCCTGCCAAATAATATTTTGTAGAAGATGGCTCTGCTGATAAATATTTACAGATGTCGATAAATATTCCGTAGATGAAGATCGTACTGATAAATATTTGGTAAATAAAGATCGTGCTGAATAATATTTAGTAGATGAAGATTCCGCGGACATATATTTAATAGATGATCACTCTGCTGATAAATATTTACAGATGTCGATAAATATTCTGTAGATGAAGATCGTGCTGATAAATATTTGGTAGATGAAGATCCTGTTAATATAAGTAATGTCAAGCAGTCAAAAGACTGAACCTGCACTTCCCCGTGAGACAGGCTGGGCCGCCTTAAGGCTGGTCCCGCCTGTCGATTCTCCTGGGAATGTAAGTAGGAGGTGCCCGGCTATGCTGTGATGTCACTAAAGTAATGTCAGGCAGTCAAATGACTGAACTCGCACTTCACCATGAGGCAGGCTAGGCCGCCCTAAGACTGGTCCCACCTGTTGACGATCACGGGAAGGTAAGTAAGAGACTTCCCACATAAAATGACTGTGTACTTCCCGTATATTATTTCCAGTTTCCCTTGCACTGTTGTTTTCTATGCCTTACTTACTGTACTGCTTCCACATTTTATTTTTGTGTTGTTTCCACGCTTTCATTGATGTATTTCTTCTTATACTCCTGTTGCTTTCCCCATTTTTTTTTTTGTAACTCTGCATTGAGTAATAAAGTAAATATGTGTATCCGGTTGTACCTTCTTCACATGTTTTTTGTTTGCCGATGCTTTGTGTGGCTTCTCTTCTCGTCATTTTGCTTCTTTTTCGTGGAACTTTCTTTCTTCAGGTAGTCGTAAGACTCAAACTCGCTCTCCATTGAGGCGGGGTAAGGCTACCTCAAGCTATCTTGCCCCTTTTTCTTTCCCAAGGCAGTAACTTCTTCGGGCTGCCAGTAGAGCAATCCGATCGTTCGCCGCGATGAGAGTCGGGGTAATTCATTCGGGAGGGCTTTATGCCGCTCCTGCTCTCCTCCACGGGAGGGATAAGGTCACCCTTAGGTCGACCTTTCCCTTTTTTATCACACAGGGAGGTAGGTTGTTCGTACAATTTGTAACTAGACCCATTCTCGTTCGTTGACAATAGAGAGAGGGGTAATGCTTTGAGCCAGGCTGGTGCTAGACTCACTCTTAGGTATTTAAATGTAGAAAATAAATAGACGAACACGCAGATTTTATGTGGTTCGACACTAGGCCTATGTCCATGGGGGTTTTGAGAGGAGAGGTTTCACTATAATAAGCTTGTTTACAGTCTCTCGTAGGCTCTTATTTCTCTTTGTACAATGAAAGTTGTATAGCTATTTACTGGAGAATCAATTCTCTCTAGAGCTCTTTGGATGAAGATCAAGTCTCCAAGTTCGAAGAAGTTGAAGAAGCCAAATCCCAAAAGTGAAGAAGTGTCCAAAAAGTCCCGAATCTGTAGGTTTTCCCCCTCTTTCCTTCTGCCCCTCCCTACTAGCTTTAAGTCACTTCTCTTATTTTCTCTCATGATACCTTACACCTTACTTTATGTCAAATCCTCTATTTTTTTCTCTTGACACCCTCACTTCTCTTACACCTGTATCGAGCCCTCTCCCAATGGTTGGGCCTATGACATTCTATGGGTTAGAGAAAAACCCCTTTACAAGTAAGTTGAGATGTAAAAACTCAATGCGTACCTTTTTAGCAAAATAAATTGGTGGCCAAGATGAAGTACCTCAAATAATTTCTGAGAATTAGTTTAGAATAATTTTTTATGGTTGACTTTGTGCTAGTTTCAAGTCATTGCCCACATCATTTTCGAATGTGAAATTCTACAAACTTCTCCAGTTATATAAATGCAACAAAGTATTTTGACTTATGTGGTTACTAGTACAAACTTCTTGAGTTTGTAAGATGTTCCTCTGTTTTAGTAGTAGATAAACATGTTTCAATTCCTATCGTTTCTCATCAATGACTACAGCAATCTCTCCCATTTATTTCTGCATTGCATTATTTTTTCCTTCTATAAATATCTCATCTGTTATCTTGTAATTGCTCCAGTTGTATATTTCCTTGTTTAGTTCTTTGTACAGCTACGTAGGCAAATTGTAAAAATGATATAAATGGATTACTAGCTATGCACAAGGCAAGCTATTCTCCTTACATGATATCAGAGTCCAGGTTTACCAACAGTCTCAGACCTAACAGTTTGCAGGAGAAATGGGTTGTTGTTGCTTCAACCCAAGACCCGATGTGTGAGAGGAAGATTGTTGGGGTTGTCCCACATCGGTTGTGGATGGGGCTGGTGGTCAGTTTATAAGTGTGAGGAAAAGCCTCACCTCTTGGCTAGCTTTTGAGGTTGAGGATGGTCAGTCTTACACTCCTGGCCCACTCCTCTCTCCCACATAAATTTTGGACCGCTGCATTTTCCTCATCCGTCTTTGTTATTAATCGATTACCGACTCTTATTCTAAATGGCAAGTCTCCATATGAAGTTTTTTTTCATGCACAACATCCTTACACTCAAATCCGTATTTTTGGTTGTGCTTGTTATCCGAATCTCAATCCTTTTGGTCGATCTTAACTTGATTTTAAATCCATTCGTTGTGTCTTTCTCAGATACTCTCCCAATCATAAGGATTATTGTTGCATGAATTTAATTTTTGGTCACATCTATATTTCCATACATGTCATTTTTTATGAGACTTCTTTTCCCTTCTCTTCTCACAAAAATCGATCTCCAGACTCCTTAAAATTGTTTCGAGTTTGTGCTATTCCACCTGCTAGCCTTCAAAATACCTCAGCTCAGCATATTCCTATTACTCGAAGCTCAATCCGTGATGACTTTGTGCATGCCTCCTTGTCAACTTCTCCTAGTCCAAGCCACCAAGACCAATCCACATCACCCGCGCATCCCAGCTCCCCTACGCTTTTACCTGTGGCGCCACTTCATGACCCAACACCCACCAGACTTCACCACATGACTACACGTGCTCAGGATGGCACCAGGAAGCCCAAAATTTATTTGTCCACTTGTCATCTCATCCCCACTTGTTTTGTAGCTACCTTAGTAAATCAACACATAGAGCCCAAGTCTTATAAGCAAGCTCTTAAGGATCCACAGTGGTTATAGGCCATGCAATTTGAGATTTTTGCCTTTCATTCCAACCATGCACTTGTTCCCAAAACAGTAGACATGAATTTGGTCACTGGTAAATGGATTTTCAAAATTAAGACTCAAGCCGATGGTTCTATTGAGCGTTACAAAACTTGACTTGTAGCACATGGTTTTACTCAACTTCATGGACTTGACTATGATGAGACTTTTAGTCTAGTTGTCAAACCTAGTACCGTTAGACTTATTCTCACATTGGCCCTCTCTCATAATTGGTCGTTAAATTAGTTAGATGTAAGCAATGTTTTTTTACATGCTGACCTTCAAGAAAGAGTGTTTCTCACTCAACCACTTGGTTTTGAGGATTCTATTTATCCAGATTATGTCTGTCGTCTACACAAAGTTCTTTATGGTCTCAAACAAGCTCCACGGGCCTTGTACATGAGGTTTAGCTCTTATATTTAGCAAATGAGTTTTCAATAGCATCCTTATGATACATCATGATTTTTTCGTCGTAAAGGCTTTGATATTATTTTTCTCTTGATTTATGTTGACGACATTATTATCACTTGTTCTAATGCAACCTAGATCCATCACTTTTTATCTCATTTGTCCAAAGTGTTTCACATGAAGGACCTTGGAAAGTTGCATTATTTTATTCGATAAATGAGAGAAAGTGATAAACATATGAAATAGATCATCACTTTTTTAATTTGTTTCCAAATAAATGTAACATGTTTGAAAGTTGTTTAAATATATGGTTACCAAATAGTAAATATTTTTTTAATAATAGAATTTATTACTTAAACTATAAGGTATAAGCTATATTTTTCACTGCAATCTCAAATATGCACTATAAATTATATTTCGCACTGCAATTCCAAACATGCACTTAGAAATGATCTAATATTTATTTCTCAACTCTTATTAAAAATAATAAGAAAAGTATAACTAAAAGGCTTAGGTCTGGTTTGGACAGTAAGATGAAACAAGATTATATGTGAATAATAGTGAAATGACTTGTAAATAATAGTGAAATTGTTTGAGTTGAGATGTTTTATAAGATTTTGGAAAATGAGATAGGAAAAGTTAGAATAAAAATATTATAAAGTTAAAATATTATTATAATATAATTTTTTAATATTTAAAAAAAGTTTAATTATTTTTTGTGTTTTGTTTAAAAGTTTGTTAAATTTGTAATGATTTGATAATTATTAGATGAAAAAAATTAAAAATTTAAATTGAAAATTTTTATGTTTATGTGGGATGTGATGCTTGCTATACAAATCAAGCCTTAATAATATTAGAGCATATTAACTAAAATGTTGGTGGTCAAATTGAGCGAAAGCCTTCAAAATGGGGTTTTTCATAAAAGAAGATAATAATTTACCTATAATTATTTTACAACTTATATTATTAATCAATCAATACAACCAAGTTACTTTTATTAAAAATAAATTTAAAATTTTTAAAACTGTCTTAGTAAAACAAAGTGGAGGGGTAAAATATCTTTTGGCACCCAGTCTTTCCAAAAGATATCAAGATTTTAATCCTATTAAACTCAATTTCTTGGAATCATAAAGAATTCATATGCGTAGGTATGCTGGCATGCATTTGAAATAAAAATAATAATAATAATAATTTTTTTTTTTATAAAATACAAATACAGTTGGAGCTAGATTGTCCTCCTCCACTATCAAAAACTTGCAAGTTGTTGAGAATTATGAGGTAACAAGGTCTCGTTTGTTTTTGTAGATGAGATGAAATGAGTTAAAATTAAAGTTAAAAGATTGAATAAAATAATTTTTAAAATATATTTTTTTAATATTATTTTTATTTTAAGATTTGAAAAAATTAAATTGTTTATTTTATTGACAAATTCTATTTATAAGCCTCATACACCATACATGACCCTTTTTTTAATTTTTTTTTAATTTTTTTGTCTTATCAAATGTGTAATATATGGATAATGAGTAGAATAATTTAATTGTTTTAAAAATAATAAAACCAAAAAAAATTTATAAAAATAAAAGATAAAAAAATTGTGGTGTGTGGTGTGTGGTGTGTAAAGCTTATGAATAGCAATGATCTATTTTATTTTGTATGAGAATATGATAAAATTATAATGATTAGATGAGATGGGTTGAAAAATTTTCTAAAAACAAAGAGTGCGTAGAACATGTTTTGATATTTTGATATTATTTTATTATTTATATTATTTTATTATTATTTATCAATTATTTTATTATTATTTACATATGATTTGAAATATTTTTAACATTAATCGAGTGCTTAAAATTGAAAAGGAGAATTAAATTGCAATAATAATAATAAAAAGGAGTATAAATTGGTTGGTCCTAATCGCCGCCAAATAATGGTGTTTAGATCTAACTGAAAACAACAAGAGCGTGCGTTACGCCAACACGTAATGCTCAGTATTTCAACCACAAATACAGGAAAAAAGAAGAAAGTATGATGAGTCATCTCTTCTTCAACATCCAAAGGTACAGCCCATGGCCCATGGCCTGATGGCGGTTTGAACCCCCTCCCCAATTGTATAAAAAAAAAAAAAACATCGAAAGGTTCAAAAGACCAAAGCGTTCAAATCATCCTCAATAAAAGCTACACACGAACACGTTATACACTCCTTTCACACCCATTGAGCTTCCCCCACACAATCACTGAATCACACGTAATAATGTTATCATCATTATTAATAGAATTTGTTTTCATCATCCTTTGATCACAAGTTGAGGTCGACTGTAATATTGATTAATATTCGTCCTTATCTCTTGTTGAGATTCATAATCGGAAAATTATTTCTTTAGTGAAGAAACAATATTTGTAATCGTAAAATGCATATATCTCGTACACTTTTTTTTTTTTTAAAATAGATAAATCTAGAGTCATATGAAAAATTATTTTTTAATAATATATACCATTTGTTGCTGTAAAAAGGATTTTTTGGTATTTAAAGGGCAACATCAGCGTTGGGCTTCACTTATAAGTGATTTGAATTCAGAGATGAGTTGAGCAAAAGCCTGATCTCTCTCCTCTTACTGATTTTAGTGATGTTGATTGGGTAGAATCCAGGATGACATACGCTCGACTACTGGTTTTGTAATTTTTATGAGTCCGAACCTATTCTTTTGGGGTGCAGAAAACAAAGCAACCGTCTATAGGTCTACCGTTGAAGCTGAGTACCGAGCACTAGCCTCCACTACTGCTGAACTTATGTGGCATATGCATTTTGCTTAAGAATCTGGACTATGTGCTACCCTCGCCTACACACTTCCCCATCTTTCGCCATCGCACTAAACAATTTGTTCGTGATCAAGTTGTTGATATTTTTACCAAATTTTTGTGCAGCCAAAAGTTCTTATCAAATTGGAACAAACTCTACGTCGGGTTAATTTCGCCTTGAAATATAAAGAAAAATACTCTAACTATAAATAAATTATACAAAAATAATAACGTAAAAGCAATAAAAATACTCGAACGTACAACAGGATAGCCAAAAAATAATCTTTATAGGCATCCGAAGACATGTAAATCACATGACGACAACCACGCAAAGGTCCCACCTTAGTTGTCTTCGATCTTCAAATCCCTCCCGTGAACTCTCCTAGCCCATACCCAACCAAAACTGGGGTACCTCAGCTCCAAGCGCCACTACTCCGAGCATCCTAAACAAAAAAATGAACTTCACCTATGCTTTTCTCCGCCTTATCCCCTTGTTCTTTTCCCTGATGCCCTTCATCGTCCATCCCTCCTACGCTGCAACTACTAATCCAACTGACCTGGTGCTCCATGTATGCAGGCGGACCTCGGATTACTCCTTCTGTGTCGAGTCTCTCTACAGCGACCTCCACACCCCAGGCGCCGATGCGTACCAGCTCGCCTACGTCTCGTTCCGCCTAGCTTACCTCAATGCCACCGGCACCCAACACCACATAGCCACGCTCCTTAAACATTCCTCATCCCCAGGCCAGAGCCAGCGTCTCCGTCAGTGTAGCCGCGATTACAAGAAGGCCACTTTCGCTCTGGAACGGGCTTACAATGACCTGGACTCCGAGACCTTCTTCGAGTTGGCTGATTTCGCGGGTGTTGCCGCCCATGCTGCTGCTGATTGTCAAGCCGCCACCAAGGGAACCTATTCCTCGCTTGCTGTCATGAATAAGAACCTGAAGGGTCTTTCCGAAATCTGTAATGTCGTCTCTAAACTATTTTCTGCATCTTAGTTTCTGTGATCACTCCTCTCTATTTAAGATTAATGGTTTTAGCTTTTCTCTTCATTCTACTCGAATAAATATTGGGAAATCATATTTTACATAAATTAATAAAAATCTTAATAATTTGATTTTAATTTCTCTCTCTCTCCTTTTTTTTTTTTTTTTTAATTTCTCTTGCATTTAGACGAAGGCTCGAAACTAATGCTGCACTAAAAAGAGAGAAATCGTGGATGGTTTTCGTTTGAACCGTACTAAAGGAAACTACTCGACCGCCTTTAGAGAAATGCTTCAGCACCGATTGAAGACCAGGGTTTCAACTTCTCACAGCAATATCAAATATATACACCACGAAGAACTCTGTAAAAGCGTGTTTATTAAAAAGGAAATTATGGGAAAAAAAATAAAAAATCAAGTCATCTGAAAGATACAGGTTGCTTGAAACAAATTCCCAACAAATGAATCATCTTCAATCCGTCTATATCCAACCATAATCAAAATGATTCCTATACTGCGATTACTAAAGGATTTGCTACCTCTAACCCCTCTACATGGTATACATATCTAGGAAAAACTTCAAGGAAAGGAGGCCATGAAAAGAAAAGAAACTGCGTAGTTATGATAGTGTGAATTCCAATACCACGAATTTCCCATTCTCCTATAAAAAAAAAATGGGAAGCATAAAGTTGCCCTTAGTTTGGTGTTTTCGGAGATGAGGGGGACTCACTTTGCATTTTAGAAGGGAGATCATCAGAAATGATATCCCAAGAAAGATTCATCTTACGCCTTCGGTCCAAGAAGATCGGTCTCGGTGGTGTTTTATCCAATTCAAATTTGCATGTTAATAAGGCCACGATCTCTGACATAGGAGGTCTGAGATTTCCGTGATTCTGAAGGCACAAGAAGGCTACATGGATTGCAAGCAAAACATCCGTCTCCACAAACCCATCTTCTCGCATATTCGGATCAACCAGATCAAGCACCCTTGACCCCTCATATAGCTTCCATGCCTGTAATGACTATCTGAATCAGTAACACAGTGTCTTGGCAAAGAAATTGAATAATGAGTATTAAATAGGTATTATGCAATGGTGAAGACCTACATATTCAGGGAGGTACCGCATTTCCGATGCTAAATTAAAATCTGTGTTTTTCCTGCAACAAATGATTTCGAGGACAAGGACTCCAAAACTATAGATGTCTGCCTTTTCAGATAATTCTCCCCTTATAGCATATTCAGGTGCGGTATAACCTCTGAACAAGAGGGAAAGACAGAAGGCAGTTACAAACAGAGTCAAGCCTGCAAAATCACTAGCCTAAAAGATCATTATAACGCTAGGAAGTCCCTTGATTGTGCATGATATTACTTTAGATGACATTAACATCATCAGAGTCATTCTGATGAGGTGAGGAGATACCCATCTCTTGGTTTCGAGTAGTGATAACTTCTACCTAAATACACAAAATCATAGCATTTTAACAGTTATATTGGGTGAGGGACTTACAAAGTTCCAGCAAATGTAGTGCTAAGATAAGATTGATCTTCAGGAAAAAACCTAGCCAGCCCAAAATCTCCAATCCTAGGCTGAAATTTGTCATCAAGAAGAATGTTGCTAGCTTTGATGTCTCTGTGCACAATTCTTAAGTGCGAATCCTCATGTAGGTACTGCAAACCTCTTGCAACGCCGACTATTATCTGGAACCTGGTGCTCCAATTCAGGAACTTATTACTTTTACCTGTATACAGGACCATGAAAAGTAATGAAGACAGTGAACCAAATTATTAAGGGCATTGCACATATTATGATAATTAAACTCTGCTTTCTTTTGTTGATTAAGCTGCAAGTGGTTTCAGAGGAAAGAAAGCCTGACATAAGTTTCTAATACAATTCCCAATTAAATATCACTTGATGATGGATATCTTCAAGTTTCGAAATTGTGTTCCAGAATCAAGCATCCCCACCAATATCATAGAATTTACTCATCAGAGAAGAAGGAAATCAAATAAATTATTTCATAGTGTAGAAGATTAATGATACTTCTCCCAGATACCAAGAAAGAAACCGATAGGATAAGGCGGGGTAGAAAACTATACCATATAATATAACGTCCAAGCTTCTATTCTTCAAGTATTCATAAACAAGTAGCCGTTGAGGCCCATCGTAGCAACATCCAAGAAGGCGAACCAGGTTCCTGTGTTGGATGCTCGTGATCGTCCTCACCTCTGCAATAAATTCTGACTCTCCTTGTCGGGATGTATCGAGGGACAATTTCTTCACCGCCACCAACCTCCCATCGTCTAACTTTCCCTTTTAAGGGGGAAAAAAACATATATGAGTTTAAGACCCTGAAAACAAAATACTAAGTTCTGGTGACAGCCAAAAGAAAATTGAAAATATCACATATCAATTAGTGCTGGTAAAGAGTTTCAGATTGTTTGGATAGGTAATGATCCAATGAAAATGATTTATCACCTGACTGAATTTCTGAATTGGGGACATCAAGAGATAATCTCATTTCCTTCTGATCATTAATATATACTAGGCCACAGATACCAAAATTGACATCCATTTGTTTTCAGTATGCCATGTGACTCTAACATTCCACCATGACACATAGATTTTCAAACATTAAAGGTTCATAATTTTGCTAATACTAGTAGATAACTTCGACATGACTTTCTTGGGGTTGGCATCAAATACCAGATAAACAGGCCCAAATCCGCCTTTTCCAAGAAGATGATCAGGATGGAAATTCTTGGTTGCCTTCTTAAGTGTCTGGAAATCAAAATAGCTGACTGTTCGAAGATTACCGCTAAATAATTCTGCAGATGCTGCAACATAAAAAATTAAAAAAAAAAAAATTCTTTCAGATGTTGTGCTCTCATCCAAGATATTGTCTACTTTTCCAACCCATCAGTTTTACTACCTCGCTGCTTATTTATTCCTGCTACCAACTTCAATAACTCTGGTGGATTAACTCTTTTTCGAAGGATTAATATAAGGATCAGAAATATCACAAGCACAAGCAACCCTCCCAGAAAGAAGAACAAGGCTGAAGAACCCCACTGAGCAGAGGAGCTCTGCATCCGCAATGCAGTGGTCGCTGGATCGGTCACTGCATCTGCATGCATAAAATTTTGAATCAGATTGACTGAAAAAAGTGAGATGGTTTTTCCAGTGTAGCAAACCTTCTAGTACTCGGGAAGGCATTCTTATCGGCGATCGAGCAAAGGACCAGTGATGGTTCCCCCCCGCCTTCGCTTCTGTTGCAGTGACAAAAGTAACGGTAACATCAATGAGCAACAGCCATTTTCTCCATATCGCTCTCTCGGAAGAATTTAAGGTTCCAAAGAGAGGGGGGGGGAGGGGTGAGAGAAGGTGAAAAAGCTGTAACATAGAAATTATCGCGGGAATGGAATGTCGGACGAAACAATATCGTCTGTGTGAGAGAGCAAACGACAAGAATGGTCCAACTGTCTTGTGAACAGAAGGTTATAGATAAATCGAAACGGCGACGCGTTTTATTTTATTTTTATTTTTTTTGAAGTAAACGCGTTTTATGATTTTGAAGAAGTAATACTATCATCTTTTAGATAACAAATAACCATCATCCTATAGAGTTCAGGTTCTTGTTAAAACCTTGCAAGAGGATGCAAATGTAGGGGAGCTTATTAATCATGAGAATAAGCAGTGGAGGAAATATATGCTAGAAGACATTATGGGACTTAAGACAACAGCTATTATTAAAAAAATTCCACTAAGTCAGATTGAGGCTATTGACATATTGATATGGTTAGGCACTAAGGATGGTATCTATTCTGTAAGAAGTGGATATCATTTTCTTAAAGAGAGACAGAACATATCACAAGAACATACATCAAATAATATACAATTACAAAAAAGATGGACATGTTGTTGGCAACTTAAGATTCCTCAGGCTGCAAAAGTTTTCGTGTGAAGGGCATGTTTAGAGTCACTACCTACTAGAGTGACTTTGCATAAAAAGAAAATTGTAGATTCTCCAATGTGCCCGATGTGCCTAAATGAAGAAGAATTTGTAGAGCATGTTTTATGGAGCTGTAAATCAGCTATGCGTGTTTGGAGTCAAGGACCCTACTGTAATTCACAAAAGTTCACTCAAAGTAGAGAAATTCAAGGACATATTCGAGAGCCTAAGTGCAATATATGATCAGCAAGTTCTGGAGTTTTTCATTATAACATCAAGAAGTATATGGCATAGAAGAAATAAATTGATCTTTGAGGGTTTCTTTCAATATCCAACTCAGTTAGCCAGCCAATCAAAAATATTATTGGAAGAGTTCAAAGCAGTGCATAACAGGCCTAGAACTGATATTAGAGGTACAAAAGTGATGAATTGGACTCCTCCACCTACATGTTTCTTGAAAATCAATTGGGATGCAACAATTTTTGAGGTGAAGGGTATGATTGGAATAGAAATAGTTGTTCGAGACCATGGAGGCAACATAGTGGCTACAAAAAAAATTAATCAATCTGGTTTTAATGATCCCCTACTGGCAGAAGCACTTGGTGCCTTTCAAGCAGTTATGATGACAACTGATTTAGGAATGGACTATATATTTTTTTTAAAGAGATTCATCTCAGATTGTAAAGGGCCTTAATTCCCATGTTGAGAGATGGGATAAAATAAGGATGATGTTATCTGCTACTTGTCTGCAGCTTTTTACTTTTTCTAGACGGAAGTTTTTGTTTGTTAAGAGAAGTTCCAACCATCTAGCTCATAGTTTAGCTAAATCCTCTCTTCTGTTTGATGAGGATAGTGTTGTTCTGGATTTAAGTCCAGGCTTTAGTTATGTAATTTCTTAAGTTTGAAGTTAATACAGTTTTCTTTATTTAAAAAAAAAAAAAAAAAGATAACAAATAATTAACAATATTCGTCCCCTTGTGATAAAAAGGAAAAAAGAAAAAAAAAACTAACAGAGATTTACACCAAGGGGATGTTTGCGGAATCTGTGAAATCAATGCCATATACCTTAAAAATGATAGATATACAACAGAAAAATCATAAATCAATACTCGTGTGAGTATTAGTTGATTATAAATTATTTGTAAAACAGTTATATGTGTATCATACTCGTGAATTACTTGTTTAATTTATTTATGTGATCGAACCTAACTAAAATAACTTATTTACGTATGGAACCCAACCTACGATCCAAATTCCATAAAACAAGAACAAATAAAAAATAAAAGTACAATACATCTATATCAAAAGATAAATATTTTAACTCTACAAACTGCACGGTTTTATATGGTTCGTCTGATTGTAAAATTATTTTTATTATAAAATAAATTTAATAAATTATATAAAATTACGTTAATTTATAAAATTATTTTTATATAATTATAACAATCCTCATATCTAAGTGCGAGTTAGGATTGAAATTGACGGAGTCAAAGTTGGATTAATAAATGGACGGATGGGCTAGGCTAGTCGGTTTGGCCCCAACCTGGTAACTGGGCACTTCTTTTAGAAAAGTGGGTACGACAAGTCGAAGAACCTATTCCATAATAAACCACGAGGGAGTAAGCAGTTCCTTCCTTCCTTCCTTTTAACATTTCAACCAAAACGAAAAGCGACGCCATGTACGACAAGATGTCACAAGGATATCATATCCACCATATCTTCTGACTAACTAACAATTATTTAAGATTAATTATGTATCAAACTATAATCTGCCGTCACTTATTTATTTGTTAAAAATTAATTCTGCATTTATAAGACGATATTAGAAGATCAGTACACTCTGATTAATTACAGTACAGTACATGCAGTTATGGTCATAAAACTATACCAGATCGATGGAATGTTGAAAATTTGCCCAACACGCCCTCAAAAGTCTCAAGTTCAAGTGGTTGGGCGTTAGAACCATCTTGATTAATTGGCTCAGGTGTACCTTCAAGTCCCGCCTCCGCACATCTTCTAAAGAAAGTATCATCCACGTTTGTACGTTACTGACTCGACAACAACATCAACCAAATATTATCGTATCAACGGTACAGATGATACAAACATCTATATATTACTATACATCAATTATTATTCATTCTCCTGTCTTATATCTATAATTTTTTTATAAAATATAATAATATTTTTTATAAGATATAAAATGTATAATAGTAAATAGTAGTTGATGAAAATTTTTTTTTAATATTAAGAATGCATCCTTTGCATTTGACTTATAGATATAATTTAATTTTTATTTATTTTATATATATTGGGAAAAATCATTTCTAGATCTCTTGGTTGTGTCCTATCAGTACTGAACGTGCCACGAAGGAATTCCAGCCTCCAAGATTAATATGACTCCTAGCTAGCTAGCTAGCTAGCTAGGTAGCTAGCAGCGTGTAACAGCTTAATTGGAATGTTAATCCAATATCGCATATGTGCCTTTCAATTTGCTCTATTTCGGTCTAATGGTAATTATTGCTACCACTCACATCATTCTTTCATTTTGAATGAAACTTCCCATCTTTTTTTTTTTTCCTTTTTATCTATTGATAATGGCTTCAAATGCATTGCGCATTGCCTTACTGATCAGAGGACATTAGTTGTATTATGCATCACTTAAATAGAAAATATTTTTTAATTTTTTTTTATCTAATCATTACTTAAACACAAAAATTAACACAATTTTTTTACATATTTTAAAACAAAACACAAAAATCATAAATATAATTTTTATAAATTTTAAAACAAAAATAATATTAAAAAATTAGACTTCATTTTTTTTAACTTTATCTATTCACATTTACAGACTCCAATACAATAATTATTTAAAATAAAAATTATTCAACTCTTTCTTTTTAATATTTTTCAAAATCCAATAAAACATATTCTTTCAAACTATTTCACTTCTATTCACAAAAATTTAACATACCTTAAACAACTGAACATGCCTTTAGAAAATCACAGATTTATTTAAACTAATTAGCCTCAATAAAGCTATTATGTCCTCTTATATATAACCTCTTGTTAGATAGAGATTTTCAAGCTTTTATTCTTAAGAATCCAAATTAAAATGGAAAAAAAAAAAATTCATTCCAGGATATGTAATTTACCCATTAATAAAGTGCCAACTTTGCACGAAAGCAACAATAGTTGACCTGCGTACGAATATTAAGGCTCGGTAGAATTGACATTTTCACCTAATTTATCTACCGAATTCCTTCAATATTTAAATGCAGTTTTGATACGCAACTTGCTTATTTTGAATCTATATACAAGTAAGTCATGTATTTTGACCTTCATATATAACATAGAGAGAAATGATTTATATAAAGTAAGTCATGTATTTTGACCTTCATATATAACATAGAGAGAAATGATTTATATAAGTTTTAAATATATAAATAATATATAATAAAGTTTTTATAAATAAAAAATAAAAAAGAAATTAATTTTTTCTGACGAGACCTACATTTTTATAAGACTTTTATAAAGGACTTGTACGAGTTTTATTCAAATAACACTTCTTCATAGCATTATAACTATAAAATATAAAAGTGAAGAATGACTAATTATAGATAGAATTCCTCTTCAAAATTAAAGCAGCAACGATCAATATATACAAATAAACAAACAAACAGAAACACGACTTTGATGAACGAAAAAAAAAAATAGAAACACGACAGCTAGCTAGCCGTACGTGCGTGTATTGAATTGTTGCCTTGTCTTACCCCGCAACCGCGTAGGGCTGGGGAATTCATGAAAGAATAGTTATCAAAACCTAATTATAGGAGGAGACCACTTGGACGTGATTAATTTCATTGGCTGTCTTGAGTCCCTCTATCTCGTTTGATTCAAAATAAATTAAAATAATTTTAGATAAGTTAAATAAAATATTATTTTTTAATATTATTATTATTTTAGAATTTGAAAAAATTAAATTATTTATTATATTTTATATATGAATTAAAAATAATAATAATAATAAAATAAAATGAGTTTCAATCAGTAATTCCCACCATAGCCGAGTCAACTCAGATCTCTTTCAACCTGGCATGCATGCGTTTTTCCCAACCACTTCAACCCTCTAATTATTGGCTTGGCTTCTCCCATACACCCCCGGCCACCACATCTGTATATATATGTACAGATTCTGATCACCATTTTTCCATGCACTTCACCCCCCACCTTTATTTTCCTCCGCCATATTTCTCAGAACTTAAAATTAGTCATGACTTCTCCTAGTACTTTTGTTGCGACCAAGAATATGGCTATGGTTTTTCTTCTATCCAGCTGCCTTTTATTGGCAGCATCGGCCGGTAATTTCTACCAAGATTTTGACATCACATGGGGCGATGGGCGCGCAAAGATACTCAACAACGGGCAACGTCTCACGCTGTCTCTTGACAAGACCTCTGGCTCCGGTTTCAAGTCGAAGAAGCAATACTTATTTGGCAAGATCGATATGCAGCTAAAGCTTGTACCCGGCAACTCAGCCGGAACTGTCACTGCTTACTATGTAAGTATTTCAAATGCCTTTTTATTTTATGTTCATCATCTAGTTTTGTCACTTTATTTTCATCCTTGTTAAAAGAAGTATATAGTTAATGCTCATGTTGACATGTTGTTATTGTGATCAGTTACGTACGTGGTAACCACCTCTATGACATTTATAAATGTTGCAGCTATCTTCTCTGGGGTCAGCTCATGACGAAATCGACTTTGAATTTCTGGGTAACCTAAGTGGAGACCCATATATTCTCCATACTAATGTATTCACACAGGGGAAAGGCAATAGGGAGCAACAGTTCTATCTCTGGTTCGACCCCACCAAGGACTTCCACACCTATTCCATCCTATGGAATCCTCAAGCCATCATGTCTGTAGCGCTCTCTCTCTCTCTCTCTCTCTCTCTTACTTTTCATCTTTCCCTTAACATTTTTATGATTTCATATATATATATATATATATACAGTTTCTCTGTGGAGGGAACCCCCATTAGAGAATTCAAGAATTTGGAATCAAAAGGAATCCCTTTCCCAAAAAAACAACCCATGTTGATATACTCCAGCCTCTGGAATGCCGACGATTGGGCCACAAGAGGTGGCCTGGTGAAGACAGATTGGAGCCAAGCTCCGTTCACTGCCTCTTACAGAAACTTCAATGCCCGAGCTTGCGTCTGGTCTACAGGTTCCTCCTCTTGTTCATCTAATAATTCCTCCGGTTACTCATGGTTGACGGAATCCCTTGACGCGACGGGGCAAGAAAAAATCAAATGGGTGCAGAAGAATTACATGATTTACAACTATTGCACCGATATCAAGCGCTTCCCGCAGGGATTCCCTCCCGAATGTTCACTTTCATGAATTATAATTTAATGTAACATATAATTAATTACCACTTTCGTTTATCAGAATTTCACGTGCTATATATTTCAAAGCGAAAAACTACCATAGAAATTCCTTTTAAAGGTTTTAGTTTTTATTTTTTACATGACAACCGTGTTTGATACGTACGAAAGTCTATCACATCAACTACCAAATATAAGAAAAGTACTTCGAAAATTTAAATTACTAATGTGGACGTATATATAAGAGCGCGGCTTGAGCAAAATCCTGAACTAATGAACCTATGATTCATTATTCATTTTATTATATTTGTAAACTAAATAAAATTAAATGAGTAATGAATTTATTATATATAATGGTATGTATATCTATATATTATATATAATAGAGAAAAACTAATGGTATTTACTTTAATTTCCTTGCTCTTACATTTTTAACCCTTATTTAATTTTCATGTAAACCACTAGCTAATAGCTACCAATTTGAAGCAAAGCCACGTACATATTATAAGGTATTCATACCACCATATAATTAAGATATTTAATGGTATATATATAGGAAATATATCTAATATTGCATAAGTAATGTTATATATAATTTTAGAGTACTGTGCAAACGTTGTGCAATCGTTTTAGACAAGAGTGAGGCTTTTCGTGTAGATTTCGTATTTACACACTTTTTTCAAAGAGATTATGCGATGCTTACGCACTCCACGATTGCAAATATCATTTCTCATCTTGCATATAACAATCCTACACGCATTTTTCTATATAAATTGTATGAAAGTAATAATTTTTCGTCCTTTCTTTCATCGAAGCTGTCTCTTTTGTTTTTTTATATTTACTTTTGTATTTTTTTTAAGAAGTGGAGATATCCGAACAGATGACACAAAAGATCACACATCAACAACCAGTGATCAGCTATCCAAATCAACGGCCTTTATGCTCTTCAACTGGCCGGGCAATCACTGAAGCAATTACAGATTGCCCGAAAGAACGTTCGGAGGTCAGTCCCAGAAGTTCTTTAAGGAGCCGGCCCAGTCTCTTTAGATATAAATTTTTTCTTATCTATTTTATAAATGACCTCGTTTCTAATTCCACAAAAGAAAAAGATACTGAAATTTGAATAACCTCCGTATGAACTATAACCCATCTGAAAAGGATCTCTAGAGTCTAGATTTTCACCTTTCATTAAAATTGTTTTTTTGTTTTTTTGTTTTTTTTAGATTTAATTCAGTGAGGGTGAACTTGTAATAGTCTAGAATTAATGGGATGAGATAGTTAAAGATGAATACGGAAAACTGTATATTTTCTTTAGAGGAAATGGAATGGAAAACAGATAATGACACGTTTTCTTCGAGGGAAAGCACCTCTAGCAAGTGTAACAGACTAATATTCTCTTATGCCCTTTCCCACTACCCCCTACAAGTTAATATACTAATATTATTGAATTACTAAGAAGTCCCTTCCTTAAATGGGCTCATGGCCCTTACAAAAACCAAATTAAACTCAACATAACAAACATAGATGTTGGGCTTCTAGATAGCCCACAATCCAGGTGCCCCCTTCACTTGATAGTCCAGCCCTTAAACCGCCCGACCCATGCTTCAGACAACCTCCTTTGATTTCACGACAACACTTAGACTTAGGGTTCTCTCGTAACACACTTCACTTGAGTCCCGAAAGCTTATCTCCACGCCGCCGTATCACAACTCCCTTCCACTTCAGAAAACCTCGCCCACAAGGAGAGGAAAATCTTCGCACAATCGGTGATGTAGCTCCCATGAAGCCTCTTCTACCTTCTGTCCTTGCCATTGGACTAAGACTTCGACCCACGGTTTGTTTTTAATTTTCTTCAATCTTCTTTGCAGTACTTCCTCAGGTTCGGGTTTAATGACTCCACTGTTATCTACAAGAGGCAACGTTGTAAGAGGCAAGACTCCATGGCTGAGTTTCGGCTTGAGCTGTGAAACGTGAAAAACGTTGTGGATCTGTGCCGTAGATGGAAGCTATAGGCGATAAGCTACTTCACCGATCCTCTGCTCTATCTGATAGGGCCCATAGTACCGAGGTGAAAGCTTGAGACTTTGGCGACGATTGATCGACGACTGTCGGTAAGGTTGTAGCTTGAGGAAGACTCATTCCCCGATCTGGTAACTTCTTTCATTTCTCTTGCTGTTGGCATATTTTTTCATCCTTTCCTGGGCTTTGATGATGTTTTGCTTCAACAAACCCCATAGTTGCTCACGGTTCCTTAGGGTAATTTCTACTTCATCCAACCGTGTTGTGCCTGGCACGTAACTGAATAGTTTGGGTGGACTGTACCCATATAATGCTTTGAATGGCGTTATTTTTGTAGATGCATGCATGCTTGAATTATAACACCACTCTGCCAATTCGATCCACTGAGCCCAATCCCTTGGCCTGTTGCTCACATAACATCTCAAATAATTTTCCACCCACTTATTAACTACTTCTGTCTGTCCATCTGTTTGTGGATGGTAAGCCATACTAAAAGCCAGTTGGACCCCTTGTAATAAAAATAATTCCTTCCAGAACTTACTGGTAAAAGTTGGGTCTCGGTCAGACACGATAGAAGCTGGCATTCTATGCAGTTTAAATATATGTTTCATAAAAAGTTGTGCCACCACCTTAGCCGTGTAGGGATGACAAAGAGGTACAAAATGACTATACTTGGTAAATCTGTCAACAACAACCCATAGAGCATTAAATTTTTCAGAACTGGGCAGCCCTTCGACAAAATCCATTGTGATATCTGTCCAAGGTTTTGAGGGGATAGGCAGGGGCTGTAAAAGACCACTGGGCAAAGAGTTATCAACCTTCATCACTTGACATATGTCACACTCTCTTAAAAAAACCTTAACATGAGCCTTTTGACCAGGCTAATAGAAATCTCTTTTGAGCCTGTGTAATGTCTTGTCAAAACCCATATGCCCACCCGTAGGGCTACAGTGAATTAACTCCAATATCTTCTTAATGAGACATTGGTTAGCTGGTATATATATCCTGCCCTTGTAGAGAAGTAATCCATTTCTTTCTGTATAGAGGCTATTCAGCTCACCATTTTGATGTTTTTTTCCATAACTCTTGTACTGCTGGGTCCTCATCATACAAGGCCTTAATGTCATTAACCCAATCCCAACTCGGTAGAGATATTACAGATAAGGTTGCTGTTAATCTCTTGTCTCTGCCTAGATAAGGCATCAGCTACAATGTTCTCCCTACCCCTTTTAAACTCCACCACAAAATCGTATCCCAACAATTTAGAAATCCACTTCTGCTGCATAGTGGTTCCTATCCTTTGTTAGGAATTTAAGGCTTTGATGGTCAGTTTTGACTACAAAGGCCTGGCCCAACAAATATGGACGCCACTTTTGCACCGCTGAGACAAGTGCTAACAGTTCCTTTTCATAAGTAGACATCCCTATAGCCCTACCCTTCAAGGCCTTGCTGAAAAAGACTAATGGCCTTCCAGCTTGCATTAGAACTGCACTAATGGCCTCACCCGAGGCATCACATTCAATAATAAATGGTGATTGAAAATCAGGTAGTGCTAAGACAGGGGCTGTGTCACGGCTTCTTTCAAACTGTCAAAGGCAGCTTGGGCTTTATCTGTCCACTTAAACCCTTCTTTTTTTAATAATTCTGTCAATGCCCCTGCAACAGCTCCATATCCCTTTATGAACCTTCGATAGTATCCCGTGAGGCCCAAAAAGCCTCTCAAATCCTTCACTGACCGTGGAATAGGCTAGTCTAACATTGCTCGCAGCTTCTCAGGATCAGCCCGAACTCCTTTTCCTGAGATGAGGTGGCCCAAGTATGACACCTCTTCGCACCCAAAGCTACACTTGCTCAGTTTAGCAAATAATTGGTGCTGCCTCAAAGTGGTGAATGTGATTTTTAAATGGTTCACATGAGAAGCTGCATCTTGACTATAAACTAAAATATCATCAAAAAAAACTAAAATGAATTTTCTAAGATACGGTTTATAAAAACCTGGTTCATCAAGCTTTGGAAAGTTGAGGGTGCGTTAGTTAGGCCAAACGGTATAACTAGAAACTCGTAGTGCCCTTCATGAGTCCGGAATGCAGTCTTTGGGATGTCCTCGGGTTTCACCCTTATTTGGTGGTAGCCCGATCTCAAGTCCAACTTCGAAAACACCTTAGCCCCATGTAGTTCATCCAGCAACTCTTCCACTATAGGTATAGGATATCTATCCTTGATAGTTGCACTGTTTAGTGCTCTATAATCGACACATAAACGCCATGTTCCATCTGCCTTTCTCACCAACAGAACAGGTGATGAATAAGGACTTTGACTGGGTCTAATAACCCCAGAATCCAGCAACTCCCGGACAATTTTTTCGATTTCATCTTTTTGGAAGTAAGGGTAGCGATATGGTCGGACTGAAATAGGGTTGGCTCCAGTTTGTAAAGTAATTGCATGGTCATGGGAACGGGTTGGGGGTAAGCCTTTTGGATTGGCAAAAATGTCAGAATAATAGGTGAGAAGTTTCTGGACAGATTCTGGAATCTGGTTGTGTTGGTGTTTGGTTGTATTTTCGATGAATTGTAAGAGTATTCCTTTATTCTCCAACTTGCTGCATTCATGAATGGACCCTTCTTCAATCCAAGTGTTGCTATTAAGACCCTGCAGCTGCACAGTAGCTTGTTTGGAAGTAAATTGCATCGTTAGGTCTTTAAAATTCCACAATATTGGTCCTAATGCTTGCAACCACTGAACCCCAAGGACCATATCACACCCTGCCAAAACTAACACATACATGTCCACCAAAAAACTGGTCCCTTGGATGCAAACATCCACGCTTGTCACCTTGCCTTCACTATCGACCAACTCACCATTTGCCACTTTAACTCTAATTTTTTCTTCTGGCATTAAGGGTATGTGAACCCTTGAAAGTACTGCTGGATCTACAAAATTATGAGTGCTTCCTGAATCAATGAGGATAACAACCCATTGGCTACCAATTTTCCCTTTGACACGCAAGGTCTTTGGATTCCTAGAACCCGTGATGGCATGTAGAGAAATTTCAGGGGTACCTTCCACAAAGAAAAGAGGTTCCTCAACACCCTGACCAGCGGTATTGTCCTTCCCTTCTTGAGGTTGTTCTACCTCATCCTCCACTTTCTCAATTAAATACAAACTTAGGACTGGTACATCGATGTCCCGGGTGCCACTTGGAGTCACAATGGTAACATAATCCCTTTTCTCTTCGTGTTTTCATCTGGTTTTGGCTAATTTTCTGGACAGGTACAATAGCTTTTTGGTAGGTGTTATTGGATGATATGGTTGAATTGTTTGGATGTGTTTGGTATATGGTTACTGCTGGTTCTGTGTGTGGATAGAAGGAAGGTCTTGGTTGGGTCTTTTTGTGGAATGAGGATTTTTCTTCCTGTATTTTGGCTAAGCCGAAGGCTTGAATTAAGTTGTAGGGATTAAATATTCGAACTGTCAACCTAATGTCATCTCTAAGACCACTGAAAAAACAACTCAGTTTGTATGGCTCAGATAAGCCTCTCAAGCGGTTAGAGAGTGTTTCAAAGGCTGTTTTATACTCCTCAACAGAGCCAACCTGCCTTAGCCTAGTAAGTTGCTCCCTAGGATCATCATAACTACTAGGACCAAATCTGATTAATAATGCTTTCACAAACTCCTCCCAACCACACAACAAGCCAGATTCATCCATATCCCGAAACCAAACTAGTGCTCTTCCAGCCACATGAAATGAGACCAGTCTCAAACGGTGTTGTGGTAATGTGTTATGAAAGGTAAAAAACTGGTTTACCTTGTAAAGCCAGCCGTGTGGATCCTCTCCACCAAATACTGGAAAATCCAGTCTCACCGATCTTGGTTGTAGCTCACCACCATGAGGTATGAAAAGTTGTTGGTCCTCTACTTGATTTGTGTGTTTTGAATTGGTGTTCTTTTTTTTTTTGTGCAGGATTGACGACATTTCATAAAACTGCTGCAATAAGGCCTCCATCTGCCGCCTCATAGCACTCAGCTCACCCCCAATGGCGCTAAACTGTGACTCTGTATGCTGAATGTGAGCTTCAGTGGTTTGTTTGAATGAAGTGAGTCCTTCTTGGAGGTCTTTCAAACGGGTTCCCTCAACCATTGCAGGATGTTGGGCTCTAAGATACCACTTGTAATAGTGTAGAATTAATGGGATGAGATAGTTAAAGATGAATACGGATAACTGTATATTTTCTTTAGTGGAAATGGAATGGAAAACAGATAATGACACGCTTTCTTCGAGGGAAAGCACCTCCAACAAGTGTAACAGACTAATATTCTCTGATGCCCTTTCCCACTACCCCGTACAGGTTAATATACTAATATTATTGAATTACTAAGAAGTCCCTTCCTTAAATGGGCTCATGGCCCATACAAAAACCAAATTAAACTCAACATAACAAACATAGATGTTGGGCTTCTAGATAGCCCACGATCCAGGTGCCCCCTTCACTTGATAGTCCAGCCCTTAAACCGCCCGGCCCATGCTTCAGACAGCCTCCTTTGATTTCATGACAACACTTAGACTTAGGGTTCTCTCGTAACACACTTCACTTAAGTCCCGAAAGCTTATCTCCACGCCGCCGTATCACAGAACTTCTATAATTTTAATAAAAATCAGATGTCTCGCTTGACTTGGTTAACGAGTTATATTCTCAAGCCTCTACTCTACACCACTTGCTGCTTACATGAAAATTCTATTCTAAAAACTCCACAGCATTTTCCTAAGTAATATATACTCAGATCAAGGATAGCAAAAATGTCATGATCAAAACACTTCAAACCAATAGAACACAGAGCAAAATATAATGGTAGCGGCTTTAAAATGAACGCAGAAATTGATAAAGATTTACTTTTTCCTGAGATAGGGCAAAAGGTTTTCGATGAGGCATTGGAATAAGATGTCCAAAGTATCACTTTCTTAATAATAAAGAACATTTTTAATAAAGGAGGCAAGTTATGACTGCAAAAAACACTATCCTTTAAAACAATTGGGATCTCTTAACTCAGAATTGGGTTGTCCATAACAATTTGAAAATCATCTATTAGAAATGACATAAAAAGTTGAGAGATGATAGGAAAAAAACCATGTAATGATTTACAGGCGACAGTGCACGTCAAGATAATTCTCAATATCAATGAATATGTTAAATATGAACCTGAAGGCATGCGCATCAAGTCAATGTAACATTGGATTTCTGCTCAACGAACAAAACAATATCAAAATCAAAATAAACTTAAGCGTTCTGAAGACAACAGAAACCAAGCAACAAAGGAAGAGCACGAGATGGGGGAATCTTCAAGCATAAGAGCATGATAACCAAAAATGAGAGAAATTTTTCCAATAATACGTGAAAGCTACCTTTTTCTTTCGTATTTCCATCTTTTGGCTCCAAGCACACAATTTATCTACTAGGTAGAACGAGATTTCTTTTTCTTCAGGCGTTTGACGGTCGGAGAAATGGTTTTTATGGCCTTACGGGCTTTCTTTGCAGAAACAGCTCTCTGTTTCACCTTTTTAGTCGCAGGAGGGATCTCCCTGATAGGACCTGGAGGTACCCCTTTCTTAAGTGCACTTCCTCTAGGCGTAACAGAGGGAGGCAATCTTAGACTTTGTGCAGGTAAGGGACACTGTGGTTTCCAGACCAAATTATTCTTCATGGAAAACCTTACCTTCTTTACACTCTTTCCCTCACTCTTAGCACCTGTGCCAAATTCAGCATCTCCATTATTTAGCTCGGGATTTTGGGATTTCTGTGTATCCATGCTCTTTAATCTCTTTCTCTTCTTGGATACAGTACCATTAACTTTAATTTTGGGCAACTCGCAGGCACTTGGAACGTCAATATCCAAACCTACTTCAGCAGCAACGTTTTCAAACTGAATCTGGAGGTTGGAAATCACAGATTCATTTAATGTTACGAAACTCCCATCACTAGCATATTCATCATTTGAATTCTCCCCATTTGCAATGGCTACATCGTTGTTCTCTTTCTCCGCATGACTGTTCTCTAAAACCATATCAGCAATCTCATTCTTCTTCAACGACTCCGTCTTCTTAGACTTTTTGCCAGTGCCACTGCCACCGGAGTCTTTCTTCTTTTTCCTGCACTTCTTCAGAGGTTTATCATCAGAAGACACATTCACAGCATCCGCAGCAACCTCGGTAGGTTTAGAACCAACCACTTCCATCTCAGTGCTAATAGGAACCAAACTTGGTGCTTCTTCTTCATCATCTTCAACAGCATCAGGAATCGAAACCTCAATCCCAGAAGACGCCAAATCCTTCTCCAACTTGGAAAACTCGTCGTACAAACCAAACAACACCTTCCGATTCCCCTGACAGCACTGAATCGAAGAACCCAATTCATAAAACTTGCTCGAAAACCCCATGGTCAATGCAATTGTCCCAACCACCACGGCTTGGTCACCCGAATCAACCTCATCCCCCACTTTCTTGATCTCCAATAACTTTCTCCCCATTTTTAACAACTCGTCAAACATACTAGACCTAATCTTCCCTAGCAACACTTTATCAGGCAACTTCCCCATCACAGAAACGAACGGTTCCAAGAGAACCTCTACTATTGCGGAGCGAACCGGAAGGAACAGCCTGAGTTCTTCAAGAAAAACGGAGGCAATATGGTAATTAACGCCAATGCCCCGAAACTTGTCGTCAGAAAAGAAAGTCGTCTCCACCAACACACCCATCAAGCGCCTCGAAAGCTCCAAGTCCCACGAATTATTTTTCAAAAAAACGAAAGAATGGTGCAAAAACCTTCGAATCAAGAGGTAGAACTTGTCTAACCTGAGGGCGTCGATGCCGGGCCACTCGCGGCGCATGGTGAGGAGGAAGACGGAGAAGTAGTGGAGAGAGAGAGGGAGATGGAGGCGGAGGAGGAGAGAGGAGAGGCCGTCGATGAGGAGGGACTGGACCGGGAGCTTGTCGGCGTGCCAGACGCAGTAGAAGAGGGCCTTCCAGAGCTTCCTCATGTCGTCCTCAGGAAGATCGCGTTGGGATGGAAGCCAAGTCTTGACGAGGATGCAGAGGGCTTTGTTTCGAGTGCTCTGGTTGCACGCGCCAAGCTGCTTTATCAGCAAGATGCCTTCTTCAACTTGCGCTCCGTCGCCCATTGATCTCAGGCAACAGATTTAATAAGCCCTAAAACTACAAATTTTGGGGGATTAGCTTTGAGGAACAAAGATTGCACAATTCTACAATTTCAAGACACAAATAAGTTCCGAATGATTCGGATGATGCAGCAGTAGCACGCTAGCAGCAGCTGCGAATGGGACCTTGATCTTTGCCCGACGGTGGGGTGCAAAACCTAGGGACTGTTTGGCCTTGCAATGCACCGGATATTCTAATTCTGCGAACCGACTGAGAAGGCCTTTGTGCTCGGGCCTGGTAACAATCTACCTGAATAATTCCGGGTTTCATCGGTGGGTTTGTTTGGAAACTCGAAAGTAGAGCAAATCTTATTTTATTTTAAATTTTTTTATAATTTTATTTTTAAATATCACTTAAAATATATTTTTTAATTTTTTAATTTTTTAATTTTTTAATTTAATTATTCTAATTATTCTAAATTTTTAAATAAAACACAAAAAATAATACTATTTTTCAAATTTCAAAATAAAAATTATATTATAATAATATTTCAATTTTATGTTATTTTTATTCAAATTTTTCTTCACTCTTTTTCAAAATTAAATAAAACATTTTAACACAAACATTTTTATTATTATTTATAAATTATTTTATTATTATTCACATGATTCTAATATTATCACACTTCCACAAACATGTCCTAAGTGACTTTCTTTTTTTTTTCTTTTTCATGTGAGGGTCTGAGTGACTTTTGAGTATGGTATATGCCTATCAGCCTCTAATATTATAAAAGTTAGAGTTATTTTATTTTTAAGTTGATGTGTAGAGCATACCAGTCACATTATTTAAAATGTAATATTTAATTTATAATATTTAAATTGCAAAATTTTTCTTCCAAATAAAATTATACCATATAAGTACTTTAATATGTATACTATTCACGCCGACTTAAAATTTCTCTTCCGTTAACTTTGAGTAAAATTCTATTTATAAGTCGGTGAGATAACACCTGGCCTGAATATATTTTGGTAAAATCAAGTTTTCATACCTGTCTTTTTTTATTATTATTTTTTATTTTCTAAGAAAAATTTAATTACCATATTACCATTCTATACAAAAAAAATAAAAATCATTCTAACAAATTTTCAATAACTTCTTAATGGTATAATATAACACTTCAATGGAAAGTTCAAACCACATTATTTATATTTTAAAAGGACTAGTCAATAATATAATTAGAGTTCTATTAGAACCTTATAGAGAACAAAAACTTCTCATTTTCAAGTAATGTGAGATCTCATACATTACATATCTTTATCTTTATCATATGGGATGTCACAATTTCCTCCCTTAAAGTCTCGACGTTCTCGTTAGACCAATCCATCGTAAGTGGCACGGTTCAAGTCTCATATTTCTGGTTAGGATAGACTCTAATACCATTTGTAACGCCTTAATGGAATGTCCAAACCACATGGTTTATACTTTAAAAGAATTAGTCAATGATACAATTGGAGCCCCATTTGAACCTTATAAGAGCATTAGCATTGTTTTATGCATATGCATATGCAAAATGACCTCTTTTGCATATCCACTTTACCATTCAAGCAAAATTCTCACATTGGTTTATGCATATTTGAAACAAAATAATAATAAAATATTATTATTTTATTATTATTACTTTTTTACTAAAATCAATTTTTTTTATATATTTTACAATTAATATCCACTACATACATTTGACATTAATGATACAAATGTAATAATAAAAAATATAATTTTTTAATAATAATATATTAAAAATATAATAAAATGAAAAATATATATATAATATATTATAATAATAAAATGAATGTGCAAGTGAATGTTTGTTTTGTTGTTGAAGGAGGGAGAAAATAAAAGGATTGTGTGAGAGAGAGTGGGAGGAGAGAGAAATAATTATTAAAATATGATTTGTAGCGTGAATAATGATTATCCAAATTTGGATAAGTACTATTCATTGGTAGCTAAATATTTGGATATGCATAAGCCAATATGGAGGATTTTATGGCCATATTGTGCAAATATAACTTTGCATATGCATATGCATAGACCAATGCTAATGCTCTAAAGAGTAATAATTTTTCATTCCCAAGTAATATGAGATCTTATACACCAACTACTCTTATCCTTATCATATGGGATGTCACAATCTTCCTCCTTAAAATCCCGACGTCCTCATCGGGTCAATCCATCGTAGATGGTACGGCTCAACTCCCATATTTTTCGTTGGGATTTATACTATGATACTATTTGTAACGCTCTAATAGAAGGTCCAAATCATATGGCCTATACTCTAAAAGGACAAGTCAATGATATAATTAAAGTCTTATTGAAACCTAATAAAGGATAATAACTTCTCATTTTCAAGTAATGTGGGATCTCATATGCCACCTACTCTTATCTTTATTATATGGAATGTTAGTAAACTTGAAGTGCACTCATGAACCCATAAAAAAGTATGGTATTTTTAATTCTTGGACTTTTTTAATTTTGAATATCACGTCCCATGACAACTTCTGATTAATCTACATGTTTATTTTTAGTCACATTAATCTGAGGAAATTATTGTATTAACCACATCACTAATGTGATATAATTACATTATATCAACCGAAATGTGGCATCACAATAAAATAGAATAAAAATCTATAATATACATTATATCAAAATTAAAATTAAAAAAATAAAATTTAATATGGCATCACAATGTGGTGTCACATGACTTATTAAAAAAAAAAATACAAATACAACTATAAAAGGGTAAAGTGAATATAGGATTTTAGTCTTCATGTTTTTGTATTTTTGGGGGTCATTTTATTTTGAATACATATTTTTAAATTTTTTTTAATAAATCACGTGGCACCACATTGCGATAACATGTCAAGCGACAAAATGAATAATATAAATTAGGAGATATAGTAGCATTATCCTCTTACAATTATTTACAAAATTATATTTTAAATTAAATGCATTTTTATAAAATAATTTATAAAAATATTTTTAATTTAAAATATAGTTATATAAAAGGTTTTACGGATATTATTACTCTAATATAAGAATGAAATATGATTATTGAAATGAGATCATTATTATTTTGAAAAATGCTAAATATACATAAAAAATTATAAAAAACTTATTTCTTCATATATTAGTTATTAATAAACTAAAAATCATGAAATCTAAAATTCAAAATTTAAATTTTAAAAATAATTAATAAAATAAATCTTATAAGTAAGATTATAAGTATACATAATACTACTCTTTCAATAATACTTAAAAAAAAATAATTGCAGAAATTAAAATGAACATAAGGTAAATGAGTGGCACTACTGCCACTGAAAAATTGTCCCGAAAGATGTTCCGAATAGTATATTTTATTTTTTCATTTAATACATGTTCGGAATCCATTTTCGAGATCCAAGTATTTCTCAAAAAAAAAAAAAAAAACAAACAAACAAACCGGAAGTGGAAGGGATGTAATTGATCGGTTCAATTTGAATTTGAATATATTTTATAATCGAATCGATATATATCAATATTAAAATTTAAAGAATCGATACTGACATGTTACACTCTTAAATTAGTAATTTTGATTTTATTGATTCCGGTCCAATTTGTCTAGTATATTATATAATATATAATATAATATATATTATAGTATATAAAAATATATAAGTGATAATATATTGTATATATTATAATTATAATATAGACTATAGTGATATATTATAATATATAATATAGTGATATAATATTTTAGTATATTATAATTTATTGTGATATAGTATTAGTATAACTACTAATATGATAGACTATAGTAATAATATATAGTTATCTATATAGGGTTTTAAAATTTAAAATTATATTCATTAGTAATTTATCATATAATACAAAATTATTTTACATATAATTATATATATAAATGATATATAATATAAAAAAAATATTTAATACAGAATAAAAAATTAAAAAAAATATATATAAACTGATCCGGTCCGGTATTAAAAAAAGGAAAATTAGAACTATATCGATTTTGACCAGTTTAAATAGAATCAATATTGGACTGGACTGAACCCGTTATCAAACCAAACTCACCGATTCGATTCAGTCTGGTCTTGTTCGGGGGTTTTTTGTTTCACTCCTATTTACCCGTTTTGTGTTTGGGGTTGGTTAATTTAGGTCAGGCTGACCTTTGAACCATTCTGTTATTAAATAATAACAGACGTATCTAATATTCAAATTCGAACTTGGAGATGAGAGATTCATCTCTTAGTAAATTTGAATAATAACTGTTTCGATCTCATGCCACCATCAGATAGTTATCCAGTCGATATTGGCAATGGGCCGGATCCTCTTTATACCGAGATGGGCTTTAGGTAGTGAGGTTGGCTACGAGCTTGAATAATGGCCCAGGCCCATGTGGGTTTAATCGGTTGGAATATCCTCTCCAACTACCCCATGAAATCTCATCATGCGTGGCGTGATGGGACTTAAACCCATACGTGCGTTGTTTCATTTTTCGAGGTACCTGCTAGTGCGTCGTTTCGCATTCGCACCTTTTGTACCTCAACCATCAACTCTATTTAAGGCTATTGGGGCCTTGTTTTTCCCTCTTCTCTTGAGTTTTTTTTCTTTTTCGCATTTCTTGCTAACCTCCTGGGTTCTTGTCTTCCGTCATGGCGTCTTCTTGTGATTTCTTGCCTCCATTCATGGCATCTTCTTCCAAAGGCAAAGCCACGGCTTCTCTTCCAAAGGCAAAGTCACGGCTTCTACTCGCGGTCCTTCACCACTCTGTGACTCCTCTCCTCAAGTCGTTATTGCTTCTCTGGCGTCCATATTTGTGGGCCATTGATGGTCCTCGAATGTCTCTTCTCGCGAACTCGAGAACGCCCGAAACAACTTCAACATCCCTGATTCCATTCATTTGAGGGTATCTACTCCAAACCAAAGGGCTGTTGATGTAAAAGGTATGGATGTTTCTATTGTCTTTTATCTCACAATGTTTACTATGGGGCTTCAATTGCCTTTTGTTCGGCTAGTCCGCGATGTGTTAGATGTCCTAGGGCCTACTCCAGCCCAATTGGTGCCCAATGCCTGGAGAATCTTGATGGCCTGCTGTGCTTTGTGGCGAAGGGTCTTGGGCAATGAGTATCCCGACTTAATAGCCGGTGAGTTCTTGTCGCTACATGGGTTCAGACGTTTTGGAGGGGAATCTTTGTAGCTTTAGATCCCGTAGTAAATTGGTTGAATTAGAGCACAAGTATTCTCATGCAAAAGATTGGGGAAATAAACTTTTCTTCCTTTCTGGTTCGGGTTGGAAATTTCTTGCGGATGAAGCTTCTAGTCAGAAATTTCCCCTTAGGGCTTGTTGGTCCCCTGTTCCTGATGAGGATGATTTTGAGGATCTTCTTTCCCCTCGAGAAGAGGCCAATGTATAGTTAGTAAAGGCTTGGGTCCAGGCTTATTCCACGTCATATTTTTTTTATGTACTTTTAACCTCTAATAATATTGAGAGGTTTCTGATGGTTCCTAGTCGGACCCACATACCGGGTCATGAGTTTTTAGGTGCCCCCTCGCCTGCAGGTGGTTTGAAAAGGAAAACTCGTCTTGGTGCTGGTGGGCACAAGAATAGAAAACTTAAGAAGGCTCGAATTTCACCTCGTTCATATGAGTCAATTTCGTTGAGGTGCGATTCCTTGCCTCCTCCCCCGTCGAGTGGAAGTATTAAGTTGGCTGTTCCTCGGGAGCAACCGAGCAAACTGACCACCTTCCTGGCTCCACCAACTCTTTCCCTGGATGATGTGATGGCTTTGGCCGAGGAAGACCTTGAAGTTGTGATTGCAGCGAAAGCTGCTGCTCAGTCCTTGATTACACTAGCTAGTGATTTGCATCAGGAAGGCGACAACATCCATTTGGGGGAAGAGGATGATGATGTTGTCCTTTTAAATCCCGACTTGCTTATAGTGCCTTCATCTAGACCTAGGGACTTCCAATCCTTCGATGTTCCTATGCTTACAGTGCCTTTATCCACGCCTACCATTACTCAATCCTTTAATGTTCCCACGGGATCTCCTCAGGTGAAACATGTTGAAGAGATAGCAACAGTGCCTGGTCTCTGGTTCGCCCCTTACTTCCATAATTTCTAGCGGAATTACTCCTGACTTGCCTTTTGTGTTTCCAACGGTTTCTCTTGCTAGTGAGAGTAGGATTTTGATTCTCTCTCTACCATTTAGCATTTCTCCTAGAGGAGACGGTGAACCATTCTTGATTGCTCCAGAGGAGGACCTTCGAATTAATCGGGCACCTCCTCACGGGGATGATGTTGAAATGTGCTTGGGTCCACATGTTGATATACCTGTCAGCATTCCTTCTTTTGTTCCTCCCAGACTGACTGGAGGAGCTTCTCCTCGAGGGATTTTTGCTAATGTCTCTTTCCAAACTTTCAATCCGAGAGGTTCTTCTAGCTCTTGCCCTTCAAGCTCTTTGCCATCCCCGCATACTCGCCGTGAAGAGGCTTGCAATGTCGCTGTTCAACATCTTAGAAATATTTTCGCATCGATAATTTCCTTGTGTTTATTTTTCCTTTCTATATGTTTGATCATTAATTTTATTTTTTTTAGGGGGTTGACCGCCTTGCTGCCGACTTAGTGGAGGATAGATTACAATTAGAAGAGGAACATCAGTCCATGCATTCCTTCATTGGTTAGGTTTACAATGCTTTATGCGCGGCTCATGCCAAGAAAGATCAAATGGCCAGTGAGTTGGCCCAACTCGAAGCTCGTTCCTTCATGGCTAATGGCGATCTGGCTATTCTCCGCACCCAAGTTGATTCACTTCAGGAAGAGTTGACGAGTTATGTAGCGAACGCAGATCATTATCGTCAAGAAATGGCGATGATTGGGAGGGAGCAAGATGACCTTAACATTCGCCTAAACTTGGCAAAGGCAGTTGAGTAGGACCAAGATGACTTGGCTGCTCGCCTACGCCAGGTAGAAGTGGTTGTGCCAGTGTAGGATAACTTGGTCGCTCAAATGGGGGTCTTTATCAAAGAACAAGATTAAATGGTTACTCGGGAGGAACTTGCTTCGAAAGAACGAGATGACTTGGTCACCAGTTTTGACTGGGCGAAGGTAGAGCTTGAAGAGTTAATGAAAATCAAGTCTGATTATGCCTCTCACCTAGTTTCTCTCATCTCCAAGTTCGAATTTGAATAATAGATAAGTTTGTTATTATTTAATAACAGAATGATTCAAATGCTCTATATAAGGAAAGAACACAGGTATGTAAAAGACATCTAATTTATTGGCATTAAAGAGTTAATTCGGTCACGGACTTAGGCATCAGAGGCATTCCCTCGAACCCCCAAGCCATCTTATTCTTTGGTTGCAAGTGATCGTGAGGCGCTGGCGGTGAAATACATTCACAACACCTTTAATCCTGACCACCACCTTTATCACCTTCAGTAACACACCTCAAGTTATTTAGGAAGAAAATATAGTAAAATTACTCACTTCGAGGAGAGCACCTTCATAGAAATAAAATGAAGAAGATAAGAGAAGGAAAGTAGAATTTTCATTAAGTTTGTGGATGATGAACTCTAGAACCCTTGGCTCGTATATAAAGGAGATGACTCCTACATAGGCTCATACTAACACACTAAAAGCATACAAGAAAATAGAACTAAAGCTCAAGGCCCAATAACTCTATTGTAATCCAAATAACAAGTAATATCAAAGTAAATGAAGTTGTAAATGAAATTAAAGTGGTGGCATGGGCAATGTAGTCCGGTCGTGGACCATGACACTTTCATCATCCTTCAGCATCTCATCAGAAGTTCCAATATATGTTTCGATCGACTCCTTAATTTCAATCGGTCTCGACAAGAAGGCATCTGTCAAAATAGTCTTGGATTGCATTGCAGCCTTAAGCAACTTCAGACACTGGCGACAAATAAAATCGAGAAAAAAAAAATTCTATTTATAAACCTCACACACCACCATTTTTGTTTTTGTTTTTAATTTTTTTTTCTTTTATCAAATGTGTGGTATATGAATGATGAGTAGAATAATTCAATTGTTTTAAGAAGAATAAATCCAAAAATAATTAAAAAAAAATTGTGGTGTGTGGTATATGAAACTTAAGAATAGGAATGCTAAAAAAAAAAAAAAAAAGTTATTAGAGTCTTGGTACGGGCATAACTAATATATAATTATTTTACAACTTCATCGTATAATAACATTTTCTTGAATTCAAACACATGACCAAAATCAAAGCAATTATAAAAATGAAAAATAAAAAGTCATAACTTATTATATGACTGTACGTACAAGAATTAATTGTGTATTGATAATTGTGTCCTTACCAATTTCAGGAGGTAATAGCGATAATTAATATATGATCACAAATAATAATTCATATGGATTCCAAGGTTTCTTTGTTCTTCAAGTACTCTTTCCATCTCTTTTTTTTTTTCCAAATTTTTTTAGAGAAAATTTTGTTCTAATCTAATCACTACAAGAAAAACAGATATTTGTGACGGATTATTTGTTACGAGAATGACTATTTACGATGAAAACAGATTCATTTTAATAGAAAATAGTCATTTCTTAAGAAATAACTAGTCACAAATAAACAGTTTTTTTGTAGTGAATGGGCAATAGCTAGCCTATGCCTCTAGGTTTATATCTGCTAAGAGACAGCCTGTATGTACATGCAATTTGCTTATATAAATCATGATCACGAGTACTATTAATTTCATGGTTTATGCAAAATCACATATATATAGGACCAAAAAGCTGAAAATCATATTCATATGTATTATGAATAACAAATAACCAAAAATAGAAGAAGAAGATCAAATTAGCTGGTATGATATACGTACCTCGTCCTTGCCCACAACGACCACTTTCTTTTCAAGCGCCCCTCCATCCGCGATATCATACTCATTAAGCAGAGTTATGAAATTGTCGGCAGAAATTGGTTCCATCTTCAGATCATCCATCACCATGTATGTGGCCCCCTCTTTCAACAAATTCAAATTACCAGTACTCGATCGTCTTGTTTTCGCTTAGTAGCTCTTCAAACCTTACCTCGTCCTTCATAGAGTTTGACTTGCATGTTTGACAACGTCCGCCATATTGAGAAGACAGGCGATAATCACGGCCGCTGCAATTAATTTTGTTCCAACACTTGTAGAATTTCTTGAACGTATAGGACTCCACCTTTGGCAAGAGGATGGAGTCTGTACCACCGTACATTACTATTTTGGGCTTCAAAACTAAATCTTTACTGTAGCCTGGCAGAATGCAAGTATCGTTCAGGTTTTCAATGCTCTCGTACAGGCTTTCCAAGCAGTTGCCTAACTGCATGCCTTCATTCTTTAGGAACTTGGTGACAGTTACGACCGGCAGGGTGAAAGTTTCCAAGAGAAAATCAACAAAGTCCTTGCCTGCTTCGGCAAACAGCACTCGCTTTCTCTTATTGTCTATCAAAAGATTCAAGCGTATCCTGGGGGCTGCCATTTTTCAGGTATCTGAATTAATAATGTTCTTCGATTACTGATGAATGGGGATATTGAGAATTCCAACGGCCCTTTTATATATAAGTGGGCGTGGAAAAAGTATCGGTGAGAAGACTTAGTCTGGATATAGAAACAGTTGATCTTATTATTATAATTTTTTAAAATTTTTATATAAAATATAATAAATAATTTAATTATTTTAGATATTAAAATAATAATAATATTTTATTTAATTTTTAATTTTCATTTAAAATCAATTCATCTCAAATCAATTATATATGTTTACTATTCAACCGCACTATGGTCTTTTCTTTTTCTTCATGTACTCTCCATCTCTTTCTCATTTAGATTTAGATTTAGATTTTGATTTAGATTTTATTCTTGTTGTTTAACTTTTGTCTTCCAAGTTCCACCAATACTTTTTGCCATCGTTACACTTCTTTGTCTTCCTATATTTCTCTCTTTTTCTTTTTCTTTTTATTCTTGTTTATTTTCTCTTCCAAGTTCCACGAACCAGACGTAGAGGAGGCTGAGTAGATTTGACCTTCTTTGGTTATACAGATTAAATGAAATGAGATAAAATTAAAAATATATAAATATATAATAGTGAGATAATTTATGAATAATAATAAAATTATTTGAGTTAAAATTTTTTTGAAATTTAAAAAAAAATTAAATAAAAAATTAAAAAAAGGTTAGAATATAATTTTTTTATTAAAAAAATAATTTAATTTTTTAATATTATTTCTATTTTAAGATTTGAAAGAGTTAATTTGTGTTTCGTTTTCTATTTTGTTTAGAAGTTTGAAAAATTTGTAATGATTAAATAATAATTAGATAAAAAAAAATTTTATTTGAAAATTTGAATTGAAAAATATTTATTTCTAAATTGTGTTTAAATGTTAAAATGAGATGAGATAAAATGATAATTTTTCTACTCATCATTTAACATACCACACACTATACTTATTTTTATTTTTTATTTTTATTTGTTTTATTCTTCTTAAACTTTGGTAAGAGAAAAAAATAAAATAAAATAAAATAAAAATAATATATAGTGTAAAAATGATAAGTAAAACTTTTCTAAAATGATTTCAAAGGTTTGTTAAACAAACCCGGCCTGACTCCTTGAAAATTTAGGACTGGTTCCGTCTACAAACTAATTATTAAGAAGCCCAAAGTATCGATTATTTGCATTATTTAAATTTTAGGCTGCGTTTGGTTCTTAGTAGAGTTTAGTTTAATTTTAACTTGAATTTAACATTTAAATATTTAATTTTTAAATTATTAAACTCATCACAATTCAAAACTTTCTTACACGTGAGACACAACATTTTTCAACTTAAAACATCTTTATACGTGAGATCCACAACCTTTTTTAATTTCTTATAAAAAATATTAAATTCATTTTAACATTTAAATATACTTTCAATTCAATTTAGATAGGCTTCACATAACTCCTTCTACTACTCAATTCATTACTATTCATAAAAAATATAATTCAATTGAGTTCAATTCAAAATCTAAATACAGTCTTGAAGTAACCATGGGAGCATGACTTTTATATCTTGAAAAATGCTACTCTTGATATAAAAAAATTTTATTTAATGATCGGGAAAGTATTGTTAATAAGAATAATGATATGGTTACTACTATACTAATATCTATCTACTATTTTTTTTATATTTAATTTTTTTTATATTTTTTTTATTTTACATAATAATTAAGGAAGTGAATATTAGTAAATTTATATATTTTTTATTTTTTTTTAGTGATTAAATATGTAAAAAAAATATTTAAAAAAATAATAATAAAATAAAAATATATTTGAATAGTAATAGAATGGTGACCCTATCAATAAACTTTTAATAATGTTAGGATTTGTTTTTTAATATTTAATGGTATAAAAAAAGAATGAAAAAAAAAAAAAAAATCTGCCCTTATCGGACCCGTCTCGTGGGTGTAGCAGCTCTTATGTTATACCCCTTCCTTCTCTCTTTCTCCTTGCCTTCTTCTCCCCCGGCCCAAACCATTTTAATCTTCCCCAAAGCCATTTTCTCTCTGATTTGAAGTCCTTCTTCTCTGATTCGAAGACCTATTAAATCTATCTTCATTTTTTTATATTCATCGATGTGTATATTTTTCATGCTTTTTTATTTTGTTTCAATACATGGGAGAGTCGTATTTGCTTCTGCGGGTTAGATGGATAATCAAATAAAGTAGAGAAAAATGTAAAGGACGTACTGGGTTCAAAGTTTTTCTTTCTCATTATTAGTACCAGGGGAAACTAGATTTGTTATGGAGAGAGAGAGAGGGAGAGAAAGAGAGAGAAGTGTGAATTTAAAAATATGGAAGATTGGACGTCATTGATGGTTAATTCAATGAATTGAAAGGTCAATGTGACCATCCAGCTACCCTTCTTTAAGGAAGGTAAAGAAAAACCGGAGAAGCCCCAACTATCGGTTACTGCAGATCACGGGGTGGGGGGAGGGAGGGAGGGAGGGGGAAAGATCATAACTGTAAAAAAAAATATTTACATGTGAATGAGTCTATATTGTAATTTGCTGCTTCTCCTGAGTGACAGCTTGTGCTTTGTTGGTGTAAGTTAAACTAATCACCCGGCCTGCCTGAAGTAGCTCTCTCTATCTCACCGAGAAATGTTTTGGATCTTAAATTTAAATTTATTGTATGTTTGGATGTTGAAATGAGTTGAGTTGAGATAATAAAATATTATTAGAATATTATTTTTTAATATTATTATTATTTTAAAATTTGAAAAAATTGAATTATTTATTATATTTTATATTGGAATTTAAAAAAATTATAATGATGAGTTGAGATGAGTTTGATAACCAAATTCACCCTAGAATCTAAAAAGTGTTTCAAATGAGTTTTTTTATTTTTATTTAATGATTAAAAAAGTATATTATGAATTTTTTTATTTTTTTAAAAATATTTATAATAATTAAAAAAATATATGAAATAAAAAATAAATAAATAATAAAATATAATCTTCGGTAGGTGCATTCGAGACTTTTTTTCGAAAAGTATAGTACTGCTATCTCAGCCAGCCGCATCTTTAGTTCTTTTTCTTTTTCTTTTACTTTTTCTCTTTCTCCTAGCTAGCTAGCTAGCTAGGTTTTCTCTTTTTCTTTTTGCTGGTTTTTGCTTTTCTCGAGAAGTTTTGCTTTTGCTTTTGCCTTTACTTTTTTTTTTTTTATTTTTTTTTAAATTTTGTTTTTACTTTTGCATTTCTATCTTCTCGAGTACTAATTTCGTCCGCATTTTTTTTTAATGTCCTGTTTGAGGTAGAGAAAGTTTCATCTCATTTTATAATTATAAATTTTTTAAATTTTTATTTAAAATATAATAAATAATTTAATTTTTTAAAATTCTTAAATAATAATAATATTAAAAAATAATATTTTATTTATCTTATTTAAAATAAATTCATCTCATTTCGTTATTAAAATAATTAGGTCGGCCAACTACAGCATCTAGAGACTAGACTAATGATTTATATTCCATCATGCTACGAGTAGAGAAATTAACAAAAGTGATAAAACGTACAATCTTGTTAATTTGAGAAATGATAGATATGTAAATATAGTCTAATTATTTTAAAATAAATAAATAATTTATATAAAAATTTAATTTTTTAATAATAAATCTCATTTTTTTAAAAATAATTATATAATATATATACTATACGACTATATATAACATTACTATATTAATTTATATATAAAACTCCTTCAATTGTGACCAAATAGACTTGGGACTCAATGTTTTGAACACGATGTCGTATCGATCAAGATATTGGAATGAAATATTTCGATATCAGTATCGTTTCGTGTACCGTTTTGAGATAGTCGATATATAAATAAATTATATATAAATACATATATATATAAATTATAAATTGTCTAGTCTGAATTGAAGGTTAAAAAATAAGCTTATAATTTGAAAAAATGAAAAAAAAAAAAAAAACAAAGGTCGAAACATAGGCCGGTACAAGTCGAAATTTAGGCCGATATAAGCTGAAATTTAGGCTGGTACGAAATGGATATGGTATCTGTATCGGCCAAATGGGTAGTATGAAAAATATCAACCATACCGACCGATACGATACGAGATTCAAAACAGTGCCTGCCTGGGAGTACTAGTTCGGTGGTTATTCCCTCATCTCACTGCATCAAATTTACTTTTTAGGGATGAAAAATTTCGTCTCAAAAGATTTCAATTTTGTTTTTAATAATTATTTGAGATGAAATTTTTTTGTCTATAATTTGTCTCAAAAACTCTATCTCAAAAGGTTTTTTGAGATGAAATTTGTCATTTCCATTCGAAAACATTTGAATGGATTTTTTTTTAGGACAAAAAGAATTTCTTCCCTAATAATCGTTTGAATGCAAAAAAATACTGTTTGAATAGATTTTATTTGGGACAAAAAGAAAATTTCGTTCCTAATAATCATAATAGAACGAAATTTTGTTTTTGAGAAATAGTTGTAAATAGTTATTTTTCATGAAATGCCGCAAATAACTATTTTCGTTGAACAAATTGACCACAAAAGCCCTTTTCTAACAAAATTATCCCGCAGGAAATGATATTTGTGATCAAAAGTGTCAATTGTAGCGAATTGATTTCTTAGCAAATACTTTTATGTAAAATTAAAAAAATATATATATATATAAGCATTTGTTGCCTTCACTTAGCAGCAAATAGTCATATAAAATCAGAAAAATTAATATAAAAACTGCAAAATAAAATATTCATTAAAAAATCTCCTCAAATTCTTAACCATAACAAATTAGTTACAGTGTTAACTCATTAAATAGACTTGGGCCCTTGAACATGGAAAAAATACAAAATAATAAAACGGACCAAGTTTGAAACTTTAGTCCTTTTATTCTTTCCAGATCTGTTCAACTCAAGAAAATTTAAGTATTGAACTTTTTATCTTCCCTTGTAGTCAAGAACAACACCTAAAATCTCCAAGAACAATAATAATGTTAGTCTAAAAATATTTTCAAGAACAAAACCTACAAAATATAAATATCAAGCCTACACCAAGCATCCAGAATTTGTAATAAATAATATTATAACAATAAAGAACAACATAAGATACCAAAAAATAAAAACAACATTTATAGCAAACAACAACCTTTTATATATTTCAAAAAAAATGAAAACAAGAATAAAATCTATATGCGTATATATACCCAAAAAAAAACCAAAAAAGTGATCTTTGAGCACCACAAAAAAAATCTCATTTGTTTGAAAGAAAAAATAACTATTCTCATTCCCTACTTCACAAGAATACCCCCATCTTTGGTATGATACGTACTCACTCTCTCTGAGCTATAAAATACCCCAGACTTCTTATAATTTGGGGCGTTCTATGTTTTTTAGAATATTGTTGACTGTTTGAACAAGTTAAAAAACGTTCGAACGGTAAAATTTCAAAAAATTAGCACGTTCCAAATCCTGCTCAAACCATTCAAACTAAAACTATTACCCTTCAAACGGATACTATTTACGTTCGAACGTGTTTGGTACCATTTGAATGGAATTAACATAGTCTGCACGTATATAATAACAGTTCAAATGGTAAAATCTCAAAAAATTAACGCATTCCAAATCTCAGCAAAATTTCACTAAAATTTAACTATTTGAACTAAAAATATTTGTGTTCGAGCGCACTTTAATTTTGTTCAAATGGACACTATTTCTGTTCAAACGGGCAGTACTATTCTAGTTCGAATGGAAATTATTCTAGTTCGAACAAATTATTAGTGTTTGAACGGGTTTGGTACAATTCAAACAAAATTAACAAAGTTCAAACAGATATGCTAGTTTGTTTGAACGGACAATCAATTTTAGGGAAGAATGACTTCATCCCTAAATATTATTATTCGAACGATAAGTACAATTCAGACTGTTTTTGGGATGAGTTTGGATTTTGTCTTAAAAATTTTAGGAATGAAAAAAATTTTGTCCTAAAAAAAATTCATCTCTAAAAGTTAAATTTGTTGTAGTGGATCAATTCATCATGTGGGTGTATATATATAGATGATTGCAAAATACAGGACGATCGAGTATGCATGGCTTTTATTTGTAAACAAAAACAAAAAAACGTACGTAATGCTAGCTCCATCCAATTATACCCATCATTCAGCGAGGTCAACATTAAAATTTAATGCTTGACTGGCTGCACGTACACCTTCAAGCATGCAGATCGAGAATCAACCATGCATTAATTGGCCCCATGATGATCTTTCTTATAATTACTACCGGCCTTGTTTCATCGACACAAGCTGTAATGTCTTACTAATATTTATATTACATTCTCATAATTATATATGTACGTAGGAGCTTTGAGTTCCTAAAATTTCCCAAAACATGAATTACATGCAGTACTCAAAGCTAGCTAATACTGGCCGGGCGGGAGAACTTGTACAATAAGTTATAACAATTGCTCATGATCATCCATCTCCCCCTACACGCCTATCCTTAAATATTGGAACAAGCACCCAATTAGGGGAAAACCCTACGACATATATATTAATCAAAAACCATATATATCATTTTCGCGTCTACATGATTCTCGCTCGTTTGTGAGAGAAGCTGAGCCTTTCAGCTCGGTATGCATATTACTAATATATGTTGTTTAATTAATACCATAAATACCGTGCAATATATATAGAACTGAAAAGATCAAGAAAATGAATCAAAATTAATTAAGCATGTAGAGTACTACAACATTAATATTAATCCACTCACAATACGATGAAAGACAGGCGTGTTTAAAATTAACATCTAAAAAATATAGATAAACGAAAACAATACAGTACACCTTGCATTTTGTAGCGCACACTCAAAGGCTCTCCAAAAATAACTCCTAAAGATAGTTCAGCAATTCACTTTCCAGCCACACCAGATTTGATCACTATATATATATATATATATATATATAATTTTTTGAAGCGAATAATCCCAAAGTTTCTTGCAGGTAGAGATTAATTACTCGGGCAGACAATATTATTCAGATAAACTCCTGCCTTCAGAATCTTTTCCTTCAGAAGTCCGGGAGTTTTTTGATGGACTACTCGACAAGAAGACATCAGTCAGAGCAGTCTTGGATTGCAGAGCAGCCTTGAGCAATTTCACAGACTACAAATTAACAAATCAAATATTTAATCAGGACAAAAATAGTTAATCTATATAATTACATTTGATGATCAAAACAATGTCGTCCCATATATAATTATTAACAAATGTTGTTTTTCTACCTAAATTTTATAATACTAGTCTATGATCACACTACTAATGAAGTATACTTAAAAAATATTTATCATGATTAATATATAAAATTATTTAACATGTGCAACATTAATAAATGTGAGTAGAAATTACTAATTTTAGAATGAAAGAAGGAAAAATACTCAGTTACTACTAAATTAATTAGTACCGCGCGATTTCTTATTTTTTTATTTTCAAATTATTATGCCTGGCGCTTCTGCTAATTAGAAACTTGCACAAAATGACCAATATCATTTAATGGATTAATTGACCAAAAAGAAAATCATATTGGGTCATGAATAAAACATAACCAAAAAAAAAAAAAAGCATGCAAGGCGTAGAACAGCCATACCCCATGCATGTCCAAATCGACCACTCTCTTTTCAAGCGCCCTTAAATCCTTGATATCATACTCATGAAGCAGAGTTATGAAAGCGTCGGCGGACATGAGCATCATCCACAGATCATCCATCACTATGAATCTGACCCACTCTTTCAACAAATTGAAATTACTAATCGCTTTGTTCGCGCTTGTTAACTCACTGAGCGATACCTCGTGTCTCATTGGTACTAATGATGATGAGCATGAATTACAATATGCGCCCTCTATAGAAGACAGCTCATAATCACGGCTACTGCATGAGTTGTTGCTACACTTATACAATTTCCTGAACGTATAAGAGGACTCGACCCTTGGCAAGAGTAGGGAGTCTGTAGCACCAGACATTACTAGTTTGGGCTTCAACACCAAGTCTTCTTTGCTTTGGCCTGGCTGAATGCAATTATGGCTCGGGTTTTCAATGCTTTCGTATAGGTTTTGCAAGCACCCTAGCATGTCTTCACTTTTTAGGAAGCTAGTGACAGTCACGACCGGCAGAGTGAAAGATTGAAAGAGGAAATCAACAAAGTCCTTGCCTGCTTCAGCAAACAGCACTCGGTTTCTCTTCTTGTCTATGAAAAGCTTCAGGCTTATCTTATTGGTTGCTGCCATATTTTAGGTATCTCAATGAATGATCTTCCGATTGGGTGGAGAATGGCCAGTTTTGTAAGTGGGGGTGTGGAAAAATTGGAGAGATCAAAGACTGGCAGATCATTATCATGACTAGACTATGAAAAGACTAGGAAGTTTACTATTCAACCGCAGTGTCTTTCTTTTTCTTCTGTTCTCTCTCTTTCTTTTACGTGTGGTATGTTTTTTTTTAAGTATTTTTTAAAGTAACGATACTATAATTTTTTATACAATTATATTTTAAAATAAGATTATTTATATAAAATAGTATATTTTTATAAGTTATTTTATAACAATACACTTAATTTAAAATATAATTGTATAAAAAATTGAAAAAAAAAGTTATATCATATATGTCTATTATTTTCTATTTTATAAAGTAACTTATAAAAATAAAATTAATTTATATAAATATTCTTATTTTAAAATATAATTATAAAAAAGGTGTAAATATATTTTACTCTTTTTTCTTTTTCTTTTCTTCCTTCCAATTGTACGGAAGTACTTCTGCCATCCGGCAGCCACATGCATGTGCCTGATGGAACAATCGGGGAATGACTTGTTTTAGCCTTTTAGGGCTAGGTGCATTTTTATCAGCCGAGTGCATTCTTTTCTCTTCTTCGTCCCCGAGTTAGGAGTCTAATTATGGGTTCCATCCCATTTGATTTTATACATATTTTAAACCAAATTTATTTAAGTCGATTTTGGAGTTTTATTCACCCAAGAACCGATTCTGGGGTCTCATGGTTTGGTTCAATTTTTTCGATTTCGAGTTCAGTTTACATGTATAATTCGATTTTAGAATCGGTTTGGATTGATCTCACTATTATTCATAAATTTTAACTTATAAATTTTATTATTATTCACAAACTATCTTAACTCATCTCATCTCATTTCTAAATTCAAACGGAGCCTTTGTTTTTTTTTTTTGGATTAGTTGGTTTTTTGACTCCAAATGAAATTCTTTTACCTCAAATATGATAGAGCCCAAAATATTATTTTCAAAAACACCATAAACATAACTAATTAACCAAATAAACAAAAACCAAAAAAAAAAAAAATACACAGACGATTGCAAATGCAACCACTCAAGTAAAATGTCCAACTCCAAAGTATATAAAAAAAAGTTACAAAATAACTTATTACCAACTACTTAGTTTAAAAAAGTTACAATTATATATTATTTATATATATATATATATAACGTACTCTTTACGTATACCCTATTATATATGAAAGTAGGTAACTTTATATACAAAGATAAATAATAACTCGTTAATAACATGATATTAATATTCATATTTAAGAGTAAATTTATATTAAGAAAGTATAAACAATAAGATTAGAATTTTATGTTATATTAATTTTATAATATGTGTAATACATATTGCATAAAAGTTAAAAAATATAATATATAATATAACAAATTAAATATATATATTTTTTAGATCGGTTTGATCTAATTAGATTTGAGTTTTGCTACTCATTATCTCCACACACTACACATCATATTTATTCTTCTTCATTTTTTAATTTTTTTTAAAAAATTTGTTTTTTCTTACTAAACTAATTGAATTATTCTACTTATCATCTATACATCATATTTTTTAATTGATGTGTAGTATGAAAATGATGAGTAGAATTTTTCATTAGGTTTTCAAATCTTGAAAATGGATACAACTCGGTTTTGATTTATAGAAATCGAAGCCGACCGAATGAGTATTGAACCGGACGGAACCGTTCCATTCAGTTTGATTGGTTTTCCAATTTTTTCTTATGCCCCTAGTCCTAGTCCTAGGTTTTCAAAGAAATGCTACTGTCAAAACACCGATTGTGTTCCAATAATTTTTAATAATATTATGAATTTCTTTTTTTAAAAATGTTTAAGGGTATAAAAATATGAATAAAAAATAAAATAAAATAAAATAAAACTTTTTTGCCCTGACCATCTCATGCTCTGCTCTCTCTTTTTTGCTTTAGGCTTTGTTTGGATCTCAAATTTATCTCAATTCGTTTCAATTCATCATTATAATTTTTTCAAATTTTAATATTAAATATAATAAACAATTCAATTTTTTCAAATTTCAAAATAATAATAATATTAAAAAATAATATTCTAACAATATTTTATCATCTCAACTTAACTGAACTCAACTCACTTCAACATCCAAACACACCTTTATACTTTTACTTTTGAGAAATATTCAAGTTATAAAAAAATTACATAAAAATGAGTAATGTTACATACAGTCGAGAAATGCGTAAGTACCGTATAGTTACTTTAAAAAAGAGTAAGATTCACTATTAAAAAATTAATTTCTTTTCATGTAGATCTCATATTTATTTATTTATTTCAAAACGACTGTACGGTACTTACATACTCACGACTGCAAATATCATTTTTCTTTTTCTTTTTACTTTTCCTTTTTCTATTCTACTTGGCTAAGGTTTCTTCCCTATTTTTTTATTTTTTAAATTCTGACGAGAACTTTCTCCCTTCGCGTGGCATGTACATTTCCTTTTTCAAGGGCTTTCCGCCTTTTTCTTCATTTTTGCTAATATTTTCATATGACTCCTAAGAAAAAATTTGGAAATGTTCCTCAGGTGTATTCTCATTATTTTCAAAGAAATAGGAATGCACACTCTTAACTTTTGTATAGAGAACGCATTAGGGTTTCATTGAAACAAACTTTTTAAAAGTATATGAGCCTTGTAGTATTAGAAAAATAAAGTTTTTTCTAATTCTTAACTATAATTTATTTTTAACCAAAAATTCCTTTGCCTATTAATGGATGGAACTAAAAACAAACACACCTGAAATACAAGTTGCCCACCATGGTTTGATGGGCGTTGTGGGAGGTTGCAAAATAAATTCGATCGAACAAGATCAACTAATGGTTATTCGGTCCCGTATTTGGTAACTAAGTAATCTCATAATACTTTATTATTATTCATTACTTTTTATAAACAGTTTACTACTATTTACAAATTATTAACTATTTTTTTATTACTATTTATTATTTTTTATTACTATTTACATATCATTTAAAAACACCTCGGTATCCAAACGTAATCTAAATATTTAAACTAAAGCCCTGTTTAAATATTTAGAATATCTCAATGTATTTGTGAAGATGAATGTTTTAGCCAGAAAGAGATCTCACAAAATTAAACTCACAAGTTGATATGGCTTGATGTGATAAATTAGATTGTAAAGTTATTTTTATTATAAAATAGATCTAACATATCATATAAAGACAGCTTGTCAGTTTGTGAATTTACTTTTGTAGAATCTATTTGTACTTGTAATATTTTTCATTTGTAAATAATAGTGAAATAGTTTCAGTTAATATAATATATTGGATTTTGGAAAATTAGAGAGAAAATTTTGAATAAAAATATTATAATGTTAAAAAACTGCTTCAATATAACTTTTTGATATTATTATTTTTTAATTTGAAAAAGTTGTTTTGTCTTTTGTGTTTTCTTTAGACTTTCTAAAAAATTGTAATGATGAGATGAAAAACTAAAATATTTTAAATTTAAAAGTGTTTCGTATTTGAATAATGTTTGATAATGAAATATTTGAAAAAATCAGATAATACTTCCCAAATTGAACCCTAAATAAATCAGGTGATGTAATAAAACAATGTTGTTTTATGGGGAGAACATGCTAGAGTCTAACTAATATATATATATATATATATATATAAATAAACATATATTTATATAATATTGCATTATTATAAGCATTTGGCAATGTCGGTTGAAATTCCTAAAATTTCTTAGAACTATTAGGGCAGGTTTGGGAGGTGAGATGAGAATTTTGTGTTTTTTTTTTAGTATTTAAAATATTATGTTTTAGTATTATTATTGTATTGAGATTTGAAAAAGTTGAATTGAGATTTGAAAAAGTTAAATTGTTTATTATATTTTACATGAGAATTTAAAAAATGTGTAATGATGAGATGAGATGAGATAAGATGAGATGAGAATTTTGTGTCTCATCCCACCCCTCAAACCTACCATTACTCAAAGCAAGCAAATACAGGAAAAACATGTATAGACGATTGCCCATTTCCCTTTACATGTCTTTCCTTGGAAGAAACATCAAAGGGAAAAACCCAACAACATATTTATCAAAAGAGTAGTGCTACAGAGCAGTCACTGTAGCTGTGCAAACATTACACATGCTACGTGGCTGCTTCTAGTCCTTTAAGTTTTTTTTTTTTTTTGTGCAAAAAGCACCAGATGGCTTCTCTATTCCTCTCTCTCTCATCAGCGGCTCTCTCTCTCATCAGCTCTTTTTCTCTCTTCGACTCTCTCTCTCATCTCTCTCTCTCTCTCATCTCGGCTCTCTCTCATCGTCTCTCTCTCCTCGACTCTCTCTCTTATCAAATTCTCTCTCATCGACTCTCTCTCTCATTGTCTCTCTCTCTCTCATCTCTGCTCTCTCTCTCATCAGTTCTCTCTCATCTCTGCTCTCTCTCATCAGCTCTCTCTTATCGTCTTTCTCTAATTTCGAATTTAAGAGATGTGTGGTTTAGATGATGCCTTGTCGGATGTGCAAAAATAGTTACTCCCAACAATGGCTGCTCCCAATATTTTTCCTTATCAAAATCCATCATTCTGCGCATGGCATCAACTTGTTTGTTGTTTATATATCATTTTGGCGTCTACAATCTCCTTTGTCAGAAGAGAAGGCTGAGCCTTCCTCTGTTTTTGTATGATTAGAAGTACGCTAGTTGATACCATAAACACAGCCAAAAGAGAACTAATTAATTATAAGAAGAAAAATAAACAAAATTAAGCATGCAAACTACAACAATCCACAATTAATACAATGCAAAACAGACATGTTTACAAACATCTCAAAAATATAGATAAGTAAAAACAATACAACACACCTTCCGTTTAATATAAAGCTAGCATTCATCAAGGTTCAACGTACCAAAGTAGCTCCTAGAGACAGTTCAGCAACGTACATTCCGTTTCCTAGTTAACAAAGGATCTGTCTCTTATCCCTCGTTTTATATGGTTCCAAATAGATAATAGTTGTTTCCACCGGTTCGTACAATCTTTAAAGTCTTCTCAAAAACTAAAAATCCTAAAAATCATCTCTTTTTTTTATCTTGCCACACAAGATTTGACCAGATACTTCTTTCGGACGAATAATCCCAGAGTTTCTTGCAGGTAAAGATCAGTCGGGCAGAAATACAGAACTGCCTTCTTTTGGCGCTTCAGAAGTCCCACTCGTTTTGCTCGACTCCTCCTCAGTTTCGGATCTCGGCAAGAAGACATCAGTGAGTGCAGTCTTGGATTGCAGAGCAGCCTTGAGCAACTGCACACACTGCCAACAAATCAAAATAAGGACTGTAAAATAGTTATATATATATATATATATATATATATATATATTCATCAAGTGGCACCAGTGAGCCTGTCATAATTACTACTTTCATTCTTCTATATGGTATCAGGTTCCTATTAATAGTCAAAAGTCTCAAATAGTTGGGTTGCAAACGTGTATAAAAAATTACACGACCTAGGTACATGAACTAAGGGGATGCAAATTCCATGGTTTCTGTGTTCTTCCACTCTTTCGATCCCTTTTTTCTTTTTTAATTTTTTAGAAAGAATCGATTTCAATCGAAGGAGAAATAGCCTATGCTTGTATGTGATATCAGTTAATAAAGCTTTTGAAACAAAGGTCGAGATTTCACAATACTTCCTCTCACGTGGGTCAGTTTATTTCTCAATGAACAGGCCCAATACGTAAAATATTTAATTAAATAGATAGAGTGTAAAGTCAGGATTCGAATTTAAAACCTCTACTTGGATATTATATATGTGAAATCATCACTTGTCCAGTTTAAAAATAGGTAAATTTTATTATTTATATTATATTATTAACAATATCTGCTAAGAAATTTGTAGATATTGCTTCCACAAATAACCAATATAACTATATCACTATGACCATATATTATTATATGGTATTAATATCACTATTAGTATATATAGTATATAGTATTAGTAATAATTTAGTACCAATATATTATGCTTTCATTCTTTAGGGACCCGGTGATAGTTATGATCGACTGGCAGGGTGAAAGTTTCTAAGGCCGTATGGAACTTGTATTGAATTGAGATTAATTCAATTCAGTCTAATTTTAAGATGAGTCTAAAATTCAAACACTCAATTCTCAAATAACTAAACTCATCTCAACTCAAAATCTCTTTACACGTAACACCCATAACATTTTTCAACTCAACACCTCTTTACACATAGGATCCACAACAATTTTTAACTTATAATAAATATATCTAAACTCACCTTAAGATCCAAACATATCTAAACTCATTTTAAGTTGACTCCACAAAATTTATTACACCATCTCAATTCACTACTATTTATAAAAAACTCAATTCATTTCAATTATGCTCAACATTCAAACGAGGCCAAATAGAAAATCAACATGGTCCTTGTCTACTTCGGTAAACACCATTCGCTGTCTTATTGTCTATCAAAAGATTCACTCTCTCTAATGTTTAGGTCTGATTTGATTACTCCGATGAAATTATTTCGTATAATTATTATAATTTTTTAAAATTTTTAAATAAAATATAATAAATAATTTAACTTTTTTAAATATCAAAATAAAATTATATTAAAAATTTATATTTTATCAATATTTTATCAACTTATATTCTCATTTTATCATTTTATTTTGATAGTTTATATATTTAATTTTTAAAATTTGTTTTTGCTTACTAATCAATAAATTGACTATTAATGTATTGATATTTTTTTAATTATTTAAAAATATTTAAACATGTTTAAAAAACATTTAAAATAAAAAGTAAAAAAAAAATATAATTTACACTAGAGGCAGACCAAGTAGACAAATTGAGAGACATAGTAGCAGTATCATTTCCTTTATGAGATATAATAAGGGGTTGTGCTACTTCCACATAGGGGGTCATCGAGGGAGTCACTGAATACGTAAATTTTTTTTTAATTTTATTTTTCAAACATTTTTTAAAACTCATTAAACATTTTCAAAAAAATAAAAATAAAAACCATTAATTTATCAAACAAATATTTACTTAACTATTAAATAAATAGAAAAACTCAATCGGTGGCCACCAAGGTTACCTTTCTTTTGGTGGTAGACCATCTCATCAGGACAAGCATTTTGCTACATCTGGCTGGTTGCTCTGCATCAAGACGGTAAAATTGAAAACGTCTTACATTACATGAACAGCTGTCTTCTCCAAGGAATGATTCTTTTTCTGAAATTATCAACAGTGCATTAGCATAAACATTTATTGAAATGAATGATATGCAAAGCTCACCGCCAAACAATAAACGATCAGAGCGCATGTGCCAACTGACAAATAAAATAATAAAAGACAGAAAAACAATGGATTATTTTCTGCCCGCTTCACTCCATCGATGAAGGGATATTCAATGAAATTCAAAGTAAAAAAATAAAAAATAAAATAAAACAATGAGAGGAGAATATAATAAAAAGAGGCACACGCAAGCAAGGCATGTTTTCCTCGAATTTACCAAGTACACAAAATTTCTTTGAATCTGATTTGTCCACCCAAATATTTAAAACAAAAAGTAAATTAGACATTGACTTGACAAAATCCTGATTTTAATAAATAATTAATTTAGAAAAAGAATTACCAACCAAGCTAAAGTCATCTTGGTATAGTTAAAAGAATTGCTAAAATACATTTAAAAGAAACAATCTATTTGTCTCATAAAATGAAGTTTGATCCTATTGAGTTGTTTTTATCCTACTCGTTTTTTTATAAAGTTTGTGTTTATGATCTTAATCTCGAGTTTAATTAGCTTATACATTTCAAGATTTCTTCCTTCTCTATAATGATACATGAATTTTGTGGACATTTTGAAAAGTCGAAAAAGAAAAGTTAAATAATAATTATATATATATATAAATAAAACATTTTCACCCAAAAACATAGTCCCAACTCCATTTGATTTTGGCAAGCTCTAATACTATTCTTGTTTTCAAAGATTTAAGAAACCAAATCAGTCCTTACTCTTTAAAATTTTTAGGACTGGTTCGGTCTACAAACTAATTATTATGAAGACCAAAGTACCAATTATTTGCATTATTCAAATTTTAAAGGCTTTTTTATACCTCAGCCAGCCGCATCTTTCGTCCGTTCCTCTTCTTTTTCTCCTAGCTAGCTAGCTAGGTTTTCTCTTTTTCTTTTTGCTTTTGCTTTTGCTTTTGCTTTTGTCGTGATATTCTCGAGTACTAATTTCTTCCTTCCGCATCTTTTTTTTTTTAGTCAAATAATTAATTGATCTGAGCCTGCAGGGTGGTCCATGATTTTGGCCAACGGCAGATCTAGAGACTAGGCCAATGGTTTATATTCCATCATCTGATCAATTCATCATGTGGGTATAATTGATGATTGCAAATACAGAACGATCGAGTATGCATGGTCTTTTGTTTGTAAACAAAAACAAAAAAACGTACGTAATGCTCCAATACCCAACATTCAGCATGGTGAACATACAATACTAGACTGGCTGCATCAATATTTTGAATACCGTACCGGACATCGTACTGGTCAAGGTACTGGAACGAAATATTTCAGTACCGATATCGTTTCGGAATAGCGTTTCGGGATGACGTTTCGGGATAATCGATATATAAATAAATTATATATATAAATTATATTTCAAAATAATAGTCTATATATAAATAAATTATATATAAATATATATATATATAAATTATAAATAGTCTAAGCTGAATTAGGGGTTAAAAAATAAGTTTGTAGTTTGAAAAAATGAAAAAAAAAAAAGATCACAGGCCGAAATATCGGCCGGTACCGGCCGAAATATAGGCCGGTACAGGCCGAAATTTAGTCCGGAATGGCCGGTACCGGCCGGTATTTTAGCCGGTACGGGACAGATATAGTACCTGTATCGGCCGGACGACCGAAACGAAAAATTTCGACCGTACCGACCAGTACGGTACGAAATTTAAAACACTGGGCTGCACACCTTCAAGCATGCATGCAGAGAATCAACCATTGGCTCCATGATCTTTCTTATTACTACCCTTAATGTTTCATCGACACAAGTAATGTTCAAGAGTCCTTCTACAGCCACCGCTCAGCCCTCTTGCTCATCCCTCCCGCTTGACGTGTCTTGCCTATATCATGCCACCTGTCATTATATTTAAAAAAAAAAAAACAAATACGTAAATGTGAATTTTCATATCATTTCTGGGTGAGTTATCTAGCGATGAGCTCAACAAAAACATCATTTTTAATTGCATTTTTCTCATATGAGTTTCCCAGAGACATCGGCCTCCAGTATCCCTTGTAAATGAAGTTTCCAATTCAAGAACAAAAATTCATAAAAAAACTCAGATCCAATAAAATTTGTTTGAAGAAAGGTAACTTGCACTCTTAAATTTCAAGATTAAGTAAGAATCCTGAGTTTTCTAAGAAAATAATACAAATATTTTTTTCTTTTTCTTTTGCTATGCTCATCTCAGAAAAAATGTGAAAGAATTATCAGCAAAAATGTCAAAATGTGCGTACTACCCAAAGCAAACGCAGATTCGACATCAACATGAAGCAACAATAGCCAGATGAAGAAGCAAATTCAAGAATTTTATATATTTACAAAAAAATTAACACGGAGACGCAACGCATATTGAAGAGAAGGTATGAACACCCACCCAATCCCAAACACTTCATTAAATAAAAAAAAAAAAAATCTCTTGTTCGTAAAGCGGGAGGGAGGAGCCCCTTACCACTTGAACTTATCAAGATCCCAAACACTTCAAGCACATCAAACTGCAGCACGTGAGCATTCCTCACAACCCAATCCCAGACACTCCAATAAATAAAGAAAAAAAAATCTCTCACGTTAACAAACAAACGGTTCCTACAATAGTTTCCCAGGAAAATAATAAGTTTCAGACAAATATGTGTGGTTTGGCTGGCGGACGATAGGATTCGAAGAAAAATCAGTGGGTTTGGCTGGTAGACAATGAGTTTGGGAAGAAGAAGACAAATTGATGAGAGGAGAGGAGAGGAGAATACTATGCATTAAAATTTTATTTTTTTATTATTTAAAAATCAAGCCACATGGGCATTCCACGTCAAGCGCACGGAAGATTGGAGTGGGAGGGAGGAGAGGTGGGAGTAGCATTTCTCAATGTTGAATGTTAAAACGAATCAAAATTAATTAATTAAGCATGTAGACTTCAACATTAATCCACTCACAATACGATGCAAGACAGGCGTACGTACGTGTTTAAAATTAACCTCTCAAAATTATAGATACACGAAAACAATTAGTACAGTGCATGACCTTGCATTTTGCAGCACACACTCAAAGGCTCACCCATCCTAAAGATACTTGAGCAACGCACTTTCCAGCCATTTCCTAGTTAACAAGGGAGTTCTCTTCTTTCCCTCGTTTTATAGGGCTGGATCCAAAAAGAATATTAGTTGTTTCCAGCAGTTCATATCGATCGATCCCTTTTTTCATGGCCACACTAGATTTGACCATATTAATACTCAGGAAGACAATTTTTTACAAAGTTAAAAAAGTGTTTGAAAATAAATTTTGTTTTCAAATTTAAAAATTTTATTTTATTTTTAGTATTTTGTATAAAAGTCTGAAAAAATTATAGTGATTAGACAAAAATTACGATCGAGTTGCCCACCGTGATCCGATGGACTTGGTCGGGGTGCATGGTCATTGAAGTAATCAAATAATTTTGAAAATGTTAAAAAAAATATAAGTTGAAGAATTTCTTCTACTCTGTCCTTGAAAGACAAAATTGATAGTTAAAGATGTACAAAAAAATGAGTAAAAAATAAATAAAGAAATAGTAGAGAAAATATTATTTTAATAGAGTAGGAAAAAAACAGGAAGTGAGATGTATAAGATTTTGAAAATATAATAATTAAATAGGGAAATATAATTTTTGAGTAAAATTTAGGAAAAAATTTGGTCATCCTGATGCTATAAGCAAATCAGCTAATGTGATGTATGTTTATGGGGATGGTAATCCCCAACTTCGTCAACCAAAATTAGAACTCCTTTGGCCGACCATATCACTAATTAAGCATCAGGGCGAAACTTGCATTCTTTACCAAGATTTTAAGAAGTGTAATTACCCCAAGGATGCATGCAGTCTATAGCACCAGACAATGCAGACATTACTAGTTTGAGCTTCATCACCAAGTCTTTGCTTACTCCTCGCTGGATGAAAGTATCGCTCAGGTTTTCGATGCTCACGTACAAGCTTTGCAAGCAGCCTGCTGTGTCTTCAGTTTTTAGGATGCCCGCGACAGTTATGATCGGCAGAGAGAAGACTTGCAAGAGGAAATCAACGAAGTCCTTGTCTACTTCAGCAAACAGCACTCTGTTTCTCTTCTTGTCTATCAACAGCTTCAGGCTTATCTTGGTGGCTGCCATTTTTTTTAGGTACCTGAATGAATGATCTTCGAATGGGTAGAGTAAACCGATGGCCGTTGTATAAGGAGGGAGTGTGGAAAAATTTGAGAGAAGACTCGCCAATCCTGACAAGAATATCGAAAGGTTCTCTCTCTCTCTCATTTTTTTTTCTTTTTTTTTTTTCAAAATATAAGAAGAATATGAAAAGACTTTGAAATTAATGATATTTATTTTTCGAGTTATATTACATATAATCATGATATATGTAAGTGACATGCAGTAGTTTTGAAAAAGTGTAACATTCATTATTAAAAAATTAATTTTTTTATATAAATATTATATTTATTAATTTTTTTCAAAATAATTACGTAATATTTATATACTCACAACTATAAGTATTATTTCTCAATTATCCAAATGGAAGAAACCAACGACGGCTTATCTCTTCTTCAACGTCCTCTTTGTAAGAAACTGAGAATTTTTCCATCTACGTCCTTTTTTTTTTATTGTTACCGATGCACTTCGTTTCTCTTTTTTTGTCCACGCCATAGATAATGTAATTTATGTTTCCTCAAAGAAAAATGTTTGATACCATAAAAAGAAAGTGCAACGCTAATATTGCCGAAACTGATAAGAAGGAAAAGGAATCAAACTTAAGCATCCAGACTGCAAAGACAACAATCCCAGACTCGAGACCCTCCCTGTTTTTTTCTTGCCACACCAAATTTGATCGGATACATCTTCTGTCATACGAAACAATCCAAGATCAGTTCCTAGCAGCAGCTAGAGATTAATCGGGCAGAAATACAGAACTGCCATTAGAGCACTAATAATAGATTCAACTTACCTAAATTTTGGCCTGAAGTTCAGCTAGTTTGCCCAAGATGTATTCACTAGCCAAATCTTATTATTTTCACCACCTCTGCCTGCTGTAAATCCTGTTCAAAATTGCTGCAAAAAATAAAAAATATCTGTTGGAAATATATATATATATATATATGACTGTTGAAAATATGACCGTTGAAAAAATATATCAGTTGAAAGAATATATAGTCGCTGTAAAAAAAGACTATTAGAAAATTATATCCGTTAAGAATAATATAAACGTTAAAAAATTAATGTGTACTTTTTTTATAACGAATAAATATAAAATTATAATTAAGATTTAAATAAATAAAAATGTCAAAATTGATATTTTAATGGAATAATGATAAATTTAGAGAGTATATCGTTGAAAAGTAGTTAATTAAATTTACAAAAATACATTCTCTGATCAAATTTCGGCCAAATTTTGTTGAGACTAATGCTTACTTGGCTCATCCGAACTCTCATTCTTTTTTATTGACTCCCCAGTTTCTGATGGACTCGACAGGAAGGTATCAGTCAGAACAGTCATGGATTGCAGAGCAGCCTTCAACAATTTCACACACTAGAATGAAATCAAATTGAGAGTCAATAACATTGGCACCGACATAATCAAATCACGTTGTTGATGTAATATCTTCTTAAGTGGCTGTCTATCTAATTAAATAGCTAGCTTATGAGTTATGCCTGTGATTCTAATGATATCTGTTAAATAACCTGCATAAATTACCACTGTTAATGGTTTTAATTTATCGACTTTACTGTCAAACTTTGACCAAAAAAAATGAAAAATAATCCAAAAAAAACAAAGAGGAGCAAGGAAGGACTGCCATACCTCATCCATGCTCAAATCGATCACTTTCTTTTCAATCGGACCTAATTCCTTGAGATTATTGTGTAAATCGGTTGAATAGGGAAAAGATGGATGGGTTGTCAATGAAAAGGGATGGATGCAGGTTCTGTGTTTGTGAAAATGACAAGGAAAATTCTAGAAATAGAAATGATATTAGGGTTCTTTCGAGGAATCCCTTAACCTCTTGCTAGTCTAAATTCATGAAAAACACAATCTACCCTCTGACACTACAAACCCTCGCAGGGATACAATATGAGCAAATAACATAATAACACGTGTTAAAGGAAAATAAATAATTATGGTATGAAAAGAAAACAACAACTAAAGAAATAGTCTTCTGGAATCTTCAGGACCAGGATGGAGTGGTGAGTTTTAAGTTGCGTTTGGATGTTTAAGTGAGTTGAATTGAGTTGAGTTGAGATAATAAAATATTATTAGAATATTATTTATTATTATTATTATTATTTTGAAATTTGAAAAAATTGAATTGTTTATTATATTTTATATTGAAATTTAAAAAAATTGTAATGATGAGTTGAGATGAGTTAAGAGTAATTATGGTTCCAAACGAAGCCTAAGTAACCTTCAGTTGTGCGTTTTGAGTCCCTGACTCCTTACTTGACGGTGCATTTAATGAGGCTAAAGCTATGCGTTTTGAGTTGCTTAGCGTGTAAGTCCTCAATCTTCCACTTCAAGTTCAGTTCTCCGTATCTCTGACTTCCACTTCTCTTATTCTCCCGTGCGAACCCTCACCCTCTACTCTTCTCCTTCTTGCCATCGCAGAGTATCATAACAGGAACAAAAAACAAACACCCCTGAAGTACAAGTTGCCCACCATGATTTGATGGGTTGGGGGAGGTTGCAAAATAAATTCGGAGGGTCACCACCTGGGACCAACAAGATAACTAATGGTTATTCCATTCCAGTTTTTGGTAATTAAGTAAAGTAATTTCATAATACTTTATTATTATTTATTACTTTTAATAAACAGTTTACTATTATTAATAAATTATTAATTATTTTTTTTATTACTATTGACTATTTTTTATTACTATTTACAAATCATCTAAAATCACCCTAATATCCAAACGTAATCTAAATATTTAAACTAAAGTCCTGTTTAAATATTTAGAATATCTCAATGTAATTGTGAAGATGAATGTTTTAGCCACAAAGAGATCTCATAAAATTAAATCAACAAATTGATATGATACGTTAGATTGTAAAATTATTTTTATTATAAAGTATTATATCTAACGTATCATATGAAGACAGCTTATCAATTTGTGAATTAATTTTTGTGAAATTTATTTGTGATTGTAATATTTTTCATTTGTAGATAATAGTAAAATAGTTTGAGTTAATATAATATATTATATTTTAAAAAATGAGAGAGAAAATATTAAAAGTACGCTAGTTGATACCATAAATATAGCCAAAAGAGAACTAATTAATTATAAGAAGTTATTTTAATTTTTTTTTTTCAAATTTGAAAAAGTTGTTTTATTTTTTATGTTTCCTTTAGGCATTTTAAAAAATTGTAATGATCAAATGAAAAACTTGGATATTTTAAATTCAAAAGTGTTTCGTGAATAATGTTTGATAATGAAATATTTGAAAAAATCAGATAATACTTGCCAAATTGACCCTAAATAAATCAGGTGATGCAATAAAACAATGTTGTTTTATGGGGAGAACATGGACACATGCTAGAGTCTAACTAATATATATATATATATATATATATAAATAAACATATATATATTTATTTATATAATATTGCATTATTATAAGCATTTTGCAATGTAGGTTGGAGTTCCTAAAATTTCCTAAGACTATTACTCAAAGCAGGCAAATACAGGAAAAACATGTATAGACAATTGCATGCCCATTTCCCTCTACATGTCTATATCCTTGGAAGAAACACCCATGTTTATCAAAAACCAAACAACATATTTATCAAAAACCATCATTCTGTGCATGGTATCATCTTGGTTGTTGTTTATTTTGACGTCTATATACATTCTCGTTTGTCAGAGAAAGTTGAGCCTTCCTCTGTTTTTATATGATTAGAAGTACGCTAGTTGATACCGTAAATACAGCCAAAAGAGAACTAATTAATTATAAGAAGAAAAAGAAACAAAATTAAGCATGCAAACTACAACAATCCACAATTAATACAATGCAAAACAGACATGTACTTTAAAAACATCTCAAAAATGTAGATGAGTAAAATTAATACAACATACCTTCCGTTTAATATATAGCAAGCATTCATCAAGGTTCAACGCACCAAAGTAGCTCTCCTAGAGACAGTTTAGCAACGTACATTCCATTTAAAGTCTTCTCAAAAACTAAAAATCCTAGAAAATCATCCCTTTTTTTTTTTTAATCTTATCTTGCCACACAAGATTTGATCAGATACTTCTTTCGGAAGAATAATTCTTGCAGGTAAAGATCAGTCGGGCAGAAATACAGAACTGCCTTCATTTGGCCCTTCAGAAGTCCCACTCGTTTTGATTGACTCCTCAGTTTCGGATGGTCTCCGCAAGAAGACATCAGTGAGTGCAGTCTTGGATTGCAGAGCAGCCTTGAGCAACTTCACACACTGCCAACAAATCAAAATAAGGACTGTAAAATAGTTATATATATATTCAACAAGTGGCAACAGTGAGCCTGTCATAATTACTACGTACTTTCATTCTTCTATATGGTATCAGGTTCCTATTAATACTCAAAAGTCTCAGATGGTTGGGTTGCAAACGTGTATAAAAAATTACACAGGAGCTAGATGGGTACATGGACTAAGGGGATGCAGGATTGACTATTTGTCGATGCCAAGGTTTCTTTGTTCTTCCACTCTTTCCATCCCTTTTTTCTTTTTGGAAAGAATCGAATGAGTAATAGCCTATATATGCTTGTAGGTGATGTCTGCCAAGAAACTCGTAGATATTGCTTTCACAAATGACCACTCTCTCACGGTTTCAGATTCGCATAGCCGCAGTAGGATTAATCTAACGAATTTGCCAAAAAGGAAATCATATTGAGTCATGAAAAAGAAATAACACGAAAAAAAGAAAAGAAAAGAAAAGATGAGCAAGGTTGGACTGCCAAACCTCATCCATGCCCAAAGCGACCACTTTCTCTTCAATCGCACCTAAATCCTTGAGATTATACTCATTCAGCAGAGTAACGAAAGTGTTGGCGGACATTGGCTTAATCTTCAGATCATCCATCACCATGTATGCCACGCTCTCTTTCACGAAGTTGAATCTACTACTCTCCATGTTTGCGCTTATTAGCTCTTCAACATTTACCACGGATTTTGACAATAATGAACCGCATCTTTTACACATGATGGTAGAGGCCGCCGGGATCTGGTACAAATCATAGCCTCCGCAATGAAAGTTACCACACCGATAGAAATTGCTGATTGTGTAGGACTCGACCCTTGGCAAGAGGAGGGAGTCTGTAGCACCAGACATTACTAGTTTGGGCTTCAACACTAAGTCTTTGCTTACTCCTCGCTGGAAGAAATTAGTATCGATCAGGTTTTCGATGCTCTCGTACACGCTTTGCAAGCAGCCTGCTGTGTGATCTTCAGCTTTTAGGAAGCCCGCGACAGTTATGATCGGCAGCGAGAGGACTTGCAAGAGGAGATCAACGAAGTCCTTGCCTGCTTCAGCAAACAGCACTCGGTTTCTCTTCTTGTCGATCCACAGCGTTAGGCTTATCTTGGTGGCTGCCATTTTTTTAGGTATCTGAATGAATGATCTTCGAATGGATAGAGTAAACCGATGGCCGTTTTATAAGGAGGGGGTGTGGAAAAATTGGAGAGAAGAATAGCAAATTATGACTTGTTATACAACTACATATATACGAAAAGACTTGGTAGTTATTGAAACTGTTCTTTAATTTCTTGGTCTCTCTCTCTCTCTCTCTCTTCATTTTTATTTTCCATTTACTTGTTTTTTCTATTTCTTGTAGTTTTCCAGTTTTTTCTTCTATTTCCTACATTTCTTTTCCTTTCCTTCTTTTTTATTTCTTATTGTTTTTTTTTCTCTTCCACCAATACCTTTTGCTATCAGTGCACTTCTTTTGTCTATATTCCTTTGTTTTTTCCTCTCTCCTGGCCTTCTTCTCTTTTCCATTTTCACCGGCACGACTTTTGCCATCTACGAGCTGGATGCGTGACCATGATGGGAATCTCTTTCTTTACACTCTAATCCAAACCAGGTTTACGGCTGCTTGACAAAAGATAGAAATACTTAGTTACAAAATAAATAAATAACATCTATTTTATTACTATATTCTCAACATTCTATAGCATGTATCAAATGATTGGTCTATAAATTAAATGTAACAAATAATTTTTAATTATTTAATACCAACTAATGAAGTAGTGAAAAGATAGTAAATAATATTATAATAATTAATTAATTGAAGTCCATGAGTATCAATAAATTGCATCATTCAAATTTTCTTTCTTCTTTTTATTTTTTATTTTCCTTTTTCTATTCTTCTGGACTAAGATTTCTTTCACCCACGACTTCTTTTCGGGGGCACTTCTTTCATCTTTTCTTTTCCACCTAGATTTTCTGTTTTTACTTTTTGCTTGCCTTTTCGCTTCTTCTTGATTGGCTGTTTGGAGTTGAAGATGAGATGAAATTTTAGAAATAATAATAAAATATTTTATGAATAATAGTAAAATAGTTTGAATTGAGTATTTTTTAATTTTTGAGAAATGAGAAAGAAAAAATGATATAAAAAATATTATAAAATTAAAATATTATTTTTATTTGAGGGTTTAAAAAAGTTGAATTATTTTTTATTTTTATTTGAAAATTTGTGATGATTAGTTTTGAAATATTTGTATTTAAATTATATTTGAAAATGATATGAGATCTATTTCTAAAAAGTCATGTCCATCCAAAACTTTTATTTGAACATTTCTTTTTGATTTAGTACTTTTCCTCCTTTTTCTTCATTTTTACCAAGATTTTTGCCGGCTCCGATGGAAAATCTTCAAATATGTTTCTCAGAACGAGAGTATTTTTGACTTGATTTGGATAGTGAGTTAAGATAATTTGTGAATAATAATAAGAGATTTAAATCGAGATGAGTTAAAAACTATTTGAATTAAAATATTTTATGAGATTTTGAAAAATAAGAGAAAAAAATAAATTTATATTTGTGTGATTATTTTGTGACTAAACTATTTTTCAATATTAAAAAAGTGTTTGAAATATTGGCCACTTCACTCCATCGACAAAGGGATATTCAATAAAATTCAAAGTAAAAATATAAAAAATAAAAAATAAAATTAAACAATGAGAGGAGAGTAGAATAAAACATCACAACTCCATTTTGCAAGCTCTAATACTATTCTTATTTTCAAAGATTTATGAAACTAAATCCGGTCTTATTCCTTAAAAATTTAGGACTGGTTCGGTATACAAATTAATTATTATGAAGCCCAAAGTACCAATTATTTGCATTATTCAAATTTTAAAGACTTTTATATCTCAGCCAGCCACATCTTTCGTCCTTTTCTCTTCTTTTTCTCCTAGCTAGCTAGCTAGGTTTTCTCTTTTTCTTTTTGCTCTTGCTTTTCTCGTGATCTTCTCGAGTACTAATTTCTTTCATCCGCATCTTTTTTTTTTTAGTAAAATAATTAATTGAACTGAGCCTGGGTGGTCCATGATTAGGGCCAACGACAGCATCTAGAGACTAGGCCAATGGTTTATATTCCATCATTAAATGCTTCGAGTACAGAAATTAACTAAAGTGATAAAACGTACAATGTTGTTAATTAATATATAAAACTCCTTCAATTGTTACCAAACAGACCTGGGAGTACTAGAATTCAGTGGTTATTCCATCATCTGATCAATTCATCATGTGGTTATATATAGATGATTGCAAAATACAGGACGATCGAGTATGCATGCATGGCTTTAATTTGTAAACAAAAACCAAAAAACGTACGTAATGCTCCAATACGTACCCAACATGCATTGGTGAACATACAATACTAGACTGGCTGCACACCTTCAAGCATGCATGCAGAGAATCAACCATTGGCTCCATGATCTTTCTTATTACTATACCCTTAATGTTTCATCGACACAAGTAATGTTGAATGGGAAAACGAATCAAAATTAATTAATTAAGCATGTAGACTTCAACATTAATCCACTCACAATACGATGCAAGACAGGCGTACGTACGTGTTTAAAATTAACCTCTCAAAAATATAGATCATAAACGAAAACAATTAATACAGTACATGACCTTGCATTTTGTAGCACACACTCAAAGGCTCACCCATCCTAAAGATACTTCAGCAACGCACTTTCCAGTCATTTCCTAGTTAACAAAGGAGTTCTCTTCTTTCCCTCGTTTTATAGGGCTGGATCCAAATAGAATATTAGTTGTTTCCAGCAGTTCACATCGATGGATCCCTTTTTTCATTGCCACACTAGATTTGACCATATAATTAATACTCAGGAAGACAATTTTTTATAATGTTAAAAAAGTGTGAATATAAATTTTGTTTTCAAATTTAAAAATTTTATTTTATTTTTAGTATTTTATTTAAAAGTCTCAAAAAATTGTAATGATCAGACGAAAATTACGAATTGCCCACCGTGATCCAATGGGCTTGGTCGGGGTGCATGGTCACTGAAGTAATCAAATAATTGTGAAAATGTGAAAAAAAAAAAATTGAAGAATTTCTTCTACTCTTTCCTCGAAAGACAAAAAATTGATATATAGTTAAAGATGTACAAAAAAATGAGTAGAAAAAACAATAAAGAAATAGTAGAGAAATATTATTTTAATAAAATAGAAAAAATTAAACAGGAAGTGAGATGTATGTGATTTTGAAAAGATAATAATTAAATAAGAAATAGTAGAGAAATATTATCATATTCAGCAAACAGCACCCTGTTTCTCTTCTTATCTATCAACAGCGTCAGGCTTGTCTTGGTGGCAGCCATTTTTTTGTAGGTATCTGAATGAATGATCTTCGAATGGGTAGAGTAAACCGATGGCCGTTTTATAAGGAGGGGGTGTGGAAAAATTGGAGAGAAGACTCGCCAATCCTGACAAGAATATCAAAAGGTTTCTCTCTGTTTTTTTTTTTTCTTTTCTCAAAATATAAGAAGAATATGAAAAGACTTTGAACTTAATGATATTTATTTTTTGAATAATGTTACATACAGTTGTGATATCCACAAGCGTCGTGTAATCGTTTTGAAAAAATGTATGATTCACTATTAAAAAATTAATTTTTTTCATGTACATATCATATTTATTAACTTTTTTCAAAATAATTGCATAATGCTTATACACTCACGACTGTAAATATCATTTCTCGGAATGATCCAAGTGGGAGGAAACCAACAACGGCTTATCTTCTTCAACGTCCTCTTTGTACAAGAGTTTTTCCATCTACATCCATTTTTTTTTTTATTGTTACCGATGCACCTCGTTTCTCTTTTTTTGTCCACGCCATAGATAATGTAATTTATGTTCCTCAAAGAAAAATGTTTGATACCATAAAAAGAAAGTGCAACGCTAATATTGCCGAAACTGATAAGTAGGAAAAGGAATCAAACTTAAGCATCCAGACTGCAAAGACAACAATCCCAGACTCGAGACCCTCCCTGTTTTTTTCTTGCCACACCAAATTTGACCGGATACATCTTCTGTCATACGAAACAATCCAAGATCAGTTCCTAGCAGCTAGAGAGATTAATCGGGCAGAAATACAGAACTGCCATTAGAGCACTAATAATAGATTCAACTTACCTAAATTTTGGCCAAAAGTTCAGCTAGTTTGCCCAAGATGTATTCACTAGCCAAATCTTACTATTTTCACCACCGCTGCCTGCTGTACCTCCTGTTCAAAATTGCTGCAAAAAAAAATATATATCTGTTGGAAATATATATATATATGACTGTTGAAAAAATATATCAGTTGAAAGAATATAATCGCTGTAAAAAAAGATTATTAAAAAATTATATCCGTTAAGAATAATATAAACGTTAAAAAATTAATAAGTACCTTTTTTATAACAAATAAATATTAAATTATAATTAATATTTAAATAAATGAAAATGTCAAAATCGATATTTTAATAGAATAATGATAGATTTAGAGAGTATATCGTTAAAAAATAGTTAATTAAATTTATAAAAATATATTCTCTAATCAAATTTCGACCAAATTTTGTTGAGACTAATGCTTACTTGGCTCATCCGAACTCTCATTCTTTTTGATTGACTCCCCAGTTTCTGATGGACTCGACAGGAAGGTATCAGTCAGAACAGTCTTGGATTGCAGAGCAGCCTTCAACAATTTCACACACTAGAATGAAATCAAATTGAGAGTCAATAACATTGGCACCGACATAATCAAATCACGTTGTTGATGTAATATCTTCTTAAGTGGCTGTCTATTTAATTAAATAGCTAGCTTATGAGTTATGCCTGTGATTCTAATGATATCTGTTAAATAACCTGCATAAATTACCACTGTTCATGGTTTTAATTTATCGACTTTACTGTCAAACTTTGACAAAAAAAAAATGAAAAATAATCCAAAAAAACAAAGAGGAGCAAGGAAGGACTGCCATACCTCATCCATGCTCAAATCGATCACTTTCTTTTCAATCGGACCTGATTCCTTGAGATTATGGTCATTAAGCAGAGTTATGAAAGGATCGACCGACATGGGCTTTATCTCCAGATCATCCATCACCATGTATGTGACGCTCTCTTTCACGAAATCGAAATTACCACTCGCCTTGTTTCTGCTTTCTAGCTCTTCAATTCTTACCTCTTCGCTCATTGGTGAATCGCATGATAAACAACGTCTGCCCGATATAGAAGACAGGTAAGTACCACGGCAATAGCAGTTCGACTTCGAACACCGATATAATTTCAAGAACGTACAGTGATCGACCCTTGGCAAGAGGGAGCCTGTATCTCCAGACGTTACGAATTTGGGTCTCAACACCAAATCTTTGCTTCGGCCTGGCTGGATGAAAGAGTCACTCAGGTTTTCAACGCTATTGTAGAGGCTTTGCAAGCAGCCTGCCGTGTCTTCATTTTTCAGGAAGCGCGCGACAGTTACAACCGGCAGAGTGAAGGCTTCTAAGAGGAAATCAACAAAGTCCTTCCCTGCTTCAGCGAGGAGCACTCGGTTTCTCTTCTTGTCTATCACAAGCTTCAGGCTTATCTTGGTTTCTGCCATTTGTTTTAGGTATTTGAATGGGGTAGACAATGGCAGGGGTCTTGGTCTTTTTTTCAGCCAGGTGTGGGAATTGGGGAGAAGCCAGAGGCTAATGGCAGGGGTCTTTGGAAAATGATAGAGCGACCGCTGGTGGCTCCCGCTGGGAGTCACCGGCTCTATCGTATGTTTTTTTTTTGTGTTTTTTTTATAATTATTTTTATATAAATTTTTTAAAATTATAATATTATTAAAAAATATTTTCTTAATCATGAAATAAAAAAAAAAATTTTATTTTATTTCGTAATTAAAAAAGTATTTTTTAATAATATTATAAATTTATTTTATTATTTTAAAATATTCAAAAATATTAAAAATACTTTTTATAAAACATAATTATAAAAAATATACATAAAAAAATAGATGCTAGAACCAGCAATGACTCCAGCCATAGCTCTAGCATTACTCGGGATCTTTTGAGTGAATATAAAAATATTGAAAAGACTTGAGTTATATGTGGTATATACTACCATTTGTACAGTTTTCAGGATTATTAAAGCAAGCGTGTTACCATCTCACCCAAGTTTATTCACTCTCTCTAGTATAAATTATATTTTTTTTCTTATTTTTTAATATTTTGAAAAAATTAAAAAAATATCAATTACTTCTTTAATTATTAAATAAAAAAATATAAAAAAAAATAAAGTTAAATTTATGAGGCAAATTCAAAGAGCATAATATCATTAGCTCCCTCAATGTTACTATTCAAAGTTACTGCTTAATTATTTTAATTTTATTTATTTTATTTCATGATTAAGGAAGTAATAATTTGTGAAATTATATATTTTTTTAATTTTTTTAATAGTTAAGAATGTTAAAATAATATTTAAGAAAAATGATAAAAAAACAAAAAACTTCAAATTAATACTATCGGTACGCCCAACAACGCTAGAACCACCTTAAACTATAATTTAATAAGAAAAAATGATCTACACACAATATTTTGTACAACATATTATACAATAATATTTTAAATGAGTGATATTTTTATAAAACATATTATAAAAGTAACATAATTTTATAAAAATACTCTCATTTTATAATATTGTTGTATAATGTATTGTATAATTTGTCGTGCATGTATCATTACTCATTTAATAATAGATAATACTAGGGTGACACCCAACTCTGACTACATGCCCTAGGCCAAATCATCCTTTTTTTTTAATAATTTTAAATATTTTAAAATTTTTTAAAAAATTATTAAAAAATATCAATATATTAATAATCACTAATTTAATTATTAAACAAAAAAGTATTAAAAAAATTAAATATATGCACAATCAAAATAAATCAACATACTATCATTTTCCATTAAAATTAACGTATACTCTACGATGTTTTCTCTTTCTCGTAGTCCGTGCTGTCTTATTTCTCTTTTTATCTACACCCCTTTCCTTTGTGTTTTGTTTTTTTTTAATTTTCGAATTTTTATTTCTATTTTTGTATTGTTTCTTTTGGGCATGCTTGGAAATTAGAGATGAAGTTTTTTTTAAGGGTAATTAAATTATTTGAGTTAAGATATTTTATTAAATTTTGTTAAATAAAATTATTATAAAGTTAAAATATTTTTATAATATAATTTTGTTTTAAAATTTAAAAAGTAATTCTATTTCTTTATTTTGTTTGAAAGTTTGAAAAGATTGTAATAATTATATAATGATTAAATGAGAAATTTGTAAATTAAAAATTAAAAAATATTTGTATTCTATTGATATTTGAGAAAAAAATTATGAGAAATTATGATATAATATGAAGAAATATTATATATAGAAGCCATTGTTTATAGCAGCCAGTTTTGCATACATTATGTGTCAAAATCTACACCACACGTTTGTTAAATTTAAAATTAGAGATGAATGGGAGAGATGATGAGAGAGAGCGAAAACGAGAGAGAGTAGAGAGAGCAGAGAGGAGAGAGAGAGAGAGCGGAGATGAGAGAGAGAGAGATGAGAGAGAGCTGAGCTGAACTGAGAGAGAGAGAGAGCTGAGCTGAGAGAGAGAGAGAGAGAGAGCAGAGATGAGAGAGAGCGAGAGCAGAGATGAGAGAGAGTTGATGAGAGAGAGAGACGGGAGATGAGAGATGAGAGATGAGAGAAGCTGCTGCGTTTGAAGGAAGAAAAAAAAAACAAGTGGATGAGAGGCATCCACGTAGTGTGTGCATTGTGTGCACCACTACAGTGGATGCTCTCTAGCACTTCTCTAATATGAAATAAGATGGAATGAGATATATTTCCCAAACAATCCCTTATTATGTCTTTTGAGACGTTTTTAATATGTTTCTCTCTTTCCTTTTGTTTTAAGTAATAATTTGTATAAGTTCTGAGACGTTTTTAATATGTCTCTCTCTCTTTTTGTTTTAAGTAATAAATTGTATAAGCTCCAAATCAACAAATTCTACACAATTTCTTTACAAAAGAAATCCCCACTAAAGGTTAAAAATAGTAGACCCAAATATACTCAGCCCAATCCATCAAATGGCCAGCTTTAAGAGGCAAGTGGAAAGAGATAAGAAAGAGATAAGGAAAAGCAAATGTCAGATGAGAAGATGAAAGAGAGGAGATATGAGAGGAACGAGAATGAGTGATATAAAGCTGACTTCTTGGCCTACCAGGGGCAAGACCACAATAAAAGGGTATTTGAGATACGAGACAATGGGGCTTCCAAACAACTAAGCAACAATGACGAGATGACAAATAATTAGAGATCATCTTCAACCTCACGACTTGAGCTCCAGAAAGAAAATCTTCTCTAAAAAAAGTCTCTGACCTGCATTGTACAAAGAGAAATGAAATACTATAAAATACTCATATTATAGTAAATTTATCCTCCAAACAATCCGTAGACGTAAGCTCTGTACTGAATCACGTAAATATGTGTGTCTCAATTTCTATTTATATTTTTTATACTTATTTTCTATTAACTATTATAGATGTATATAAGGATATTGTACCACCACTTCAGACCATCTCATCTAGTCTTTGACTATCTCAGTAGGCCTAAAATTACTCTTTCTATCGTTCTATTGTGCAAGTTTTAGAATTAAAACGCACCATAAAAAGTAAAAAAATAATATACTATTTTTCAGTGAAATACACATTTTTACAAAAAACTATTACAAGAGTTTATCTATTTAAAACTTCTCCCTAAGGTTAATCTTCTTTTTATTGTCTTGTCTTTTACCGACCGTTTTGCCATCAGCGCACTTCTTTCCTCTGTCTTACCTTTTCATACTTTTCTTTTCTTTTCCATTTTCCTGCTATGATGACCGGAGTGGTCCTGAAGATTTCTATCAAAAAGTCTAAAATATATATTTTGTGTTTTTTTTTCAAGTTTGTTTGAAAATTTTAAAAAACCTTCGCAACTTAATTTAAAAATACTTCTTTAACAATTAAATAAATAAAATATTAAATAAATAAAAGAGCATCACTACACTTACTGAAAATATATCTCGAATGTGTCCCGAAAAGTACATTTCACTTTTTTATTTTTTTATGTATTTTTTTAAATATCATAAAGATTTTTAAAAAAATAAAAAAATTCACAATATTATTAAAAATTATTTTCTTAATCACTAAATAAAAAAATTCATTCGAAACATTTTTTAATCCGAATTCGGTACCAAAACATTTCTCTAAATAAAATAAGTATCAATAGTTTTGTCGGAATGCATCAGCCGCATCTATTCTTCTTTCTTTTTAGAGAAAACCTTACACCGGTCCGTCTAACCACTCCCAATTAACAGCCCGTCAATAATTAAGTGACATGTTGCTTCCCACTACAACTATCATATGAATGCACAACTCATATTCTCACCACCATTTAAGAAGAACATGAGAGAGAGAGAGACCATTTTGCAAAAACTACTCCAGCCTTTAATTTTCTTCTCTCAAACATCTCTCTCTACCTTCAAAGATTTTCACCTCCTCTGTCCGTTGGTACTAAATTTCTCTCAAAATATCATCTTTTTGTTTTTATCTCTACCTTCAATTCCCTCACGCATTCTTCCTCCAACTTCTTGATTTTAGGGAGAGCCAAAGAGAGTGACCTGCGTCTGGACTATTTTCATCTCATGGTGCAGGGATTTTTTTTTTTTGTGGCAAGGGGTGGTGGCACACGGTGGGGCTGCTATGATGGTGGTTATTGCTAGGTGGGTTAATGGAGGCTAAACATAGTGCATCTCTCTATGTGTGTGTGTTTCTACAGTGGCTTCCAAATTTGGAATTTGATGTAGAGGGTTATTGTGGGTTCTATCATGGAGGATGAAACTCATGGCGTGAAGGATGGCAGCGGAGGAGTAGATATTGAGGGTGACGGTGGAACTGAATTTGCTATATTCTTTTTCTGCTTTGAGAGTTATACCATGTGAATGAGGTTATCGTGGGTTTAGTGAAATTTCAGACGTGACAGCAAATGAAAGGGAGGGCTATTATATGCGTAATATTGGTCGGACCACTTAGAAGTGGAACTCTTTTTTTTTTTCCTCCTAGGTTTTCCCTTGTTTTTTTTTTTTTTTTTTTTTTGAGAAATATTACAGTAATAACACTTAGAAGACTCATTGGAACAAAATTTCTCAAATATATGAGACCCAAAATATTTATCAAATAAAAATAATGATTTTTATTTTTAAACAATAATTTTTTGTAATTAAAATTAAAAAAATCTTATGTGTTGGATGGCTGGTCACCCTAAAAAAGAATAGCGAACACTCCTAAATTTCGAGTTGCCTACCATAATATGATGGATTGGGTTAAGGTTGTAAATTAATCAGTTTGTGCGATAAATCACTTTCACTCGGTTAAATTTGAATCATAAAAAATAAAAAAAAATAAAAATCCATCCATGAAAGCAGACACCACTTGATTTATAAATATTGTAAGTTGTCAGCGACGTCTTATATAAATAGCCACTATCTAATGGTTTAAGACTCGAATTTATAGCCACATATCGGGAGCATAATTAATTTAACGAAGTTATTGTCCAACTTCGTCCAAAAAGAAAATCATTTAAGGAATTAGGAAAATGAAATAATTACAAATGGAAAGAAAATAAGGTACTGCCATTAGTGCCATATATACCTCATCCATGCCCAAAGCGGCCACTTTCTCTTCGATCGCACCTACCTCCTTGAGATTATACTCATGGAGCAGAGTAATGATAGTGTTGGCCGACATGGGCTTCACTTTCAGATCATCCATCACCATGTATGCCACGCTCTGTTTCACAAAGTTGAATTTACCACTCTCGCGCTCCTTGTTTGCGCTTATAAACTCTTCAACATTGACTGATACCTCGGACAGTGCTGATGATGATCCGCATGTTTTACAGTAGTTCCCGCTAGAGATGAGCTGGTTATAAGTACCAATTTTGTATACACAATTCCGACACTGATAGTGGCAAAGAGGAGGGAGTCTGCAGCACCAGACATTACTAGTTTAGGCTTCAACACCAAGTCTTGGCTTACTCCTCGCTGGATGAAAGTATCGCTCAGGTTTTCGATGCTCTCGTACAGGCTTTGCAAGCAGCCTGCTGTGTCTTCAGTTTTTAGGAAGCCCGTGAAAGTTATGATCGGCAGAGAGAAGACTTGCAAGTGGAAATCAACGAAGTCCTTGACTGCTTCAGCAAACAGCACTCGGTTTCTCTTCTTGTCTATCAACTGCTTCAGGCTTGCTTATCTTGGTGGCTGCCATTTTTTGTAAGTATCTGAATGAATGATCTTCGAATGGGTAGAGTAAACCGATGGCCGTTTTATAACGAGGGATGTGGAATCCTGACAAGAATATGAGAAGGTTTCTGTCTCTTTTTGTTTTTTTCCCAAAATATAAGAAGAATATGAAAAGACTTTGAAATTAATGATATTTATTTTTCTCGATAACTTGAAAGAATATGAAAACACTAAGACAAATAATTGAAATCAAGTTTACTATCCAACAGCAGTTTCTTCCAAAGAGGACGTTGAAGAAGATATAAGCCGTTTGGTTTCAATATTAAGTATTATTTACAAATTATTTCAATATTATTTATAGGTTATTTTATTCGGATAGTTTGACTCACTGGTTCACTCGTACGAGGTATCCATTCCACCCAGCCAATAATCGAGTCGGTTTTTGTTTGTTTTGAAGGAGCAATGCTATAACTCAGCACTCATGCCTTATTTTTAGTTATAGTGAGATGAGACATTAGTTGAAATAGAATAAGATGAGATAGTTTCATTTCACCTTTGTATCCAAACGAGCCCTCTATTAGTAAAATGTGATATTATTATTATTTTTGGTATCACCTCGTCACAACAGGATAGGATATGATTTAAATTATTAAATTATTTATTCTAATTTAAGTTTTAAATAAATAATAATTTAATTTTATACAAAAAATAGTGCTCTTGAATTCCAAATCTCTCTCTATTTTTGTATTTTTTTAGAACCTTTAAATAGAATTATTATTTTTTTTTTAACTGAGTTTTTCCATCAACATCCTCTTTTTTTTTAAAAAAAAAAAATTGTTACCGATGCACTTCGTTTCTCTTTTTTTGTCCACACCATAGATGATGTAATTTATGTTCCTCAAAGTAAAATGTTTGAAACCATAAAAAGAAAGTGCAACGCTAATATTGCAGGAACTGATAAGAAGGAAAAGGAATCAAACTGAAGCATCCAGACTGCAAAGACAACAATCCCAGACTTGAGACCCTCCCTGTTTTTTTCTTGCCACACAAAATTTGATCGGATACATCTTCTGTCATACGAAACAATCCAAGATCAGTTCCTAGCACCTATAGATTAATCGGGCAGAAATACTGAACTGCCTTTACTTCCCCCATCCGAACTCTCACTCTTTTTGATTGACTCCCCAGTTTCTGATGGACTCGACAGGAAGGCATCAGTCAGAACAGTCTTGGATTGCAGAGCAGCCTTCAACAATTTCACACACTAGAATGAAATCAAATTGAGAGTCAATAACATTGGCACCGACATAATCAAATCACATTGTTGATGTAATATATATATTCTTAACTGGCTGTCTATTTAATTAAATAGCTAGCTTATGATCACTATTTATGGTTTTAATTTATCGACTTTACTGTCAAACCTTGACAAAAAGAAAATTATATTTGAAAAATAATCCAAAAAAAACAAAGAGGAGCAAGGTAGGACTGCCATACCTCATCCATGCTCAAATCGATCACTTTCTTCTCAATCGCTCCTAATTCCTTGAGATTATGGTCATTAAGCAGGGTCATGAAAAGATCGACCGACATGGGCTTTATCTCCAGATCATCCATCACCATGTATGTGACGCTCTCTTTCACGAAATCGAAATTACCACTCGCCTTGTTTCTGCTTTCTAGCTCTTCAATTCTCACCTCCTCGCTCATTGGTGAATCGCATGATAAACAACGTCTGCCCGATATAGAAGACAAGTGAGTACCACGGCAATAGCAGTTCGACTTCGAACACCGATATAATTTCAAGAACGTACAGTGATCGACCCTTGGAAAGAGGGAGCCTGTATCTCCAGACGTTACTAATTTGGGTCTCAACACCAAATCTTTGCTTCGGCCTGGCTGGATGAAAGAGTCACTCAAGTTTTCAATGCTACTGTAGAGGCTTTGCAAGCAGCCTGCCGTGTCTTCATTTTTCAGGAAGCGCGCGACAGTTACGACCGGCAGAGTGAAGGCTTCTAAGAGGAAATCAACAAAGTCCTTGCCTGCTTCAGCGAGGACCACTCGGTTTCTCTTCTTGTCTATCACAAGCTTCAGGCTTATCTTGGTTTCTGCCATTTTTTAGGTCTCTGAATGGCGTAGACAATGGCAGGGGTCTTTTGTTAGCCAGCGGGTGTGGAAAAATTGGGGAGAAGGCTTGACATTTATATATGTTTAAATATCAAGATGATTTTAAATATATTTATAAAAAATTAAAAGAAATTGTGAATCTTTTTTATAAAAATGTGTTAGAATTAAAAAATATTAAAAATCTTACGTCTAAAATTTTTTAAAATTAAAATGAATTTAAAAATTAGATATTTAGATGTTAAATACTGTTTAAAATTATACTAAACTATTCTAAACGGTACCTGAGTGAATATGAAAAGACTCGTGACTTCTTTTATACTATCATTGATTCATTTGCACAGTTTTCAGGATTATTAAAGGAAGGGTGGGACTACCATGCCACCAAGAATGCTCACTGCGCGTGCAAATTGAATTTTGTTTTAATTTTTTTTTAAAATATTAATACACTAATAATTATTTTTTTAATTATTAAATAAAAAAATATTAAAAAATAAAATACATAAAAGATCAAATTGAGAGGATAAAATCAAAAAAAATAGTATCATTTTCTTAATTTAATAGGAAAATGCTACTTAACTCTCACAATATTACCGCTAGAGTATTTTTATTTTTTAAATTTTATTTTATATTTAATGATTAAGGAATGGATTATTAGTAGAATTGTATATTTTTTTTCTTAATAGTTAAGAATGTTAAAAATAATATTTAAAAAATGATAAAAAAAAAATTTAAAATTTTGTACCAATAGTACGCCAACGGTAAACAATGGCCAGCCTGCTAGAACCACATTGAACTACAATTTACTACCGGATAATAGTAGGGTGCCTTGGAATCAATGTTCTCAATCCTCCTACGTTTACATTCCCGGTAGTCATACACGTGCCTTGGAATCAGATATATAGTCGGCCCAGATCCAAGAAAAGAAAATCCCCAACAAATGTAAGCATTTGCAGAAGAAAGCACTAGTTTTTATTCTCAGATTGAAAAAAATTTAGATTTGCATTAACTTAGATGAGACGAACGGTGGAAAGTTCAGATAGAAAATCAGTTACTTAAACCAAACGGAGAATGAGAAGAAGAAGCAGAAGCAGCAGCAGCAGCATCAGTGGTGGAGAGGACATTCCGACCAGTTAATCCCACATGGGTTTGGGCCCTTACTTAAGCCTGAAGTCTGCTTCATTATCGAAAGGCCCAGCTTGATATCAAGCGAATCCAGCCCAGATCCAATACCGAGTGGATAACTATCCAGCAGTAGCAAATGATAAGAACGGTTATCATTTGAATTTACTAAGAGATGAATCCTCATATCCATATTTGAATTTGAATAATGTGGATAACCATTATCATCTCACAACAAAAATTGTTCAAAAGCTCCATATAAGGGTTGAACTAAAAGAGATCGGATTCATTGGCATTAAACTATTACTTTCAGTGACTAACTTAGGCATTGAAAGTGTTCTATAACACCCTCTTCCCGTGGGCTAGGAGTGTCACGTGTTTTTCATAAAATAAACCTGACAAGAGATATCGTATTTAATAACATGAAACTAACATTTATTTCATATAAGATTTTTCTAATAAAATGTCTTCCAAAAATTTAAATGAATAAATTGAATAAGTTTATGTCATAAACGTAATTTTATTCTATAAAGTCTTAAACTAAATCATTTGCTCCTTCTAGTCTTGGTCTGTCTGCTCGTGTCATCATCCTTATCTTAGTTAAAAACATGAAAAAAAAAATTAAAATAAGTTGAAAACTCAGCAATAAATCCATCACAACATAAACATAAAGTTTTCATAAAAGTTTTTATACTGAGAGCTTAAAATTCATGATTGTTCATACTGATATTTGTACTATGCATGACTGATTTATCTAAATTAACTGATAGATCTGATTTAACTAACTGATCTGACTGGCCAACACACTCAACCATGTGTGCGAGGTTGTGCACCGACCCCATGTCCCGCAGCCGCTGATAGTATTCTGACATACTACGGTAGACCACATTTGAGTCTGTGGCTTGCACATCCACCCTGATCTGAACTGCATTGATACCATGTATCTAAATAGCAATCTAATTAACTGATCTTATCTTATCTTGCACTTAAACTTAAATAGCTTACATGTCTTATTCGTATGAGATGCATGATATAATACATACATAATTATAATTTCTGAATCTGAACATAATGCGGAATGACATGATCGTATATTACGTTAGATAACATGTCTGTATATGACATAAGTGGTATATAAAAATGGTTGTCAAGTACTTGACGCTACTAATAATCTATATAAGCTGAACTGTGATAATCTTAATTTGTGATCAAATTATATAGGGCTGGGCTCCGACTCCGACGGAGTCGGAGTGTTCATTTCCGACCTCCGACTCCGACAAGAGTCGGAGCCAAATTGGAGCTCCGACTCCGACTCCGAACTGGAGTCGGAGTCCGACTCCGATCGGAGGTCGGAGTCTGACTCCGATCGGAGCTCCGACATAAGATCGGAGCTCGACGTGCGCTCGACGTGGCGCTCGAGCGGAACTCTTTTAGAGAGGTTCGCTCGACTTCCGCTCGACCTGTCGCTCGAGCAGAACTCTTCCAGAGAGGTTCGCTCGACTTCTGCTCGACATGTCGCTCGAGCCAATGTTCAATACAACGTATGCTCGACTTGCGCTCGACACCTCGCTCGAGCGCAAGTGTTCAGTAAAAAAAATTTTCGGAGTCGGAATCGGAGCTTCTTGGAGCTCCGACTCCGACTCCGAATAGATATTCGAATTCCGACTCCGAATTCCGATGACTCCGACGAAGTCGGAGTCGGAGTCGGAGCGGAAGTCGGACGGAGTCGAAATTTTCGGAATTTTGCACACCCCTAAAATTACATATATCGTTGTGCTTCTTCTTAAATCTTACTTCATAGCTCATCACCTATATGCAGTATTAACTATCACTAAATCTGTCTAGGAACAACATGTACTAATATCTTACTTAATTAAATTCATAATCTAGAAGATAGTCAAATAAATATTTTGTTTAACACCATAACTAATAAATCCTGATATTTTAAATTACTTAATTACTAATAACATATTATAATTTAGTAGAATACTTAGGCTATTTTAAATAAATCATAAAAACCTCAATTCTTAAGATATGTTTTCTTTCTTAACATAATTATTCAAAACTCATAATATATTTCTTAATTTTTCTATTTAAAGTATAACATAATAATTTTATTAAAATCTTACTAAATAGATAAATGAAATATTAACTTAAATATTAGGCTCAATAGCATACTTTAAATATATTTCAAATTCTTTCAACACTTTCTTATAACAATGAGCCTTTGACTAATATATTTATTTAATAAAATTAAACTCAACTTGAAATATTAAATCCAACCCAACAACAAATAAAATATTCAAGCCTACAAGAGTCCAACCCCAATTAAAATTACAGGATCCTTTAAAAGTAAGCTCAGCATTCTGTCTTAGGAAAAACATTGGATGTATGGGCTTAGGGCCCAAGGGCTCGTTATGAATCAAAGGATTTGGAGATTTAGAATACACGGAACAGAACAAAGAAGGAAAAGTTCGTGTGTAAAGGAAACAGAGGGCTCGGGAGAGAGAGAGGCATGCGATACTCACCAAGAGGAGGAGTCGATGCATGGCGGCTTTGGGGTGGCTGGCAAGGGTCACGTCGGCGCAACAGGAGGCTCCCTTGAGCATGTTGGTGCGACGTAAGGAGAGAGAGAGAGAACTACCTAGCTGAGAATAACAGTGAGAGAGAAGATCACCGTGTAGCAGTTGAGGCTGAGGAGCAAGATAGGACTGCCATTCCACATAAGAAGTGTTCCGGAGAAAGCAGGGGCTTCAAAAAGGTTTCAAGGCTGGGTCATGAGGAGAGATATCTGACATGCGTGTAGCCACTTTTTTTTTTTTTTTTTTAACGTGGCGATTACCCCGCAGTTGCAAGAGCCGTTTGTAAATTGCATTTTTCTTGTTTCTTTTGGGCATGCTTGGGAATCATAGATGAAAACCTTTTTAAGAGTAATTAAATTTTTGAGTTAATATGTTTTATTAAATGAAATTGTAAAATATTTTTATAATATAATTTTTGTTTTAAAATTTAAAGTTTGAAAAAATCGTAATGATTAAATGAAAATTTTAAAAATTTGAAATTAAAAAATATTTGTATTTTATTAAGTTTGAGAAAAAAATTATAAGAAATTGTGAGATGATGTGAGATGAGATGTGTTTCCAAAGCAACACCTTATTATGTCTTTTGAGACATTTTTAATATGTTTCTTTCTCTTTCCTTTTGTTTTAAGTAAAAATTTGTATAAATTTCAAATTGATAAATTCTACACAGTTTCTTTACAAAAGAATATCCCTACTAAAGGGGGTAAAAATAATAGATCCAGATATACTAAGTTAACCCATCAAATAGTCACCATTAAGAGACAAGTGGGAAGAAACAACGAGGGGATAAGGAAAGGTAAATATCAAATGGGAAGAGAAAAGAGATGAGAAATAGGAAAAATCAAGAAAATTGAGAAAAGTAAGTCAGACACGCAAGGAATGAGACACACAAGGGATGAGTGACATAAAGTTGACTTCCTTGCCTACCACTGGCATGACCACAATAAAAGAAGATTTGAGATATGAGGAAAGGGGGCTTCCAAACTGCTAAGCAACAATGATGAGATGACAGAAATAATCTTCAACCTCACAACTAGTGAGGATCTTCTCTAGGTGCAGCATTTTTTCTTCTTTCTTTCTTTCTTTTCTCCTGAGTTTGCTCTTGCTATTTTTCTTTGAGAAAAATTACAGTAATAACGCAAAGGAGACTCATTGGAACAAAATTTCTATAAGATATGAGACCCAAAATATTTATCAAATAAAAATAATGATCTTTATTTTGTAACAACAATTTTTTGTAATTAAAATTAAAAAATCTTATGTGTTGGATGGCTAGTGTCTTAAAAATAATAGTGAATACTCCTAAATTATGAGTTGCCTACCATAATATGATGGATTGGGTTAGGGTTGTAAATTAACTACTTTGTTCAATAGATCACCCGATATTCGTTGGGTTAAATTCGAATCATTAAAAAAAATCATCCTGTAAGCAGATACTCGCTCGATTTGTAAATGACTCATATTTGATTAAGTTAAACTTAATTCGACTAAGGAGTATTAAGGCTTGCTCGTTTATACCAGAATCAACTCATTAGTTCGACTCAATTAAAACTTGTTCATACATAGATTATATATATATATATATATATATATGTGTGTGTGTATAAATATCGCAACTTTTATAATTAAATATATAGTATGTAATCTAAATACTTATGACTAGTCACCTATGCTTATATATCTAATATGCTATATAGTTATATGTTATTTAGTTAAGTACTTAAATCATTAAATTATAGTAATTTTTTAATAATTTCTAATTGTCTACAATAGTTAATCTGAACAACTTAATTCTAAAAAATTCTTTTTATCTATGCATTCAGGATTATTTCATATTATGAATTTGTGTAGTTTAAAGTCTATTTACATGTGTTTTGTTGATTTGAAATAATCTTCAGATTTTGTTATCTTACGTATTTTTTTCATAACTTCTCTAATATTTTATTTATTAAGTTATATTAATCAAAAAATAGAAAATACACTACTCGAGCCGATCCAAGTTCGAGTCTTTTGACCGATTCTCAAGTGTGGTCCAATTACTACCATCCAATACCAATGGATCCTTATGGTATCACTAAAAGAAATCATAAAAAAACGACTCATTTATAATATTTCTATGATTTTAGAAGAAAATAATATTTTTGGAACTATATATTTTAATTTTGATTTTGATTTGATGTATTTAAATTTAAGAAATATTATTTTATTCATAAGTTGTAAATGAATTGTAGGTAGGTTGTCATTCTATCATTCCTCATCACTAATGTTTCAAGTAAGCGTACATGTGGAAGTTATGTTACTTTTTTAAAGTATTTTTGTAAACTTAGTTGTGTAAAGTGTTATGTGAAGTATTGTGTATATCATTTTTCTTTACAGTCTTTACACCCTCCAACTCCAGCACCCATCATGCATGGTCAACAATACTAGACTGGCTGCTCGCCTCAAAGCAGAGAATCAACCATTGACCATTTTTTTCAAGGACAAAAGTATCTAACTAATATATTGCATTATCAAAAGCATTTTTGTAATGTAGGTTTGAGTTCCTTAGATTTCCTAAAACCATCACACTCAAAGCAAATACAGGGAGAACATGTACAATTGCTCATCTCCCTCTACATGTCCATCCTTGGAAGAAACAGCTCAAGGGGAAAACCCGACAACATATTAATCAAAAACCATCATTCTGTGGCGTCTTCGCTGTCGTTTATATTATTTTTGAGTCTACATTCTCGTTTCTCAGTGATGCTAAGCCAGCCTCAGTTTTTATTTCACCTGTACGATCCCTCTCCTTTGTAGTTTTAGAAGCAGAGCTCTCCCCAGACAGAGCAGATGCGTCAAGGTTGGCAGTTCCCTTTGGTACTACAATCCCAGAACCAATTGATACTGCTATTTCTCTATTGGTTGCATTAGAGGCTATATCCATCACCCGAGTCGATTTGTGGAATCTCTGTGTTCCATTCCAAGATCCAGGGGTTTCCGTCAGCATCAAGATCGAATCATTGTGCACTTTTAGTTCAATATTAGCTTCCCTTGTCGAGCCACTCTCTGAATTTGCCACTCCAGATACAGAACCTACTTGAATATGGATAGCATCTCCAACGGCAACACTTCCTACTTTCCAGTCATCACTCACCTCTAGACCCGAATCTTCTATATTAGCTTGAACTTCTAGTGTGCTATTAGTTTCATTGACCTGCTCTACTTCAATTTGGTCTGCATCCTCTACTTCCTGCCCCTTCACCGTTCTCAAACCTCCACTTTCAAATTCAGTGCCTAGACTTAGGGTGTTTTGAACCACCGCATTGGATGCATCGTCGCCTTTGTAATTTTCCTCCCTTGCCTCCTGGGTATTCCTTTCTTCTTCAATTTGGGCATCATCTTCAAGAAAGCTTCCATCCTCAATTTGATTTCCGTTCCCTTCATCATCTAGCTCTTCACTTCCTCCTTCTCTTTCCCTATCTTCTCCATCGATTAAATCATCCACTTCTTCAGATTCTGCCTCATCAACTCTCTCAAAATCACGTCCTACCATTTCATCATCTCCACCACCTCTTTCATCATCAATTTCTTCTGGTTTACTCTCTTCTATTACTTGTTCCAGTTCTTTTCTTTCAGTTTCTAAATCTGTTTCCTCCATTTGAGGGTGGAGGTCCTTTCTCCCAAGTTTAATGATTTCATGCCCACTCAGGATTTTTTCAGATACCTTTCTGGAGTTCTCCTCAGATGCCTTCTTCCTTTCATGGGAATGTTTGACTTGGTAAAGCAGCCATATGCAAATGGCAAGCAAAAGACATACCTGTATTGCATGCTTCACCTTGAAGCTTTTTGACCTCTGATTTCTACTAGGTGATTGTTTCAACATGTTTAATGCTTGAAAATAAGCCTACAAATATCACCATTAAGTGGAGAACCCAATCAGCATGCAGGGAATTTAAGATTACAATAGAATAATCAGAAAGAAAGCCAAACAAACTAAATAGGTACGATCTATATGGAAAAAAAAAAAAAAAGCATGAGTTTCAAATCATTTAAAGTCAAATTTGGACTGGTTCGTTTTCCTTGTCTGTTGGTAACTACACCAGCATTTTTTGTCATACAGCTACATTTGGCAGTGGAACCACCAACATGACTAAAAAAGAAGTGAATTTTGGACTTTTCAAGTTTTATATTGTAAAGAACTACACCAATAACCTAGGTCAATCGGCTACCCTCGGTAGTGTACTACCAACCCAACTCAAAAGAAATGAAGTTTGGACTTGGAATCTTTATTTTGTTTGGGTTACTAAACTATGGTGAAAGAGAGCAAGGGAAAGAGCTGCTCTGTGGAACTCAGTGTTAAGTGTTCCTATGGAGGAACCATAGACGAAAGAAAATAGAAAAGGCCTTCAAAAAAAGCAAGTGATGAGAAACCTCAACCAAGTACCAGTCCCAAAACAGTAATGGCCTGTTACAATAAAGAATTTGTGTGATTTTCATTACTTGAAAAACTGTTATTACATGGGATCCTTTTATAGACATAGAGTACAATGAATGGAATATTCTAGAGTTAATGCTATGGATTCATTTGCAGAGGTAGAGTGGCACGACACATGCTCTGCATATTGCAGAGTTTGTTACGTGGAATTGCTAAGGTCCTTGTGCTGTGATGGTTGCAGGCTGAAGGTCTTTGCAAGGGCAACTTTGTCCTTAACATCCCCCCTCAAGTCGAGGGGCAAAGATTGGAGACGAAGACTTGAACAAAGTGATGAGAACCAAGCTGCAGAAAGAGGTTTTGTCAGGAGGTCTGTGAGCTGGTCTTTACCAAAGATGAAAGCATCACGCAGGGATTTGTTTTGAACTCGGTTGTGCACGAAATGGAAGTCGATTTCAACATGTTTAGTTGTACGTGAAAAATTGGATTAGATGAGAGGTATGTTGCACCCATATTTTTTTTTTTTTTGATAAGTAAAATAAGTATATATTCATCCAAAAAGTGTCAATTACAAAGAAAAGTTCTGCTGCTCCCATCCTAACTAGGTGGGAACATTAGAAACTAGAAACTCATGAAACTCCATGCCATTAAAGTCCACAGCATGAGCCCAAGTACAAAGGGTCCTAAAAAATAACATTTTTAGCTCTGCTATTGATCTCTCTTTGTCTTCAAAAATCCTCTCATTGCGCTCCTGCCATAAGCACCACAAAATACAGTTTGGGATCATCTTCCAAACCGCTTTAATCTGTCTCATTCCTCGAATTGAAGTCCAACAGGCCAAAGCATCCATCACAGTTTCTGGCATCACCCATGCTAGATCTATTCTGTTAAACACCGCATCCCAAATAGTCCTGGCTACCTCGCAATGTAAAAGTAAATGATCCACCGATTCACCCCCTCTTTTACACATACAACACCAGTCTGCTATGATTATGTTTCGTCTTCTCAGATTATCCGTAGTAAGAATCTTCCCCAAAGCCGCTGTCCACACAAAGAAAGAAGCTTTGAGAGGAGCCTTATTGCACCAGAGCTTTCTCCAAGGAAATTGACTGTCAGGCACTTGTGTGAGTACCTTGTAAAAGGAGCTAACAGTGAAGACTCCTTTCCTTGTTGGACACCACCACAAATCATCTGTATGCTGGGTATTTGGGCGACAAGAGTATAAAAGGCTATAAAAGTCTATAAAACTCCCCATCTCCCAATCCTGTGCTGCCCTGAAGAAATTGATATTCCAAAGGATGTTTCTACCTACAACTTCCATTACCTCCGCCACCATGGCATCTTTAGCATTTGCAATCTCAAAAAGTGTAGGAAAACTGTCTTGTAGAGTACAATTGGTACACCAAACATCCTTCCAAAATCTGATCTTTGAACCTGTACCCAATTGCAATCTTGTATGTTGATGAAAAACCACCCATCCTCTTCTAATGTGTTTCCATAATCCCATTCCAGCGGCCCCTCGCACCTCTCTAGTACACCAACCCCCCTCGAGACCACCGTATTTGTTCTCAATCACAATCTTCCATAAGGCATCCGGTTCCTTGTTATACCGCCACAACCATTTGCCAAGTAGTGCCCGATTAAACATCCTCAGATTTCTAATACCCAATCCTCCATTGGAGATTGGACGACATACAATTTCCCACTTGACTAAATGGAATTTGAACTCTTCACCTAGGCCCCCCCACAAAAAATCTCTTTGTATCTTCTCAAGACGTCCCGCTACGCTGGCCGGTATAGGGAATAAGGATAAGAAATAAGTTGGTAGATTGGAAAGCGTACTTTTAATAAGCGTGATCCTGCCCCCTTTTGACAAATACATTCTCTTCCAACCTGCTAATCTTCTCTCTACTTTTTCAATCACAGTATCCCAAATAGAAAGCGCCCTCGAGGCTATACCCAGAGGTAATCCCAAATAGTTCATAGGGAGAGACCCTATCTTACAACCCATTATACCAGCCATTACCCTTAAATTTTGAACTTCTCCAATAGGCACCAACTCAGATTTATCATAATTCACTTTTAAACCAGACACTGCTTCAAAACAAAGCAACAATGCCCTCACGGCCCTCAACTGTTCTGTCTCGGCATCACACATAATAAGCGTATCATCTGCAAACAGTAAATGTGAGATGGTGGTGGTACCCCTACTCGGCGATCCAATCTGAAAACCACTCATATTACCATTAGTCACTAAGGCTGAGATCATCCTGCTTAGTGCCTCCATAACAATAACAAAGAGTAATGGAGATAATGGATCCCCTTGTCTCAAGCCACGCGAACTCGGGAAGAAACCCTCTGGACTGCCGTTGATTAACACAGAGAATCTTGCCGTAGAGATACACCATCTGATCCATGACCTCCATTTGTCTCCAAATCCGCACCTACCCAGTAGATATAGAAGGAAATCCCAATTCACATGATCATATGCCTTCTCCATATCTAACTTGCACATAAGCCCTGGGCTACCAGTCTTCACACGACTGTCCAGACATTCATTAGCAATTAGAGCCGCATCAAGTATTTGTCTACCCTTTACAAAGGCATTTTGGGGCTTAGTGACGATCTGTCCCAAGACCCCACTCAGACGATTAGCAAGTACTTTAGCAATGATCTTGTACGTACCATTCACTAGACTGATAGGCCGAAAATCGGAGATCTCAGAAGCCCCTACCTTTTTAGGGATTAAAGCAAGGAAAGTGGTGTTGAGGCTTTTCTCAAATTTGCCAATCGAGAAAAGCTCCTGAAACACCTTCATAAGATCTCCCTTTATCACCTCCCAACATTCTTGGTAAAAACCCATAGAGAAACCATCAGGACCGGGTGCCTTATCTTTAGCCATTTTCTTTATTACATCATAGACCTCTACCTCTTCGAATGCCCTTTCCATCCTTACAACTTCCTCCAACTCTATATTACCAAAAACCAATCCATTCAAAGTCGGCCTCCACCCCACCTGTTCAGTTAGAAGCACCTCAAAGAAATTTACCACATGGTCTTTTATTGCTTCTTCTTCTCTACACTCGACCCCTTCAATTTTCAGCATCTCAATGTTATTATTTCTTCTATGAGAATTTGCAATTTTATGGAAGAACTTTGTGTTCCAATCCCCTTCCTTTAACCAAAGGGCTCTCGATTTCTGGCGCCACGACATCTCTTCTTGTAGAATTATCCTCTCAAGATCTACAGCCAAACTAGATTTATGAATTTGTTCCTCCTCAGTAAGTGGTCTCCCTTCTTGAAGTCTTTCTAACTCCTGTATTTCCTCCCACTTTGTATTTTTATTGTCTTCTACATTGCCAAAAGTATGTTGGTTCCACACCTTTAGGTCTCTTTTTAACTCTTTCAATTTGCCTGCAAAAATGTAGCTAGGTGTACCTTCAAGATGATACGAACTCCACCATTGTTTGACCCTATCCACGAAACCTTCAGACTTCAACCACATATTCTCAAACTTAAAATACCTTTTACCGCTACGAATGCCTCCACAATCAAGCAAAATTGGCCAATGATCTGATGCTAGGCGTGCCAAACGAGTTTGCCAGATATCAGGAAAATGACTTTCAAACTCAGGTGAAATTAAGAAACGGTCCAATCGGGACCAAGACTGATTATTTGACCAAGTTGCTCCACCCCCAACAAGTGGAAGGTCAATCAAATTCAAGTCAAAAATACACTCCGAGAACTCCAAACTTGCTGGTCTCAATCTTCTACTTCCAGAACATTCACTTTGAAAACGAACCACATTGAAATCCCCTCCAATGCACCAAGGGAGCTCCCACCAACTATACACCCCTACAAGCTCATCCCACAACATGCTTCTGTCTGAATCTAGATTAGGCCCATATACCCCCGCAAATGCCCACGAAAAACCATCTGAAACACATTTGAATGCACACGCTATCAAGAAACTCCCTATATATTCCTCCACTTTCTCCACCACTCTCTTGTCCCACATCACCACCATTCCTCCCGATGCCCCTGAAGAGGCCAAATAAACCCAATCTACATATATGTTGCTCCATAAACTCCTCACAATCTTCCTGTTGATCATTTTCAGTTTTGTCTCCTGTAAGCACACAATATCCGCTTTCCACTCACGAATTAAATGTCTAATCCGAAGACGTTTCTCTACCACATTGAGGCCCCGAACATTCCAAGAAACAATCTTAGGCTTCATTGAGAAATATTCAGCCCCTTCCCTTTTGCCCTATTCCTACTCGAACCACCTTCCGAATTCATCGACCACATCAATCTTTTCAATTCTCGGCTTTTCTTCGATTCCCCCTTCTTATTTTGGCGGTGACCAGCTTCCATAGCAGTTAACAAAGCTATGAACTGCTCCTCAAACCCATCACAATCTATCCCTACCACATTTCGAATTTCCTTTGCTTTGTGTATCACCCAATCTGAAACTTGGTCTGGAAAATAATAGTTCAGTGGGATTGGATTCCCCACTCTGTTATCCTGAAAGCTACCCCCTACCGAAAGCTCCTCAGAACCGCAAGCCTCAGGGATGAATAGTTCATCCTCCACGGAGTGCATAAAATCATCCGAATCATTCTCCTCCTCATCCACCTCAAGCTCCTCCAAATGTCTCACTGAGAGGTCCACCTGAGTCGAGAAACCCCCGCCTCCCTTCGTCGGCGGTATCTGTCCCACGTGAGGTGGAGAAAGTCGATCCTCGAAACCCACCATCGCCTGTTGCGCGAAGAGCACCGGCGTCGCTTCATCGGCGACAACTGCCACCGTCGGCACTGTCTGTGTAACCGTCGGCTGACCCAGCGCCGTCGGTTGACTATCCGGCACAAACCCGAGGCTGCTCAGCTCGGGTGAGAGCCTGCTAGGGCTCGTGGACGAAACGGGTTTCTCAAACCCGAATCTGCTAGGGCTCGAGGGCGGCTCTGACCCGAGTCCTGCATTCCTGGGCTGGGCCGGCCTAGGCCCAAGTACCTGCTGACCAGAAAGCCTAGAAGGCCCTGCCCCATCAGCCCGAGTGATTACGGGCGGGCTGCTAAGATTGGATTTGGGCCGCGTCGGCCCACTCTTTTTTCTCCACACAGCTCAGCCCTTACCTTTTTTTGTTTTCAACTGGGCCTTGTTCATAGGATAGCCCGGCCCATGAACCTTCTCCTTCCCTTTTAAAACCACCGTCTCCTCCATTGCGTTAATAGACCCGGCAAAATTCACTATTGTAGCCATATCTCTCTGCAGTGAATGCATCAGTCCCCGCAAATCCGCCAAGTCCTTTCTGACTTCCCACGTCTCCTGACACAACGTATGGCACGACATACACTTTGGATGCAGCGTTCCTTCCCTCTGCCATGGCCTTTGTCCTCTACCCATAGCTCTCGCACCTTCTTCACGCAGGTTCCCACCGCCATCGCGCCAGTTCGCACCACCCTGCCGCTGGTTGATATTCACGGACAACGCCTCCTTATACGACCAATCTTTATGTCTCAATGCCCCACTACCGAGGTTCCGTCCCCCTCCTCCATGCACGCCAACCCTTATCGAGCCATCCGCACCTTTCTCTTTCAGCTTCTCCCTCATCTTCCTCCATCCCCCTCCGTTATCACCCTCAGGAATGCAAATGACATTTCTCCTCCCTCCCTGATTGTACTCGGATAATTCAAGAAATCTCCCTCGCCTGTTAACACAACGTTGTGCTATAAGACTAGAGAAACCATTCCGAGTTGCCGAATAAACCTCCTTCTTCCCCTTGCTCAAGCACTCCTCCAGTACCTTCACAAGCCACTGATTTGAAGAGTACCCCAACTCCACTGAGTACTCTGTTTTTCAACTTCTCTCTGTTACTCGCACAGCACCCTCTCTAAGTTTTAACACGATGAAACATTTGGACTCAATCACCACTTCATCATACTGCCCCATCATAAACTTAAAACTTACATAAATCACTTCAATAATCTTGCGCTAAATTAACAGCTATAGTTACCCTCATTCTAGAAGCAAACCCTTTTTCAAGATCTTTATCAGATATTTAGGTTCAAATTTAAGAATCGTTCATAAGGAGATCTGATTCATCTTTCATTAAAACCTCTAGGGCAAGTTTTTATCACAGTATAGAAGAGGAGCTTCATGTAAATTTATCCCAAGATCCCTGCATAGGTGCTGAAGCCAAATAACTTCAGTTGTTGTGTTTGCGACAGCTTTAAATTCGGCCTCAGTTGATGAACGTGCAATCGTTGGTTGTTTCTTGGAGGACCATGAAATGAGATTACAGTCAAGAAATATGCAATAACCACTTGTTGATCTTCGATTGTCTGGACACCCCGCCCGATCGGCGTCAGAAAATGTAGTGATTTTGGAAGTGGATGAGGATGATAGTTGCAAGCCAACAGTAGAGGTATGTTTGAGATACCTGAGAATGCGCTTCATTGCTTGCCAATGGGAGACCCGAGGAGTTGGCATACTTCACCAACAGCGAAAGCAAGGTCCAGACGTGTGAATGAGAGGTATTGCAATGACAAAACGATGTTGCGATACAAGGTGGGGTCTTCAAAGAGATGCCCAGCAAAGGCACTAAGCTTTTCGGAAGTAGACATAGGGGATTTTACAGGCTTTGCAAACTGCATATTAGTTCAATGAAGCAAGTCATTGATATACTTATGATGTGTTAAGAGCAGTCCGTGAGAGTTGAAGGTGGCCTCAACACCCAAAAAATAGTGCAAATTGCCCAGGTCAGTGATCGGGAAGTCACAACGTAGAGCAGAGAGCATTTCAGAAATATAATTCATAGATGAGTCCGTGACTAATAAGTCATCAACAAAAACTAACACAAATGTTGTGACTCCTGCAAAATTATTAATGAAAAGAGAAGGGTCTGCAGAGGAGATAACAAAACCCATATCAAGTAAGCGAAAACTGAGCCGTGAATACCAAGCACGGGGTGACTGTCGAAGCCCATGAATTGCTTTGTTTAACCTGCAAACGTGAGAGGGATATTGAGGACGTGAGAACCCAGGGGGCTGGGACATAAAAACAGTTTCATGAAGTGGTCCATCAAGAAATGCATTCTGCACATCATACTGCCGAATGGTCCAGTGTTGAGACACAACAAGAGCAAGAACAGTGTGAACCGTTGTAGCCTTAACCACGGGGCTGAAAGTCTCATCAAAATCAATCCTAGATTGCTGGAGGAACCCTTTGGCAACCAAACGTGCTTTACAATGTTCAATGGAACTGTCAGCAAGCCGTTTTGTTCGGAACACCCATTTGCAAGTGATAGTGTTCGAAGCTTTAGAAGCTGGTACTAAAGACCATGTCTGGTTAGCAAGTAGAGCATGAAACTCTTGTGCCATAGTAGTGTGCCACTCGGGGTACTTGTTTGCAACTAAGTAATTTTCTGGAGTCCCAAGAACAAGGCTTAAATCAGTGGCAAAAGCACGGGGTAAGGGCCATTTTATGGAGCCATCATGAAATTTACTTGGGAGTAGGGAATGGCTACGTGACTGAGTAACCATCGAGTGTGCATGCTGCTGAGGAGGTGGGGAAGGCATGTTGTGTGTGGGTGACGAAGAAGGTGGTGGTGAAGAGGGAGGAGGACCAAGAATTGATGAAGAAGAAGAAGTTGTTGAAGATGGGTTGGACTCGAAATGAGGTAGAAGCATGTGAGTGGGTTCAGTATTGGACGTGGGCTTGGGAAGAGTTGAGTAAGGAAAACTAGATTCATTGAAGCGAACGTCTTTGGAGATGTAAGTTCGGCCTGTGGAGATGAGATGACAGATGAAACCTTTGTGAGATGGGCTTAAGCCCAAAAATACACAAGATAGTGAACAAAAGGACAATTTGTGAGGATTATAGGCAGTGGTTAAAGGCCAACACTCAGAGCCAAAAATCCGTAAGGTAGAGTAATCAGGGTGAGTGTTATAGAGTAAAAAATAAGGCGAGGAGTTTTGTAATGTATAAGATGGAAGCATGTTTATTAAATAAATTGCATGTAGAAATGCGCTGGGACAAAAATGGAATGGGACAGAGGAGTGCGCAAGAAGGGCAAGGCCCGTGTCAACAATATGACGATGCTTTCGTTCAACGATTCTATTTTGCGTGTGAGTGTGAGGACATGTAATTCTATGAACAATGCCACACGAGTTAAGTAATTAGAAAATGGCCGAAATTCTCCCCCCCCCAATCGGATTGAAATTGCTTTTATTTTTGTGTTAAATTGAAGTTCAATATTGGTTTTAAATTTAACAAATGTGTCTAAGGCTTGAGACTTTGATTTTAAAGGAAATAATCAAGTATACCGAGAATAGTCATCTATAAATGTGATATAAAATCTGTAATTATCAGTAGACACATGAGGAGAATGACCCCATAAATCTGAGAAAATAAGTTGAAAAGGGGCAGTAGATTTATTTAATCTTTTGCACGTAGGAAATCTATGATGTTTTGCCTTTGCATAGGCATTACAAAAAGGATTTATAGTACGCTCATAGGGAAGATATGTTGCCGAAGGATAGTTTGCACAAGCTTGAGAGAGGGATGGCCAAGTCTACTGTGCCATAAGGGAACCGAGAGATGAGTGTTGAGAGCAGATGGAGATGAAGCTGAATGTGGTGGGATGGAGTAGAGGCCGTTACTGATTGTGAGCTTAATATGAAGGATCAGTCCTTCACAAACTAGCCAAAAATTAGTCAGATAATGAGCTTAATATGAAGGATGTAATTGTTCTCCAGGTCTAAAACAAACCAAAAGAAAATTGTTCTCCAGGTCCACTACTGTTGAAAATCTGAGGTCAAAAACCTTCTTTCTTTCTCCAGGTCTTCTCAGCAACCACTAGAGTGTCAAGTGTCAACCAAATCAACTACCAAAGCGTGAAAGAAACGAAATGAAAGCAGGAATACACTTCTCGGGGTAGCTAAATGACAAACGTATAGCAGTGCGTGTGAATCCGTGCCAGTAGCAAGTAGCATTACGTAGGAACATTTGCACAGTAATGCTCTAAATTAAACTGCTGCTATCTATAGCTTAGAAGCACCTTCTTCCCCTAGTTTGAAGGAAATGCCCAGTAAACTATAGAGTTATGTAACGTCCCAAGGGATGGACCAAGCCACATCAGCGACTTCCTCCCAAGCACGTGGATCTCATACACCTCCTACACTTGTCACAGCGAGTATGGTGTCACTGTTAACTTGCAGGTGACAAACATGAGCTTTGTTCATTTTCAAAACTTCGTGGATGCATGGGAAATAGAAGAAATTGGACATTGGACCCGAGCCAGCAGGAAGGAAACTGCTATTGACCCCTTTTTTTGGGTCCATAAACAGCTATAAAATTGAAAGCACCAAAAATGGCACCCAGTCTCGAGCAGCTCTAAAATTGGTGTGCACAAGTCGATTTTGCATCTTCGACCAAATAATGGATCAACCAAAAAGTTCAGATTTGATAAGAAAATTAAGGGAAATGAGTCATTTCGGAAGAAACCCAGATGCTCAATCAAATACCAGAACTGACCCGCTTGACAGCCGGGGCCTAGCTTTCTTCTTATCCGAACTCTACAACAACCATTAGACAGCACCAAACACAAATTGAAATTCATTTCTCAGAATTTGAAGATTCCAGAGATTTTGTGAAAAATTGTGGTGTCGAACAAAGAAATAAGAGAGAAATTGAGAAGCATCGGACGGCAGCGAACCCAAACTGATTTCCCATCCAAATCTTCAAAAAAACATATATGATATAGGTGCCAGTGAAATGGATGCATAGAGAAGAATGGGAGAAACTGTACCGGTTAAGTCGCTAATAAGGATGATCGAGGCTTCAAATCGGTTATGTACGAGCACAATAAGCTTCCTGGCAAGAAGGTTTCTCCCCCCGAAATCCAAAGTAGGTAACGGAGAGAGAGAGAGCCTTGAGTCGTTAAGTGATGCGAATAGTGTGTCGCTCCGTCTGAGCAAAGCAACTCCAAAAAAAACCCCTCGCCATAAGAATGAGAGAGTGAGAGAGAGAGAGAGAGAGAGGCTTGTTTTTATGTGTGACAGAGAAAGGTGAGCATTAAAATCCACTTTGAATCAACTGCATGGGCCACCTTGGCCATATCCTAAGATAACGAAGCTAATATCTTCTGAGATTTCATTTCGAGTAAACTTTGATTACTGAACGAGTGAAAGAATATCTCAAAATGCCTTACTTGAACGCCACCCTTTCTTGATTCATTACGGGTGAAAGAAGAAACGCTTATAATTGGCACGTACACGGGAGAAAGATCAACAAGAAAATGATCATTCGATCTACATAATTATCCACGCTCCAACACCTTCTACGCCACTCAAAATCTTCAAAGCTTCTAGCAGTTCTTTCATTTTTTGCTAACTGCTTCCTGATTCCTACTTTTATTTACAAAGGATATACGTAAAACTCTTTTTACAACCATTTATATAATTATTTTTAAATTAATGATATTTTTATAAAATATGTTATAAGAGTAACATCATTTTACATAAATATTCTAATTTTAAAAATAATTGTACATGTATCCTTGCTCTTTATTTATTGCCCGGATATGCGTATAGAAAAATACTATACACCACACTCACATCTTATGACTTTTATCTTAATGTAAGATGTGTCACATTTATCACTAAATATCGTGATAAATGTGACACATCGCACATTAAGATGAAAGTGGAATGTGAGTGTGGTGTATAACATTAATAATGCATATATATTTTATAATTAATGCTATACACCACACTCTCATCCTACTAAATGAGATGCGACACATTTATCATTAGATGATAATCATTTAATGATAATAAATGTGTCACATCTTATTTGACAGTACGAAAGTGTAGTAAATAAAATTTTTCATATTTTATTTATTTCAGGCGACTTGCATGAGACCCATAAACATCTTTGCCTAAACTTCCATCTCTGAATTGAAACAAACTAATCAAATAACAAATAATATTTAGTAAGGAGTTCTGCTAGATACAATTACTTTTACATATTTTTTACATAATCTATTGATATTATTAGCCAAAACAGTTATATAAAATGTGACATATTTATTATCATTAAATTATTTTTTATATCTCAATGGTACGTAGCTAGTAAACTATTTATAAAAGTTGAGGTGACATAAAATGGCAAGATTGATCATATGGTTAGTCTCGTTTGCATTTAAAATTCATCTCAACTGATTTTATTTCAATTGATTTCATCTCATCATTATAACTTTTTTAAATTCCTACATAAAATATAATAAAATTTTAATTTTTTTAAATCTCAAAATAACTTTCTCAAATCCCCACACAAAATATAATAAATAATTTAACTTTTATTCTATTATTCACAAATCATTTCAACTCATCTTTAAATTCAAACTACTCCGTTTATAACGCCCATCCAATGCATATATCTTGCTAGGTCTTATTTCCAAACTCCAAATAGTTATGTTTCATATTAGTTATACTTTTTTAGGCTTCATTTGTTTTCATAATCCCTTTTAATTCATTTCCTCTCATATAATTATTATAATTTTTTTAAATTTTTATATAAAATAAAAAAAATAATTCAACTTTTTAAAAATTTAAAATAAAAATAATATTAAAAAAATAAATTTTAATAAATTTTAATTTTTAATTTTAATTTCAACTGATCTCATATGCAAAAAAATAAACTAGGCGTTAGAGTTTATGTTTAACCCTAAGGTTGATTTTAATCCGACTCCTATACTTTTGATGTAGTTTAATTATTTAATTGCTCTGTACCATCTGAGTCTTACGCGTCGGCAATCTTTATTCGATACAACTCAGAACAGAACCGTACGTACAAATACAACTCAGAAGGGCAGAGACCACCTAAAAAATGACGAAGACGATGGTGAGGATCACGAGTCACGAGCCTGCCATCTAACTAATTTCGTCGTCTTCCTATCTTTTCAGTGCCATAAATAAGAAGCTATTTAATTTACTCCAGCCTCTGGGTTCAGATCAATATACATCGCGAATGCAAGTTAAAATTAAGACTAATGTTAAATAAATAAATTTTATATAAATGTTTTATAAAAAGTGAGTTGTATTAATAAAAAATAATATTTTTTAAATAAGATCTACTTTTTTTTTTCAGCACTTATATAAAACTTATTTATTGAAACACTGTACAAAATAATACGACGGTAATGACCGAAAATCTCGTTGTGAAGACTGGTTTGGATAATGAGATATTTTTAAATATTTAATAAAAAAGATAATAGTTATAATTATGAGTGTATAAGTATTGTATAATTATTTAAAAAAATGAATAACATGAGATTTATATGTAAAAAAAATTAATTTTTTAATAATAGATCTTATTTTTTTTAAAACGATTGTATGATATTTACATATTTTACGACTGTATATCAAATTATCTATTTTATAAATAATTGTAAAAAAATAATAAAATAATAAAAATAATAATTAAATACCTCACTACCGCCTGAATCTACGTAAGGGTTTAGTCACCAAGAATTTAAAAGAAAAAGAGGTAAATATGAGATCATGTACTGGTACGTGTGTTCTGTAGTTTATCGCTTCGAGGTGGGCTGGGCTGTCTAAACGCACAGCCACAGCCACAGCCACAGCCACAGCCACAGGCTCCAATCCAGGATATGCACAAATCTTGTAAGATACGAAAACGGAAACCGTCTGACATTGCTTAGGAAAAAAACCTTTTTACTTTTTGAAGCACCCTTTTATAACATTTAAATATTCCCATGCCATTTCGTCACTTACCATCAAAATTACACACCTCGAGATTTAAAAAAAAAAAAAAAAAAAAAAAAAAACGAAATTGCCGAAATCATATATATACACGATCTTAATGTTATGGCAGAAACATCAGCTTTCTGCTAACTTTTAGATTAGATAGAATTAACAGTACTAATGAAGCAAGGAATGTGCATGTACAGAAAGTGGATATATGCTGAAATTAGAGAGCTGGGCACACAGCTTAATGTGCAAAAACAATCCACGAATGCACTCTACAATCCAATCCCGGCCCATCGTATATATATAGGGATGGTTAAAGGAAATCTCTAAAAAGATGACCAGAGAAAGAGACGGATCAGTGTTACAATTGCTAGTATCTTATTTACCAAATTGAGAATGGTGAAAAAGTTCAATCAAGGATTGAAGATGAAGTCCCCGCACTTGCACTTCCAGCACATAGGCTTGTAGTTAGAGACCCCATCTCTGGAGTATGCAATTGTGGGGGTCGCAACAGCAGCAGCAGAGAAATGGTTTGTCCTGGGTGTTTTTTGCAGTACTCTTGGGACGATCGGGACCTGAACTGCTTCGCAGTGCTCACAGTTGCTGCACCTCCTCTCGCAACTTGGTGGCCTGGACCCTATCTGAGTTCTCACCATCCTTACTACTTTCTTCTCTTCTATCCTTTCCTGCTCATGATTATATGAATTCAATTTCAACATTTCAATACAAACACCGTGGAATATGATCAGATAGAGCAAGCTATGAAAATGTTGAATGTTACTTACTTGAGCAGCCTTAACTAACTCTGGAATGCCTCTTCCTGTAATATCTCATAAAAGTTAGGACAGCCCAAGTCAGAAATGAAAAGAAATATCATGTCTTTCTATGAGTAGTAGTGTTTGTTACCTTCAGCCATGAATCTCACTTTGGTCGAGCTTGAAACCAAAAGCACAAAGAGCAAAGAAGTTATGAGTAGATGTCTATATCTGTGCCAACAAACGCAATTTTCAGAGCTGTCCATGTTTTTTTTTTTTCACGGTGAGAGGGAGAAGTTCTTTTGAAGGTAACACTAAAACCCTAAGAGGAAAACAATGGGAAGGGGAATAGTAAATAGGAGTAGATCGAGAGAGCGAGAGGCCTGAATGCTGGCAGTTTAGAAGGAAATGAAACCGAAATTCTGAAAAGTGTCCAGGAGAAGGTTCAGAGAGTGAATGCTACCTCCATAATGCAAATAAGATTGCTCCCCATTTATATTTTCCCTATCAGTGGTGGAGGCGGAAGGCAACAAAGAGTGGTACAAATCTACAATAAAGCTTAAAAGAGAGATAAATTAGGACCCCAGCCGAAAACGGAAGGACCTCGACCTCGTTTCATGAGCCACCAGAAGACAAAGTGTAGTACCATATATATATATATATATATATATATATCATGTTTATAACTGGAAGTAGCAGAAAAAGAGGGATGGCAACACATTAGCAACCATAAGCTGGTATCGATGCCGAAAGCTAGAGGTGCATTCTGTCATGATGGATGCAGAAACAGCATCAAGAAAGAACTACACACCTCCTATATATATATATATATATATATATACCTGCAAATTGATAGAGATCGGTTCCCGGCCCACAAAGGACATCCGTTATATATTAGAAGTGGTACGTGGGGACTCTTGGGTTTTCGTTTTCCTTCCATATTTACCTCGGATTTTCCCCCATGATTTCGCGTTTTCCTTTCTGGAGATCTGAGCAATTCCATTTCGACACGCTAAAGTCGACCTCGCCTAGCTTCTTTCTTATCTTCCGAAAGAGTATGGTAAATAATATTTCCCAAAGAAGATACTGTATTTTACGGAACGTATCTAGAGAATAGACACAAGGGACTGCGTTATAAGTTCCGTGAGAAGCAAACGTCTTTCTGAAGGAATATGCATGGCGGGTTGGGGGCGAATTTGGCTGCAAATTCACGCACTGTACCGGGGAGAATAACGTTTGATCTTTATACATTCTGTACTTTATTGAAATTAATTGCCGTCAGTAGCCTGTTTCAGTACACTGCATCGTTCATCCTGTGCGTAGCGACTACGATTCTATGACATGCAATAAAAACAGTTGGCCTCAAGACTTCGGAGTTCAGGCCACCAAGTGGATATATAATAAATGATTTTAGCAGAATATAATTCAAACGATCCCACGTGTCATTTTCTAAATAATATTTATAATTATCCTAAGAAAAATGCTACATGTCCCGCTGGGGCTCCCGCTGGGCATCTAACATTTTTTTATTTATTTATTTTAGTTTTTTTAATATAAATATTATTAATAATTTTAAATATTTTAAAAAATAAAATAAAAATTATAATATTATTAAAAAATATTTTTTTAATCAAGAAATAGAATAAAAATAATATTTATTTTACTTCGTGATTAATGAAGTATTTTTTAATAATTTTTTTTTACTTTCTGATTAAGAAAGTGTTTTTTAATGATATTTTAAATTTATTTTATTTTTTAAAAGTGTAAAAAAAATCTATATAAAAAATAAATTAAAAAAATACACATAAAAAAGTACATATTAAGCCCAACAGGAACCCCAGCGAAGCTGTAGCATGTCCATTTTAAATATTTAAAAAAATCATAATATTATTAAAAATACTTTCTTAATCATGAAGTAAAATAAAAAATTATAAAAAAATATTTTTTATTTTACTTCGTAATTAAGAAAATATATATTTTTTTACTTTCTGATTAAAAAAATATTTTCTTAATAATATTTTAAATTTATTATTTTTTTAAAATATTAAAAAAATTAAAAAATCTATATAAAAAATTATTTAAATAAAAAATATATAAAATAATCCTACAGCCCCAGCGGGAGCCCCCAGCGGGGGCTGTAGCATCACCCTTATCCTAAAGCCTGGTGCGTAGGACTAGTGGCCAGATGATAAATGCAGAACTTTATTAAGAAACTTACGTAGGAAAGAAAAAATTGACACAATTTTTATTATTTATATAATTTTTATATATTATATAATTTTTATTTTATTAAATATTTCATATATATAAATAATGAATAGAAAAATTAAATTATTTCAAAAAAAATAAACTCAAAAAAATCTTTAAAAAATAAGATTAAAATTTTAAAAAATATAACATATAAAGATTAGAGAGGTTGAATACCATTACAAAATTAATCACGCAACAACAAATTAAAAAACTCATTTACCATATTAATTCATCAAGTACCCAATTTCAATTTCACTAATAATAATAATATTTTACCGTCTGAAACTTACCACTCAAATGAATAGATTTTTAATCGTTCTTTTAGTCACGTTTGAACACAGTAAGTATTTTAACTAATTTTATTATTACATATTAATTTTTTTTTTACATAAAATATAATAAATAATTTAATTTTTTTATATTTATAATAATATTAAAAAATAATATTCTAATAATAATTTATTCAATCTTCAATTTTTATTTTAATTTATTTCATTTCAACTTATTATTTAAATAATAACTTAATTTAATTATATTTTTTATATTTTTTTAATAAACCACGCGGTAACACGTGGTTTTGCCACATCACGAGAGTATCTAAGCATGCAATAAGTTACCCAATAGCAATGCTCATCTCATTAATCGCACAGAGTACTTTCTCACCCTTCATACGATGCAAGTTGGTGAAATTAACCAGATCAGCAGTACTAGTCGCACCTGCAGCTAGCTAGCTACATGTTTATATGCTAATTAATCCTTATGAATTTAATTGAAATATTTGTTTTCATGTAATTTATCAACATGACAATAATTCGTAACATAAATTTGAATTTAAATGAATGGATCAGCTGCAGTGAGTGAGAGTACATTTGAGTTTCTTTGCATTGTATAATCGAAGTTTTTAGAATACATGCATGATGATGTAGGATCTGTAAAACCGATCGAGAATAAGCATGCATGCAAGGGATAAATGAACCACGTCCTGTTTGTGCCTGGCCCCTTGATCCCAATCAGCTTGCCTTTGAATTTCCATCTATTCCAAATATATATATATATATATATATATATATATATATATAATATGCATGGATCTCCAGAACCATCACTCATTCACTCTCCATTTTGCATCTGGCTTTGCAAAATTTATATATTAATGGTCATCCTCTTAAGAAGACATGAGGACCATCCTTGCTCTAATTTAACTTTTTAGATTTTTTTTTTGGTTAGAAAATTTGTACCTTCAATAAATAGCTTTATGCCAAAAAATCTCAGAAATAATTTTTATCTTCAAGGGTTTATTTTATGACAAATATTAAAAATCAAAATAATGTTCACGAAATTAAGAAAATAACCTCTCGAAAGAAAATTATTTATTTTCAATGGTTCCTACAACCCTTTCAAATTCCAATAAAAACATCTTTAAAACACTTTCTCAATTTATTTTTAATAGTACCGACAATTTCACAAAATCGTGAAAAAATCAAATTTCAAGTGTTTTTTTCAAAACTTTTATTTTTTGTTTTAAAATTTCTTGAAATTTCATCTACAAACTTTGATTTTTACTTTATTAGTAGTTATGTTGCTTCGAAATTTTTAATTGAGAAATAATATTTGTAATTTTATGATGTATAAATTTTGTATATTTCTTTTAAAAAAATATGAAAATTTAAAACTCATAAAAAATTATTTTTTTAATAATAAATTCTAAATTTATTTTTAAAAAAATGTGCCAAATTTATCCCTAGTCATGTTATGTCGACTCTTGTCAGTCGGTTGGCTCAAGTGTTTTTTTCTCTTTTAATATAAGAGAAATGATAATTAAAATCGTAATTATACAAACACTACATAATTATTTTAGAAAAAAATACGAGACTTATATAAAAAAAATTAATTTTTTTAATAGTAGACTCTATTTTTTTTTAAAGTGGTTGTACGACACTTACTTACTCTACGACTGTATATAATATTACTCTATTTTAATTTTTTTATTAATTTATTAATTTTAATTTTACTTTTATTTATAATTTATATACCATATATTTAATAAAAAAAATTAACTTATAATACGTAATGCAAGAATACTAAGTAGAATTTTTCCTTAATTAATTAGCGGCGCCCAACAAAAAAATCTTCAGATATTTTGATCTATCGTGGGCCATGGGAAAGTAGGAGGAATGTTTGGGCTCTTTCTTCAACCATATATATAAATTGATTTTCAACTTGCAGTTGTAGATGAAGAACCGGTGGTCGAGAGTGACACCACCAACGCATCCACATTTTGTTGCACCCCTGTAGCATGATGAACTCCATCCAGAATTAATGGACCAAGTTTCTCCGCCATTTTTGTTTCGAGAAACACAATGGGTTTCGGTTTCAGGCTAAATCTCAAGTGGGGTTTTCCGATTCAGTCTCATTCCCCCTCCAATTCACCTTTCAGGATTTCTTCTTCTTACGGTGAGTCTATTGGATGTAAAGCTCATTTCATATTTGTTCTCCCAAAGGGGTGAAAAAATGAGCGAAAAACGCTTTCTTTTTGTCTAGCTTCCATCTCTGTCGTAATTAGTTTTTGAATGACACACACCCACATAAACACACTTCACATGGAGATTGTTTAGTTGTCTCTTCAAATTGGAAAGCATTGAATATTGGTGCTTAAATTTAGTTACATATTCGTCACTCTCTTATCTTGAAATCCATGTCTGAGCCCAACAAAGTACCAATAGCAGACTTATGCGCAGAGGTGGAACTTGCTAGGCGATCACTTAACTAGTTTTGATAGGGGTTGGATTTTAGAGTTTGCTCCTGGAAATGGATATTGGACTTGGTTTCTTACAGGAACTGCGGTAAAATCTCACGGGCTTTCGAATTTTCCGAAGTATGCTCTCAGCTCGCTACAGAACTCTAGGAGGATTTTAGACATCAAGCAACAGGGGAGATTGAGTTTCTTCATTCTAAAATATATTATTGTTCTCTTTTCCTGTTTTATTTGAGTACAAAAGAAGGGAAAAAAAGGTTCACTCATTTCCCACCACTTTTTGCTTGAAGTAGAAAGTGGGCTCTTTGAGAAGTTTAGCTCGCCCACTTCCATCAATATCTTTCTCGCTTTGATATTTACACATGGGAAGTATTTTCCCTCCTTAATCTTTTTCACTAGAGTTCTAGACACAATTTTCTTCAATCTGAACACACTGCTCATGGGTTTGGATTATGCATTTGCATTTGATTGTAAAAGTTTTGTGATACACTTCTTATTCTTGATTGGGAAATAATACAGTTAGAGGCAAGGAGGCTTCTTTCAACTCAACAAGGCAGTCTTTAATGTCGGTTATTTCAGATGAGAGTGATAAATTTTATAAAGATCCTCAGCAAGCATCCACTTCTTCTCTTGCAGTTCCACAATTCAAGGAGAATAATTTCTCAGAATTGGAAGACATGAAGGTTTGTCATTGTATCATGTTCTCATGGGCAAGCTGCATGGAATGATATCGCAAACGTATTTGTGGTGAATATAGAATATTTAACAAGTTGATGAAAAAGAAGTATGCATATAAACATACAAACCTACATACAAGCATAACTATGTCCGTGCAGACATACATACATACACAATGTAGACACATCATTACCATACCTTGTTTTTTTCCCTATTAGAAATCTTATTTTAGGTCTCATCTTTCAGGAAAACATTAGGAAGAGGACATTCAGCAATCTACATGACATAATTGAAGACGCCAAGGTGCCTGTTAAAGAGAACAAATTTACTTCCTCCACAAGCTTACAAGCATGCAAGGCAACGCATTTTAATTCTTTAATGGAAAATCTTCACATTTTAGAGGAAACTTTTGTTGATTCAGACGTGATAAGGTTGGAAAAGGATATTCTGCTGCAATTAGGAAGGCTTGGAGCTATAAACTTATTTTATACCTGTCTATCAAGGAGCCTTGAAATCTCAAATTTTTTGGATTTGGTGGACATACCTTCTCAGCATATTGGAGAGCACAAGATGAGAAGTGTCAAAGATGATCACATAGGTAAAAAAGTTGTTCGCTCAGGGAAAATGAAAGAAAGAAAATCAAGAACAAGAACATTGGAAAATGCTCCTCTGTCATTGCCCTCAAAAGTCAATCAGAAACATTTCGGGAAGCCTACTGTTTCATCTGTAAAAAGAGGATCCAGGTCTAGAATAAGAAGGCTTAAGATTGCTAGAAATGAAGCCGAGATGTCAAGGGGGGTTAAGGTAGCATTCATCTTCTTGGCACAATGTAAGTTTTCTGTTCATGCTTCAAACAGATGCCTAACATCTAATTCCTCATTATTGCAGGTGGTTGCAAACTTAGAGAGAATCAGGATAACTTTGGAAGCGGAAACTGGGCGAGTAGCTAGCTTGAGTTGTTGGGCAGAGGCAGCTGGACTTGATGAAAAGGTGTTGCAGCAGCACTTGCATTTTGGTTGGTGCTGTAGGGATGAGCTTATAAGGAGTACTCGCTCCTTAGTTCTATATCTTGCAAGAAATTACAGAGGTCTGGGAATAGCTTTGGAAGACTTGCTTCAGGTTTGCTAGACATGCCTTTTCTTTTATCCTGGATCACTATTTTTTTTTTTCATAATTTCTAAAAAACTTTTCATATCGATAATTGGTGTATATAGTGCTTGAGAACAAATAGTTTTAAGTGCGTGGAGTTAAAGATTTTTATGCTATCTTATAGGCTGGAAACTTGGGAGTCCTCCAAGGTGCTGAACGGTTTGACCATACCAGGGGCTACCGATTTTCAACCTATGTTCAGTACTGGATTAGGAAATCAATGTCAAGAATGGTAGCACAGCATGCTAGGGGAATCCAAATTCCAGTATGTTTCGTCTTTGCGATATTGGTTGGATGTAGAAATATCATCTTTGTGATATTTTGGCTTGGTACAAACGTTTTCCTTTCTGTTTTCCTTTACAGTATACGTTGAGCAGGGCAATAAATCTAATAGTAAAAGCTCGAAAAGACCTTAACAGAACCCACGGGAAATACCCAGGTGATGATGATATTTCGAAGTACACAGGTCTTTCTTTGGCCAAAATCAGATCGGCTGGAAAATGTTTAAGAGTTATTGGTTCAATTGATCAGAAGATAGGGGATCACAACAATCTACAATACAGGGTATGACTAGAATCTATACTCTCTATTTTGCATATGCAGATTCATCTTATCCATATTGTCATCTTATCCATATTGTCAAGTAAAAGTCTTGTTTGTAAATTAGTATTTTTGTAACACACTTTGTTTTGAGCTTTGGTCACTAATTACTTATGAGGTTGGACAACTTTCGCGTTGTGCAAAAAATCAGATGTTGGAAATTTGCTGGAACCCTTGGGAACAGAAAGATCACGTTAAGGCTCCCATACCTTCAAAAACTAACAGACTAGTGTGATGATCCAGTTGTATATTTGACACATCTTCTTTTAACAGGACTATAACTCTGACTAATTAACAATAACGAACAGACTCCCTTCAAATAGTGACAAACCTCTAGGATGAGCATTGCGAATAGATGCATGAGAATTACCTTGAGGCTTGTGAACTGACTTGGCCTGACTCACATCCACGGTCTCTCACTCCTCAAATTACTTGCTAGACAAGCTTTCATTGGGCCTTCTTTTTGTTATAATTCTATTTGGTGTGTAATGATTCATAGGATGGGTCATCATGGTTGTAGCCAAGGATTCAATCCTTGGCAATGCATGAAAAACATCCTTCTTGTCATGTATGCAGGCCGGCTCGTCACTCCATGTGTGCACTGTTCTCTGGTGTCTTTCTCTGTTGTATATTGGACTCTACTCACTGGCAGATTCCCTTATTCACAATTATATCAAATTAAAATTGTTTTGACTATCTTGCAGGAAGTTTTGCCTGACTTGTCAATAAGAAGTCCTGAAGAAACTGTCACGAGGCAGCACATGAGGAAAGAAATTCACAATCTTTTAAAAAGCTTGGATTCAAGAGAGAGGCAAGTTTTGTTCCTAAGGTATGGACTCGAGGACTGCCAGCCCAAGTCACTTGAGGAGACAGGGAGGCTTCTCCACGTCTCTAAGGAGTGGATACGTAAGATTGAAAGGAAAGCTCTTGCTCGCCTAAGAAATGAAGAAATTCGTAGAAGTTTAAGCCATTATTTGGAAAACTAGTTTCAGCTTGACTTGCGAAGCTCCAATGTTGTTTGCTTTTGATTGCATGGGGCAGATTTAAGCCCCATTTAAATTGAGAGATGAGATGAGATAAGATAGTTTATGAATAATAATGAGATTTGTGAGTTGAAATTTATAAATGGTAGTGAGATGAGTTGAGATGAATCTCTCAATCCAAACTGACTTAGTTTCGACTTTCTTGGTCTGAATGAATTGTCATAAAAACCAGACTGAGATGTAGTCCTAAGGAGATGTGAACGGACGCAAAAAACATGAGCTGCCCTGGGGATTTCCGAAGTCCCAACCACGATCGGGTCTTGACGATTACATATTTTTTTTATTTGCCATTATTCCATTCCTTTTTCTTTTTGTATTTTTAAAAGGAAATAAAAATTATATTTACAAGTTTTTTATTGACCCATCGAGTACACAACTTATGTGAAGGTTTTCCACATCAATTAACTTAAAAAAAATAGGGTTAGAGGCCAAATTGGCCTTTGGATTTTCACTTGTTTGCAAAAACATTCATTTGAATTCAGATATGAGTCGAGATGGTTTGTAAATAGTAAAATAAAATATTAATTTTTAATATTATTATTGTTTTGAAATTTAAAAAAGTTGTAATGATGAGATAAGTTTCCAATACAAACCTATTTACAATTTTAGCATTTTGATCCTAAAGTTGATTCAGCGTGCATGGTGGTCATGGACACGGTTGAAAGTGAATTTTTCTGGCTGGACTTGTTTCATGTAAGTTCTTGCAGTACCTACTCATCAATTGGCATTTAGTTCCTTTGATGTAGAATTACAGCAGGAGCAGATAATATATACGTCTGAAAGGACAACTTCGTATGATTTATGGAGTCCGAGGCCAAAATGGCACACATTAGAACCAAAAATAGAATGGGCTCACTTTCAAAAATACAAAACTATTAAGAGGAAAAGGACGTGAGTGCTTTCCGTCGGCTGCATAACTTGCGAATTACAATATAGAAGAAACAGGTTGCCTAAAAAATGTCACTCCTTGTTCAAGACTTTGGGAACTTTGATATATTGTTCCTCAAAGCTTGGAACAGCCGCAATCATGGCCTCCCTGTTGAGGGCAAAATGAATAATTTAAATGTATCCCAAATTTGCCAGCCAAATCCTGAATTGCAGGGTAGAGAAGAAACCATCTCACCTATTCTCAAATGTTTCAGGGACATCATCACGCAAGTTGCTGCCTTCGGTATCTGTAGATAGAGTGAATAAATTAAAAGCACATTGCACCTCACCCCACTCGCCCAACCCTTAAGATTTTGGACAAAATTTGACAGCAAAATATATTATTATGTGATCAAGATGTATGAGCAGGATTCACCATAAAAGAGCAGGATTTGAGATTTTTCTGCGAGAGTAAAGAGGAAAGTCATTGACTACTGCAGCTGTCATCATGGTACAACATCTTGATCTTCTTCACCATGTTACATGTGTAATCTAATGAAACTGAGTTGACACTAGGATAGATGGTTGTTTTCCATTGGGTGAAAAAGCACATTGAGGAGAAATGGCAGTGGAGTCAAGGGTTTTTTTTTTGTGATAACAGATCCAGCTACGGACTCCTAATGTCTATCCTACAAATAAAAACCTCAAAGATGTGCCAGACCATTATCTCATTGTGAATGCAACCACTGCCTAGTTTTGCTATAAAGAGATATGAGACTTGAGTGGTTTTCACGGACCTGCTCTGATGGCGGGCTCAACACTATGAAGATCAACATCTTGAAGTTGTCCAAACCTGCCAGGTCCAACTATTAATTATCATAATGATAGTGATGAGGTAATTCAAAAGAACATTAAAACTAGGAGAAATAAATTAAAATATCACTAATAATCTGAACTATTTTGTGATGTAGGATGTAGTGAGTCACAACCCAACATCTTCATATAAGCATGGCTTTCAATGTATACAATAGACCAAAATCTTGATGATAAAATGCTATTGAAGTGAGGAGACTTTCAATTTGAACTTAACATTCCTTTCTAAACCAGCATATGGATGAAAAGGGCCAGCCATAAACAACTACATTTCTAATTCTGCTTAAGAAAGCACCAGAATCCTCAATTCTGCTCAGCCAACTACATTTCTAATTCTACATTTCTAATTTCTATTTCTAATTCTGCTTAGGGCAGGTTTGGTACTCAAGACAAGACACAAAATTTTCATCTCATCTCATCTCATCATTACACATTTTTCAAATCCCCATACAAAATATAATAAACAATTCAACTTTTTCAAATCTCAATACACATTTTTCAAATCCCAAAACAATAATAATATTAAAACATAATATTTTAAACTTCAAAACAAAACACAAAATTCTCATCTCACCCCCCAAACCTGCCCAAGTGCTTAACCCTTCCAAATATTGAGGTCACCTTCATCAAATTATATGCATCTTATTTGCATTCCTATAGTGTCATCACCAAATTCTATGCACGGATGACCGAATGTGATGATTTGTGAAGGATATATTTCGATACACACTGTTAAAATATACATTAAATAATAAAATATACCTCTTGCCATCAGATTAAACTTTTGGGACAAGTGGTTATTACACATGATATTAGAGCAAAAGTCCTGAGTTTTAAACCCTGACTCTATACTCTAATTCATTTAATTAAATATTCCACGTGTTGAGCTCAATTCCTTGAGGAGAATCTGGCCACAGGTGAGGAATAGTGTTAAGATATAAATTAAATAATAAAATCAACCTCTTTCCGTCAGCTTAAGCTTTTGGGACAAGTGGTGATTTCACACGCACGTGGATATATGATTTCCACCGTTTCCATTCATAACTGAATACACAGCTCATCCTTCAAAGTTTAATGATATTAGATAGAAAACTCACTCTCTTTTTTTCCTAAGTGAGATAGAGAGCTAACCAAAAATTAACAACAAGATTCAAAAACTAAAGAGTGTCTAATTTAAGCGAAATAAATTGAAGAAAGAGACATCTGCAGAATTTCTAGTTTAAAACCTGTCTAGAAAGAGAAAGCGAAAGAGAGCGCGACGCAAGCATACCAATCTATGACTTGTCGGATCTTTGGTGCAAACTCTTCAACCTGCAATAAAGAACGAACGGGCGAACAAAAGAGAAAAAAAAAAGAAATTACTTTGAAAGCATAGAATACAATTAAAACTTAAAAGTGTGGCAACGACCCAGCCAAATGGATGTTAAATTGTATACCTCATTCTGGGTGAGAGAGATTCGAGCAGTCTCAGCCAAACGAGGCACATCTGGAGGTTCAAGAGAGGATCGAATTGAGGCTGTGGAGCAGCTTCGGACCCCATTGTTGTTTCTGCATGTGATAAGAACTGATTTGGAGAAGCAGAGGCCGAAGCTGTTGCTGCTGATTTTGCGGCTGAAGTTGAAGACCTGGGTCTTCTGTATAGAAGCCGAAGCTGTTGCTGCTACTGCTCTCCCCATAAGCAAGGCTCTGCAGCTCCCCATTCCCATTCTCATTCCCAATCTCAAATTCTCAATCCCATCCTATTTTTTTCTGCGATTGTATTTTGTAACTCCTGATCACTTTCACCATACGCCGTCGCTTTATTTCCATAAAACGACTTGTAGTTTTCAGTCTTCTCATTTTGTCCTCACAATACACGACTCACAACGTTTGGGCTTTCATCCAGATTCCAAACCCAGTGTATATATAACACATTTTTTTATCTTGTTTATATTTTTTTTATAGAGAAATACTTTAATCATAAATAAATTATATAAAAGTAATTTAAAAAATTTACGTAATTTGATATGATTCGTTATATTATAAAATTACTTTTAATGTAAAGCAGATCTAACTTATTAAATGAAGTTACGTTAATTTATGAATTTTTTTTATATAATTTTTTTATAGATATAGCCGTACTCTTTTTTATATTTTTTTATATAAAATATGACATTTTTTTTTTCTATCATTCACCTTTATTTTTTAATAAAAAATAAAAAATTAATAAATTATATCGATGGGCCGAAAATGAAATGTAAAGTATGATGTGAAGAATGTCATTCTAGAAAAATAATTTTAATTGAAAGTTTTACAATTACGCCAAAGATGAGATGACGACATAATTTAATAATCTTTGTATCAATGTGATCATGTAGCATCCCACAACCACTTAAAATAAGTACACACGCGTTATATTTTTTTTATATCAATACAAGATGTCGTATAATTATTAAAAATTTATAGTTATATAAATAAAGCATGTGTTAGATACTACTGTGAATGAAAATATCACCTCCTGCGTAATCCCAAATTAGCTGCTAATTAACTACCAACAAAACTCATAATGCACGACAAAATGCTATGAGAAAACACAGATCTTAATTACTATTATTATTATTAGAGTAATATTACTGTATCTTTCATTTATATCACTAACTTTGTTCTCAAGACGCACGTGACTTATTAAAATATATATATGTATATTTAAAATAAAATGGTGCTAAAAATAAAAAGAGAAAAAAGATTTTAAAATTCTTTTTACTATGTTATATTTGAGAAATATTATGCATTAATTACTATTCACTCCTACACTTATAACTTTTTCATAAAATATGAGGTATTTTTTATAGGATATCAGATGTGAAATAGTAAATAGTAACTGATGAAAATAAATTTTTATAAAGTGCGTATTAGTATTTCTTGTACTTTTATAATAAAAATTTTATTTATCATTTTTATATATCACATATTATATTTATTTATTTTATAAAATATATAATTTATGGATAAGAAATAAGAAATTTTAATTAGTTTATAAATAAAAATAAAAATAAATATGAAGATGAATAGAAAAATTCTTTTATAATTGTTCTTTCTTCCCGAGGATCAAGTCAGACGCTCCTACTCCGCACGAAACGGAACACAGCAAAATTGCAAAATGCCAAATTCTTTTTTCAAAAAAGAACTTGAGCGGGACTGGACCACGTGGCGTTCCCTAAGAACTCGACCGTTGTAATGTTCTTATTCAAGAATCCCATCCCCCCCTCCTCCCTCTCCTTGTTCGCCATCGTCCTCTCCATCAATCTCTCTCTCTCTCTCTCTCTCTCTCTCTCTCTCTCTCTCTGTGACTCTCTGGGTAGTCTGTCCCTCCCATGGCGATCGCTGCAGAGACCCAAACACAAGATAAGGTACATTGATTATAAAATGCTTCAAGTTATGCCTTAGGTTTTTCTTGATTTCTCAGATCTGAAATATTAGGGATTCTTTCTATCTTTTTTTTCCCCTCATCTTGAGCTTCTCTTCGTTTGGGGGCCGGTTCCAATCAATCAATAAAATTGGAGCACGCCGGTTTTTAGACTATTCGGGTTTAGGTTTGCAGACTCGAGGTTCTGGGATGTTGGTCTTAAACTGCTAGTTTGCAGGAGCTTTCATTACATATGGTCTACTGTGTTTCTGCTATAATATATGCTATTTCTCTGCACTATTTTCCCAATTTGCGTTTTCTAGCGAACTTAGTTCTTACATTTCTTTGTATAGGCTTCTTCAGATGTTTCCGGAGTGGAGAAAAGAAGATGGGCGCTTAATGACTTTGACATCGGAAAACCTCTCGGACGTGGAAAGTTTGGTCATGTCTATTTGGCAAGAGAAAAGCGAGTTAGTTTTCACGTGCTCTGACCCTTCTTCAGTTTTTCCAACTGCTTCTTCAATAATCATGCTTTAAGTACGTGATCCATTGCCTGTGAAATTTTGGATATTTTCAAGTTGATATTGGGTTTTAGTAGTCAAGGGTTTTGGTTCTATCTAGTCAGAACACACTTAAGGTTCGAGTCCTTTCGTGGTGTTGCCTATGAATTACGAAATTCAGAGAATTGAAGTGCATATGACCTTTTATTGAGTTTTTAGACTTCCCCAAGTGATTCCAGCGGTTGAATGGGTATTTGACTCCTTTGTCTTCGAGATTTCAAATCTGAATTTATAAAGTGTCCAGCAAAACTCAAAGTATATCATTATGCCGGGACATGGAAGATATGTTTGATCATAGTAAAGGTTCATATATTTTCTAGTGTAATATCTACATCATCCTTTTTTGTATGAATGCTTAAACATTTTATCGACAAAAAAAAAAAATCAGTACAAAACACTCCAACTTTTCAGCTGGACCTCAGCTTCTGAAACATCTAAAAGCGACTTAAAACCAAAGCAGCCAACTGATCCCAACAAAATATACTTTGACAGGTGAGACTAACCAGCTCATAATCCAACCATTTAGAGAGGATAGATTCTAATAACCCCTTATGGCAACAAATATCCATGTTCTCAGCAGATTTCTTAAATCTTCCTCTTGCAACAACCCGAGCTTTAACTTCCCAAGAGATTATAATCCGCAGAATTGGAAACATCGTCCTTTTGACAATTCTTGGTTTAGATTATGAAACCTAATGGGTCTCATGTAATTTCTTGAACAGAGCAATCATATTGTAGCACTGAAAGTCCTCTTTAAGAGCCAGCTGCAACAGTCTCAGGTTGAGCATCAGCTTCGCCGAGAAGTTGAAATACAAAGTCACCTGAGACATCCCAATATTTTACGGCTCTATGGATACTTCTATGATCAGGTAAATAGTGATCTTTTGCTACTGAGTCATATATGAAGGCATGAAGTGGGGAATTATGCCGTGATTAACCATCTATTATTTCGATGTGATTACGGCAGAAAAGAGTTTACTTGATATTAGAATATGCAGCCAAAGGTGAACTTTACAAGGAACTACAGAAGTGCAAATACTTCAGTGAAAGACGTGCTGCCACTGTAAGTTCTATACTTCTATATATTCCAGGCTCTTAATTTACATCTTCCGTTCCCTTCCTCCCTCACGCCCCTCCTTCCCAAATCAATACATTTCATACCTTAAGAAAATATTGGGCGGGGGACTTCATGCCTTTTCAGCTCATGTTTCTATGCAAAACTGATCACAAGTTTTATGTGTGCATACGGCCCATGGGACAGTATGTTGCATCATTAGCCCGTGCCCTCATATATTGTCATGGAAAGCATGTGATACACAGAGATATTAAGCCTGAGAACCTTTTAATTGGGGCAGAGGTAATGACCAATATCTATCTGTTTCTTGGTCCTTTGACTTACAGGGGATGTGCCTTGTATTTATGATGTCATTGTGGGTTCTCTTTGTCAGGGTGAACTTAAAATTGCAGATTTTGGGTGGTCAGTGCATACATTCAATCGTAGGCGAACCATGTGTGGTACGCTGGATTACCTCCCCCCTGAGATGGGTATGTATTAATGGATAAGAATGCTCCTATGGAGTTGCTTCATTGATTTCCAATTTCCATTCCATCATATGTTGGGTTTCATCTCTTTGAATCAGTTGTGGGTCAACTGGATTTTTTTGGTGAAAATTTTAATTTTTTATGTCACAGAAAATACGTGTTGAGAATTACTGGACATAACTAAATGACATGGAACTTATTTATTTTTTATGCGTCTTGGCGATTCCTTAACAGTGGAGAGTGTAGAGCATGACGCAAGTGTGGATATTTGGAGCCTTGGTGTCCTTTGCTATGAGTTCCTCTATGGGGTCCCTCCTTTTGAGGCCAAGGAACACTCGGATACATATAGAAGGTAAGCATACATAACCTGCAGAATGTATTGACATGATCAGCATTAGTATTTTTTAGATGTTCCACCACCCTACTTTTTAAAATGCTTTCTGTTCAAAGATGCATGGAATGATTAAACATTTATAAAGAATCGTTCACAGGACCTCGTCATAAAGAATAGTTTATTTTTCTATATTAAAAAATCATAAAGAATTGTTGATTTTTTTCCTAAGAGATTCGTTTCTCTTGTAATGCTAATTTTTTTTTAGTGGGGATTTTCTCCACTTCCAAAGATGCAAGGTTCTCTCGTAAGTGATCAACATTTAGTGCAGGCACAAAAAACTTAATGAAGTGTACTTAGCATTAAATTTAAAGCATATGTATTCTTAGCAAAAGGAAAAAGTTATATCATATATATGATTGGATTTTCATACTGCTTTCAGGATTGTGCAAGTAGATCTCAAGTTCCCTCCTAAACCATTTGTCTCTTCTGCCGCTAAGGACCTCATCAGTCAGGTTCCACCTTTTTGCTTGCACTTGTTTTACGTTGGAGACAATATTCTTTAAAAAACAACGATCATTTTATAGTTTCATTTTAACAGATGCTCGTCAAGGATTCTTCTCAGCGCCTGCTGCTACACAAGCTTCTTGAACATCCATGGATTGTTCAGAACGCTGAGCCTTCTGGTGTATATAGGTTTTAAGTTCCTTGTCCAAGATGTTGGTATTGACATTGTAGCAGATTCTTTGGAGTTGCAGAACTTGTGAATCAGCATTCGTCATTCTTGACTAACACTTCATAATATGAATTTGTTTAGCATATATGGTTCTTCGAAGATTATTTTATTTGAATCCTCCCCATGCCAAGTTCGATGCAGTTGTGTCTCAGCTCTGTAGGCAAAAATATAATAAAGAAAATCGAAATTTTCAAGTTTATTTGTCGACTGAATTTGTTTGTTTTTCGAGTTTGTACTGTTTTCCTGTATAATGAAATTATGGACTGGTCAAATCTGAAGCTAAATTTCCAGCACAGATCAGTCTGATTCAATTCTTCAGCAGAATACGTTTCTCATCATGTATGCAAATGGTAAAAACAGGAAGCAAAAACAATACAGCTTGGCACTACAAAAATTTATTTTACAGAGAGCATTGGGGCAATAGCATTACAGGAAACACCAATTTCCGTCCACGCACTTCAAGGAAGCAGATTGGAACATATGTATAAACCATTTTGGATCTTCCCAAAGCAAATTGAAATGAGATTTTTCTTATACAACAAGCACATAACCTCACAAACTAAAAGTAGCTCCAGGTTATAACAGAAAGGAGTCCGGTGCTCCGTTTATGACAAACTAGGAATGCTTTTAGTCAGTGACTTGGGACCCTAACAATTATTCTACCCGTCCAACAATTGGGTTTGCGGTACTTCCTCTTCATTGACTTCAGTAACATGTTTTGGGTGCAGAAAGCTTGGCTGGTTGGTCGAAGCGAGGAGTCTTGCCCACATCCTGTCGGTAATCACAACCTTGTTTTGCTTCTCATTGACACGCTGCCCATAAACAATTAAGAAAATATAAGTCCCTATAGTAGGTCCTGGCCTCATGCTGTGAGATGAGCAACTTCTTATAAAAGATAGTGAAAAAACGATTTCCTCTGATTCTCAGATTCAGAGTGTTAGTAACTGATTACACGAATTAGGGTCAAAATGAGTGTTGATTTTACCAAAAAAATGGCAGATATACAGAGTGATTATCTAAGAACACAGGATTCCATACCGTGAAAGGAATATAAGCATGTCTGCCATTGACAGGCCCAACCGTGAAGCCTGTATATCCAGCCATTGCTCCATGAACTGCACTTTGAGCAAGAAGAGTGCAGTAGACATTGTCAGAAGCATTGCCTGGAATTGCCCGGATCATGTATGTAGGATCTGCAAGATTAATTAGTTCAATTAGATACCCATTTGAAAGTAAAGCACCCTCCCCAAAACCCACTAGGGAGGTAGGGGAGGCTAAACTTGAGGCCACTAACCTATATATTTAAGATTAATGACCATCTTACGCTGTCTTCCAAAATGATCCTACAAGAAAAGAAACAGAAGACTGTTAATAGCGAAAAAGAAATTTATATTTGACAGCATATTATATAAAATGTCAACATGAGAATAAGTGAAACTGTTCTCAAATTGGAGGATAATAAAATGACATCTCTTGTTGTGATCAGATGGTTGAACCAAAAGATCACCCTGCAGAGAGCCTAAATCAATTACTTGCTATGTCATATGATGAAAGAATACGACTCGGTAAAAGGTCAACCACCTCTTAAGCATTTCACTGTTACTAATTTAAATGAATCTGGCACCATACTCTGCAGCAGCTCAGGTTAGCATACAAAGCAAAGTTTTATAGAACATTGCTTTAAATGGTACAGAAGATAAAGCATGGCTATGTATAAGGGATATAGAGAAACAGTAATATGGATCTGCTGATACAGCAATTTTTCACAAGGCAGAATACAACACAGCATGATAAGACAATAACTATCCACTTTTAAATGTATCTTGGCTATTGTTTAATGTTTAAATAGTTTGTAGATGGTGAAATTTCTAGATGAAACGAGCAGAGGGTGTGGTGTGTGCTATTATTTCTTTTAATAAATCCATACTTGGAAATAAGCCAAAAATTTTCTTTCAATGATGACATAATAACTTAATCATGTACACCAAAATGTTAAATATTTTATACACAATCTAATGTAGACATAGATAAGATAAGACGTGTGTGTCAGCACAAAACACACTTGTATGAGAGTAAAACCATTTTTTTTTTAAATACTAGCCCCTTTACAAGAGATACCTTGATCCTCTGAGATATCCATAGCCCAACATCTTGGAGTAGCTTGTTCCCGGAAGCATCTTCCAAGTTCATGGATTGCAGGCTCTCTGAAAGAAGATCCTGTCCTGCTCCCTCTGCCATCACAATAACCATATGCCCATTTTCTTTAAGCCGTTTTTCGATATATTCAAAAAGACCATTCTTTCCTTCAAGATAGAAGGGAGACTCAGGAATCAAGCAACAGTCCACATCACGGCTGGCAAGAGTAGCATACTGAGCAATGAAACCTGCATCAGGGATCCTGTTAGATTGAAAAAGAACCGAAAAGATGGAAATGATAATTTTGACAAAGATGAAAGAGCTACATCAATTACATTAAGTTCACAAGTGTGGAGCTTTAAAGCATACAAGAAGAGTAAACACACAGAGCTTACCACTGTAGCGTCCCATTAGTTTTACAACACCAATACCATTCTCAATACTTCCAGCTTCAACATGGGCTGCATTAATGGCACGTTGGGCTTCCTCAACCGCGGTATCAAAACCAAAGGACCTGTCAATAACCTGAATCAATGAAAGGTCCCATAAGTTATTTGACGAGTAAATACAGTAAAAAGGACACGTAAAACTTAGATTCATTAAATACAGTTCATTGTTGTAAAAGAAGTACCGGTATGTCATTATCTATGGTTTTTGGAATTCCAGCCACTGCAACTTTGAGTCCACGGCGTCTAATTTCCTGCACAATTGGAAAGTTAAATGCTTGAATAACTAAGACACCTGAAACAATGGTGGGCTAAGCATGGGTATAAGTCAGGTCAGGTCAGGTCACCCACTCACAATAACATTAATGCACTCTATGCTGACCATTTTATTCGTGTGTATAAAAATGTTACCTGACCCATTTAGTAAGCTGGTCATACAGCTCAAATGCAAAATCAACCCACATCAACGTGGAGCAAACACATACAACCTCTCATCTTCATAATTGTTTCAGAGTTCATAATATATTAACTAAATGGGCACACTATTTATGAAGCTCAAGAATAAGATTTTTTTTTTTTTAATCTTCAAAGATAAAATGCTCAAGAATAAGAAAATTAAGATAACCTTTTCCATCATAGTTAAAGTTTTGAAAAACTCCTAAAGATATAATCAATTATGACTAATTTCTTGATATTCATCTTGTCCCTTACAGTTTCTAATTATAGCACAACAACCTGTCAGGAAAGGATGAGCGGGTCAGCTTGACTCGACCCATATAAATGGGTCACAAGATTGCAAGCCAATCCCTTCAACAACCATGGCAGATTCATAGGTTGGGGTGAAGGGGAGGGAGTTGGCCACATCCCTCTAACTGAGGAGCCCCAGATATCAAAGTCAACATCTCCACAAATTGAGAACGGGGGGTATTACATTGTAAAATTGATTCGACCCAAGATCTCCCGTTCCATCCAATTTAATAAATAAAATTACCTCGTAAATGACAGCTGCTCCTTTTTGAGTTCCATCTCCTCCAATTATATAAACCTGGACATGTAAAAGCAATAATAAACCATAGGAGTTTATTGATTGATATGAAAATCATGGTGTAAAATTAGTTGGAATAAAGCAACCCTTTCCACACCTGATTAATTCCACGATCCTGAATGCTGTCAACTATCTTCGAGGTATCATGGCCCCCTCGCGATGTCCCAAGGATGGTACCACCGCGTTTATGGATATCATCGACAACCTTGGGTGTTAAAGTAATGGTATTTCGAGCATAGAAGCCCCTGTATCCTCCCTAAATACACAGCAAACAGAAGTTTTTGGTGAGACACTGAATCACCAAGTGAGTCTCAAACATGAAGGAGAACATTATGCCTTAAAATATCAGAACTTCATCCACAAGACTTGTATTACAAGGTTCAGCCACCTTCAAGATCTTAGCATCTGCCATGGCTTTGAAATGGACACCGCGTACCACACACCTTGTAAGAGATAATACATGATGTAAACGATGCAACTTGTACTCAGGTATGATATTACGCACAGGTATATGTCTTGGTGTCATACTTGTACACTTTCCATAAATTTTGTGTTTTCAATAATTTAAATGCAACAAACATCTTATACCCTGAACTTATATCAGGTCCTGCACAGGGGATGCAAAGACCCATGGCACAACGAGTTGATGATATTGAAAACCTATATCACCAAATTGTGTGGGTAAACCTAGATAATTTTTTAATCCTATATTTTTTTATCAGTAATTTTTGTTAATCCTATATAACCAATTTGTGCTGGTCCATGTAAAGAAAAAAATAAATAATAAAAAATGGGACCTATTCCAAGCTTGAATGTTTCTAATGAAGTTTCTTGGGATGACCCTGTCCTGCATCCGCATGGCATATTCTCGAAATTCAACAATATAAAAGCTATAGAACACCCACAAACATGGCACCTGTGCCCTAAAACAAATCACAATATAAAGATGTTACACCCAGAAAAAAAAAAAAAGAGTTACCACACAAAAAAGAAATATCATACAACCTGGCCTACTTAAATTTGAGAGTAATGCATCAACATACTATAAACAAATGCGAAAGATATTTTTCTTTACAGGTAATAAAGAAGTTTTAAACAAATGTGAAAGATATTAGTATAAGAATCTCTTACAAATTTTTCCCCATCAATAAGTAATAGTAGTGTCTTCTAAGTTTCTTCAAGCTTTAAGCACATGCTACCAGTAGTTTTAAAAAACCAAAGCCAATATAATCAGCTCTCAATTATAGCAAAGATTAACTTTTGCTGCATTCGAACATGATTAGAACCACAAATCCTTATGTTGTTGGGTGCGTCTGCTAGCATTATTGTCAAATGAGATAGATACATTCTATATATATTACATTTGGATAACAGTAGTATGCAACTCTTTTCTCTTTCACTGGTAAATTAGACATTCATCCAGTAGACTATGAACCTACGTCCTCGCACTTGAATAACTTTATGGGAAGAGTAAGTGCAATTTGAGCACTAGGAAGCTTATTGATTTTTTTTTTTTTTTTTTGATAATTTTAAGATATGAAAAACAATCATGTTCATCGAACTCACAATAGTTAAATCTAATCTCGTTATTATCATTTTCTCAAGCAGGAAGGGGGAAGGGTGAAGTGGCCTAGATTAACTTAGATTGACATATGCAACTTCTATTATGAAAGCTAATAGCAACATATGAACACACATGCAAGGCAAAGAAAGAATCACAATAATAACTTAAATTTTTCTCACACATCATTAGTTGGTACAATTACTCACATCGATCCCGAGGATTCTAGTAACACCGTACATGTGATAAAGACCACAAACAATTTCCCTGATCACAGTGTTGAGTCCGGGGCAAAGACCACCGCATGTGACAATACACGCATGCACTTCTTCTGATTCAAAATAGACCTGAGCGGCATAAAATTCCATGTTACTTGCAGGGACATGACTTTAAATCACTACAACAGGATTCAGACATGATGAGAAGCAATACCTTTTGGCGAGGGCCTGCACGCCGAAAGTGTATCCCTCTTGGGCTAGTCTTGTGAACAACAACCTGTGAATGAGTAAAACCAGCAATTTTTAAGCAATCGTGTCACAAAGAAATAAAACGAACTTGCTTTTGAAAATTGTGTACACAGAGTTGTCACTGGCAACATCAATCGTGTGCCAATCTCTCTCAAGCAAGTGGAAATGTAGGGAGTCATTTTGTTAAAGAGCACGCCTTTGATCAGGTTTGCTATCCAATTAAAGCCCAAAGTTTCACGGACGCATGGAATACCAAGTTCTCAAACAGATAAATACAGTATTTTGCATTCACCCACCTAAACACCTAAATATAGGTATTTATATACATACATATTTATATATATATATATATATATATTTATATGCATACACGCGCGTAAATAACATCTGTGAATGTAATCATGTTAAGAGAGCAGAATGAACCTTCTCAGCAACGGTGTCATCCAAATTAACAAAATACTGCCTGAAAAGTGAAAACAAAGAGAAAGCCTGGTAAAGATCCTCATATCACAAAAACAAAAAGACTCATCAACCTCAAAAGGGAAAAATCATGATAAAACTTCTTTTAACTTACTTAACCACCGAGTAAGCAGGATTGACTTGCAACGGATTCGGATAAGTCTGCCATATAACCCACCACCCATGAGAAGAAAATATAACTGACAAAAAAAATATCTAAGGACTAAAAAAGTGATTTTTTTTTTTTTTTAGGTAATGGAACATGTAGGGGCTAATATTGAAACGGGGTTGGCCATTGCTAAATACTGAAAAATCTTCATAAGAGTATCGGGAAAACAATAGCAGTTTGGCTGATAAACAAACGATATTGATCCACCAATGCCGCTCAGTTCGTAGAACCAAATTTAAACTTGAATAAATGACTTCAAAAAAAAGAAGAAGACTTTAGAGAAAGAGAGAGAGAGATACAGGAAGATCTGGGATGTAATCGGTGAGGTGAGGGACATCTTGGAGCACGTAACCAGCGTCTCCATTAACGATTTTCATCTGCAAATTCTCAGAGCTCCCCATCCCGTCAAGGAAACTCTGTGAGTTAATACAGAACGGGAACCAAACAGCGCGTCAAGGAAACTCTGCGAGTAACTCAGAAAACAAACAACATCTGTGGGCGCGCTCGCAGTTGCTCACTTGTTGCTCTAGAGCTGAGAGGGGTACGATTGTAAAATCGGAGAAAACGTCGGTGTATTTGGTTAAATGGAGGCAGCGAGATCAGGACGCGGGTCGATTTGTGTCACTCGACTTTGACGGTCGAGATGCGCGGTTCTAGTGAGCTTAGTGAGAGATATGTCGTAGCTGATAGTGACTGATATTCGATGTGTGAGAAAACAAGCGGCGGGGGTAATACTGGCTACTGTTGTAATACTGTAAGTGGGACGTGGTTTCCGAGCTCCGATCCGATGGACGGCCTGCAAAAACGTGAACTCCACCCTAAATTTATTTACCATATTTATCTTTCTCCTAATTAAAATAAATGTTTAAAAAAACAACTCACTAGTGGACTATTTAAAATATATATATTTTTGTTTCTTGTCTAGACAAGATTTAATAATTTTGCTTACATTAAAAAGAAAAGAACTGATAATAAAAATTTAATTCTTTACGTGTTTGTTATCTATTGATATATTAAAAATTTAAAAATTAAATTAAAAAAAATGAATCTTATGAAATATATTTTTTTAACAATATAAGTAACACTACTAACGAAAACTGTTTACTACATTTTGTAAAATATAAAAAGAACATTTATAAGTTTTTTAACCAAAAAAAACTTTAAAAAAACATTAATAAGTTGGAGGATACTTGTCATTCAAGTAGAATTTAAATGGGATCGCTAAGGTGATAGTTCAGTTAGTACGAGCTAGTATTTTATGGTTTTGAGGCCAGAAGTTCAAGTCAAGATATCAGTTGAAATCACTTGTAGTAATAAAACTTGACCTTTGAGTCATGAGATGGGTTTAAAACCAACTGGATACTTTGGAGGTGTTGTGATGACAAACTTGCCTTTGGGGCAGTAGCTATGGCTCAAACCAGACATTCCATAGTAGGGAGGGGCTCCCATGGTCATGCCCAAGGATGATTGATACGCTAGTCGTCCTTGCCTCCCATTTCCTTAAAAAAAAAAAAAAAGAGATTTTTATCTTCTCTTCGGGCAATTCTTCTCTCATCTAAAAATTAAATATCTTATTTTTTCCGCCCAGAGGAGGGTGGAACTTTGGCTCCTTTCCCCTTCTATCTTGTCTACTGCTTTTCAATCCTTTTTTTTTCAATTTTTTTTTCCATAGCAAGGAGAAGCGTTGATCTGCTGCTTTTCAGCCCCCACGATTGCCACGCGCCCCATTGCTGGACTCCCTTACCTCCGATCTTTCAAACGGCAGAAGCAGAATATTAAATGGAGCGACACCTGCTTCACACGTGCGACTCAACCAGTGCACGAGATCCACTCGACGCCTTACCAGAGAGTACTTGTTGCTGTCATGCACAACATTTTCGAGGCTAGGGACCTCAGATCCTACCAATCTCCACTTTTCTAGAGTGGCGCGTGGTCTTCACGTGCCTTCACAGTCCTTGGCGTTCATCTTCTGGCGATTCGACGCAACTCCTGTTTGCTATCTTCCTATGTTTCTGCTTCTCATAACCAATAATTGCATAAAAGTTGTAGTAGAAGTCTCCTGCAGCCAGTTCGGACCAACGAAATGCAGCACAACTCACTTTACTGTGATTCTCAGTCATAGTACTATAGTCCATTTATCATACTGTATCAAAACTATTTCAAGCAACTTTCCTTGTGAGAAATAGGTGTATGTCAAGTCATTAACCTCATATATTTATTTTCTTTCTTTTTTTTTTTCCTTGTTTTTGTTTTTGTTTTTTTGTATTTGTATTTGCTAGTTTGGAAGAAATGTTGAGGTCTTTCACCTTATTGACTATTATTGTATCTTGTAATTGTTAAATGGATAGTACTACAAGGATCGATATTTAACCGAAGTAAGTGTATCGATGAGCGCAAATGTATTTTTTTATTTTAATAATTTTTTACACAGTTTTAAATATTTTTAAAAAATAAAAATAATTAATTGATTAATATTCACTTCCTTAATCATTGAGTAAAAAAAAAAATTCAATCGGTCACTTTTATCTATTCAACTAGTATTTTTATTGTTAAATATATCTCAAAAGTGATTGCATATAAAATTTTTATTACTTATTTAGAAAAAAAAAGAATTTAACTATCACTTTGACTATTTTTTATATAGAAAAATATTATATATTAATTACTATTTACTCATATATTTTATATTTATAATTTTTTTATAGGATATAAATGTATTTTTTATAAAATGTAATGTGGTAAATGGTGGGTGAGTAAAAAAAATTTTATTTTTATACGAGTTGGCTGTCAATAGGAACAAAAGCCGCCGGCCGACAAAAACACCGAATAAAGGCTCAATCCGGAGAGCACTTTAAAGGCGGTCGCTAATTACCGATCTCTCTCTCTCTCTCTCTCTCTCTCTCCGTGTAAATTCTGAGACTTCAAAACTTTCTGAGAACAACGGAATAATGGGAATCCCATCGGAATTGAGGGACATATGGGCGAAGAAAAGACAAAGCTTCTTAATTGCTTCTCCTGTTGAAGACCGGAAGATCCTCAAAGCCAGACATTGCACAAATGGTTCTGCCCTTTTTTATTTTGTTTCAATTTCATTTTTATTTTCTTGTTATTAGTTTAGTAATTCTCTCTTTGGCTGCCGAGAACCGGAATTTCTATATTATTGGACGAGTTTTATGCTCTGTCTTGTTATGCTGATGATCTGATTAATTGTTTAATTACCGATTGAAAGTATCGATTTTGTTGGTAATAGTTTCCTTTATTCTACTTTTTTCGTTCAAATGCTTATGCTCGGTTTGCTTCCCGAGAGATGATGGAAAAAGAAACGGAAATTAAGATCTAATCTCTGGAAACTCGGTATCAGCTTGTTTGGTTCTATTCAGCCTTTGTTTTGTTCTCTATTCAAAGTAATCGAGATTATAAAGCTCTGAAATCCTAATGTCAGATGCGTTGAGTTGGCTTTATGACCTTTTTGGTTGCTTGGAAAAAAGCTTGCAACAGAAATTAATTAAGGTCTTTTTTGTTACTTTGATATTTATCTTTTGGGACCAGAGAATCCAGAAAAAAGTATAATCGAAATTAGTTTGATACAATCGATGGATTAATTTAAAGCAAATATCTAAAATTGATGGGTTATTGATACCTTTCTACTCAACCAAATTTCTACAGTAACTGCAAAACTTAAGAATGAAAACAATCACACACCCACGCTTCTGGTTTTTGCGAGGAAACCAGCCTCCAGAGATCAAGAAGTGATTTATTTCAAGATTGCCTAGTACAAGAATCTAATTCCCTTTTTATTACATTTCTCTTAGCTGACTAAAGATCAATCAGTTAAGCCCAAGCCAATATAACTGTCCACTTAAACTGTCCAATGTAATCGGCCAATGATAGTAAAGGAAACACGTATACCATTAACCCTTTCTGACTATTGAGGCCATCTCTCAGTCAACAAGGTCGTTACAGTTTTCACAAAACCAGTTAAAGAGGGTCAATTCCCTGTCATTGGCTTGGCTGGTGAATTCAGTCGGAAATGCCTCTGGGCCAGTGGCCTGCGTCCTTTTGTGTATCTGTGTGTTCCTGTAAGAAAAATTAAGCCAGCTGTTCTAAGTTTAGTTGGAGGCAATCTCGCTGTTCTTGGGTCCTAATCAATCAAAAATTTTGAAATCCAAAATTTCAAATTCTTTTTGTATTCCCTTAAGTTTTCATCAGCAACTATGTAGAGCCTTGGTATTTATGATCATTTATTGTTTTACATTTGAGTATTGGTACATGACTTGCATCTTTTGGCATATATGCATAATTTGCAGAAGGTGTTCGTGCTGGCTTCAAGGCAGCTTCCATTGCAGGTGTTGTCAGTGCTGTGCCTACGGTATGTATCCATGCTTTTACTCTTTTTGGGATTCATATTAGAAATATCATGCTTGCCTTTTTATTTATTTATTTATTTTTATGTCTTAACTTCTTGTTAGAGGTAATAATTCTTTGAAATCGAGCTTATTTGCACACCTTTATCCGCAAAGATTTTTGCATGTATTAAACAATTACCGCGAGATGTTTTGATTTTTTAATTGGCAAGAGCTACTTTGTATAAATTTTATTAGCTTTCCTAGCATGGAGGCAGATAAAATTTATAATGCACTTCATAGGTTATGTGGTGGGAACTAATTTAAGTTTGGGAAACTAATTGAAGAACATGACAAATCAACTGCACATTAACTATCCCACTTTACTTTTCATGCAATTATAATATATCGAACTTTTATTTTTTTGGAAAAAAAAGCAATAAGAGTTTAATTTATTATGATAATGATAACAGTGAGAGTGCTGATGACATCGATGGTAAAGACTGGTTGATTACAAAGATGTGCATATGCTGAGAAATAATAGTTGAAAGATGCCTTGGTTCCTGTATACTTAACATATTCTACTCTGGAGTCTGTACCATGCGTGCAGAGCATGGTTTTTCCCATTCTTTTCCTGATGTTTCTTGTTCATGCCCTTAGTTGGTTGCAGTTCGTGTGATTCCTTGGGCAAAGGCAAACCTCAATTATACTGCTCAGGCACTCATTATATCTGCTGGTATGCTCATGACAACAAATTTTCTAAGAACTTTATTGTGCAAAAGTAGTTTCTTTATAAGTAAATCTTTACAAAAGAAATTCTTGAAATGAGTATTGTTTGTTGACTTGTAACATCTCTCTCTCACTCACACGCACGCAGAAGCACTTCCCCCTCCCCCACCACCTTCCCAAAAAAATCTCCCCTCCTCTAGTTTTTCTCGGTTTATATATTTTGTTTTGCTAATGTACATGTAATTGAATGCCCCGAACATATCTCCTCACTTTCAAACTAGGAAGGTTCTGAAACATAATAGTCCTAACAGCATAACTTTATGATTGGTGAACAGCATCAATTGCAGCGTACTTCATCACTGCCGATAAAACAATATTAGCGTGTGCAAGAAGAAATTCCCAGCTTGAAGACGCCTTGAGACACCAGAGATGATGCAGTCCAACTCTCAAGTTTTAGTGATTCGTCCACAAGCAAATGTTTTGTATTGATATATCATGCTGCAGCCAGGTAAGATGTGCACATCCTTTTTCGTTTTGGGTATCTCTCAATATTCTCAGCTCGACGGTGGTTGTTTACTACTTTGAAATAGCTTTGTGTGACTCGTACTATCCGAATTCGATATGGAACTACTGACGATTTTTATTGAATTCCAAGAGTTGTTGTAAAATGGGACCCAACTTGGCATCGAGCAGTGTATTTCCTCTTCTATAGCGAACCATTTTGAGTAAGAGCACTTGGACCCATCTCTTTGTCCATTGTTAAGAAAAAACACGACATAATAATGTTAAACGTGTTTTTCTCTCTGATGAGTAATGTTACATTCAATTGTAGAGTACGCAAACGCTATACAGTCGTTTTAAAAAATAATAGAGTTTACTATTAAAAAATTAATTTTTTTTTATGTAAGTTTCGTATTGATTTACTTTTTTCAAAACTCTTGTATAACATTTGTACATTCACGACTGTAACTATTATTTCTCATGTCACATCCACCTGTTTATTTAAATCATGATATGTAAATGAATTTCGGAAAATAAAAAGGAAAACTCGAGGTGAAATTTATTTCAAATCTGATTCAATGAGTATAAACAGACTTGTTCTCGCCTTTTTAGCTGAGAGCTCATTTAATGTTTCTCCTGAGAGAAAAATAATTGAGAAAAAAGGAAACCAGCAACACGTCGCCAACACTTGAAACTGTCTAGCATATATGGTTCATGAAACGAAGCTCAGAACGCATACCGGTAGATGGCATCGGCAACGCCATCCTCATCGTTGCTGCCACCAATTACATTGGCCACAGCTTTCGTCTTCTCTGATCCATTACTAAGAGCAACGCCCAATGAAGCCAGCTCAAGCATCTCAACGTCATTTTCTCCATCGCCAATAGCCATTACCTACATGGTTCATTGATTAGAATCGTTCAGGGTGTCGGGTTTTAATTGGCCCGTCTCCAAATAATAAAAAATATGTCAAACTTAAATTACAGTATCCTCCAAACGTACGGAACGATGCTCTTAGGAATAGGATCATTACATAATACACCGAACATCTGCTTTATCGAGTCTAATGGAGGCCATGCTGCACTTCATGGTGTGAAAATGCAGATCGAGGGGCATTAATCAAGTAAAAGAAAAAATCTACGAAATAATAAATAATTTTTTTTTTTCTAAGTTTTTTTTTTTTTTTTTTTTTGGGGGGTGGTCCTCGAGCTTCGGCTCTGCTCAAACGGTGTTACAGTTGGATTAAACACCCTTTTCGTTCCAAGGATTTTGATGGTCAGAGAGAATGGATGGAGTTTTCCTTAAAAATGTGAACATGATTGGAGAACATATATAATCGTGAAATGTACATACCTCTTCTGCAGTGATACCCAAATGATCAAGCAGAATTTTTACTCCACTCCCTTTTGAAGTTCCATGCGGAACAATTTCAAGCATGTCTGGCACAGCTTGGACAACAGTGGCACGATCTCTTGTTGCTTCTGTCCAGTATGGCCGCAAAGTAGTAGCCACTCCCACAGGAGTGTCTAAGAAGATCATTTTCTGTGAATCCAAAAGATACGTGCATAACAAGGAGTTATTATTTTGAACACCAAAAGTGATTTTCTCCCTTCTAAAGTTTAGTACGCCTGGATGCTGCCTAATCATGTATATACGGGTAATACACATCGGACCACATTCATATGAGTAAGGACGGTGCTCCTAAAGAACAAGATTTTTGGCTGGTTGGTTAGCTCAAGAGCAAGTAGGATAAATTGCAAAGGTAAACTAAGGCCATTAAAGGTTTTTTTTTTTAATTAACTAAGGCCTTCAAAAGTTTTTCTCCAAAGAAAAGAAAAGAAAGTGTATGTTTGAATCACAAGACATTTGGAGCAGACTTGGGTCACTACTTTTTCTTATTATTATTAATGTTGAGAGGAAAAGCCCAATGCATATATAACTTGCACATTTAAGGGATGTGCTTATAATAATATAATGTGCATGCATAAGCTTTTGAAAGGATTGCAATGAAACTAAAAGATAAGCATATTTCCGTGAATTCACACCAAAGAAAATAGGCAGTCAAGAGGGAGGGAGGGAGGGAGTATTCATTCAAGGGCGTACCTGTATGTCGGCTGCAGCCAAGAGATGCTCAACTGATGGCATGATCTCCGCCTGTTAAGGTTTTTCTGGTAAATTATACAAATTAAGAAGCCTTTACCCAACAAACATAACATAGTATTAACAAGTCTATGAGGTACCTTTGGCTCATGATATATAGTGTGCAGTGAGTCAACGAGTGAGTGATCAAATAGGGTTAAGCATCGATCTTTGGTGAATGCGATGAGAGGAATTTTATTCTCCCAGGAGTAAAGACAAGCCTGCAAATTTGAGTGACGTAAATCTTTGCTCTATGCAAAATGGAAAAAAAAATCCTCCAATAAAGCAATAATATCTTCCATGCTTGTTAAGGTATATAGTTTTCAAATTTTTATTAACGAGTGGCGGATTTTGAGGGAGTCTTGCACAAGAAGAGCCTTACTCCTAGAGGCGCTAGCGCACTACGACTAGCAGCAGCCCCTTTCTTATTATTAGTAAGATGGGTTTGGAACTCTAATTATTAGAGAAAGGGGAAAGGGGATTCCCTTTGCCAAGGAGAGAATCAGTCTTAATTTTACATGGTGTTACGCAGAAGGGCTCTACTCATAACTCATAATATAATGAGATTTTAGGATTTAAGTTCTTCCAATTGGAACTTGAGGGAATATATTTACAAAAATCTATTTCAGCCTTCATAATCTATCAAACTTACATATAATAAATTCTGCTATTCTTTTAGTTGTGTTATTCAGTAAGATAGCATGGGGTAATGGGGTACGAGGGATATTACCTCCCTGCAGACATCTGGATCTAAATTCCTTCTAAAAACTTCCCGACCTTGTCGACCATAAACAAGCAAACCCTAGAATCAAGCATATTGTTATGAATATACTTAAAATATACATGTAAAAAGTAACTTTTTATTTTTATTTTTATCGGTACATGTAAAAAGTAACTTTGGGCGTACAAATGCCCAAATTAAAAAAATGAGCAATAAGAGCTCTCTGAACCAAAGACTAAGCAAGTCTCTGCCCAGAGATGCAACTCATTTTCTTACATATTCAACTTCTAGATATGGAGTAACTTTAATGAAAATAAGCAAGATGCCGAAATATGAGAGAACGAAGGCAAAGAGATAAACCTGTAAGAAAACCCCGGGAGAAAATTCTGAAACAACACCATCTTTTCCGGATAAATCTACCATTTTTAAAATGCTTATCACAGCTGGACGGGCCTGTACCCAAAAATTTAATAAAAACTGATGGTCACACAGACAAGCAGTGTTATCCAACACACAAGAAAAAAATATAATAATAAATAATGCAGCAGCATCAACTAAACACAAAACGATTCAAGTAAACAGATCGAGATAGATACAGACAATGTATTTTCCAAGTAGGGAATGATATTCAAATACACTTCCATTATAATGTTGTGATAGTTAATGAAGTTAGAATGCTCTTACTTTTCCAGTGGCTATCACCACTTTTACACCCCTTGACACAGCCTCTTTCAGGGCCTTGACATTTGCTGATGAAATTTGACTTCTGCTGTTTAGCAGTGTACCTTGCATATGAAAAAGAAAGATGTTATAAGCTACAAACAGGATCCAAAACACCCATGTACCCAGTACTTTAAGCATCATCTCACCATCCATATCACAGAAGATATAGTTGAACTTCGGTTTATAAAATCGAAGACTGCCTTCTTTCTTCCTGTCTTTTAACAATCCGACTGTAAGATGATCTCAGAGTAAACTTATATATAGCATGTTATAGCTTCAAAATGTATATCAAATATATACATCCGACAATAGATAAAGAGTGAAATCACCATCTGTATATTCGTTATGAGAGTTTGCATTTGTTTCAGCATCATATGCACTCTGAATTAATCCTTTCCCCTTCCACCCGAGACTCTTCAAAAGGCGTTCCTCTTCCTTTTCCATTTCTGCTTCAGCCTCTTCACTGATCTCATGATCAAATCCCAAAAGATGTAACAGCCCATGCACCTGCAGGATTGTTAAGTGGCTATAGTTCTCAGGCTGCGTGCTTTATGTATTTATACACAAGTTAAAATTCCTTTTCAAAATTTTGAGGGCAGGGAAATGGACAAGTGTAATGCCCAAATACGTGGCCTTCATATCATGGGCTACTACCAGCTGAAAAACACAAAATATTCCATACGTCCTCTCAATTCTTTTTTTTTTTTTTTGATAGTAGGTGCGTCCTCTCAATTCTTTTGATTTTTCTAAGTACACACCGTACAAGAAATTTATGATCCAGATATTGGATTTAACAAAGCCTTCAAGATAAAGGGGAAAAAGAACGTATTCTCTTCACATTCTTCCCATTCAACTTAGTGTCAAAATGAATAGATCAGTCGGCAAGTATGGTAGGATGGACAGGTAAGGTGGGCTTTGTCCCAACCTGTCCAGATCAACAGATTAGAAAGCATTAATTTGCAATTCCCATTCCAGCCCCATGAACATGTTGATTTCAACAATTTTTTTTGATAAGTAATAATTTTATTCAAAGAAATAGGCATAAGTCCAAGTACACAGGACGTATACAAAGGAAACATCTACAACTTCCGGAAAAAAAAGAAAAAAAGAAACTGACATCAGAAAACTAAAACAGATGCAGAAAATTATCTGCCATTACAAAAGCTTTAGCTCAAGAACTCAAAGTACTCAAGAAAAAATCCCTAAGATCTCCCAATGAGCGTTCTTTATCTTCGAAGCATCTCCCATTTCTTTCAAGCCATATGCACCACATAAGACAAGGAGGAATCATCTTCCAAACTCTCGCCGCCTTCTTACAGCCCTTCAAACCCTTCCGCCCTACCAATAAATCCACCACTTCTCTAGGCATTACCCAATGTAATCCTGTCCAACTCAAAACCTCATTCCACAAGAATCTTGACACTTCGCAGTGCAGAAAAAGGCGATTTACAGATTCTCCTTCCCTTTTACACATGACACACCAATCAGCAATAAACAGATCTCTCCTTCTAAGATTATCAGTAGTCAATACTTTGCCCAAAGAAGCCACCCGACAGAAAAAAGCAACCTTAGAGGGAACTTTCACTTTCCATATACTTTTCCAAAGAAAAACACAACTACTATGGCTTGACAAAATTCTGTAATAAGTAGAAACTGAAAACTTAGCATTTCCAGCAGGAATCCACACCATACTATCCTCTCTTTCTAGCACCAACTTTGAACTATAGAGTTTTACCAGCAGAGCCTTAACTTCATCCACTTCCCAGTCATTAACGTCCCTTTTAAAAATGATATTCCATTCAACCTTGTTGTTACTACTGCAGTAAGAATCATAAATAGATGCATTATGATCCCTAGCAATTCTGAAAAGGGTAGGAAATTCCAGCTTGAGAGCAGTATCCCCACACCACAGATCATGCCAAAAGAGAATCCTCTTTCCATCTCCCACCTTCAATCTGAAATTATTGGAGAAGGAATCCCAATCTCATATTACGGCAGTTTACATAATAGTATTGGGTAACATTGCGAATGGCCACATAACTCTAATTAACCTTAAACAAATGCATATGAGCCCAACCTCTAACTGTGGAATGTTACAACTGGGTAGAATAGAGTTGCTTTTTGTTACCAATGCAATACAACTTTCATTTGACTGGTGAAAGCAATTACAGAAGTCCAGGTTACCTTCCACTCATATTCCCAGCAATTTGATTCTAGCCAAATCGATATATCCTTTTTTAAGAGACCAGGGAAAACGCATGCGTATTATTTTAAACAATTAAGTATGAAAGGGAGAGCCATGACATGATGTAAACAATTAAGTATGAAAGGGAGAGCCATGACATGACTCATCTAAAAATAATCACAAGAGAATGGAGATCATGCCATCAAAACACATAATTTTGAGAAAATAAAAAATATAATTAAAATGTTCGTAGACAAACCATGAGGATGCGTATCTCATCAAGAAGAGTATGCCCCCTTTCCTCAGCTTGTCTGGCAGCTGTCTCAACAGAAATTACAATGTCACCTAACATAAGCTGCAATAATGAGAATAAGTCAACTGTTTTATCATTAAAGATAAAGCCTTCAGTTAATGGCTTCAAGTTCTTACAATTGGAAGCTTAAGTTCAGGGGCATGTTGTGACATGGAGAGAACATCAGTGGGATGATCCTCATCCCTCCATTCTTTGTTGAGTTTGCAAATGAACTCATCATTGCAAAGAAGCAGAGACAACTCTACATTTTGAAATCCACCAACATCACTTATAGCAGTATCCCTTGTTCTATATGCAGAATCTTTTAAGCCATCAAATGCTAATTTCATTGCCATTGGAACATTTAAACGAAGCATTTCTGCAATACTCTGCAGCATGTACAAAAAAAGACAGATGGAAGAATCAAATCATCAATCAAAAAGGAGGAACTTCCCCCATCCCCATTGAAGGGGAAAAATCATACTAAACTTGTCTGACATATTCCATAACTCATGTGCAGTGGAATACTTATAAATGCTACTTAGAAGAAACCAAGTTCCACCCAACTTCAAACTTAAGACCAGGCAAGCAAGTCTACGATTTATGTTCTTAATGCAAAGGAGATAAAAACTCGACCAAAGAAAAAGAAAATAGGAGTAATCCTGAAAGACAGAGAAACAGATCATTCCACATATATTTGACGGTAGTAACCAACAACTCGGGATTGTTACATGATGCTTAGTAAAGTGTTTGTACATATCTCAACAACCAGGAAAAAGAAAAGTGAAATTTCGTAGCAATTTCACCTCCTCCGCACCCTTTAGTGGATAAAAAATAAACCTAGTGCAGCATGTTATATAAATAGCTTACGGATTCCCTTTTAATAGCGCAGGCTCTCACATGGCAACAACATATATTTTCTTAGGCATTCATTCATAAATCTTACCGAAGAGGGAGCCATTTTCATGACCAAACCTCCAAATGGAAATATTTTCACGTGAATTTAAGACAGGCGCGCAGACACTAACGCATTCCGTAATAAACCTAAATGCCTTGAAATTAGAAGGCTTCCAGCGATACATAATGCGAAGGTAATACAAAGAGGTGAATACCAGAATTTCAGCATCGTCGGGCAAATCTTCTTCGATGCAAATACTGACATTGAGCTCCAATTCTTTCTCCTTGCTCTTCGAAGGCAGCCTCCTAACCTTCCGATACTCTCTCTGAGCTGCCCAAACCCTTCCCAGCGGCCTCAAACCCCTCCCATCTTCTCTGCAGAGAGAGTCGAACCCCCGACCGGAAAGCGAAGATTTCAGAGACGGAGAGACATGTAGACTATTCGTATTGATAAGAAAGCCTGATTGCGCGGAGACACGGATGGAGTTAATGGTCTTGGGAGCGGGGCTGAGAGGGAGCGGAGTGGGGCGCGAGAGGACACGCGCCATGGAAGGAGACCTCGAAGAGAGAAGTGGAGGTGGGTGGAGGTTGCGGAGGAGAGGGGAGAGGCGTGGAAGCATAAAGAGGAGGCTTAGAGGAAGGAGGAATGTCAGCTTGAGCTCGGGTTGCTTTGGTTTTGTTGGGCAGTCACTGTGACAACGACATGAACGATCTCTCGCAAGTCTACAACTCCGCAATAGCCTTACAAGGTTTTTAGGGCTCTATTAGCCCAAAAATATAAAAATAAAAATAAAAATCAAACAAAACAAAATTTTATTTTTACTTTTTAAAACCGGAAGCTGGTTTTAACGCCTTGTGTCAGTTCTGGATCTTTCGCACACCGGCACTCTCATCACCACTCCGAGATCTGTCTCTCTCTCTCTCTCTCTCTCTCTCTCTCTCTCCTCGTATCATATTCCGCCTTTGACCGGCAATCCTCGCCTACATCGAAGGTTAGGGTTTTGATCTTTTCTCGTTTCCGACTTCTCCAGGCAGTTATTTTTCATCGCCTCACTCTGTCCGTCTTTCAGATTCCCGTCTTGACTTTGTTCTCATCTCAATTTCTCTCTTCGACCTTCACCCTAAACATGATCTGCTTTATGATTTGCTGAATACGTTCGATCTCCGTTGCCATTGCTTTTGTATTTATATCAATTTTAGGCCAGGTTGATTCAGTGTGTGTTCTTTCAAAAGAAAAATTACCTATGAAAATGGTGGGTTCTGAGAGTCCGAACGATTCTTCGCCACAATTGGCGAAGAAGTACGGCATCACAAAGCCAATCTCTCTTGCCGGGCCCGCCGAGGCTGATCGTCACCGCAATATGGAACTGGACAAGGTATTTTTTTTCTTTTTTTTAATGGTTCGGTTTGTTATATCCACGTTATTCTGAATTTGCTTGTGTCTACGGGTAAAACTACTATATTGTTGGCAGTTCTTGATTGATTCGGGGCTGTATGAGAGTAAGGAAGAAGCTGAGAGGAGAAAAGAGGTCCTGGACCGCATTGATCAGGTAATTAATTGATTAGTTATGTTGTTTTGTTGACTGCATTTTCAGGACAATAGTGTATATGTATTTGCCATCAAGTTATGTAGTGGTAGATACTTAGTTTTGCAAGCTGTGCGATTCAAAAATATTTGGGCTTGATGTATGATTAAATGGATTAAAGGAAATCACCGATAAAAATGGTGGTGGAAATACGATGAAAGAATTCATTCTGTTCGATCTTTGATGGATTCAGCTGCCACATGGTTTCGTCTCTATCTTGTCCATGAATAATTCATCCAAGTGACACACCATTGCTAACTCGTCTTGTTGACTAAAGCATTGGCATTTTAGCTTCTTGTAATTTTTGCATTCTGTACTTTTTTCCATGGAATGCATTTCTGCTTCACTGACAAAACCTTTGTTGTAGATTGTAAAAGGTTGGGTCAAGCAGTTAACTCGCCAGAGAGGCTACACAGATCAGATGGTGGAGGATGCAAATGCTGTCATTTTTACTTTTGGCTCTTATCGTCTGGGGGTCAGTATGAGTTTTCTAACACTTTTTATGATAATCGCAATCTCTTATACCTTGTTATATTCGTCTCCTAGCTATTTTAGTCCAGCCTCGCAAATATCTTTTTGGTAGTGTATAATCTTGTGAGCTTTATGTGCAGAGTCTTTATACTATTTTTTTCCATTTGTTTGCTGGAGGACCAACTTAGGATCATCTTGAGTTCAGAAATAAGAATCAAGTTACCTGCCAGAATGTTGTACTATCCTTTTTGGTAAATTGCATCATCATTGTGATATGCTTGGGATGGGGAAATTCAAATTCAACTATGAAGCACCCCACTATATCAGTACCAATGAAAGTTTCTGGCAATATTTTCTAGATTAATTTGGAGGAAAGAGAGGAGTTTGTGTTAAGTGATTATTTGGGGCACACGGTCCTTCTCTTGGTAGAAATCCAATAACCAGGCTGGCCCTTCTTATTAATAGTTGATCCCATTTTATGGTCCTTAACTGGTAATTCCTTTCTCATAGTGAAAGCATCACCCAAGGTGGTGGGAGTAGAGATGAGGATTATATCTTTATCATTCTCACATTCTGTTGTACATTTAACTTAGACAGCTAGTTGTTATATATGGGAAGTGCTCCTGTCCTGATTTTGGTCTTGCTTCTGCTGTTATCCTGCCGGTGAATCTGGTGCAGCCAAAAAATGTACAAGAAAAGTAAATCATTTTAGATTCTGAGCAATTCTTGTGGTATAATATCCCTCTCTCAACTTATATCCACAAACTGAGCACAAGAAATGTTACTCACTATTAAAAAAAATATATGTTACTCTCCCTAGATTCTAACCATATACACACATATATATTCTCACACTTTTGATGTCCTCCTGGTAACAACTACCGCTTTCTAGTATCATGTACCTACTATATTGACAGGTCCATGGGCCAGGGGCTGACATTGACACATTGTGTGTGGGGCCATCATACGTCAATCGAGATGTGAGTCAAATATGATCCTTGTTGTTCGGTTTTATTGAGTCCAAACAATTAAGCTTCACCTAACATACAATTGTCTTTTCCCAGGAAGATTTTTTTGTGGTTTTGCATAATATTCTGGCTGAAATGGAAGAAGTTACTGAGCTTCAGCCAGTTCCAGATGCTCATGTCCCGGTTATGAAATTCAAGTTCCTGGGAATATCGATTGATCTTCTCTATGCGAGTATATCTCTTTTGGTAGTTCCAGAAGTAAGTTTGAGTGCAGCTCTTTGAGCTTGTTCATTTAGTTATGTTTCACAGTAGTCTTTATAGATTATGTCTCTTCATGCTTCATGGCTCTTTTTAAAAGACAGTTTCTTTCTATGAATTATGTGCTGTTGCTTATTCACTTCTTTGGTAAACCAGGCTTTCTAGAGTTCTTGTAGTCACTTGCATAAGCCACAATTATAGTTAGTGTGATTGCTTAACTTGCATCGAATGGATAAAAAAAAATTATCTTGATTGTTTCTGACCGATACAACATGTCCTTTTGCACTGGAATCTTCTAGTGATTGAGATTTTTGGATCTAAAGGACGCATATTTGTTGCATCTACTTGCATCTTCTCAACAGGACCTGGACATCTCGGATGGATCTGTGCTGTACAATGTTGATGAGCAAACTGTCCGAAGTCTTAATGGCTGCAGGGTTGCAGATCAAATTCTTAAACTTGTTCCAAATGTTGAGGTAAAGAATCCTTATACTTTACCCTGTTTATATTTATATTTCTCCTTTTTTATTAGTAAACAAAATTTTATTGATCATAAGAATAGGCAAGAGCCCAAGTATACTGTTTATACCTCTATTTTATTGTTTTTATGGTCTGTTCCTATATGCAATTGTAGCACTTTCGCATGACACTCAGATGCTTGAAGTTTTGGGCTAAAATGCGAGGTGTTTATTCAAATGTAAGCCTTTTGTATTTGTCTGTTTTTCATTGCTCAGCATTTTTCCAATGAGTCTTGCTTCACATTTTAATTTTATATCATGGTTTCTATTTTTTTCTTATCTTTTATGTAGGTTACTGGATTCCTTGGTGGCGTAAATTGGGCTCTTTTGGTTGCTCGGGTATGCCAGCTTTATCCCAATGCCATTCCTAGTATGCTGGTTTCTCGATTCTTCAGAGTTTATACACAATGGCGTTGGCCGAACCCTGTGATGTTATGTTCAATAGAAGAGAATGAACTTGGGTTTTCTGTATGGCATCCTCGTAAAAACCCTAGGGACCGACTTCATCACATGCCAATAATAACTCCTGCATACCCTTGTATGAATTCTAGCTACAATGTCTCAGGAAGCACTCTCCGTGTTATGGTGGAGCAGTTCCACCATGGTCATAGGATCTGTGAGGTTTGATTTTGCACCCGTCCCTCCCCCTTTCTACTCCCTATAGGTTGCCTCATTTGATTTGATGACATGCCTTTGTGATTTGGCAGGATATTGAACTAAACAAAGCCCAATGGAGCGCTCTATTTGAGCCGTATCTATTCTTTGAAGCGTACAAAAACTATTTACAGGTGGATGTAATTGCGTCTGATGCTGATGATATGCTAGCTTGGAAGGGATGGGTGGAATCTCGGTTTAGACAGCTTACCCTGAAGGTTAAATCTATCTTTTAGACATCCCTAAAAAGCAGGAGTAAACTTCACAGTGTTTTAGGCTATTTTTTATGTGTTTGCAATTGTTGAATATTTTACATGCTTGAGACAGGAGGTACAGTTTACTTTCTTACTAATGCTATCTGTTTATCCTGGGCAGATAGAGAGGGACACAGATGGGATGCTTCAGTGCCATCCTTGTCCAAATGAATATGTAGACATGTCCAAGCCGTGTTCTCATTGTGCTTTCTTCATGGGCTTGCAGAGGAAAGAGGGTGTTAGAGGTCAAGAAGGCCAGCAATTTGATATACGTGGAACAGTTGATGAGTTCAGGCAAGAGATCAATATGTACATGTTTTGGAAACCAGGGATGGATATTTTTGTTTCTCATGTTCGTCGAAAGCAGCTCCCTGCTTTTGTTTTCCCTGATGGTTATAAACGTTCTCGAGTGTCAAGGCACATAAGCCAGCAGGCTGAAAAAACTTGTGTAGATGTCGTGGGGTGCCAGTCTGCATTTAAGGAAAGGCGTCCCAAGAGGAAAAATGATCCTGCAATGATGGATGCGGAGCCCAGTAATCCAAATAAGCGAGTTTCTATTAGATTAGGGTGTTTAGCGACTGGGGATGTAGATATTAATTCTGAGGTTAGGTCTTGTGGTAAACAGTTGGGGAGTGAAGAGGAGGGTGTCAAACAAAATCATGTGCATAATGGTGAAACTGTTGTTGATGACTCTGTCAGCCGAGCTGAGCAAACTTTTGTGAGTAATAAGTTGCCCGAAGTTAAAAATGAAGTACTTGCGGTGGAGAAACCTTCACCCATGGAGTTGCTCGCTTCATATGAGTTACCTAATGCTGTAACTGGGGAAGCATATCAGATTGGTCTAAATGGGGACAAAGTCGGGGTAGCTTTCATGTAACCAAAGCACTGGAGAAACCTGCAGGAAACTGCTTACTCGCTAAAGTACCTAATTCTGTAATTGGGGAACATGTCAAATCGAGTTGAGTGGGGACAAAGTTGGGATAGCTTACATGGAGAGTGCTGTGACTGGATCTACCAGGAAACTGCTGAATTGGAGGAAGATGCTGATCAAGAATTAGTCAAACCATGAAATCAGGTGATTAAATAAAATGCTGAAAGTGGGCTCAAACTAAGTTGCAGTACTTGGAGCCTCCGGTGCGATGTGGTTGTGGGCATCTTAGGGGTGTCAATGAGAAAAATCGAAGTTCTGGAGATAAGTGGGAGTCTTAAATCATTTCAGGACGATGTATGTGGTGCAGATACTGATTTGCTTTTGGCAAATGGGCGTTTCAATATGAGTGGAGCATTTCAAAAAGACTTGTCTCAAGACATGGAGGTTCTGAATCTAAACTTTCTGATCCTTTTTCTATCAAGTCTTCACCTCTTTTCTCCCTCTTTTTATCACTCTGTGGTTATGTGGTTGGGTTACTGACGGAGAGCAAGCCTGTTTGTAGGTTCCCAATTCATTTTAGACTCTAATTCTTATGGAATCCCCCCCTCACTCTTCTTTTCTCTCTATCTGGCTGGATCATTTGGGAGAGAGAAAGCTCGTTTGTGGGTTGTTGTTTCATTCTCCATATGCTGTTATCGAATTTATTCTATGGAATTTTGCTTTTTCTTAATCATTTGATAATTCTAATTTTTTGCACAGAAAATCTCCCAACTGGTGCATATGTGGTGGCAGGTCCTGCACCACTATACATCAAGCTTACAGTGACTGTGCATAGAACCTGACTTTCTTTTTATCTCTAAGACTCAGAGACATGACACTCTCCCCTTGTTTCTGGTCTCTAATATGTTGTTGTGGGGCCTAACTTGTTCGTTTACCCCTGCTTTTGTCTTGTGTAGCCAAATATTTCCCTCAAGAATGTTGTAAATGCTGATGACGGGCTAGATCAGAATCTATGAAAGTGCTGATGACAAGGCATGTTATCCAAACATTTGGTTTTTTTAATGCAAGTCATAATATCTTTATACCGTGCTGTTTCTTGTGTACAACTCTTGTATGCAGGTTTGGTCTCTTAGCAGCTTAATACTCAGGTGGTGACTATAAGTGAACGGGGATTTGTTTCTATGAAAGGAGAGAGCCAGCACCTTGGTAAGTGACACATTCCTTGCTGGCTTTCATTATGGTTTTTTCCAGGTGTGCATTGTCTGCATCTTGTGAGCTGAGAGCTGGGGTCAGCAAAGTGAAGACATCCCATAGCTTGGCGTGGATTTTTAGGTTTCACCGTGCTGCTGAATGCTATTATAAAGCACACTGGTGCTTTGAAGACTGGTCTCCGTTTTCTACTTTTGCTGGTGGATGTGATGATGAAAGAACTCCTTTTAACTGGGACGAAAAAAGTTTGTGTTTTTGCGGGGTGGGGTCGTCTATTTTTCCCACCCTAAACTGTTGTAGTTTGTGGGCTTTCTTCCCCCTTGAGAGTTCTCTAAACCTTGTAGCTTCTAGAGATGATTTATTGTAACAAGAATTTTGTTGAACCCTTGCTCATCTTATCTTGTCTTCTCTCTGACAACATAAATTTCGTGCCTCGTCAGCAGTAGACGTTTGCATATGAGCGGGGTGTTCTATAGTTGTAGTTTCAGATACTCTTTTGGTGTTGCTGATGATACGGTATATCAGGAAGCAAGTGAAAGACGATCTCTTTTTCAGCCAAATTCTAGAAAATAATAGTATATTACACTGTCATAACAAGGTGGAAAAATCTTTATGGTGGTTTTTCCAGATATTATACCCAGGTTTCCAATGTAGTTACACGTTTATTCATTGTTGTCACTTGCGTTATTTTTGGAAATTAGTTCACCAAACAAGGTTTTGTCAAGGCTTTGCAAAGACTGGTTCAAGGTTCCGATGATGCAGAAAGCCTTGTACACACACTTGGTTCTTCATTTGTTGATTCTGCCAGGAGACTTACCCGAATTTTCTTGGAAACTATTTGGTACATCATACTAAACGAAGCTCTAGACACTGTGATTGCAGTTATACAAAACTACTTAATACGTCATGCGCATTAAACTAAGCTATCATCATCTTCCATGGATAGTTTCTTACTTCTCTTGTAACTAGAAAGATATGTAGCACTGCCAAGAAGAGGAGCTACATCGAATTCGCTTCTCGTCTTTTTCCCTTCGTAACCTTCCAGAGAACCACGGCGGCAAAGAATCTCCAAAACCTCCTTCATGGAAGGCCGAGTTGAAGGTGAATTGTGAGTACAAATGAGTCCTAGTTTAAAAATACTAACCATCTCTTCCAAGTAACATGGTTTCTTGATTTCACTGTCGAGGGCATCAATTATAGGCTTCCCTCCGAGGTAGTGCCGCGATGCCCACTCTGCCAGGTTCCTGTTCTCTTCTCCGCAATTGGGTTCTCTTCCAGTGACGAGTTCAAGAAGTACAACTCCAAAACTGTAAACATCGATCTTCTCGTTGACCTTTGTTGCATAAGCGTATTCTGTAACGCAAGTAAATAAATAAGACGTTCTGAAAACAGTTTCCGATGCTAAACCCTTTTTCTGTTTGTCTTGTTTCAAAAGCAGAAGAATTTTCAATATACTAATGAGAAGATGATCTTACCTGGGGCAATGTAGCCCAAAGAGCCTGCGACATCAGACATCGTGTGGGACTCTCCGTGCTTACCCAACATCCTGGCTAGCCCAAAATCTGCTATGCTTGCCCTGAAATCAGAATCCAACAAAATGTTGCTAGACTTCACATCTCGATGAATGACCGGAGGAGAACAGTCATAGTGCATATAACACAGTCCTTGTGCTGCCCCAACTGCAATCTGCAACCTCCTTGGCCAATCCAAGACCATATGTTGCGCAGGGTTTATCCCTGTCATCGATTTTCCCTTCTTCCCATGGAGCCATCTATCCAGACTGTGATTTTCCTTGTACTCATAGACAAGAAGCTTTGAATTCTCACTCGAAAAACAGCACAGCAACTTTACTATGTTGGAATGCCTTATCGTGCCCAGTATTTGAACCTCGGCTAGAAATTCTCTCTCCAGCTTGTGATCCAATATCTTGTTGTTCCAAATTCTTTTCACGGCAACAAACTCACCGGGAATGTTTGTAGCAATCCGATATACTTTCCCTGACCCGCCACTTCCTATAAGGTTGTTCTCCGTCAAATTCGACGGGATGTTCGCTTTTGTGAAATCCAATCTCTGGAATGAGGTAAGCTTCCAAGTTGCAAGATCGCGTCTGTGCTTTGTCCTGCGATAGTTTCTGAACTTACAGAATGCCGACAAAACAGCAACCATAAAAACAATAATCACGAGAACGAGAATCATGGCTAGATAGGTAGAGGACAGTTTGTTGGAGTCATGGATTTTGGTGTAACAGCTTGGAAGGTCTAGGTTTGGACTAACAGCACATAGGTTGGAATTGTTGAGGAAACTGTTTCCATATGCAAGGTTATCAAACTGATATGGGATTTTCCCAGATAGATGGTTGGAGGACAAGTTGAGTGAAGTGAGCCTCAAATGGCCAATTTCAGGTGGGATTTCACCCGACAATTGGTTCTGCGATAAGTCCAAATAAATGAGGTCAGGTAGAGAACCGATCACGGCTGGGATTTGGCCAGAAAGCTCATTTTTTGATAGGTTCAAAGTTGTTAGCGACTTCCATGAGATTATCTCCGACGGGATTTCACCGGAAAGTTGATTACCATCCAGCAGGAGAGAACTAAGAAGAGGAAGACTCGTTAATTCCACCGGAATTCTTCCCGAGAGCAGGTTGTTGCTTGCCTCAAAGACAACCAGGTTCACCCAGAGAGTGACTCCGACAGGAAGTTGACCTGAGAATTTGTTGTTACCAATTTCCAACCTTGACAAATTCCGAGCCAACTTACTAGGAAGCTCGCCCGAAAACGAGTTGTCACTTAACATCAAGGTTGATAGATTGAATGATGTCCAAAGGCCAGGAGGAACCTCACCGGAGAAGTTGTTTCCATGAAGCTGAACCGTGCGCAGAGTACGACAATTTCCTACCCATTTCGGCAGTTCTCCTTCGAGATTATTGGAAAATGTGATCAGTCCTTGCAAAGCACCTCCAGCGCATAAATTTTCCGGCAACGGACCATTCAGTTGATTTTCCGAGATTTCAAATGCTTCGAGCTCCGAATGCAGGCCTAGCTCCGATGGCAAACTTCCGGTCAACTTGTTGCTAAAAACTCGAAAACCAATCAGTGGAAGTAGACCTAAACTTCCCGGAATGCCGCCGGTTAATTGGTTTGCGAACAAATTCAGTACTTCCAAGTTTTTTAACTTCCCGAAATCTTCAGGAATGGAACCGGTCAAATTGTTCTTAGAAATATCAAGTCTGATCAAATTTGACGCCTCGACCAAGCTCGGCAGCTCCCCAGACAATTTGTTATTGAAGAGATAGACGAAGCTTAAATTCCTTAACAACAACAATCTACTAGGAATGGCACCTGCCAAATTGTTCCTTGACAAATCCAAGTGCTCGAGGCTCAAAAGACCGGAGATGTTTTCCGGTATTTCGCCGATCAAATTCGTCTGCTTCATCCACAAAAACTTCATCTTCCTCAACCCTCCAAACTCTGGTGGTATCGGCGCAGGCACCAACTTTTCATTGTACGCCATGCCCAAAACTTCGAGATTGGACAAGTTCCCAATTTCTTTCGGGAACGTGCCGTTAAACAAGTTTTCATGGAGGTACAAGGTTTGTAGCTCCGGCAGCTTCCCGATGGCGACGGGGATATCGCCGGAGAAATTGTTCGCGCTGAGGTCTAAGTACCGGAGAGTCGGAATCAGGTCGATGTCTTCCGGGATTGCACCGACGAAATAGTTCTGGGAGAGATCAAGAGTTTGGAGCTTGGAGCAATTGTATAGGACTCTAGGAAACTCTCCGGGGATGTAATTAGAGGCGAGGACGAGGATAGCGAGGTTCTTGAGGTCGCAAATCGATCCCGGTATCTTCTCGGTGATGTTCTTCTCGCGGAGGATAATCCCGGTGACAGCGCCATCGGTGCAGTTGATCTCAGGCCAATCGCACGGTGAGGATGAGGAGTTCCAGGACTGGATGGACAGTGGGTTGCCCCACTGCTGTCTAAGGTTGAGGAGGACGGTGTTTTCCGATTGAGAATTTACATGGAGGGGTATGAGGAGGAGAAGGAAGAGGAGGAGCGGAGTTTGGGGGAACGATAGGGGTAGTTGCGGCATTTGGAGCGCGGGTTTAGTTCGCATCGGAATCCGTTGCCGGGAAAAGGGAGGGAAACAAACGGTCAAAATTCATATATGGAGTACGGAAGAGGTTTTGTTGCCTCGTGGGGATTTAAGATGTAATTTGAGTGTGACGTGGCCATATATCAATGGATCCCACTTGTCACCCCAAAAGTTATTGGCTGCTAATGGAAATGCAGTCAAACTAAAGGCATACATTTGAAAATTCCTTACAAATCCATCCATGGTAAACTAAAAACAAACAGCATTTCCTTTTCAAAGACATTCAACTTTTAATTTATATTCTTCTACATGAAATTCAGTAATTTTGTTCTTTGAGGATTTAAATTATAGGATATGTTTAATCGAGTATATTGCCTATTTATAAATAAATGGATAAGAATAATGTTTTTTTAAGGAAAAATTCTCATCATTTATTTGTCAAAAAAATTTATATTCATGATCGGATACATCCTGAAAGTTTTCATATCAAATATGATATTTTAAATTAAAATGTTGTATTTGAAATTCTATTAGTACACTATTTTTTTTTTGTGACTAGTCTGATTTTTACTATTATTAATAATCTCTACAGATAAACATTTAAAAGATAATACTTTCTGTCTAAATAAATACTCAACATTATCGTTTATAGAAAGAGATAACTCAACCTTTACATACAGACGTCCAAAAAATGAACTTTATTTATTTTTTAATTAACAATAAAAAAGAAAATAATAAAATAGATAAAAAAAAAAAAAAAAACAGATTATAATTTGTACTAACTCCGTCGTAACGGTCATGAACTGTAAATTTTTGTTGTGATTCGTGGCAACAGAAAAATTTAAAAAAAATCGAAGTAGATGGCAATACAGCTAAAGCCGCCGCAGTTCTGATTGAATCCGTCGCGCGTTCTAGAAGGCAGAAGCTAATACCTGCACGTACTGGTAGTGCACACTTATCCAATTTCATAGGGGCAGATTAGGAAATGAAAGATCATTATGAACATCTTTATACTATATAACATTGCCGTCGGTCCAAGATGTAATAAAATATGAGCAAAATTATATTCTTTTCATTATTGAATTATTACCTTTTTTTTCTTAATATGCATCTTAAATTATTAAAATTAATAATTGACGCATTAAATCATCAATTTTGAGTTATGCGATCTAATATTCCTGGTTAGATCTTAACCAATATTGCTGTAAAATATCAAAATTTAATAGTTTATGATATCAATTATCATAATATAATTTTCATTAAATTGTTGAGAGCTTTAAAATGATAGAAATAGACGTTTAAAGTAAATTTCATAATATTTATTATTGCTTGTACATAACTTTTAAGTAATATTATTAGACTTGTCTGGATATTAAGAATATATCAAAATATCTGTAAATAATAGTGAAATAGTTTATTAATAAGAGTGAAATAATTAATTGAGAATATTTAAGAACAATAGTGTTCCGAAACAAACTCTTAAAACAGTCAATAGATATTAGTGTTGGATATAAACAATATGTTTATTTCAATAATATTCAGAAGCTAGCTACTTCTGGAATTGGAGAATGCGTGGATCTTGGCCATGATCAATTTCTTTCTCCATCCGTTCTGGGTCAAAAGATGATCTAGATCAATAGCAAGTCCTAATATAAAACAGTGTCTTTGGTTTGTTGGGCAACACTTTTGACAATTCGGCAATAGGAGCGTCGACTTACGTAGTACTACAGCTCGTTGGTCTTTATGGAAGATAGTTTATAGAGCCTATTCCCCCTTCAAAACTACTTTAGTAGTTGCATGAAGAGTCTTAACGTTAATGTCGGAAAGAAAACCTCCAAAAGTTGGAAGTTTGAGCTGCCGTGAGAGAAGATCCAAGCCAAATGCTCGTGAGTTTGAATAGTCCTACTTATGGTATGAAGAGTGAAGATCGTGATCTTGATGTGACCATCGATATTATGCCGTGAGAGAAGATCCAAGCCAAATGCTCGTGAGTTTGAATAGTCCTACTTATGGTATGAAGAGTGAAGATCGTGATCTTGATGTGACCATCGATATTATGCCGTGAGAGAAGATCCAAGCCAAATGCTCGTGAGTTTGAATAGTCCTACTTATGGTATGAAGAGTGAAGATCGTGATCTTGATGTGACCATCGATATTAAGCACGTGTTGAACTTATAAATTTAAAAATAAAAATGAAAGATACTAATTGTGGGGTTGTCAATATGGTGGTTGGATTTATTTTCTATGGAAGAAAGCTAGCTGTAATTAAGCTAGCTAGCGGATATATATATATATATATATATATATATATATATATGGGTGGCTTTGATATCTGAGAGGAAACCATAACAAAATATTTCTGGTCTAATATTGTTGTATTTATCTTGGTTTATGAATATTAAAAAGAGAAGTGTTACATATACAAAGAGAGTATACGTAAATAAATTTACAAATTGATGAAGGTTCATGTGATCCGTTAAATCTACTTTTCAATAAAAATAATTCTATAATCTGACGTACTGTATTGAGCTACATCAATTTATAAATTTACTTTTTTATAATTTTTTTGTGATTAAAATATTTATCTATTAAAAAACATATGTTTGGTCCATTGCTGTGTACTGATCTATATATGAGTGGGTAGAATTTGGGAAATACCAGTGACCCAGATGATCAGCTCCAAGCTCGATCTCCAGTCAAAAATTACTTTAAAAAAAAGTGATGCCTGAAGTCAATCCATTTGGGACGATGAGCATGTAGTGGAAAACAAAGAAATGTACCAAGTTCGATGGTTCGCAAATAATGGAAAGTAACTGGAAGTTTACACCTTTTCGGTTTCTTTATTTTCTTTTTTTATATTCCCTTTCGCCGGAATTTGATTTCTCTATACGACAATGTGGTTTGTTTTTTGACTGATAATATTTTACTCAGTAGTCAAACGTCTAAAAGATATGTGGATTTGGATATATAACACGTCTCATTTTATTATTATAATTTTTTTAAATATTAATATAAAAACATAATAAATAATTTAATTTTTTAAAATTTTAAAATAAAAATAATACTAAAAAATTATATTCATATTTTATTCAACTTTCAACAAAATATCTTATCTATACTGTTTATCCAACTTTGATCCACTTGTTATTGAAGCAATACGTTTTGTGTTACTAAGTTGGTGCTAAAAAAATCATAGTGGTTTTGACTAAACTGAAGAAAATGATGAATTGTAATTTACCTCCTTTGCGTTTAAATACTGGCTATTTTTTTGGGGTGTTTTAGTATAATTTATACAGTTTTAAAATATATAAATTTTGTGCATTCTCATTAAAGAAATAAAAAAATCTAGAGTCTACGTAAAAAAAAATTAAGCCTTGTTTAGATGTGATGAAATAATTTTAGATAAAAATTAAAATTTGAATAAAATATTATATTTTAATATTATTATTATTTTAAAATTTAAAAAAATTAAAAAATTTATTATATTTTGTATAAAAATTTAATAAAATTATAATGATAAGTTGAGATAATTTCTCAATTAAAACATGACCTAATTCTTTTTATGATAACTCTACTTGTTTAAAAAAGAATAAAGAGAACTTGGATACCTTTAAGACTGTTCAACGTTAGTAAATTTAGTACTTTTCTAGAATTCTTCCCTTCGTTCTTATTTTCAAACTAGACAAATTGGTAGGTCCCGATCTATAGTTTAGTCTTTTTTATCGGTTCCACATGATTCAAAAATCAAAGTTAGGTTATCTAGCTAACGTCGGAAGGAAAGAGGAAAGAAACACCGGCTCATGCAAACTTTCCCTTGCTTTCCTGATCAACTGTAATATATTTATGATTATTTTCAGCTTTTGGTGCTTTCAGTTGATCCAATGCCCAACATATTGGTGTTTTAAAACATATTGCTCTCTCTCTCTCACACACACGCACAGACGAGACAATACAAGCAAACATAAACCATATAGATAGACAAGCGAACTTGTTTTATTTGTACAGGATCTAGATTTCAAGACATTATTAATAATACTGCCTCTACGACATCCAAACACTGCAAAATTCTTTTGTTTTACTCAGTAACACGGACTTCTGTTCATATATATATATATATATATATGAAGTATATATGACTCCGGAAATGAGGGATCGTTAATGTGTGTCCATATAATCATCATCCGACTTGACCTCCTGCATTTGCAGATGGTCCAGCAGCTTGTCTTCCCAACTAAATTAATGTTATAAGCACAAATAGCAAGCAAATATAAGGAAGAGCAAAGAGCTAGCCAGGATAAAGAACACACACCGGACAGGACAGGACAGATACCTGAAAGTAAGTTTCCAGCTTCCTTCTCAAACATGCATGTTCTTGTTTGACTTGTAGGAATGTCCTAATGCATCTGGATATGGGGAATGTAAAAATCTAAGAAATATAAAATCCTTTTCAAGGAACCGATGCCGCGTATATATCAATCTGAGTTGTAAGTTCAAAAGAGCAAAGCTAGGATGGTACTGTGAATAAATTACCCTTCTGCATTGGCTTTTTTGCAGTATTCCGTGAATATTGTGCATTCTTTCTTCACTCTTGTAGCTCCTATGCTGCAAAACAAATCATCCAATAGTTGTTAGACGACCACTTCGTTTAACAATTTGAGCTAATGAGAATTAAGTTTAATCATTTAATTTTAGTTTTTTAACACTCTTCCACACTTGTGGATTAGATTCTCTCTTAATAAATAGACTCAGTACATGACATAAAGCATGGAGCCAATGTTCAAATTCAGTACTTCCGTTCTAATACTATATTAAATCACCACTAGTCTTAAAAACTTAACAAGTGAATGCATTACTTTATATGGAAGTTTGTAGATGATCTAAGTAAACATATCAAATCGAGTATGAGAAGAATCATGATTCATGATTCAAGAACAAAATATACTGAGAAAACATGGGAGGATATCGTGCAACATAATCCTCCACACCGATAGGCCAGCTGTTTTATTTTTGAGAAGTTAAGCATGTTAGCAAGTACAACCAAAACTTCTAAAAACACAGCAGCTGGTCTGTCAGTGTGGAGGATGATGTTTCATGATATCCTCTGTTTCCTCAGTATATTTTGTTGACTTGATGTTGCTTGAATCACAATCCATGATTTTGGGAGCATTGCTGTCAGAACCTTACTCCGGTCTTAATAGAGGTTGATAAATGAAGTTGTTCTTTTGTTAAAAAAAAAAAGTTTGAGACGAATCATGGAGTGCCACTTCCATATCACTAAGGTCAAGCTATATATATACTAATTTCTGTTTCTTGATCCACTGATTTAAGATCTGTGTTATAAATACAAGTGGATGGATCTCTTTCGATGTGTTCCACTTTCTTTTAAATGGGTGGTTGTCTCGAACAAATGCTGGGAGCTGAAAGTATATGTTTATGTTGGGTGAGCAGGGCTGCATTTTCCCTGCTTTAAACACCAATTCCCTTTAAACTATGAACCATTTGAATCATTACCTTGAGCTACTACCCTTGAATCTGTGCATATAATTGTCCAGCTTGGTGAAATCAATAGGCCGACTAACCCTGCATATATAGATCATTAATAAATATGAAAACAATGACAAAATACAATAGAAGCAAGAACATTAATCCACGCACAGTGCCTGTTCAATGTTTTGTAGCAGTCTAGCAGAATTATTATAGAATGTTGTCACCATCTCCTCTACGAAATTAGGGTTGTCATCATCTTCTAACTCCTCAAGCTGTATAAATTGCTCATCAAGGTACCCCTGCAGCATTTCATTGTCATCTGACTGGCCAAGTCACCTCTTTTTTTCAATTTATAATTACCGTTGCACGCATAGGTGAAAAAAAATAAATCCCATCAAGTTCTTACACGAATTTAAGTGCCCAAAGTGAGAGATGTAAATGTTCATTTAATGCAGTTTCTTGGTGAAGAATTCGTGCAAATTCGCTGAAAAGCACTCAACCTTATTGAAATGGTAAATATTCAGTGCTTCGAGAAAGAGAGCAGTACGTGGTAGGCCTACCACTAGCATGGTCAAGTTAAGCACCACTAATTTGACTCTTCTACCTTAAGCTTAGCCCACTGCATAAGGTTTGATTAATTTAGGCTATGGTCCAAATATAGGAGTAATTTATTGGACTCAGAGTCAAAGCAATCACATTAGAAAATCATTCTAGGGCTTTTAGAAACCATTTTCTGTTTACAGAAAGCAATAAGGTGACAAAGCAAAGGGGGGGAAATAGGAATCGAAAAAAAAAAAAAAAAAACCCATTCCTGCGAATCCTTAAAAAGCTCACTGCTTTTGGGAAAACAGAGTCCGTTGTCTGGTTGAGCAATGAACACGTATGTACGTATATGTATGTATATAATCTAGTGCATGCAGGAAGTGTGAGCAGAACCTGATCAAGGAGGGACCTCTTCATGTCAAACTGGCGTTGCATGTGATTTTTTACCATTTCCCCTCCCCTATGTTAAGAAGTGGCAGAACTTGATGGAACAGAGTATGACAAGACACAGAAAATCTCTTGGTGTAAAGTGGTGCGCAGGCTTTGATGGTTTCACAAGTGATACGGAAACATGGCAGATTGACCAAGGTATTTATAGAGCACACTCGGGCGAGAGCGATAAAATCATAAAAAGAGAGAAGAAGTATGTGCGCGTGTGCGCGTTCAAGAGGGTAGGTACGTGTCAAGGATATGATGCTTTCATATCCATATTTAGTTGCCAGAGTATACGTATTCATGAGATCCCAAAACCCTTCAATTAGGAAGAACATATTTTCTTACGTTTAATAATCTTCACTGTGATAGTACTTTGCTGTTCATTCGTTTCATTTGGGTTAGTTGCCCAGTCAATACGAGTAATGAACGAACGGTTTACTCAATGAGGAAGGAGATCAAGCTTTACACATCTTTCCCCTTCCATTGTATAACCAAAAGTTAAATTTTGTTTTGAGATACTTTTACTTAGAAACTGGTGCAGATGACATATCCGACATGATAAAAAATGATTCTCAGAAAAAATTTAAAAAATTATTGTAATGATATATACAAACTCCAAATATACAATTCCAGCGGAAACCCTTTATAAAGAAGTAGATTTCATTATAAAAAAGCGTGAAAAACTCACAAATTATTACACAAAAGTGATTACATAAAAATAAACTCACAAATTAACGTGGTTTGATGTGGTATGATGTGGTACGTCAGATTGTCTAGTTACTTATTGAAAAGTATATCTAATAAATTTCATGAAATCACATCAGTTTATAAATTTATTTTTATATAATCTCTTTGTGTATGTAGTAGTTCTATTCTCTTAATAGGACCCATATTTTTACAAAAAACTTTTACAAGACATGTACATTTGGGACTTATAGCTAACATTACTTATTTTTAATATGACATCAGTGTATTACTACGAAGAATGTGTCCTCCATATCTGCTTGCAAATGGTCTTTTTCTTTTGAGCTTTGCTATGTCAAGCAAGTTTGCGTATTAATATGCATACTAATATTGTTACCTTCATATTCTAAATTCAAATTAGTACTGTTTTCAATAAAATCTATTTTCTGACTAATCATATTGAATGAGTGCACGTATTAATGCATATAATCCTTTACAATTAGATTATTTTTTTTAGTTTACTTTCCGACAGTACTATTGGATCTAGATAATATGATGCAGTGATCGATTTCTTTTGAACTGGGAAATAAGATTACATGGGAAACTGAGAAGCCACAGAAGTCAGTCTTGAAGTAACCAGAAGCAGAAAGAAAGATATTTCAAATAATGATTCAAAGGAGAATATACTACCTTTAAATGAGCCAGACAGTGGTCCTTGGAATGTCTTCTTCTATCCGTTTCTCTATAATTCTTACCAAAAGATGGAAAAGAGAGTTTAGGGATTCTCTCTTACTCCTATCCTATGCCACCCATCGAATAGAGGAAGAGAGCATGGAAGATCTTCTCCCAATCCCACTCTAACGTAATGTCCAGATGCATGGTCATATGACTCATATTCCTCTGCAAAAGAAAAAAAAAGGGCTTTTGTGTTGATAAGAATTCCGGCCAAATGGGCGTGATAAAACCTACGGGTGCAGTCTTGCAGTGCTAAATTGCTAATTTCTGTTAATAATATCGAAATGATTCGAGTTAAGATATTTTATTAAATTTTTTTTTTTTAAAAAATGACTTGAATTAAGATATTTTATTAAAATTTATTAAAATTATATTAATTTTTATGTTTAGATAATGATTAGGTAATAATTAAATAAAAAAATTGAAGATTTGAAATTAAAAAATATTTTATATTTGTATAACATTTGAAAATGAAATTATAAGAAATTTTAAGAATTCTATATCTCATTTCTTTGTCGAAAAGAGTGGGTTCAGTTTGGATTCAAAAAGTATTTCATCTCATCTAATCATTACAATTTTTTCGAATTCTCACATAAAATATAATAAACAATTCAATTTTTTTAAATCTCAATTCAACTTTTTTAAATCTTAAAATAATAATAATATTAAAAAATAATAATCTAATAATAATTTTTTTAATTTTTATCTTTCATTTAAAATCATTACATCTCATATTATCTCAGAATGTAAACCAGCCGGATCTCACCTTTCCTAGCATATGATGGTAAGAAGTTAGACAATTCCTTTATAGATAATTCAATCAAGTCATCTACAGATGTTTGCAGTAAAAACTAAAAAGACTTCAAGATTTATATGCAGCTGAAATTTGTAGAGTTTTGCACACGAAGTATGCTTTCATGTTTGAAAATAAGGAAATGAGATGAAATCATGAGTTCACTGCATAAATTCATAATCATCCCGACAACAAAAAGTTCCAGATATCATGTTGTCCCAAATGAGGTGAAGTCATGAGTTTTACAAGTTAAGTCGTTCTAAATATCATGTCGATAAGGACTCCACAAAATACAGGGGAATAAGGACTAATCTCTTTAAACTCTTGAAACAGTCCATGTGAATTTCTGTTGATGAGTTTAAATGAAGAATCACAAGGCCAGTAGAAGAACTATTATCACAAAGACTATGGCCAGAAGAAAAAATATGACAGATGGACTATAAGGTTTGATAAAGCTACGGCTTCATACTACATTTTTTTTATTATATAAATAAAAACTTTATTAACAGCAACCTTGGCAAAGCCCAACTATGGCTTCCATATTACATGAATTCGTGAAGACTGAAGAGACAAAAAATGAGATTTATCTGAGCTCTAGTTCTGCTGAATGAGTGTATAACAAATGGAAAAGCAAAACCAGATCCTATAATATCATATTCCATTACATGAAAAATACTGCTTGATAATTTGAAATATAAAATAAAATAAATCCTAAAACTACCAGATTCTTTGGAGCACCAGGAATATATATGCACCAATAAGAGCAGAGAAGTGGAGATAACTACATAAGAAATCTGGGGGCCTTTGCGGAACTTTTCATTCACTCTTCAAAGAACATGCTTAGAGATGTACTTCAAAAACTTTTTGCAATGACTGATTATCCAAAAGTTACACTTAGGTTGCTGTCTTACTCATCATTCGGCATAAATTCTTTCAGTAGCATCAATTCTGCTCATCTTCGCGAGAATCCCATTGCCTGGTAGACATTATTGAGAGTAGCATCTGCAATATCTGCAGCTTTTGTAGCACCTTCTGCCAAAACTCTATCCAAATAAGCTGATTCAGACGTTATTTCCTTGTAGCGAACCTGCAAAAAAAATCATCGAAGTTCAAGATAAGCTCAATCATAAAAGCTAATAATCACTAATAATATCGGAAAAGACTGGTAAACCATTAGACAATAAAAGAAAAAGAATTGCCTGAGAGTTGTAAGCAGAAACAGGGACATTATGAAATTGGCAAAAAGTATAGTCGTGCCATTGGCAGATAAATATAAGAGATTCATGAGCAGACAAATAGATCAAGACAAAAAGTGTATGGATCCCCAGGATCACCGCAAAATGCCAATGTTCAGCCACAACATGCAGATCGCAAGCACACCCTCCACAACAAACACACTGCACACGCATAAAAATAAAGACGCATGCAACGGGGTGGACTTTCAACTTCCAACTTGCAACAATATGAATTCATCAAATTTCTGTAAATGGTGTCGGGAAAACTTTATGCGTATTATACGCAACTTAAATTATTTCTGGTAAAGAAAATTAGTTTGTGATAAGTGTTGACTCCGTGAAAACCAAAACACAGAGCCCATTTTTTGTGCTCATCATTGACACGGTGGATACCAGAATGTGCAGTATGTGTCTGACATCACCAATAAGAATAATTTGACCATTTCGGCAATAGTTCCCACTATCATATTAATATGACTTGCAAAAAAATCAATTAAAATGATCAACCAAAAACAAGCATGATTATGATTTATACTGCAATGGTCATATTAGATTGCTAAGTTAACAGCTATGCTTGTGATAGATCATAAGCAGCTTATTTATTAATGAGAACACAAAAAGACAAAAAATTCTAGGCCTATTTCATTTTTATGAATTTGGCAGCATTATAAACAAAATATTAACAAAAATATCAGAGTTTTTTGTCAACAAAATGTCACTATGAACTGTCAACACCAAGAGCTTTGAATGGATATGATTGAAGTGTGGCTAATGTTGGCCCACTAGTTACAGGCTGCAGCTCAACCACAACAGCATATCTATTACCTCTTCAATATTAAAGGATAGAATAACTGTGGCAACTGATAGAAAGAAACGTTTTGGTAAAGTAAAAAGCATATAATGCACCATAACATATTGGAAAAGGTATCATGATAGAAGTAGAAACCTGGATAGGGTGCAGATGATCAATCAAGGAATCGGTTAAAAGGACTTTAAATGTACCCCAGTTCATATTCTGGCATTCCTGTGCAACTTCCTGCAACAAAATATTGTTTAGCATAAAATCTTTTGGTATGGAATATACTTATCTTACTAAGAAATAACAAAAAGATAATACAATTGCTACATGATTGTCAGATTTTCAAAAGGTAGTACACCCACAGGGCTTGAAAGGGGGATGTTCCATTTGAATAGAGCTATAGCTGAATAGCTTTTATAAATAAAAAAACAATTAGAAAATCATTATCAAAGATTACAATTGATAGATGCTCCAACTGAATTAACACATATCAAGTTTTCGGCATATGCGAACAAATGTTTATATTAAAAACTAATAGTAGTAATGACTCAGCAAATTCAAGAAACCTCTGAATTTCAATTATTTAATTTTCTGAAATAAATAAAAATTAAACAACCGTCACATCTAAACAAATAGTAAACAAAAAATAAGGTCATCGAACCACTAGTGGGAATTACAACAAAAAGAAATCATAGGTGAAAATTCAAGACCTCTTTTGTCTTCCCTGACATGAGCTGATATATAGAGAGAAGATTGTTGCATTCGGGTCTTTCAGGATTATCAAATTCCAATCTGTACAAATCACCAGAAAACACACAGAACATGGAAGAGCTTACCAGAACTTACATTAGAAAAAACTTTTAGGGAAAATTAACGTTAGAAAAGAAAATGACTTCAATGGACAAGTGAAACTCAACAGAACATTAAAAATATATATATATATATATATAGGTAGAAAAAAAGTAGACAATTCATGAGATTGAAAATGCAAAGATTAAGTACTAACCCAGTAAATGCGTCTGTTTTGCAACGTTTTATCTTGTTTGCTATTTCCTTCAAGAAAAAAAAAAAAAGCCAACTCAGAACAAAGGAGAGGGGAAAAATGCTGCTGCTTGATATTGCATGTATACATCAACAATCTTATCATTACCATTTGATGTTAGCATCAGTGATATTTTGCCTCATTTTAATATGAAATCTATTAAATAGAAATAAATTCAATTATACATACACATTGGAAGCATGCCGACTAAAACTTAGAAGGCAAAAAGTACGCATGCATACTTACATCTTTTTTTTTTTTTGATAGGTAATCAAGGATATTGTATTCATAGAAATAGGCCAAGCCCAGGTACACAGGAAGTATACATGAAAAAATGCCTAGCTAGTATACTTACATCTTTTGAATCAAGAAGATTGATTCGAGATTGATCAGATGGTGCAGACTTGGACATCTATAAGATTGAACCCAAAAAGATGTTAATTGGTATCTAAAAAACACTTTTCTTGAGAATTGCAACAAGAAATTAAAGAATCTTAATACAATCCATTGATCAGGAAGGTCTACCAAAATTCGTTATAGTTATCAAGGTGATTGGAGTGAATATCTTCAGTTATAGAACCTTTTATTACGAAGAAAACCCTTTGGCCCTTTTTGTAGAACAACACCCTTCACATAAGAATTGAATTTGCTTTCAATTCAAGAAATTTAGCAAAGGTAAAATGCTCATGAAATTAAACTTGTACTTCATGAGCATTTAGCAAAGGTAAAATGCTCATGAATACCAACTAGTTTCTTTATTGGCCTATGTATTCTGCAGTTCAACTAAGTCAAAATCGCAAAAGAATCCCCAATGAACACATTCAAGCAATTCAATGCCGAATTAGTTTCCACTGTATTCATGTCCTGATCTGATGCCAAAATAAATAGAAATATTAAACTTATAATTTTTTTAAAGGCACACAATAGTCTGATGTATAAAACTATAGAGGGAAACAAACTGCAAGGGAGAAAGAACAATGGAAACCTTGGAAAGACCATCAGTGAGGGACATAACTCGGGCTCCAGCTGGTGGTATAAGGGCCTCGGGAACCTACATCATGATACACATTTAGAAAAGGGGATGCTCCCATTGCAAGAGACTTCATGAGCTAATTAGATGGTTTCAACAAATCCACCTTAAAGATAGCACCACCTCGCCTGCAACCAGAACATAAAAAATTCTGAAGGGTCATGCAGAAATAAATAGGAGGCTTAGAAATTTAGAAAATTCTCAATCTATTTACAAGCAACTTCGCTTGCAAGTTGAAATATAAATTCTTCTTACCCACCCAATTTCTTCCATTTCCTTCCTCCATATAAGTAATTAACACGCTTAGCCAGCTCACGAGTCAATTCCAGATGCTGCTTCTGATCCTCACCAACAGGTACAAAGTCAGACTGCAGAGGCAAGCTGAGCATATGAGAATCATATGTTATCAGGGTAAGGAAGCTGATATTAATGTGCAAAGCTGATTAAGCACAAATCAAATTGTTGAGCTTGTTGTGATTAAGTTCGAGATGATACTGCCAAAAGAAACTCTACTACACCAACTAAAAGAGGTTAATTAATTAGCTTCCTCGTAAGTACGTAAAAAACAAAAATACTAGTAACCAGATTGAATCCGAAAAATCAGATAAAAGCTTTTCAAGAGATATATATTTTGTGTGTCACATTACATAATGATGCAGATATTGAAAGACCACCTGATATAAGAGAATATCAGAAGCCATCAGCACGGGATAGGTCAAAAGAGCAACAGCAACATTTTCATCCCCCTAGAAAAACCAAAATGAAAGAAACATAATCTTCTGAGTCAGTAAAAATACTATACAGTCGACAGTAGAATACAAAAAAGACTAAACTAAGAGATAAATTGGGGTCTACCATAAAAACTTAAATTTTAATAATAACCAGAACGTTATAACTTATTAGTATAAGGGTATATTATGGGTTAAAACTGACAAATAATTCTAAATTGTCAAAAGTTACCAGAAATATAGTATTATTATGGAACTGTAGATATCCCATGGCAATTTTTTACATCCAAAAATACAAGTTTTTACCTCTCCCTTCATTAATAAAAGCAATAAATAGGATTTTTTTTATTGTGGTCTCCAAAGCTGATTGACAAATCCAAAACTTGATGTTAGGATTCTTTTTCTTTGTTAAATTTTAATGATTGACTGGAAAAAAATGATCAATATTCATCTCACAGTATTAAACTAATTTTCAAGTGGGACCGATCTTGACCCCTTGGGACATTAACCAGATTCAAATTCAAAAAATTTGACTTAAAAGATGAAAATTACAGGTTTTAATACATATTTATCAGAATAAACAGCATAAATGAAGATGGAGCTTTCATACAGCTAAAAACGCACCGCCTTGCGAGATTTCTCTTTGAATTGAATCATTTTGTTGAGCCAGCCAATTGGTGTTGCAGAACTCAATAACCACATTAGTTCCACATGGGCACGAACATGAGATTGCACAAAAACAGAAGCCTGTAACCACAAGGCAGATTCATTCCTTCACAGGGAGAGAGAAATATTTTATATTGAACAAAAAACTTAAAAACATGACTATAAGGAAAAATAGCTGCCTCAAAACCTTTGAAGTGTCCACACCACATGCCAAATAAATGGCTGCAGTATCCTTTGTTGCCTTTGATAGTTGTTGTGTTTCATATGGTAATGTGATCTGCAATTAGACATGGAGCTGTTAATTGCCTACTGTAGTATAAAACACAGCCAAAAAATATAGTTTCCACAGTCCATTGATATCTGTCAAATAGAATAATATTAACATAACAAAAGCGGCTTAGAATTCACTTCCCTTAACCACACCCAGATACCTTTTTTTATAGGTATTCTCACCCAAAATAAAAGAGGGCATCGGTACTGTAATTAACCACACCCAGATACTTAAGATGCTTCAGGAGCACCTATCAAACAGAATAATTTATCTCTATGATTTCTTAGGAGGGAGACTCAAATACAAAATCAATATAAAGCCCCTTAGAAGCATAAGCAGATAATAGCCTTATACTGGGGTTTATTTGTTGAACACCTTCACAGTAAAAATGGCACCTAGACAGCTAAGTTTGAAGGAGGAAAGATTACCCCATTACCTTGCAGACTCTTACACATCAAACACTGACACTTATACAAACATGAGAGGACAGCTCTTTATTTCAATTATTACCAGTCTCCCTCTCCACACAAGTAGCTATTTTCCACTCATCAATAACCACGATTCATTCATCCTCACTACCTAGTAAAAGAAAATGGATGCACCTTTCTAAGTGTTAAAAATACATACTCTACTATAATGGTACATATTAGTTTGAAAAAATTCCGGAACAAGAGACCCAGAGAACGAGCAAGCAAAAAAATATAAAAGATATTTCAATGGAGCTCAAGAAGGTTAGAGGGTATTAGATATCTCCAATCTTGTACACTAACAATGAAAAGTTAATATTTGCTCCTCCAGTGGCTTTGCATCCAGAAAGCGGGAGAGATAACATCACTAAGTACTTCATAACTTAAAAGCTGTGACTCAAGTATGAAACATACCGCATGGAGGTCCACAATAAAGAAGAGAGTATCATAAGCGTTCTGCAAGATTTAAAACACAGAATTTATAACTCAAACATGTACAATACAACAGGTTAATAAAATAATTTTTTTCATTTGAAGTGTGTACAGGCAATTTGGGTTTCAAACTGGCAACCATCCCATTGAAAAAAATTAGCAATATACTTATCAAATAAAAAAAAAATAGCAATATAGTTTCTCTTAACTATTATCATTCACCTGACCAAAGTAGGCATATGTGAGCACAAAGAGATACCTCATTAACCATGGGTTTAATTTGGAGCACACATTTTGTGCTTTTTAATAAAATTTTTATTACTTCTCAAAAAAATGGCAAGCTGAACAAATATATGGAATATATGAATCAGATGCTTAAACAAAAAAATTCCATCCCACCATTCATTGCGGCAAGAAACAGCCACATTCTGATATGATGCTATGGTATTATCTGATAAGCAACAAATATGGTGTTCAAGCTTTTGCAAAATGGTCTCCATTGAGAGAACATCAGAGAAAGTAAAAAACAACCTGAAGTGAAATCCAATTCTTTATGGCGCCAAGATAATTTCCAAGGTGAATAGATCCAGTTGGTTGAACTCCAGACACGATCCTTTTCCTGTAAAACAAAAGTTCAACTAAATCTAACACACATCCAAGAGAGTTTAATATAACAGAAAGTACATTGCCTGCACACTAGTGTAGGACGAGTTTAGAAAGTAATCGGTAATATCTTGAGATTAAATTTAAGTGGATAGAACAAGTCTCAAAATGCTAATTTTATTGATTTTAAGATAAATTAAGGGTGATGGAACAACTTAAATCCTGTGATTTTTAGAAACGAAAAGCATGCTTTAACTTAAATGTACATTAACCAAACCCCGGTAACATGCTTACAAAAATTATGTAATCTTGTCCTTCGTTGTCATTAACAATTACCGGTTTCCAGGAGAAGAGTTCACGCAAATCCCAAAATCCAATCACTTTATTCGAATGCCTACAAGTTTTCAACTTCCTGCAAAGCAGCCTCGAATTTTTCAATTGTGATTCACTTATTGGATTATTTCTACCTTTACGCGATTGGATTCCATTTCGTTACTTCTTTTCGTTATATGACTCATTGTTTTGTACGCTAATCTCATGAGCTCTATAAGCCCAAACAGAGCTTATTTGTAACTAGTTTCAGCCAAGTAAACCCTTTTTAATAAAATCTTCGATCAATTATAAAATTTAATAATAAAACAAAAGACTTTCTGTAAAGTAAACCCATATTATTCCTCATGCTAATACATCGAACCGGAATTTCAACAAATGATAATCGATAGAAGACGGAATTACTTCACAGAGCTTGGAGGAGTCTCCGGCACAAGGGGTTCGGTGACCGAGACACTGCAAAAGCACCGGAAACCGGTTCCACGAAGGCCACTGGGACGCCGAGGACTACGAAAAAAATCGGTTTTTTTCATGTAATTCATTGGGGATCCACCGCATCTGTTCACAGAAAACGAAAACTCTGACGAAAAGGGCAGACATTACTACTACATTGGGAAGATACAGAGAGAGATAAAGAGAGTACAGTGACGGAGGAAAGAGTGGATAAGAGGAGTGTGAGATGGTGAGGAAGTGGGAGAGAATCGAGCGACCCATGTTCTTCCTCTTCGCCTTGTACTTCGTCCTAGTTTTTCTTAAGCCTTTTAAACGGCTCGTGACGAGGGGTTTATCCGACTGCGCGAAGCATGTTCAGTTCAACGCGCGAGAGAGGGAAAAAAGACCGAATGGCTCACGGAACTGATCTGTATTGGACTGTACGGCCCACTCAAAAACATCCATCCTTGCCTTTTGTGTTTTGTTACTAAATTGTTACCTCGGATATACAAAATTTAAAGAATAATGGTATTTGTCAATCTGAATTTATAGTTTGAAAAATTTTACTCATAATTTTTATATGATATATAAATTTTTAATATTTTTATAAAATATAAAGTATATAAATAATAAATAAAAAAATTTATTTAGTTTTAAAAAAATAAAATTAAAAAAATTAAAAATTAAAAATATATATAAATAAATATAATGTGATGTATGAAGATGATGAATGATAAAACTCTTAGATGGTTTTTTATATGTAAAAAACAAACATAAAAAAATAGAGAAAATTTAAAATTTTAATCTTCCTCTTATTGTATTTTCATACTCTCTTTTTATAATAAATTACGTTGTGCTGACGCATCAAGATAAACATCTAAATGATAATAATGCATCGATTAATTCGTATAACTTAGGTTTAAATTTTATTACAATTTCATTTGAAAATTTCCACTTTGTCATTTTCTTAAAAGCCCAAAATCTATAACACCGAGTGAGAGAGAGCACAGCTGCCTTAGAAAAAAAAAAAGAGAGAGCACAGCTGAGAGAGAATCAGAAGAAATGGACGACAATCGCATATTGGAGATGGAGAGGCACAGGAGGGAGCAGATTCGAGAGCTCGATCTCGATCTCGAGGAATTGCAGGTCGAAGAGGTAGATGACCACCGCCAGCCATCCAATGATGAGCTTGCCGCCACGTAATTTCGCTATTATCTTGGTCGTTTGATTTCAAAAGTCTTTTTGTCTCCTATGGAAGCTGAATTAATGGATATGAAAAAATTGAGATTGATAGATATGGAAAATATGAGTTCAAGCTAAAATTTGCATGTTAGCTTGAACTCAATTAGCAATAGGGGATGGGTGTGCTTAATTTTTTTTTTAATTTTTCCCTTCATAATGCTTTGGAATTGATTTCACTAATGTCGTTTTTATTATTTTCATTGGTTGCTGACTTTCCTACGTTTATTTCGTATAAATTAAAGTGATCGTGGTTATGGTGGTGCTACTTCCTCTGGCGAATTCACATTTAACACCAGTTTGGCTTCATCACATACGTATCTAGGCGGTAGGCATAGCCGCATATGATCTTCGGTTTTATGCATATACATAAATTGATGTTCATCCAAAACATATAGGGTTTATGATATCACTTGCATGCAACAGAGGTTGAAGACACTCACCATCGGAAGGCTTTCTTGGAAGGCGGCGCCATCTTGAACCTCCCACTGTTTTATCTTGAAGGTCCTTATTTATCAATTTATGTAAAATATTAATGTATTGACTTTCAGTTCCAGTACCTACCTGGTTGGCTATCGAAGCCCGTTTAGATTACAAGCTTAGTCACAGTAGTGCAAAGTTATCCACGATTTTTAACGAAAAATGGGTTCGGTTATTGAATAATCTAAAAATTTCTGGAATTTAAGAAGTGAGGACTCTGTATTTCGAGTTGTACCGAGCACTGAAGACTAATAATATCAAGGTTTTTGCCACGTGTTTAAATAGCTGGCATCTATCTTATTAATATTCTTTATCTAACTTTTCTGGAGAAGATTTCATGCCTATGCCTGCAACTGTGCGGGTGAGTATGTTCTTTTTCCCCATTCATTCATGTGCCATCATACTCTAATGGCTTTTGCACTATCATGCGTAAAGTCAGTTGTGATGGCCTCTTCTTCAAAGAAAAGAGAATTTAGTTTACTGTTAATCCTGCTATTTTTGAGATCTCATTCTGGTAGAGTGCACCACCTTGTTATCTGGTGTCTTTTATTTATTTTCATAAGTAATCGATAATATTATTAATAGAGATAGGTAAAGGCCAAGTATACAAGATGATATACAAGAGATAAGACCTATTTGGTGTCTTTTATTACTATGGGGATGCTTTCACTCCTCTTCTTTTTTGTCCCCTTATAGCTTTTTCTAAAATGGAGATCCGTGTGATATTTGTCAGGAGTTGTTCTGTTCCCAGGGGCCACCCTTCCTTTAAGAGTTATTCAGTCAAATTTTATAGCCACTGTCGAGAGAGCACTGACCCAGGTTGATGCTCCTTATACAATTGGAGTGGTAGGTGACCTCCTCCTGACTGCTTTTCACTTGCGCTCTTTATCTGGTTGGTATTTCTTCATTGCTTTTGTCGAACTCTTTCAGGTCCGTGTGCACAGGGATCCTAACAACGGAAGAATAAGGTTTGCAACCATTGGGACGACAGCGGAGGTATATTTAAAAAATCCTAGAGCTTTTTCCCTCCTTCCCCAATTCATAGGTATATTTAAGAACTTCAGAGAATTACTTTATTATTACTTTTTTCCCTTATCATATTTAAGATCCAAACAAAGCTGTACTCTGCAGTGAAAGTTAGAAAGAAACGCATAGACAGAGAAATTTATCGAATTTGTTCTGGGTTTGTTTCTCATGGTTTTATTGGGCTCTGTAATATCTTGAACTCTACTTATGAAAAAACAATATATAACTTGACAGAATTCTCTTGCATTTATCATTTCACACATTGCTTGTGTGCTTGTTTATGTGCATGGACAATCCATTGATACAATGATAACTTTTCATCATGATCTGACGCATAATGCTACTTTTCCATTGATATGATCGGAACCTTTTCCTTGTAAATGGAGGTTGGAAGTACTTGGTTGTATGATGTGAACTTTCATGTGGATTAATTTGGCCTATTATATTCCCACGTAAAATTATGTGCTCTGGATAATGAATGTTTTCACAGCCTAGACCAAGACATACTGAGAACCTTTCTATGCATATCCATGTTTCTTATGGCTGACATTTTATTTTTTTAAGTGGAGGCTAACAGTTGTTGTAAAATTGATTTGGGCTCACGTTTATCAGAAATGAAAGTGAATCAATCTCTATCATGATACTGTTTTCATGCCCAATAAACCTGCTGGCAAAGTGCCTCTTTCAATGGGAGCTAGAGAAATTTTATGCATTTGGGAGTCTTCTTTCAGAGTGCTAGATTTTGGGCTCTAATGCTTGCTATGTTACCTAGGGAAACAACTTAATTCACTTGTTAAAAATTTTATAGATTCGGCAATACCGGCGGTTAGAGGAAGGTTCACTGAATTTGGTTACTCGTGGCCAGCAGAGATTTCGTCTACGCAGACCTTGGATTGATGTGGAAGGAGCGGTTAGTATGATATCAATGTTTATTTACCCAAAAAAAGATTATCATGCTTGAATGATATTGTTTTTTTCCCCTTTCTGGTTACCTCTATCGATAAAAGCTTATATGGGTTATATCTTTCATCTTTTTAGCCGTGTGGAGAGGTCCAAATTATCCCAGAAGATCAACCATTAAGAACTCCACGTGATGCATGTGGGAAATTGCCACCATTTTGTAGTCTTCGAGGCCCTATTGTCTCACTAAAGCGGCCTTCAAAAGTCTCTCATGATAAATTGCATCCATATAGGGATGAGGACAATGTTTCGGATTCAAATTCTGAAGAATGCTTTGAGAGTGCACTCTCCCTTGTGGAAAGGAGAAGCCACCATTCTCTGGTTGATTCTTCTGATAGGAGTGATAGAATGGATGAATCAACAAGTGGTGATGATGACAAGTTCTTGTGTGAGTCAGACCTACAATTTAGAAGATCTTTCCTGAATGACTCTGAATCCACAGGATCATTGCATGAAAACCACAAGAAGCAAATCGAAAATGTCAAATTGGGATTGGGGACCAGTTCCACTCCCGGAAAGCTATCTTGCAAGGGAGAAGAGCCAGACACTTGTTGGGAAAAAATGGATTTCAACAAGTTCCGCAGGGTTCCAATAGCATTCTGGCCCTATTGGGTGTACCGTATGTATGACTCCTATTGCCTTGCCGAAAGGGCTGCAGGTGACTTTTGTTCATCCCCATACACTCTTTCCTTCCTTTCACCAACGTTGAGTTGGACTTCAATCATAACTGAATATTGTACCTCAAGAGTCTAAGTTCTGAAGACTCTTGTTTATTTACCTAAAAAAAATCTGTCATGTATCCAATCCAATGTTATAAAACACTAAAGACATTAAATGTCAGCTGTAATTTAAGCCTAAGGCTTTAATAATGTTTGCTTTGATCCTTACTTATAAAAAAAATGTTTGCTTTGATCCTTTTACGAAGCATGGGAAAGCTTTACAAATGTTGCTTTAGTTTGTCCATAGAAAATACATAAATCTGCAAAATTGTCTTGAATTTTGTAGGATCAACCTTCTTAATCTTATATGATTTGTAATTCCTCCTCCTCGAAGGAAATAATAAAAAAAAAATGGAAAAAGCCTCATTTACTCCAGGGTATCTTAGCTTTGATTGATTGGTTCAGGTGGAAAATTGCAGCATCTAGTGAAGTTTCAGATCTTATGAAAACAAAGGGAATTTTTGCTCTGGATTTTGTTTTCTTTAAATCTCAGTTGATGATACTCATGTTTCTGCTCTGGATTTTGCAGATATGTGGAAAAAGATAGTCGGGGCACCCATCATGGATGGCCTTATTCGGACGCCTGACCATTTGTCATTTTATATTGCCAGTAAAATCCCTGTTTCTGAGTCGACAAGGCAGGAGCTCCTGGAGATTGATGGGACTTCATATAGATTGCGTCGGGAAATTGAGTTGCTTGAGACTGTCAATCTTATTCGATGTAAAACCTGTCAGGTTATATATCTTCATTTTATCCTGTGTGCGCGTGCTTTTTGGCTAACTAGTATGCAACGACTCATGCTTGCCTATTGGTTCCGTTCTTTCCTTTTTCTTTGATGCAGACGGCAATTGCAAGGCGGAGTGATATCCTGGTCATGTCCAGCGAAGGTCCTCTTGGTGCTTACGTGAACCCGGAGGGTTCTGTACATGAGATAATGACTCTTTACAAAGCAAATGGCTTGGCGCCAAGAGGGCGACCACAGATAGAATACAGCTGGTTTCCTGGGTATGTATTTATCCATTTTTCTCATGTCCTTGTGCCTAGTTCCAGGCAGGCACGCTTTTCATTGGCCTTAACAATCAGTCAGTTCACACTTTACTTGTGTTAGGTAAAATAGCACGTTAACCCATTCCCTTAATGTTATAATTTTATGCCCGCTATTGTCTGCTAATATAGATGTAGAAGTAACTTGAGGTACGATTATGATGCAACTCTTGGGTGATCCTTGTCATGGGAGATGCAGTTGACCATTTGCCATTTTTCGCAGGTATGCATGGACGATCACCAACTGTGCCACTTGTCAAATTCAAATGGGGTGGTTATTCACGGCCACAAACAAGAAGTTGAAGCCCAGATCATTCTGGGGGATTAGGAGTTCTCAAGTCGCAGATGACATGCAGTGACCGCGCAAAGTTATCAGGTGCTTCCCTGAACGTTCCAGTAACTATGTAATAATATTAATGTGTTAGGGCTTCGTGTCAATCTCTCAGATGTGTTATGTGTTGGGGTTCATTTGCTGTGCCTTCTGCTATGCATGACTAGACTTTCAGCTGGTAACATAGTTACATATACATGGGGTACATAATAACTTGATAAAAGGTTTGTGATATGTTGGTCTTTGATGGGAAGCATGTGACAAGCTAAATCTTATTTCTAATATCACCTTAACCATCCAGTGCAACAGATTTTTGCTGTATACATCTCACATCTATGACACACCCATGTTGAGCCAAATTGACCCCAAGTGTCCCCCACATGAGTCAGTTGGCATCAGGTATATAATCACAACGATTCTTTCTGGTGTCAAAATATTATTCTTTCGACATAGAACCTGAAACATTGAGAATCTTCTAAGAGTAAAAAATCATTTATTTTCCCCCCTTTTCTTTGAAGAAAAAGGGAAACAAAATACTTATCATCCTAATAAAGCAACATCGCATCTGACTGCACTTCACGAACTAGAGGACTAAGGAAAACCAATCACCCTGGGGGGGCTGTTAGATGCTCGGGTAAGTTGAAACTTACAAATGGAGGAATTTCAAAGATAGCTTCGGTAAATTGGGGTGTACATGCAGCTCTCTGCATACTTGACAAGATCCTTTGGTTGAGGGAGATGAGAAGCAAGACCTATAAAGCAATCAAATTGTGCAGCAATGTTTAACAGTCCAGGCATCTTTTGAGTGAGCTGAACAAATCCGGAACCAAAAAAAAAAAAACTCACCAAGTCGATATGCCATGGCAGCGACATCAGCAGCAATGTGGGCCGATATCTTTCTGATATTGGAGAATGGTGGGTAAATCAGCCCCCTATCAAAGTTTTCCTGTGTCACTTGTGCAGCCAAAGCTTCCGCTGTTGGAAGAGGGGAAAAGAAGAAAGAAGTTAAACCATGAACCTAACATGACATTTTGATTTAAACAATAACGAAGAACAACAATCAAGAAGCATGATTCCTATCGACTTTTTTTCTTTGCATTCTTCCACTCTTCCATTCATTCCCAAATTCCCATTTGTTTCCATTATCAACTTGGTTCCTACAGGTATCCATCATCGGGTTTAAATTTTTACCATCCTTTGGTGTACTTACAGGCTGCCAAAAGCATGTCATCATGCACTCGAATTGCACCAGAGATGATCAAACCCAATCCAAAACCAGGAAAGATGTAAGCATTGTTGGCCTGAATGAAACGAATTAGTGAGCTTCAAAATCGTTGTAAATATGGGGTAAAGAGAGTCATTTAAGATATATTAGAGTTTAGGAACTCACCTGGCCGGGCACAAAAACCCTCCTATCATACTCGACAGTATCAAATGGGCTTCCACTGGCAAAGATTGCTCTGCCCTGTATATTGACAGAGGTCCAAAGGTTATGATGGTAAAAAAAGAGTGATACTAATAAATTTAGCCATAATATTCCATTTTCAAAATGCAAGAAATGTGGAATCTTAAATTAAAAAATCCAAGAAAGAGAAACAGAATTCTACCTTGCTCCATGTATAAGCTTCTTCAGCTGTACACTCTGATTGTGAAGTTGGATTGGAGAGAGCTAGAATAAGAGGTTTCTACAAGCCAATCACCAATCTCAATCTCAGACTTTCTTTTAGATTATATAAATATATTAGATAGTACGGGAGAGAGAGAGAGTGAACCTCATTGAAAGATGCCATGGCCTCAACCACCTCTTTTGTAAAAGTCTTTCCCACTCCTGACGATCCTATCAGCACTGTTGGCTTGATTGCCTGACATATTGGAAGCATAGTATAAGCTTACCTGAAAATTTCCTTTATCAAATAATCTTTTATAAAGGATGAAGCAAGATCCCAAACATTTTTCACACCTTGACAGCATCTAAGAGTCCCTTAACAGGTTCATGGTCATGAGCCCATGGCTTCTTAAAGTGTTGAAGCGACTCCCGACGGGAGCTAACAATCAGTCCCTGCAGTTAGTATACCGTTATAAGTGATTATATGGAAGGGGGTGGGAATTAAAAAAAAAAAGAATAGGGTAAAAAGTCCAAAAAAATTAAGTTAGTATACTGTAACAAGTGGCATGAATCTCAGTATGCAGATGAGGTTCCTAGCTAATTACCTTTGAGTCCACAAGCCAGATCTTCTTGCGGGTATGTTCCAGTGGAGCTTTTGTCTGTGAAGTAAACAAAACCCGATTGTAGATTGTTCGCTGAACACAATGAAAATGGTCTAGCTGGAGAAATCAATACCTGTTTTGACACTTCCAGTGCAACAAGCTCCGCTATGCCAGTTCCAGCCTTCAGGAAACAAGGGACAGAAGTGAGGACAAAAGAGGAAAAAAGAGATTCAAAGGCAAATGGAGTTTGAACCTCACTTCTCCAGCACCGAGGAACAAGAAAGTGTGGTCAGCTAAGGTTCCACCAACTAATTTCAAGGCTGCAATAATCCCTCCTAATACCACAGATGCTGTACCCTGAATCAAATTGAAAGAGGTCGCCTTTAGAGAAAACATTACCAACTTGAAATCAAGATGTTATTAACGGTCAAAAAGTTTTTGAACTTGTTACTTGTATATCATCATTAAAGACAAGGTGAGTTGAGCGGTATCGTGACAGCAGCTCGAATGCGTTATGGTTGGCAAAATCCTCAAACTGGAGGAAACATGGCGCACAAAACTCAAAAAAGTACAAAAACCATTAACTTTAGTTAGTTGAAAAATGATAAAGACCTGTACTAGAATCTTCTCCCCATAGTTCTGTTTAACTGCACACATGAACTCATCAAGCAGCTCTGTATATTCCTGAATCAACGTGAAAAACCACCTCAATAATACAGAATTTGAAATAGTTAAACAATTGCAGTATAAACTGAACAGAAAAGGGTAGAAGGCAAGAAAATAAAAAAACCTGCCCCGTTGCCCTCTTATGCCTAAGCCCAGTATAAAATTCATCCTTCAACAGCTGCTCATTGTTTGTGCCAACGTCAATGGTTATCGGCAAGCACTGTAGACAATAAATACAGATTGTAAATTACTAGCAATGGTGGAGGTTCTTTGAATTTACTATTTTTTTTTTTTAAGTAATCAAGAATATATTAATAAAGATAAGCAAAGCCCGAGTACACAAAATGGTATACAAGAGATAAGACCTATCTAGGTCGAAGTAATGGAAACTAAAAAGTCACGAAAATTCAGGCCATTAAAATCTAAAGCAATGACCCATAGAAATAAAGTGCTGAAAAATAGGGATCGAAGTTCCTCTTGAGACCGCTGGAAGTGTCCAGCTGGCCAAGAGATGTACCATAGAAGTAGGCATAACAAAAGATAGTTCAATCCGGCTAAAGACTTCCACCCACAAGGCTCTAGATGTCTCACAATGTAACAAGAGGTGTTCCACTGTCTCGCCAGATCTCTTACACATACAACACCAGTCAAGTATAACTATCCGGCGCTTCCTCAGATTGTCGGTAGTCAGGATCCTCCCCAACGCTGATGTCCAAGTAAAGAAGACCGCTTTAGGCGGTGCCTTATTTCTCCAAATTCTCCTCCATGGGAAGGGAATGTTTGCGGCTTGGGAAAGAGACTTATAAAATGATTGAACTGAGAAAATGCCCTTACCCGCTGGAGTCCACCACATCCTATCACCTTGCAGTCTATTGGGCTTCACAGAATATAGAAGGTTGAAAAAAGCCTCAAAGGTGTCCACTTCCCAATCTTGTGATGTTCTACTAAACGTGACATTCCACTGCACTTGGTCTCCTGATAGAGTCATAAGGTCCTCTATTGAGGCATCCTGGTTATGTGCCACTCGGAAAATAGCTGGAAATGCATCCTTTAGAGCCTCATTCCCACACCATATGTCTCTCCAAAACTTAATGCGAGAACCCCTCCCTAACACCAATATAAAATGGCTACTAAAAGCCCCCCACCCCTTCCTAATGTGTTTCCAAATCGCCACCGCTGACCCCAAATATCTCTTCAGTGCACCAGCCCCCCCACATGCTTCCATATTTACAATCCATCGCCAGTTTCCAAAGGGCTTTGGGCTCCTTGTTATACCTCCATAGCCATAGTCACTTTCCAAGTAAGGCCTGATTGAATGTTCTCAGATTTTTTATACCCAGACCACCTGACGAAATTGTCTACACACTTTATCCCAGCTGACCAAGTGAAATTTGAATTCATCCCCTATCCCACCCCATAGGAAATTACGATACAGTTTATCAATCCGAGCCGCTACCCTGGCAGACAATTGGAACAAAGATAAGAAGTACGTCGGTAAGTTAGAGAGGGTACTCTTAATAAGAGTCAAACGGCCACCTTTCGACAAATACAGTCTCTTCCACCCTGCCAATTTCCTTCCTATCTTCTCTATGACTGAATCTCATATGGATGAGGCCTTTGCAGCAGCCCTCAATAGCAATCCCAAGTAGGTAATGGGGAGAGAAGCTACCTTGCACCCAAGAATACTAGCTAGTAGCCTAGTGTTGCTCACATTCCCCACTAACATTAACTCTGACTTGTCAAAATTAACTTTCAGACCTGACGCAGCTTCAAAGCATAATAACAAAGCTTTCACTGCCCTCAACTGGACTCTATCTACCTCACAGAATAGGAGCGTGTCATCTGTAAAAAGTAAATGAGACAAAGTAATAATGATCCTATTGGGGTCCCCAATTGAAAAACCAGCCACAAAACCATGCGTAACCACCGCCGATATCATCCTGCTCAATGCTTCCAAAATGATAACGAAGAAAAGTGGGGACAAAGGATCTCCCTGCCTTAGATCTCGAGAGCTGCTGAAAAAGCCGGTAGGGCAACCATTAATCAATATAGAGAATCTGGCTGTAGAGATGCACCAACTAATCCAAGAACGCCACCTAGCCCCAAAGGCGCATCTCCCCAACAAGTACAAGAGAAAATCCCAATTTACGTGGTCATAGGCCTTCTCCATATCTAGTTTGCAAATAATTCTAGTGGAACCCGCCTTTAATCTGCTATCCAGACCCTCATTCGCTAAGAGGACTGAATCCAAAATTTGTCGTCCCTTAACAAATGCATTTTGTGGCTTTGAAATGATCTTACCCAAAACCGTCCCCAATCTGTTAGCAAGAACCTTAGAAATAATTTTATACACCCCATTCACAAGGCTAATGGGTCGAAAGTCCTTAACCTCTACCGCTCCAATCTTCTTAAGGATCAACGTAATAAAGGTAGTATTTAGACTCTCAAACTTGCCAACTAAAGATACTTCTTGGAATACATTCATAATGTCCTCTTTCACCACCTCCCAACAAACTTAGAAAAAGCCCATAGTAAAACCATCTGGGACTGGAGCTTTATCCTTGCCCATACGCCTGACTACATCAAACATTTCCCCCTCTTCAAAAGGCCTCTCCAACAAGGATGCTTCCTGGGGCTCAATAGTGTCAAAAGCGAGGCCATCCAGCTTTGGCCTCCATCCCTCACCTTCTGTAAGCAATTGTTCATAGAACTCCACCACATAGTCACAGATCAAAGGGGCCTCCTTACACTCCATACCATTAATGTTTAGCATTTCAATGGTATTGATTCTTCTATGAGAATTAGCAACTCTATGGAAGAACTTAGTACTCCGATCCCCTCTTTCAACCACAAAGCTCTCGACTTCTGGTGCCATGAAATCTCCTTAAAGGATAGTACTCTTTCTAATTCTGAAACCAACTCTGTCTTGCGCAATAACTCTTCCGGTAAAAGGGCTCTAGCCTCAAGTATCCGCTCAAACTGTTGCAACTCCTCAACCATGAATTTTTTTCGCTCCCCAATATCTCCAAAGGATTGTGAATTCCACAACTTAAGGTCAATTTTCAAAGCTTTTAACTTACAGGCTAGGATGTAAGAGGGATTACCATGGAACTGGTAAGAAGACCACCATTGCCTTACCTTATCCACAAAACCTTCACTTTTCAACCACATGTTTTCAACCTTGAAGTAACGACGCCCGCTACGAAAACCACCATAATCCAACAGAATAGGAAAATGATCCGAGCAAAGACGTGGTAGCCTCTTTTGGCTCACCTCTAGAAAATGCCCCTCCCACTCCGATGAAATTAGGAATCTGTCTAGGACCAAGTCTAATTATTCGACCAAGTAAAGGAACTCCCCAATAGAGAAATATCCATCAGGTTTAAGTCAAAAATACAATTTGAGAACTCTGTCATTGATGGATGCATCCTACTCACACCAGATCGTTCACTAGGGAATCTGATGACATTAAAATCCCCTCCTATACACCAAGGAATCTCCCACCAACTATGTAATCCAGCCAATTCCTCCCATAAGAAATGTCTATCGTTGTCTACATTTGGGCCGTATACGCCTGCAAAAGCCCAAACAAAATTATCTGCCACACTCTTAAAAGAGCATGCCACTGTGTACTCTCCCACAAACTCCTCTATTTTCTCAACAACTCTTTTATCTCACATCAGTAAGATTTCACCCGAAGCCCCATTCGATGCTAGATAGGCCCAATCTGCATAAGTACAACTCCAAACACTTCGGATGATCCTTCTAGAGATGCTTTTCAACTTAGTTTCTTGTAAGCATACTATATTCCCACAACAAATTTTTCATACTCGGCTATGTTTGGGGAATGGCAATCGGATTAGCTTTTGGCATGATGTGTGGATGGGAGACACGACGTTGAAGGAGGCTTATCCCCCTATATTCAAAATTACACGGGACAAAGAAGCTATGGTGGCTGACTTGAGGGTTATTACTAATGGCATACACGAATGGAACATTAGCAGTACTCGTGATACACATGATTGGGAAGTGGCGGAATTGGTGGAGTTTCTTAACTTGTTGTATACTGCTGATATTGCTGTCACAAATGAAGATGAGATGGTATGGAGACCTTCTAGGAAAGAGATTTTTTCTGTACGCTCCTACTATGAATCATCTACCATACAACAGAGGTAGAATTTTCCTTGGAATAACATTTGGAGGAGTAAGGCACCTACAAAGGTGGCTTTCTTTGTCTGGACAGCAGCTTTAAGGAAGATTCTGACTATTGATAATCTTAGAAGACGTGGTTTAATTATTACAGATTGATATTGTATGTGTCGAAATAGTGGCGAATCAGTGGACCATCTACTATTACATTGTGAGTTTGCAAGAGAAATTTGGAATTATTTCTTTAGCAGAATGGGAATTGCATGGGTAATGCCGGGAAGAGTGGTGGAACTACTAGCAAGTTGGATAGGGATTACTGGGACACCACAGATAGCAGCAATGTGGAAGATGGCTCCTTTATGTATTCTTTGGTGCATTTGGAGTGAAAGAAATGATAGACTTTTTGAGGATCATGAACGAACTCAGAAGAGTTTAGGAATTTTATGTGGAAGACTTTATTTATGTGGGCCATTGCTTTAGATTTGCATGGTCTCAGCTTCCATGACTTCCTTGTAACTGTTTTTAGTTCCTAAATAGGTGTATTCACATGTATACTTCCAGTGTACCGGGGCTATGCCTATTCTTTGATAAATAAAATATCTTATTACTTATAAAAAAAAAACAAATTTTTTATACGAAGTCGCTTATTTACCTCATTTAACCCACGGACGTTTCAAGACACAATTTTCGGCTTCATAAAGAATAGGCGAGCCCCTTCCCTTTGGATATTTTACAACTTGAGCTTCATTCATACTTCAGTGACCATGTTAGGCGGTTGAGCTCCCGCTGTTTTTTCGACGCCGGTTTCTTTGACTGTGTATGATCCGCTTCAATTGCAGTAAGTAAAGCTAGAAATTACTCTTCATAACCCACACATTTCATTCCTATCTAGTATTGCATTTCTTTCACCTTATGAACCAGACAATCCAGAGCTTTCGATTCATTTGGTAGCAAACAATTCAATGGGATAGGGTCCCCATCACTAGAAGCCCACTACAGCCAGATTGGGTCTCGTGAACCACCTCCACCCCTGCCTTCTCAGCCTCTAGTTGAGCTTCAGAGCCGAAGTTCCTCGCCACGATGAAGTCAAGATGGTCCTCGGGATGACACTGGACCTCTATCTGGGGAGAGGACCCACCCATCATGGTTATCGGTGATTTCTGGGTACCTGAAACAACACTGGCGTCACACGATGGCGGTAGCACCACCAACTCCACTTGACAGCCATCCCGCGACTTCTCTATACACCCCCCTTCTCAAGCATCTCCTCGCAGTAAGAAGCCTCAAAGCACCTCTCCTCTAGCCTCAGTCGGCGGTGTCGCCACCTTCGCCGGGGCCACCTGGCTCTTCGCCGGCAACGGTGGCTGAGGCCCACCCGCCGAAGGGCCTGATGCAGACGCCCCGCATCTCCTCCACACGAGCCTCTTTTGTTTCGGCTGAAAAACCCAAGGCCCAGCGTCGATAAAGGCCTGCATAAAACTCCTGGGCCCATTCTGCTGGCCCATTGACCATGTCCCATTCTGAATACCTTGGCCCACACCCATTTCCACCGCTACTTCATCTTCAACACACCATTTCAATAAACATAAATCAGCCTGCACATCTTCTATTTTCCTCTGCATTTCCATCACAACTCGCAAAATATTTTCCTTATTAAGTCTGACAATTCCACTGCCAGCCCCTTCCCTCTTCTACACCTCTACTGAAGAAGCAACGTATCCAGCCTGCAACAGCACACCTCCTCTCTAACTAACAGGTTGATAGGGTGGGTAAACAACCTTCGATTTTTTTAGGGCCTCCAGATACGATGTCGAGGGTTGAATTGTCGTCACCGCTACCACCAATGGAGGAGACGACTCATCTACACGGCCATTGCCTACCACCCTCAACACTTCCACCAGCTTACTCCAGCCCCTCCCATCTCTCCCTTCAGGAATGAGAAGATTATTTCTCTGACCCCCCTGTCTGAACTCCACCAACGCCATGAATGCCCCTTGGGAGTTAACACACCTCTGGGCTATGTATCCCTTGTCCCCTTCTCTGTCAACCGAATAAAACTCCCTTCTTCCCACTTTTAAGCAGTCTTCCAAAGCTTTTGTGAACCAACAAGCCAAGCTTAACTCCAAATGCAGACTTCTCACTAGCTTCCAGCCCCTCTTTGTAATGTTCACCCATCGCCCAACTCTAAACCTCAAATAGCTTACGATCAATAACAACAGCATTCAACATGCTCGTATTCCTACTCATACTTGCAGTAAACAGTCACTCAACCTCCCATGAAGAGCATCACCAGCCAAACAAACAAAAAGAGTACGAAGAGGATTTAAATTAATATGCTTTGCAAAAAAAATCCTTTGAATTTATTTACCCAAAAAAGAAAAAAGGGTTCGGTTACTTTGTCAATCTGTTGACAAAATAATTAATCAAAGTCTCCGCAGGAGGAATTTATCAAACCACACCAAGAGGGAATTGTGGCCATAACCTACCAAGTCGGGCCAAATTATACAAAAAAGGAATAAACAAGTTTCGGATAATGGAACCTGCACTGTTGGGACTAACGTGAAACTCAGGAAAAAGATCTTGAAACCATGCAATTACTTCAAATCTTATTTGCAGTTTTTGGCCATGCCTAATATATATGGTTAGGATTGGTCAAAACAACAGTGCATTGGAGGCAATAATACCAAGAACCTTAGACTTAAATCCACCTTAACAAGAGTCTTATTTCAAAGTGCGTACGGAGAAACTACGAAAAAATCCAATGAAGAGAAGAGAGGAATAGTTTTTACTGCTGAAGGACGAACTCCTCCTAGTGCTGTATACAGAGAGAGTTTTCCAACAGGAATCCCCATTCCCTGCACAGATTGAGATGATTATGTCAAAGAAGTTGATTGTAAACTCCACTGTGAGAGATAGACTATGAGTTCCAGGTCATGGTTTACAAAATATGAAATTCAAATTGAATCGGACATGCTATACCTGGCTGCCAAGATCCCCAAGCCCTAAGATACGCTCACCATCAGTCACAACAATAACTTGAACAGACTTCTCTGGCCAATTTTTCATGACTTCAAGGATCTTCCCCCTAAAAATTGACAATCATTCATAACCTGCTTGGGGCTATTGAGAAAATCAACAAAAAAAATTAAAAATTATACTTCTCTTTCAAACTGATGTAAAGGCCCTGGGGACGCCTGAAAATGCTCCCATATTTCTGACAAGCCTCACCAACAGTTGGAGTGTAGACAACTGGAAGTAGTTCCTCAACATTATCAATTAGGAGCTTGTAAAACAGCCTTTCATTTCTTTCCTGTACAATACAACAACATTGCACTAGAGCTTCAGTAGGAGTTTCCTAAATATTGGCCGCACAGCCTGAAACAGGATTGGCATCACTCATTACCAGACTAATTTTTAAATGACCCATGTTAGATTCAAACTACTACCATTAGGCCCGGTTTGGAATTTGGATGCAAAAGTCTCTCCAACTCATCTAATCTAATCATTACAATTTTTTCAAATTCACACACAAAATATTATAAACAATTCAATTTTTTCAAATCTCAAAACAATAATAATACTAAAAAATAATATTCTAACAATATTTTATTTAACTTTCATCTCATCTCAACTCACTATCCAAACCTCCTCTAAGAGACAAGTGAACTACTCGAATAACAGAGTTCAACATCAAAAGCACAGGAGAACTGCCTTCACCTTCACCTAAAAAGAAATTTCAACTTTTCTCCCCTTGTTTTGAGTATGACCTCAAGGGAGGGGCACGCGAAAATTAACTTAATACGGGAAGGAAACTATGTTTACCAGCTCCAAAACCAATATAAAATTAGGCAGGTGAACAATTACCTGAAGATCCATCATGGCCATGTACCTATGTAATGGAACTTTATATTGGCGAAGATTGTGGATTATCTTCTTTTCCTAAACATGATAACCATAGAAAACAATCACAGATTATCCATTTAGGGTCGAGCACAAATTGTCTAACCAGCCTAAACATGGTCATTTAAATTACCTGAAGCTCCTGAGAAAGTACTGCCGGAGGCAGAAGGCCACGCAGGTAATGAGCATCTCTCTCTTTCTCAGTGAAGGCAAGCCCTTTGTTGTGGCGGGGATCCCGCAGCAATGTGTTCCCACTGTAAAATGAATACCGCTCATCAAAAACCCAATATGCATTACAGCTTTGCTACTTGATACCATTACCCGGCGATATGGATTAATCAACCATGAAATGAATGCGCAAAAAGGAAAAGTTTTCAGAATGGTTGGTAAGAGTAAGTACCACTAAGGAACAACAAACAGGCAATGAAAGGCCAGTCTATAAGCTTCTTTAAAAATTTGGGACAAAATTAGAAGGAAACTGTAAAACTGAAGCTGAAATAACAGAGTGCAACAATTTGATTTAGACTCGAAGCAAAATCTTAAATTGGCATGACACCAGAATTTTGGACAGGAAATTTAGCACACTTTCTTAAAGTCTTTATGAATGGAATAAGGCCTGCATTTAGCCTTCTTCTCGGAGGATGCTACAGCCGACAAATAGGGAAGGCAATTGAAATTGATTTTTCCAAAACAAAGTCTTTTCTTAAGTAATTCGCATGCTTTATTCTTTCACTCGATCACTTGCCCATCAGAAATTTCAACGAAAAGAAAATGTAACGACATATTTAATCATTTTCACAGTAAGCCCAAAACGACAGTTTCAGAAAACAACAAAAAGGAAAAGCTTTTTACACTACTAGATATCCTACCTTCTACGTACAGAAAGCCTCAAGAAACAGAGACCGAACTATTGGGGGGGGGGGGGGAGGGGGGAAGCTCGGAAGAAAGAATAAATTTATTTATCATTTTCTCATCATATCACATGATTTGATATTAAATAATAAATTTATAAATAAAATATAATAAATAATTTTTAATTATCTAAAATTACATTATGAGATAATGATAACATAATAAAATAATAAGATGATAAAAAGATGATAAGAATTGATATGATGAATAAGATTATTCAAATTAAACTCTATAAAAAAAGATCACGTAAACTACAGAAAAATTAAAATAAAGATTATTTTCCATTTGGACTGAGAAAAGAAGAAATCAAATCAATTTAAGGAAGTTGATACATACAAAAATATTAAAAAAATATAAAGCATCGAAATCCCATGCAATGCGGAGACAAAAGAGCCAAATATTATATATAAAGAAAAGCAATTTAACTAGATATGCAGACAAAAAAATAAATAAAACAGCAACATCTTACGTCCATTCATTTCTGATTCTTACTCTCACCTAGCAACGGAGACGGTCCAGGGAGTAACCAGCTGATCCTCGGTGACCCTATCCTCACCGTACACATCCTCAAGACCACCTCCAAAACCAGACTTACCCTCCACATCCACCGACGAATCGCCACCGTTCCTCATCTCCTTCATTGTTCTCTGCATCAGCGCTACTCTTCCGATACGCACCAGTCTCTGCAAATAGCAGGTGCTTAAACAAAACCAACGCAGAATCCCAAAAATAAAGACACCGACACGAAAAGCAGAAAGGTTTGCATAAACGAAAGCCAGAAACCTCCTTTTATAGCCTCCTCCTCTCCCTGTATTTGTTTTTTAGTTGGATTATTGCAAAAGGGTTGAAAAGGAAAAAAGAAAAGGAGTTAGGTTTCAACAACAAAGAGAAGGTGGGATACGCACGTTAAAGAGAAGTGTAGTCATTATTCTACATCGATTCTTTACTATGTACAAAAATGGGGGGTTGTTAGAGAAGTCAAGTGAGATTAAGAAGTCACGATGTTTTTCTGAGCGTACCAGAATATTGATGTTCTTGCTCAACGAGATCATATTAATGAAGGAATATGTGAGGGCAGGCGGTGTTCTTTAATAATGCGAAGAGTCTTGGCTTCGAAAAAGAAGTGGTGAGAGTAGCCGTTGTAAAGAAAGATTTTCTTACCCCGTGTTTGGGGCTACAGAAAGTATACCCATTGGTCCATTTCCCACGAAATCCTCTCACGGAGAGATCCGGCAATGAGAGTATTTATGATTTGTAGTAGTGTACGGTGAGGATAGCGCCAAGTAGGATCGCGTTGTCCACCCTTCTACTGTCTGTGTTTTGAGGCAACGGCTCGTAAAAGTGACTTTTTGACATTCTCTCTCTACAATTTTTTTCCTTCTCTCTCTGACTACTTTTGATAATGTTATATACAGTTTACACCGTCTTTTTTAGAAAAAAAATGAGGTTCACATTTAAAAAAAATATTTTTTTTTTCCGTAGATTTTAGATTTATTTATTTATTTTAAATAAAATACAAAGGACTTATACTATTGCACATCTTATAACTGTAAATATCATTTATTTTCTAATTTATCATTCAAAATGGAATAAGAAAAATGATAAAAATAACTTTTTCACCGTTTAAATAAACTTTATGGGATTTTTGAACTTGTATTTACCATTATCCTAATTTTATAAATCATATTCATATTTTTATCTTTCACCTAATAAATCTAAATTTCTCTAAATTTATCAAGAAAATAATAGTCAAAATAAAAGGCACACTTATAATTCACGTAATATATCATATTAAAAAATTTTAAATTCAAAATTTCATGGAAATAGAATTTTCCTTAGATGCATGTTAGCGATGTGAAGTATGTCATCTACATCGATTTTTAAGTAGAATAACTCTTTTGAAGAACAAAAATGCTAGGGACAACCGCCCCTGCGTCCTCGCCGCGGAACCGCACCTGCCACGTTAGTAGATAAAAAAAAAAAAAAGAAGGGGGGGGGGGGAATATCCCGTACGCGGAAGGAGGGAAAATCAAAACAAAAAATAAACAAAAAATCAAAACAACATTGACGATTGCAGAGGAGACCCAGCCAGTGTAGCCAAACATTTCTCCTCCTCCTAAACTTAATACCTTTAGAGTAGTTTCGGAGTCCAGAAAGTCGAGCTCCCTTCTCATACGAATCAGTAGTCTCCTGCATTTGGAGACATTTGTTTATCTTTAGAACAAAGAACTTTATGAACTTTAAAATCTGCTCTGGTGGGCTTGGGATACTTGAACTGAAGTCTTATCGCCTGGTGTTTTAATTGCTCAAAATGCCTGAGACCTAACTGGACTATTGCATGTCATGCAGGCCTTCTGAAAAATAAGCATCGGAAAAACTAAAATTGTGTGTGAAAGAGATATGGCGTTTAGAGGATAGGAGATGATGAAGAAAGTACTTGGATGAAAGGTCAGCTTATCTCTCACAGTTTGGTGAAGAAGCCGATGAGGAGTTTGACAAAATTAGAGATTCCCTCAAAGGACTGGATGAAGCCCAGTGCTCGTCCACACACGTCCAGTGCTCTATTTTTTGGTGCAAAAACAGGGGCCTCTTGGACGTCTAATGTTGACTTGGACAACGGTGGTGTACGACAGGGGTTGTGGAGGATCTTGATGTTGCACGGTGGAGGAGACTGTGACGTGGTTGCTCGGACTCTCCTTCGAGTTTGATCTTTATTCTACAGACTTGGGGAAGATTGCTCTAGGAGTTGGGAAAAATGAGGGGTCTCTGTGATTTGGGGGATATGAAGGAATTTGCTCTGTGAGTTAGTTTTGGAAAATGAGCGTTTTCATTTCTTTCCCACGTGGAACGCGGTTACGCCGCGGTTTCCCGCGCGGTTGTATATATCATTTTTGTTTTAAGAATTAGGTAACACAATAAACAATCAACACTCAACTTTCTAGACTTGTTATGAAATGATGTTGATTTAAAAAAAAAAAATTCAAAAAACACGTTTTTAGACACTTTAAAACAACGGTTAAACCGTTTGTCATTATTCTTGTTAGCACATCATAAACACCTTCTTGAGGGGGAGGCTCATCTCATGTGTAGATGTGTCCTTTCAGAGAGGGCTCACCTAGCATAGAGTCACCCTTCTAAACCCCTATCTTGGAAATAATACCTTAGAATTTGATATGGAAAATTTCATTCACTTTAGAATATGGCAAAGTTTCACAACTACGTGTTTCATCACTTTATAGCCCATCATATTACCCCAAACTTCATTTAAAAAAAAAAATCCATAAGATTCATAAGTTGTAAAGTCAAAGGTTAAAAAATGAAGAATAAACTAGTAATAAAACAATCTTATTTACAAAGAAGATTTTTATTTTCAAACTGGTGTATACGCATTTCACACCACTTATATGGCAAAATCTTGATTTATAAGGGAAATTTGAAGTTTTGAATTTTACAAACTAAATCTTATCACGTCAATAGTGTAAATAATATATCTTCTACACTGACTTGTAAATATAATGACGCATTTATAACTGCAACATTTTCGAAACAACTATGAGGGTCATCTTATGAGTTAATACATCACACCCTTAATATATAAGAAAACTAAATCCAACCTACTAATCTTAATATATCACACCCTACATGTTCCCAAATGTTAAATGTGCCACCAACAGCACGTCACTTTTAGAATTCATTTCATGGAAGACATCCACAAGTTTCCCTCTCATCCTTTAAATGTTATGGAACACATAGACATTACATTCAACCTACTAACTTCAACTTGACATTACAATCTTACCAAAGAATGCACGCATGTGCTGGGAATGAATTGTAGATGGAATGTATCTTTGTGATGGAGTTGGTGATGGGCCAAGTCGAGAATATGCAGCCACAAAACCTAACAAACTTGGTGTTCATATTTATTTGCCATTAGTCCCAGAGAGACCACTTTTGCCATCTTGTGTAAATGGACAAGGTTATGTTGCAGTTTGGTGAAATGCTCCTCCATGATTTTACCTAAGACACACCCATGCATGCTTTACCTAACACACACCCATGCAAAAATAACGAGCTTTTATTTCCATCTGAATCACCCCCTTACCATTCTTTATCTGAATTTTTATTATTCTGATAACTTATTTGAAGTGGATTTGAACACCATAATATAATTTCATGCGTAAGAGAAATATTGAAGAAAGAAATAAATGAACTATTTTATTTTCAAGTTGGTGTGTAAAATACACTATTAACATTTAAATAATCAGATTTAAATTTTAAAATTAATCTTTTAAATCAAATTATATCATATAAACATTTTATCTAATATGTTCTACACGCCAATTGAGAACCGAAATTTTCAAAAATATCATTAAATAAACGTTCTCTGTATCTCAAATTTTCTAAAGCATCTCAAAAGATTTATAGGGTTTTCAATTTCAACGACTCAATTCCTACATATATTCACGAATTTTCAATGAAATCATTCTGTATACAATGTCTGCTAACTCAACTGAAGCTTGACACCTGGCAATGTGTCAGCCAAAACCACCTACAATGGGTTGTTCTTGCTCTCTCCTAGGGTGTCATACATAGACCACTCGGCACCCAACACATGGGAACCGAATTTTTTCCTTTTTTTTATTTAAATTTGATTAATTTCTCGATTATTTTTTGTTCCCCGTGTCTTTTTTTTCTAATTTTTTAATGGCGTGCGTATTTTTACACGATTTGTATTTAAATGAATTTTATGAGTCAATTTTGAAATATCATGTAAACAAGCTTGCAGTCGTTAGATCTGTTGACAGAATACAAACGAAATATTTTATAAATTTAAGTCTTTGAATAATAATATCAAATAATCGAGATTACATATATTTATCAGTATTCAAATGGAATCAAAGTCAGTAGAGAGCTCATCTCATTTTACCCTGATTCAACAACGATTTGATGCATTTAATCAGTTAGTAAAATAAAATTCGTGATACCTAAATTGCATTTAAACAGGGCCTGGGCCATATCACGCCGAAGCTCTCGCTCACAGAGGGCCCTTCCACCTGTGGAAAAATAACTGCAAACTGGTGTGATAAGATCAAAGCTTATCAATATAACAACCCAAGAAAATCAATTCCTTTTTATGCATGAATTGAACCTATTTCTTTGAACGAATATTTATCACAGGTAAGTCTTTTAGGCACTTTCTCAACAAATCTTTTTAAGAAGAAAAACAATTGGTAGCTCACAAGACTAGAAAAGACATTCAATCGTTTACCCTCTCTCTTTCCCAGCTCTCTTAATGCACTTCAACCTAGCAAAGCTTGGCGTGATTTACTGGACAATCTTGCCCACAATTTAAAAAAAAAAAAAAATCCAGTATCTCCCAGCAATTCAAGAGTTTAATTATTTAATCGATTATCCCTAACATTGGACACGATATCACACAAAACTAAACTAATGGTTGCCAAAGAAAGGCATAGAAGCCTAGAGTCAATCTGCACCTTTTCTGTGCTGCCATGTTCAGGGGAGCTCAATCCCCCATAACCTCCTCCACTGGTCTTGGAAGAATTTCCCTTCATTCAAGGAAAGATCGGGCAATCGGTAAGACAATCGGTAAGACAATCACCTTGACATTCAAAATCTTGAGAAAGAAACTACCACAAAAATGACGACATAATCCCCCGCTCCAGGAGATTGAGCTGCTTTCACTTTTCTGTCACACACATCCCAAAAGTGCAACAGAGGTTCACTTACACATGAAAAAGTTCAACACCAGAATTCTTGGGAAGTATTCACATTTGGAACCTCCAATGACTCAAGGACCATCTAAATGGTTGGAATATAGTCAAGTAGAACGCTACACCTAGAACAAAAGGAAAGAAAAGACAAAAGAAATACGTTGGAGAAGATGCAAAAGTTCTTTCAATAACTCCACTATTTTGGTATACATAGAGGTACAGGAAGTTTGGTCGACTTCTCTGATAAATAAATATGATATATAAATAATTTCCCTCCTCAATAAAGTGTGTAACTGTGAACTCCATTTTGATGTTATTGAATTTAGGAGCCAAGACAGTAAAAAGATCCATAGATGGCTCTATCCCAAAGCTGAAATTGGTAATGAAGTGAAAGAAAAGCTTGTGATTGTTTGGAGATTGACTATTAAAGAGGTGCTCAGATATTAAATGCGTGCAAAACAAGCCAATTTCTGTCTGCATTATTTGCATGCATCAAAGTGAACGCAGTCAGTCATCAATTGCCCAAAAATGATCATCTAAGAGATACTTGTGTGTTGTTTGGGGGTGGGGGTTTGGGAAAGAATTCCATACCGTTCGTCCTGATGACTCCAACTTTTCATGTAGTGCCACTGTGGATGAAGGATTGCAACCACAATGAGTATATCTCATTTCAGTCAGTCAGATTCCATGGCATCAAGGCCCTGAATGCACAGCATTTTCCTCATCATATTCAGTCTACTTATCTCTTCAAGAAAATAATGAAAGCCATCTATTGGCATAATGCAAACAAACAAAATCGGATGCTTACCAGGGTAGAGTCTTGGTATGATTATGCCAACAGAATCTTAAGTGGTACCTGAATATAGAATTAAATTTCATCAATCATACAGCAACCAAACTCACCTTCTTAACTATCAGAATATGCTTCCACAAACTGCACATCAAAGAAATTTGCATGAAGTTTCCCCACAACAATCCCTGGACTTACCAAGTGGAATACTGGGGTTTTTCTTGGTAGCACAATTTTTTTTCTAATTCTACATGGATACAAGGAGCTTTGCCTTCAATGTTTCTGCTTCCAAGACCTTGAGCATTACTACCTAATCTTTGATGCTAAAACACACTGAAAATATAGCACATTCATATTGCCGAGTTCTATATAAATGAACCTACACACCAGCAACGCGAATAAGTACGCCCGCAACCGATCTAAGCTATTCCGCAAGCACTTAAAAGGAGACAAGAAAAATGACATTTGAATCTAAAAATATACTTGCAACTGATCACTGCATCAGCAAACAGCCAACTGCTGCTGCCTCTTAAGACAGTCAAATGCAATTAACATAAGCAAGTCATACCTATGTATTCCTGTGGCCTGTGTGTACACACAATATAAGACATGCGCATGCACATGCACAAATATGAAGAAAACTACTATGAAATTTCTGAATTTGAACAGGTCAGCCAGACTGTGCTCTGGTGACCAGTTCAAAATCTCGATCGTAGAAACCACTGGGGTCATGTTACAGATGGTGAAAAAAGAATTGTACAAGGGGAAAAATGGCTGCTTTAAGGAGGGGAAGAAAAAGACGAACTTCCATGATTGTGTCAAACACGAAATTAACACTTTGATGCACTTTCTTTTCTTTCTTTTTTTTTTTTTTTGTAAGTAACACTTTGATGCACTACTTTCTTATAAGTAAAAATATGAGATAAACACATAGCACCTTGGTATACTTAGACAAGCCATGCACCTTGATATACTTAGGCAAGCCATGCACCTTATGCACCATGCCGGTCAAAGGGAGATGCAGAAGATTGCAATTAAAACATAACATGAAGAAAAACAATAATAAAGAGATCATTACAAACTCTTGCTCAAAGTGTACAACCACTTCCTTTCAAGTCAAATTCTGACAACCCAGAAACTATCTTTCAAGTACAGAAAGGAGAATAAAAAAAGTACTAAATACAGGGTGAAAAGCTGAGAATGTCCAGAGCCCACAGCAAAATAATAATTGTACATCCGAAAATACCATCAACAATCAAAATGCCCTCCTGTGCACATGCCTTCAGCCATGTGATTATTGTTCAAACCTATACAAACTTTGTAATGATAGGAAAAATTAAGCACCCTCGCAGGTGGATATATGATTTAAAATTAGCCTCATAAGCATTTTGACGTAATTTAAAGACAGTGCACAGGTGTTTGTAACATGCTATGTGATGGCGGCAATAAAGAAGAGTTTAGCATACATCATCTCCAAAATGCTATGATCAGTAAATTTGCCTCGACGCGATCTTTGCTTCTCGAGAAGAACTAGATGCTAAGAGCCCACCCATTCATGGATCATAAAAGTGAGGTCAAAATAACATTAAGTGGCATCCTAACAGAACTTTGGTAGTTCATGAAACAGTTCGGCCATAGCAAATAGATGCAATATAAAGATTCTTTGCCCATTTCTCCTGCATAAACACCACGTGGAAATTCTAGATTCAGAAATGAAGGATGAACAGGAAGAAAATTGAAAAAAATGATAAATCTAAATAGTCCACCTTGACGTGTGTACTGGGAAAAGCAGAAGTTCGGAGAGTCTCTTGAGTTTCATCTGCAGGTTTTCTTCTAGGAACACTAAGAACCAAAGCAGTCTGGTCCCAAGTTGCTGCAGTTGATGTGATTCGGTAACCACTGTCCCACCTTCGATGAATACCTTCACTAGGATAGAGAAAATCTAGTTCCACAACCTGAAAAAATAGAAATTAAAATAGATTACATATTTTTTTCCTGTGCTACTACTGGGTATTCCAAATGAACAGATCCAGATAATTGAACAAAACCTGGTCAGAAAATCCAGCACCACGAGACATAATAATTGCCCATCTAGTCCCAGCAGTAGCCATGGCAGTAACATAAAACCCCTCCCTCCATTTTTTGTTGATCCACTTGAACGGAAATGAATCGCTGACTTTATAAGACTGCTGTAAGTACTGTGTCCCTAAATTCAATGAAGCAACAGAAGTTAAGATTGAAAGTCAAAACAATCTCTCAAAACCATCCATGCTTAAAGATGCTTGGACTAACCCTTTGACATCACAACTAATGAACTTCCATTATTAGCCCCTGCTATTGCACTGATGTAGTAATTCTTCTCCCATTGTTCCATGATCCATTCCTTCACATAATTAGAAGATAGACAAGAATAATCAGTCGACACAAACACTCCAAATTCTATAAACCCCAATATAAACATCTATATGGCATAGTGGAGGCACGAAAATGCAATGCAGTTAAACATGACCAATTTTATATCTGATAAAAACTGTTCTCGATGCAAATAAAAAAAACATGCAACCTTGTGAAGAAAACAGGGTGAGAGTTCGTGAACTTGAGCAGTAAATCCAGTGCCAGCATCCATGATAAGGGCCCAAAGGTTTGAACATGAAGCCACACTACTGATATATAATCCATCCTCATTTCCTTTCTCAATGTGTTGGGAGAGCCTTACATCTGCTACGTTATAGTGAAATCTCCAAAAAGAGAGGAAAACGTCAGCATCTGACCCTATTATGGCATACTTGACAAGCTAAATGGGTGACTTCAGAGACATACCTTTGCTTCATAGGCCGGCGAGCATTGTAAACACTAACCCATTGAGTTGCAGGCATCCCCATTCGAATCTTCTTCTTTGGTTGTTCATCATCTTCCTCCTCCATGGTCAATCGTCCTCTCTTATGTCCAACCTGACATATAAGCTTCAGCATAGAAAAGAAATACATGTTAGATGTATTTAGAAAAAAATGGTTTAGACAAAGGTTTATGTTTCATGCCTGAAAATTACACAGAACATCAAGTTTGTTCTATGGAGAATTCAGCTTATAATTTTTTTTATAAGTAGAATTCAGCTTATAAATTGGTCGATGTGTTTTCCAAAAATCTTCATTTCAGTTTTTTGACCTTGAACTGTCTACTGGAGTGAAGGAATTGGCTATCTTATGAGTTGTTTATGATGTCACCCAATTTGAAAACTAAAAGCCTAATTAGCAACCAACAAAAGACAGATATGTGGCTTTGAGAAAGAAACATACTTCCAAAGATTTCTACTTCAACATGCAGTCAATCATTAAACAAAGATGCAAGAATTTTTTTTTTTTTTTTAATTGGCACCGGGTGTCCAGAACTCAAAAATGCAAGAATGTTAAAAGTACCTTTTGAGCGCCGTCAGTGTTTATTGGCCTGATATCCGGATTTGGACCAACAATCCCATCAAAGAGGGAGATATACTTTGCATAGTTAGGTTCTTCATCAAACTTCAAATTTACCACAAACTCAACAAACTGTCGAAAAGGCTGAGGACAAAAGCAACACAGAGATTCTGGGGAAGTGGCCATTTTCTTCTTGCATACAAGGAATCCTTTATTGTCCCCCTAGAACAAACACAATGTTGGAAGGTCAAGCATAACTACATAAAAACCAAACCTCACTGAATTTTGAAAGTTTGGTACCTGATATCCTTGCCATGGCAATCGGCCACGGAGAAGAAAAACAAGAGTGTAAGCAAGAGATTCTAAGTCATCTCTCCTGCTACCAGTTCTACCAAGATGAGCATGCACACTAGCATACCGGACAGTTCCCCTGGACACGTTATCGCATGCCAATGAGGAATCTAAGAACCACAGAAAGGAAATTCAAGCAGACTTTTGGTTAAATACACGGTTAAATTTTACCTGAAAACATCTGGACGTTGATCATACTCAACATGCAATCCAGTTGCACTGTCTCGCCACTTGGTGGCTGTAAGGTCAAGACATACACAGAATAAGAAGGTATGGAATACTTCTTCATTGTCGGGTAACAACATGCTGCGGGAAGGAAAAGGTATTTCAAAAGTTTACCTAATCCAAGGTCGACAAGAAATAGCTTTTTTTCTTCAGGAGTCACAGGAGGACCAAGCAAAAAATTCTCAGGTTTCACATCCCCGTGCACATATCTGCCAACAATATCAGCCACAACATAATAACCCCATAAAAATTTTTTTGATAAGCCCCCATAAAAATTGCAATGATTAGAAACCATTCAAATGCTAAACCATTATTTTCATGGACTAGCTAGCACAATTACATGCAATAACTCTGGAATACTGCGTCATACTATTGAACACAAAGGTCGATGGGTCCAAGGAAGAGAACAACGCTCTTCAACCACGGCACCCACAAGTACCTAGATATTCTGTACCAGACCTCCATCAGATGCTATAAAGAGTTTCCAACAAAAAAATAGGGTGTAAGGTTGTTGTGGAGATTGATGCCCCTACATACCATAATCATATTATCTAAAAAAGAAAAACTAGCATAAAAATTACGTGTAATCTGTTGAAAAATATATCACATATATCTGTAAAGAAACAGAAAGTCCAAATTGCAATAAAAGTCTCACCCCCTAGAGTGCATCTTCTCTAATATGGAGATGGCCTCAATGGCAATGCAGGCAACCATGTCAATAGACATCCTGTAGTTAAAAGATATAAGGAAACATCAAATGGGTAAAATCGATCGCACGAACATACAAAAGTATTGATTTGAAAAAGAAGCTTACGTGTGTGAGTTATTATTCCAAACATCCCACAAACTTGGCCCAAGCATATCCATGACCTGTGAACAAGATAGAGTTATCTTACAGTTTGAAACAAAAAAAGAGATAATAAACTACGATTTCATTAACATGAGATCAGAGGGAACATATCAAAGTGAATAACACATACCATGACATAGTAGTCACCTTGCCGGCCCTTATAATGAACTCGTGGAACACCATGACTGCCACCAAGTGCACTGCACAGTAATAATTAAGAGTGCCAGTTGAACCAATACATATAGTAAGAGTTCAAAGTGAGAAAGCAATGCACCAAAAAATATAATACAGGCATTGATAGGGGCCTCACTTGTAAACTTGCCACTCATACGGCGGTCCATAATTACATCCTTTACTACTCCTATGCTCAAATTTTAAAGCTACCTGAAAATTTAGAATGATCATTCAGACAGGTTAACATCGAAATTATTATCCAACATAATTACTAAGTGAGAACATACATCATATAACAAATACGCGATACCTCAACAGCTCCAGGCCCAGTTCTTTCGTTTACACTGGTAGTACCAACACGTCGACCAACATACACTTGTCCAAATCCTCCTTTACCCAGTTTTCTGCCTATTTTGTACATCGGGGAACCACCAACTTGTACCTGTTGTAGAGAAACCATATAACAAAATGAGTATCATGAATGCATAAGAACACTGTATTTCAAGTCATAACTAGCCCACTGTTATCATCATTGTGTTCTCACTGATCGGTTTATTAGTTTAATATAGTTCAAGCGAATGCAATCATCAAGAGAGGGAGCTAAGAAGAATGACTGTAGAAAAAAGAACCAAAAAAAAAAAGCAAGTTAAAGAATAAGATTAAAACACTGCTTCCTTCACTACATCTTCCTAGCAACTAAATTGTGAGAGAACCCAAAAACCCAAATCAATGAAAAAGGTGCTAAGAAATATCAGCTTTCATGACGCAGAGCTCGCCTCAATAGCGAATCCAAAAACTAAATGTTTGTCCAATCTTTTCATCGATGAAAAAAAAGGCTATGAAATAATAGCTTTAACGACGCAGAGCTGAGCTCGCCTAAAGAGAGAATCCAGAAACCTAAATGTTTCCCCCTTTTTTCATTGATGAGAAAAGGGCTGTGAAATTTTAGGTTTCATGACATAGAGATGAGCTCGCCTCACTCATCAAACCCCCTAATTATAATGCGACCAACACCGAACATCGACAGGATTTCTGATATGGAACAACAGGAAGACAAAAAGCCCACAAACAAAAGTCTCGTTCCTCCCCTTTTACTCAGCTTTTTCATCACCCCAACAGTAAAACCAAAGAGTAAATAAAAATAGTTACGATCCCACGTCGACTAAGTATGGGACTAATTGGTGGTTTATAAGCCCTAGGCACCCTTTTCTTGTAAACCGATTTTTAAAGGTGAGTTCTGCCTAATAGATTCATAACAAATGGAATCAGAGTCACTCCACATAAGCCGTCCATATTGGCACGGTTACAATCTTGCAGCACGGAAGTGATGCTGGCATAGCAGTGTTCGTCTAGGGTTAGGAAAGACCTAGTGCAGAGCTAGTCCACGTGAGCACGGGACTGCCGTGGACGTCGGCTGCAGAGAGTGGTGGTTGTTACGAATCCACATCGACTAAGTATGAAATTGAATGATAGTTTATAATCACCTACACACCGTTTCTTTATAAGCCGGTTTTCAAATATTTGTTCTACTTAGTGGGTTCGCAACAAAAAGGCACAGACTAAGCACGAAATCGAGAGAGAGAGAGAGAAAGACCTTCTCGGGAAGAGGCGCAGTGCTGCCCTCGTCCTCGGCTGCGGGCCCCTTATCGCCGCTCCGTCCGCCGCCGCTACCGTACTCATCCATGGCTCTTTCCTCGACGCCCCCTCTAAACACCCTAATCCCTTCCTCTTCTCCTCTCTCTACTTTCTTGCCCTTCGACGACCTCGTTTTGATGACCTTGTGGCCTCTCTTCGTCACAATATTCCTCTCAGCAACGCCGATCGAGTTCTTATTACTCGTCCGGTTCTGCCCGGCTGCCTTTCTCTGGCGACCTCGTACAGTTAAAAGAAGATCCTGACTGTTGTGGACTACTGGTTGCGGGGTAATCGGATTCGGGACAGGGTTGTTGAATGCCCGGTTCCTGCGTGATCGGCTACGCAGATCAGGCATCGTGGGGACGAAGGTCCATGAAGAAGGGGAGTCCTTGGAGGTGGTGATGCGCTGGTAGAAGATTCATAAAGCTTCTAGAGTCGGGTTCGAACTTAATCTGAGTTTGAATTGTATTCACAGAGGGCTGGAATGTGTGCCCAATAGACAAAAGAGATAACCGAACCAAATGGGATATTGTGCGAGACAAAATGATTTTTTATAAAATTTGATATTTAAATAAAATATTGTTAAAATATTTTTTTAATATTATTATTATTTAAAAATTTAAAAATTTTAAATTATCTATTGTATTTTATGTATGAATTTATAAAAATTATAATGATGAGATAAGATAAAATGAGTTGAGATAATTTTGATATCAAAACCTAGCCTAAATTCGATCAGAGTGAGCGAGGGAATTTGGAGATCTGTGGAGGGAAATTAAAACAATCACAGATTTTCTATTTCTTTGTCCATGGAGATTGAAAAACAAAGAGAAATGATCACATTTTTATTAGAAATATTCTACACAATCTCCCTCACTATAGCACAACCTCCACACACCTGACGTGGCGAACCAGTTTGGTTGACCACATCACGGTTGGCTTTCTCCCCTTGCCTCACTCGACTAGACTTTCTCCCCCTCCTCAGTTCCCTTTCTCTCTCCTCACATTCCTTTCTCCCCCCTCCCGAAAGCCAGATCTATTTCTCCCCCTCCTTCACATCCCTTTCTTCCCCTCCCGAAAGCCCTCACTTGAGTCACCTCCCTTCTTCCAACGTCCTCGCCCCAGCGAAAACCCCTCCCAAAAACCATCACCCATCGCGAACCATCACCCTCATTTTCTTCCCCTCCCGAAAACCAAGCGAACACCACCTCACGCTGAGATCCCCCAAACCCGCTATTCTCTTAGCCCTGAAAGGCTACAAGAAAAAATTATCTTCTTCCTCACCCAAACATTCACTCACCCAGGAAACCCGAGAAAAAATTCGACCCCTCACACAAAGAATTTCTTCTGACCTCTCTCTCCTTCTCTCGTGGATCATTGGTTGAGTGATTTTACAAAGTCCTCTCACAAAATCCTGACAAAAATTGACATTTTTTCACAAAACCCTCACACAAAGTACCTACTGCTTTCGACTTTAAATTGGCGTTTCTTTCTTCCCATGGGGGCACTATCTAGCATTGTTAGAGCACTTTGGAGGAATCAAATATTTCTCTGTGAGTTATCATTTCTCTATTTTCTTCACTTAAGAGTTCTTGTTTTTCTTTTTTTTTATCCTTTCTTCACTTCAGATGCTTTTTGTTGGATTGCCTTTTTTTCTGGTAAAGAAAGAAGTTAAGAAGAGAGGTCCTTGGGAAGCTCCTTTTGTTAAGTAATGTTAGAAGTAGTACAAGTTTTATATTTTACATAAACTTTATATTTCGATGAATCACCAATTAAAAACTCGATCCCTCACCCACAAAATGCAAACAAAGAATATCGTTTCTTTGCTACATATTTCATTTTCTTGGTGAGGAGGAGTTTGAGTTTGATGTTCAAGTGCTCTTAAACATTTCTTGATTATATTGGCTTCAAATAAAGTTTTTTTTTTTACTTTCATCTTGTTTCTTTTCTCTTTTCCCTTTTCTTGATTAGATTGTATTTTGGGAAAAAAAATTGTGTTGTTGAGTAGATGATTCTGAAGTTATTGCCATTAATATTGATATGGGATTCAAAATTTTCAACGTAATATTGGAATTTGGTTCGTTTTAGCCTTTTCTTTATTTTAAATTTTATTTTTTCTTTGAATTTTTTTCCTTGATTTTTCATTGGTAGATAGTTAACAACGATGCTCATTTGATCAATTTATTTTCTTTTTCTTGTTAAAAAAGAATAGCTTTACTCTCAATCCCCTTATTGCCTCCAAATAGAAGGATCAATTTCTTTCATATCACTTATTAATACGTTTGGTTGCTAATAAAATAGAATCTCTCAAAGAAAAAAGAGTTGTACTGGTGTTGTTGTATTAAACTTCATGTGTATTTGATAGGGATGGGACACAAGGATAATGTCCATATGGAGCTATTATTTGGACTACAGGTATTGTTAGAACATGTTTTTGTTTGTTACTATAAATTTAATCCAGTCTCTCATATATGTTTCTCTATTTTTTCTATAGAAATAATGATGGATATCCAAAAATGGGATTGGACAGCACTTTGGACACTTGCAAGACTGAAGATTTATGGAAATAGCTGCTGCCAAATAATGGCTTTAGTCGCTAGTGGTTGTCTTTGTTGTTGTATTTGTTTACACTCAAGTTAGAGAAGTACAATACATTCTTGTTTCATTTTGAAAATTGAACTGGTGTATTTCCTTCCATAGTTGTATGTTGAGATGTAAATGTTAATTAATACTTTTGAAGTAGGGAGTATGTTATTTATATGCAATGGAATAAGGTGCTACTTGGACAGTCCAAACTATATTTTGTTACAATTAAATGAGAGATTTGAATGAGGTTCTGATTAATATGCAATGGAATGAGGTTTTGTGGACTTTATTTATATGCAATGAAATGAGGTTCTGAATCTTCTGATTAATGGATTTGAATGAAATGAGGGATGTAACTAGGGGACAAATCCGTGACACATTTTTCTTATTTTTTGATACATGTGACAAGTTGTCTCTTTTTATTTGGTCAGATTCATTGATATTGATCAAATTCTAGATAGCTAGTCTTATCATATGGTTGCCAACTGCTCATTGGCATCCCATACCTAAGCATCATTGGCATCCCATACCTAAGCATGATGCATTCCAAAAATCGTGAACAATAAGATGCACTCCTTGTTGCATTTCACAATAGAACAAAAAATATTTACAAAGTTCAATGAAGTCCTATTTTTTTACACTTAAAAAAAAATAGTACCCCTTTTACATATTAGATTACCCTTTTACATATCATGATTTACACTTCTTCAAAATATTACACTTGAAGAAAATTCTTTAGCAGTGCAAGAGAATGGTTTTCGAGTATGGACCTCTGATCCTAGCTAATGCAGAGAAATTTCTAGAAACAACAGACATATGCACCGTTCTTCGTGCCTGCAATTCACCTGCAACTAGTATCAATAAAGCATCACATGTGGCAAAGATATCCTTGCTATCTGATTCTTAATTATAGCAGAAAAACCTAGTGGAATGAAAATGTGTGAGCATACGCTATATTATACTCATTCATCGCATGTGTGCATAATAATGTAGTGTCATTGTGATCCTATGTTGTATAATATGTGATATGTGCTCCAAATCTAATACTTTCTCGAAAATGACTCTGAAAATGTATATAGTGTAGTTATTGGATTTCCCCTTTCTTGCCTACTATATAATGGGAAACATGATGGCCTTTGTTCCTAGTTCTGGAAACACAAGCATGCCGATACTCACTTAGAAACACAGTATCTTATGCCACTTAATGAAAAATAGGCACTTGCATGATGTACTTGAGGGAAATTCTGGAAAAAACTTTTTTTCCACACTAACTAACAGCAATATAAATGCTAACTGAACAAGTCTAACTAACAGCAATATAAATGCACGGCCATCTAATATAGTTCAACCCATTTACGTACATAACAATGCAAATGTCCTTGTCTATGAATGATGTTTTCATTTTTTTTTTTTGAAAAATCATGAATATTTCAAAAGAGTCTCTTTCAGGAAGCTTTTATTATAAATTATTGACCTCTTCCAAATATAGTTGAATGTATGATATATAGCAACCTATATAACTAAATGAATATTGCAGAATTTTTGAATTTTTAATTAGAAATAACCAATAAATATGTCACGACATAAAACAATCCAGCCCGACATTACTACTCGGTAAAGCTTCAAAACAGAGGCTAAACTCTTCAAACTGTTATCAAAACTCGATAGATTCAAGTTATGTACATATCACAACACCTAAACACGTCCTACGCACGGTTCAAATCTAGACCGATCGTCACCTTCAGACTTGCTAGGGGAAGAACAATATCGATGATGGGGAGGAAATTATGGATCCCACTAAGGTATAAAAAGCTTCTCTACTTCTGCTTTACTTGTAGATGTATAGTACATGGGAAGGGTATATATGAGAAAAAAGAGATTGATGGTGGGGAACAATTTGGTGTGTGGCTCAAAGCAGTGGGAAGAGAGAATATGAGTGGGGTATATTCAAAACAGAATAATGAGGAAAGAGGGAGGAATGTAGGGTGGAAAGATCCCATTATGGCAAGGAAGAGAGAGGAGGAGATCATTGATGCTGACGAGGGAAATGCGAGGGAGGTGTCGGATGGGAAAAATCAAAAGGTAGGGAAAGAGGATGTTGATTCTGAGAGATCTGATGAGCAAGTCAATTTTGGGGTGAAAGTTGGAGAAAATGAAAAGGAAGTTAATCCTATCAAGGGTATTGATGATGTGGCAGTGGTGGACAATATTGAGGAATACTTAGTTGATGGGAAGAATATAGCGGATATAGTGACAGTGAATGAGGTGGGGAAGAGAAAGGGTCTTTGGAAAAAGAGAGTTAGGGAAGTGGGGAGTAAGGTAAAGAAGAGTGAACTGAGTAATCAAGGGAAAAAAATGAAAGGGATCACAGAGAAAGGGAGAGAGGAAATTAAGAAGGGGAAATAAAGGAAAAAACATTGTTTTGAGAGTGGGGATGAGTCAACAAATGGGAGGGTGGTGGCTGTTGAACACCCCCACCTGCTACAATGAAAACACTTAGTTGAAACTGCCAAGGGCTTGGGAACCCTTGGACAGTTCAAGACATTTACCATATGGTGGAGGATAAGAAGCCCAACATAGTTTTCTTAATGAAAACTAAGATGAATAAAAGAAAATGTGAAAGAATGAAAAAAAAAGGCTGAAGTGTGATGGTTTTTTTGTAGTGGAACCTGTTGGAAGAAATGATGGATTGATAATGTTTTAGGATCATAATGTAATTGTTGAAGTGGCCAACTATTCCCAAAGGCACATTAGCATGTGGGTCACACATGAGAGTGGGAAGAAAAGATTGATGTTGACAGGTAATTATGGGGAACCGGATGTTAGTAAGAGAGTTGCTTCATGGAATTTTTTCTCATCTCTCAAACCTGATGGGAATGTAGGGTGGTGTGTAATTGCGGATTTTAATGAAGTTGTGTCACATGATGAGAAAGTAGGAAGGAGGCAAAGACAATAGAGTCAAATGGCAGCATTCAAAGCTGTCCTGGAAGATGGAGGACTTTATGATTTGGGGTGGAAATGTGATAAGTACATGTGAAATAATAAGCATATAGATGAAACTTTCACCAAAGAAAGGCTTGATAAGGCAGTTGTGAACTCACGATGGAAAAACTTATTTTAGGAAGGTTGGGTGGAGGTTATGGAAGCTAGATGCTCTGATCATAGGCCATTGTTGTACATGAGTCAATTCTTTCAAAGGGAGGGAAGAAGACGGGTTTTTAGATACGAGGCCAGTTGAGCTTTAGAGGAGGACTGTGCTGAGGTTCTAAAAAGGGTATGGCACAAGGGAGATGTAAGGGTAGGGGGTCTCCAACCTGAAAAATAACCTTGAAGATAGTAAGAAGACATTACTCAGATGGTGCAAACAGAATAGAGCAAGGAATGTAAGAGATTTGGAAGAAAAAACAAAACTGTTGAAGAGCCAATAGGAGAAGGAAAATTGTAACAATGTGGAAGAAATAATAATGATTCAAAGGGAGGTGGGGACTTTTTTAGAAAAGGAAGACTTAATGTGGAGACAAAGGGCAAAGCATAATTGGTATCAGCTAAGGGATAAAAATACTAAATTCCTCCATAGATGTTTCTACCAAAGGAGAGCCAAAAACAAGATATGTGAGGTAAATGATGAACAAGGCAGAAGCTGGTCGAAAAAAGAGGATGTGGAGAGAGCTTTTAATGCCTATTTTGGAAACGTTTTTACCTCTACCAAGCCAGGGTAGGCAGAAATTGACCAGTGTTTGCTAAAAATGGAGCCTCGTGTCACTATGGAGATGAATGGAGGGCTTTCCAAGCCTTTCAACAGAGTGGAGATTGAAGAAGCCATCAATCAGATTGCTCCTTTGAAGTCCCCTGGACCAAATGAATTTGGTGCATGTTTCTACCAAAAGCATTGGAACATTATTGGTGATGAAGTCTGCAAGGCTGTACTTTCTTGACTAAATGGTATTCTCTTTGATCCCTCTATTAATCATACTTTTATTGCCCTAATTCCTAAAGTGGAAAGTCCTTCTAGGGTCAGTAAATATAGGCCCATTAGCTTGTGTAACGTGGCCTATAAGATCATGTCTATAGTGCTGGCCAATAGAATGAAAACAAATTTAGATGTTATCATTTCTCCCAACCAGAGTGCTTTCATTCCTGAGAGATTGATAACTGATAACATTATGGTTACTTATGAGTTGTTACACTTGATGAAGGCAAGAAAAAAAGGGAGAGTAGGTAGTATAGCTATTAAACTTGATATGTCAAAAGCTTATGATAGGATATAATGATTTTTTCTTGAGTCGGTCATGAAAAAGTTGGGCTTCTATTCTCGATGGGTTGAGATGGTTTTGAGGTGTGTTAGCTCAGTAACTTACTCAGTTCTTGTCAATGGTTAGCCTGGTCCTGTATTTTTTCCCTCAAGAAGGGAGACCCACTATCTCATCTTTTTATTCTCTGTGTTGAAAGTTTATCTACTCTCCTCAATTTTTCTGACATATAATGGGATACAAGGGGGTGAATGTGGCCAGGGGAGGTTGTAGAGTGAATCATTTGCTATTTGCAGATGATTGTTTGCTATTTTGGAGGGCCAAAGTGAAGGAATGGAAGAAGATTCAATCAATGTTGCAGGTTTATGAGGCTGCTTCTGGGCAAGTCCTGAATCAAGAAAAAATAAACATTTTCTATAGCTCAAATACCAGCTTGATTGACAAGAATAAGATAAGGGATGCTAGTGGGTTAGTGATGGTTGGATCTTATGAAAAGTATCTGGGGCTGCCCCTATGGTGGGAAGATCCAAGTATCAAATATTCAGAGGGTTAAAGGAAAGAGTATGGAGGAAGGTCAACAATTGGAAGAATTCATTTTTGTCGGCAGCAGGAAAGGAAGTGCTTATGAAGGCAATGTTACAAGTTGTTCCAACCTATGCAATGAGTGTCTTTTTGCTTCCAAAAAAGCTTTGCAAGGACCTGGACAGTATACTAGCTAAGTTTTGGTGGGATAATCAGAATACCAACAAAGGGGTTCACTGGTGTAGCTTGGAGAGACTGGGGCAATAGAAGCAGAAAGAAGGTCTTGATTTCAGGAATGTGGAGTGTTTTAATCTGGTTAGTGCATAATCCTAACAGTTTAGTAGCTCGAATCTTTAAACAAAAGTATTTTAGAGATTCTTCATTTTTACATGCTAAGTTGGGTGGCATACCCTCTTTGATTTGGAAGAGTGTGTGTAACGCATTAGAACTCTTAAAAGAAGGGATGAGATGGAGGGTGGGGGATGGAAAAAATATAAAAATATAGGGGGACAAATGGCTTACAACCCCATCTTCCTTTTGTGTATATGCTCCTGTTTCAAGACTAAATGAGAATGCAAGGGTGGAGGAACTAATTGTGTAGGACAATAGAGAATGGAATGAGATATTAATAAGGGAGATATTTGGGTTGGATGAAGTGGAACAAATCCTGAGTTTGCCCCTGAGTAAACTGAACTCTGGTGATAAAATGGTGTAGGGAGCATTTAAGAATGGTCTATTTTTGGTGAAAAGTGCACACTACCTGGAAATGGAGAGAAATAAGAGAATAAGAGGGGAAACTTCGAAGGAGTATGATGATGATCAAAGGTGGGTCAGGATTTGGGAGCTGCATATACCAGAAAAAACAAAACTGTTTTTATGGAAAACTGGAAACAATTTCCTTGCCATAAGGAGAAATTTGATGTCTAAGAAGCTAGTGGATAGTGACTTATGCCCCATTTGTAAACATGAGGTGGAATCTACCATGCATGTGCTTTGGCAGTGTTCTGCTGCGAATGATGTGTGGATAGTCTTTGTTCAGAACTCAAAAATGGAGAATTGCAGAAGACAACTTGCTGACCACAAAGGAAATGGAGGAGGTAGCTATGATTATGAGGGGATTATGGCTAAGAAGAAATCAGTTTATTTTTTAAAACAATTTCAAAAATCCTGGACAAGTGGTTAGGATAGCAAGGGATGAAATAAGGGATTCTTAGGTAGCTCAGAATATGGATTTAAACAAGGCATCAAGCAACCCTATAGATAAGCAACGAAGGTGGAAGACTACAAGTGAGGGATATGTAAAGGCTAATTGGGATGCAACTATCAACCTGAAACAAAGAAAAATGGGGATATGAGTAGTTATAAGGGATGAATGTGGAGAAGTTCGAACAGCCAGTTGTGATCAGAAGAAGTATGTGCAGCAACCAGCTATAGCAGAATGTATGGCTCTTTGGAAAGCTATGGGCTGGGCAGAGATCTTGGTTTCAATAGAGTGATATTTGAAGGTGATGCATATACTATTGTGAAGGCTGTAAATCAGGAGAATGAGGACTACCTTGCTTGTGGAAGCATAGTTCAAGATGCAAAACAAATGCCGCAACAGTATAGAAAATGGAAGGTGCAATTTGTCAACATAACTCGAATGAAGTGACTCACATGTTAGCAAAGATGGCTATTAGGTTAGAGTCTGAGAAAATTTGGATGGAAGATATACCAAGTTGTATTTCAGAAAGTATAGAAAAGGATAAGGAATGTATGAAAAATGTTGATTACAGATAAATACAAATTGTTTGTTTGATTCAAAATAATAATAATAATAATAATTGTTGCAGGGTATTGCCGGATTGATGCAACATTTTTAGATGCGGTGAAAAAGCATCGCGCAACGAGGCTACCTTTTGGTTACCATAAAAAGGGATCTGAGAAATGGTTTACACTTGAGCTAAACCAATTCTCTACACTTAACTTCAACTATTCATCCATCTAAACTTATTTTATTCTTTGTAACAAAAATTCAACTATTAAAAGTCACGAAATAGTTTGCTTGGGGTTATGTTACTCAGAGTATGTCTGTGGTAGGTCAATTGGTTACCACAAAAAGGGATCTGAGAAATGGTTTCACATGAACAATTTTTTCTTCTAGGTGGAGTTTGGTGAATGAAACATCAGGATTAGGATAGAATGGTGAAGGGATATGAGCTTGCATGTGGTGGTTAGCAGGCAAAGAAATAATTTAGACTTGCATCCAATAATGTATCCAGGATAGATTTGCATGGATTACCCTTAGTGTATTTGTGTACATGTGATCAATGGCACTGTGAGATGAGTAATCCCCTAGACTTGGGTTGAACTGAACGGGTTTGGCCCAGGTTGCTTGAGTAACATAGGCCGAGACTAGACCGAAGAGGGCTAGGCTGACCCAGAAGGCCCATAGTGAGAAAAGGTAGAAGACGCGCCTTGCCTGGGGCCCGGTCAAAAGTATGGATTGCTTTTGACCACCCATGATCAAGGCGCAAGGGTCAAATTGAGGTGTTAGGAAGGACCCTAACACCTAGGCGCTGAAAGTAGCATAGACGGAAGCACCAACAACTCAGAAGCAGGCTGTCAGGGACAACCCCTACGCTCGAGTACTGACGGCGAGCTCAGACCATGGCCTCACTGCATTAAATGGAAGACAACACCAAGCACAACACGGCCTGGATTAAGGTGTTAGTGGTCGCCACGATAAGGCGTGGGGCCCTGCCACCTGACGTGGCTAAAAGGTATGAGCGACACCTCCTCGAATACGTGAGATAAAAAATAGAATACATGAACGAAACTAGTTGAGTGTAGTGAGATAAGTATCATAGGAGTATTGGAGAGTTTTATTTTGAAAACTTGGTAATTTTTCTTGGGTCAGTATTGTTGGAAACTTGCTGATTTTATTAAACTTTGTGGAGTCTTTATTATTATTAAATGTGTTAGAGGATTTCATTGATGTTATTCATTGTGGAAGTATGTATAATTTTATTAAAGGAGTTTTACAAGTTGTGGAGTTGTTTTCCTTGTGATGTTTTGGAGTCTAGATAAACTATTTCGATGTTATTTCATGTGTCAGAAAATAACTCTAATCCTCAAAATAAGGGGCATTATATGGTATGGGAGACTAATCAAATACTGTGCAGAATAGAGTGAGGAATTTTGCCAAGTTGGGCAAAAGAGAGAATAAAAAGAAAAGACAAAAAATGTTTGGTTTTCAATAATAAAAGAAAATAAAATTGAGTTCCATTACAAGTCGGATTAATTGAAAAGTAATAATTACGCACAACACAATAAAGTGTGCAGTTTACAATAAAGTGGGATCTATTATACTGCTTAAGTTACATTATATGATAAGCTTGCTTTCAAAAGAAGGAAAAAAAAAAGTTTATAGTTTTCTTTAATCCCAATAATTCCCTATCGCTAGAGGTTGGAATGAATGGTGGGATTTTGTCAAATTGGGCCAAGGGTCAGAACTGATCAACTTTTAATTTATTATAATAATATTTTATTTAATTTTTAACAAAATATTTCATCTCATCTTATCCAATCTCAGAATTGCATGATCAAACGAGTCTGAATCAATACAACTTATACTGCCGTTTTCCGTTTTTTAAATCTCTCACGCAAAAAAATATTGTGTACGTGAATGAATGTATTATGCATGTGATGCATGTTTCCCATACCTTCGTTTCGGCCCCCATCGTCATCGCTGAGGTTTGAAATTGCAGTGGAAGAAAACCTAGCTAGCTACTGCATGTCCTAGTTCCAAGCTGCGGTGCAATTTGCACATTAAAGGAAAAGCAATGGAAAAGCAGCCCGAGCATTCACTTAAATAAATGTCTTTTCATTTTTAAATTTAATTAATAGCATCATATTTGAACCATATTAAATTAGTCAAATTAATTTTATTTAAAATATGAGTTACAGTAATGCAATCATTCTTTTTATATTTAAAAAATAATGTAGCAAGTCTAAATATCTTTTTTTATTATATTTCAAGATTATTATATTATAGATATGTGATTTTTATGGATTGTACATATATAATTTTTATTTACATATGAGATTTTACCATCTATATACATATGAGATTGTTATATTATAGATTGTTTGATAGTGAAAATGAAAATGAATATAATTATTAGAGGTTATCGAAAATTATGAAAATAAAATTAAAAATTAATTAAAAAATAAAAATTATAATTATTATTATTTTGAAAATGAGGACGGCATCTTCGGTGTTTATTGGAGCCCTGGCAGAGGAAAACCGTAGTTATAAGGACATTATCAATAAAATAAAATCAATAATTACAAGTTGAAAACAAACTAACACAGCCTATGACTTAAAACACTCTTAAATAAGTAAGACTCATCGTATCCGTTTCAAACAAACCTTTTAAAAAATGTGGAATATCATTGCAATTATTCCATGTGCAGCTACATCCCTCTGCTCCCATGCGCGTCAAAAAATCTGTCGGCGAATTACCTTGCCTATAGACTTGATAAATAGAGTAGTTCAACCCCAACAAAAGATCTAAGATATCCTCCCAATAGTCTTCAAAGTACCAACGACCACATCTTGCTTTTTCCACCCACTAAATCATAAGCATAGAGTCCATCTTCAGGTCTACATTAACTAAGCCTAACATTTTCAATAACCGCAAATCATGTAATAAGCCCATTCCTTTAGCAAAGGTATTTATACCATGTCCAATATGCACTGCAAAGGCAGAATCATATCACCATTTGAGCTTCTAATCACCCCCAGCACACGCTCTCCCTAGGTTTCTTAAAAAATATCATCTACATTCATTTTTAATTTCCCTTCCATCATTCTTTCCATATAACATTACCCTTGGGTGTGTATTTATATATATATATATATATATATACATACATACACACACATATATAGATCAGCCGCTCCACAACGATTTGATGTATAGAAAGAACTGTCATAATTGGGGTTTGGCTTGGCTTGTCCAGTTTGGTTTGCTAGATAAGATGAAACTAGTCTGTACGGATGAAATAGTTTTGTCTATCCAAACAGTTAATTTTACATATCTATTTCGTTTCTAAGTTTTCAAACCCATATCATTACTTTCTGACATAAACAGTAAAAAAAATTTCTTTATCATTAGTGGAACCCACCCCTTTATCAAAGAGTGATTCTACACTCACACATGGGATTGTGATCCTGACCAGTGTGTTTTTTTTTTTTTGCTTTTTTCATGCATTTTTTTATCATTTTTAAATATATATATTTTAAAATTTTACAACATCAATAAAAAGTACTTATTTATTCATTAAGTAAAAAAAAATCAGTTGGGATCGAGCCCAGTTGGGAATACCTAGTTGTGGTTTTAATATTTTCCTTTATCAAATTTTAAAAAATCAAAATTATCTCATTTTATCTCACTATTTAAATATAAACCTTTTTACAAATTATCTAATCTCATTAACTTAAAAAATTATATTATTATTTAAAATATATCATCTCATGATCTCATCTTAATTGTATATTCAATAATGTAGGTCATGTTCATAATTTTGACTGTCATGATTGAGTTTGGTCCCAATTCCCCAATCCCCATAGACTTCGAGCATCTCAACCAAACCTGGGATCGCTTCAAAATCTCACTTTTGCACGTGAGTTTCACACGTGGAATGCCTCCCCTAACTTTGGGGTTCGAAAGCTTTGGATATGTATGGACCGGACCACCTTAATTAATTTGTCAAAAGTGCGTGTGAATGTTCAAGTCATTTCATTGGATAATTGCAATCCCATTCAAATCGGGGCCCATGATGAAAATGACAAGGGTATGGACTGAACTGTGGCTCGGCCTCAACCTTTGATTGATTGATAATCCATGTTGGACTTGCATCACCAAATGATCAATCTGGACGGCCCTGAAATCTTGATGATCATCATACTTTCAGTTCAGGAGCATTATATACCGAAGCTAGAGATTGAACTTGAAAGATTTTGGAGAATTTAATTGAATAAATCAATCCCTATTTAATACTTCATATCTCATTTTTTATGAAAAATATTCTCATATCTTATAAAAAACACTTTATATATTATAAAAAAATTATAAATATTAAATATAAGAGTAAATAGAGACTGATGCATAATAAATCACTTAATTAAATCGTGCATAGCAATTTGATGCATTAGTGCAATCTTAGTGGACCCTTGCGCCCGACATTTATAGATTCGATCGGGTGCATATATATTGGAATATTTTTATTCTTTTGAAAAATAAAAATACATTCATGCTTACCCTCGTTCCCATTAATAGTACTTAATTAATTTAAGCATTATTAAAGTACTTTTTGGGTAAGTGATTGAAGTACTGGACCACTAACTGATTAATTAGAACATTAATAAGCAAGCCCTACAGATTTCAAAAGAGACAGGCAACCCTTCTTTAAGGGAAACTGGTCGGCTACAGTACTACGTCATGCATACGTATATAATTAATTGAGGGAATATATAAAGTCATGATTCAAACAATTTAATGGATGAAAAAGGGTCTTAATTAAATAAAAACAAAAATAATAAAATTGTATATATATAACATCATGTTCAGAATGATCAAAAGTGCGACATTGATTAGTACGAGTACAAATGAAGCACTACTAATCCTCGTTTAGCTCTTTACAGCCTAGCTATATTAATTAATGGCATGCATGTATATATATCAACTTTCAATGTTATCTAGTAGAAATTAATGGCCAGAGCTGAACTGAGTGATCAGCTGTAATTGATCAAATATATTGCCATATATATATATATTATTGCATCAAAATTATTTATTTATAGTCAGTTATTTTCTGTTAAAATAATTATTTTTTATTAAAACGAGTATATTTTCGTCATATTTAGTTATCTTTATCATCGTAAATAAATCGTCATAAATACTCATTTTTTTGTTGTATATATATAAGTCCCGAAGCATGATTAACAATCAAACTTTAATTGATCACATCTTAGATACAAAAAACATAAGAAAGAAGAAAAGGAGCGATTTAAATTATCTTTACATACATCTTATAGACAAAATAAGAATTAATTAAGGGAATTGCTCGAAACCAGGCAGGTGAACTGGCAAAAATAGTCAAATCAGTGGTTTAAAGTTTAAACGCTTATTGTAAATTTGATATTTTATGATCCCTTGCATGCAACATACTTCTAAAGCATGGTTCTCTCCTCCTCAATTCAAATGGTAGTTCTACCCTCTTTATATTTCTCAGCTAATCTTGGTGAAATAGATTCTTCTTCATTTTGGAATCCTTCAATTAAATATTGATGGCGCTTCCAAAGACAACCCTAATTCTTCTGGCTGTGGTGGTATCCTTAGATCCTCTAATTGCTTCATTATTGTTGATTTTTCTTTTTTTTTTTGGGCTTTGATACTAATACTATTGTAGAATTATCAGTTCTGAAATTTAGTCTTACTATGTGTTATCAGTTAAGTATTTATAAACGAATTATTGAATCAGATTCTCTCCTTGATGTAAAGTAGTTTAATACTAAATCTCAACCCCTGTAATGTTTTGATATTTGGGATGATATTTTATAGTTCAAGCAATATTTTCTTTTTAGTCTCAAACATGTTTATAGAGAGGGCAATGACATTTTAGCGGATAGTCTCGTCTCATCTGGAGCCTGGGCAACACAGTAAGTTTCTCTTCTCTAGTTCAATTGTCTAAGCATATGCTTGGTTTGCATGCTTTGGATCATGCAAGTGTTCCTGGCTTTCAGCATTGACTCTAGTTCTTTATTTCTTTATGGATCCTTTGTAATCTTCTTTTATTAATTTTCTTATTTCATTTTCTTTAGGAGCTTGGTTTTCGGATTTGATTGTAATCCCATGCTCTCTTTGTATACAGTATTTTTTTATCATAAGTGAGGGTTATTAATAAAATTGAGATTTCATCATCTTCATTTATCCCTAAATTATAATCACATACATGACTAATGCATGTTTCTTATAATTAGGGCCGGGCCGTCAAAATTGCAAAAAAAAAAAAAAAAATCTATATTTCAATAATTGAGTGTTGATTAAATTGGTCATTAATTACTAAAGAAGACTAGGAGCTAGAGTTGGTACAACTCGATCGAGCCAATTATTCTCGAAGTATATAGCCTTGACCGTACGTGGACCCAAATTCAAAAATATATATAGCTAGCTAGGTTGGGAGCAATATTTTCTCTTGGTTTTTAAAATACTTTGCTTTTTGTTTGCCTAACCCACGATCTCTAATATTCTTTCTGCCTCCCCAACTAATTAATTAGTGATAGCTTATATATATATATATGTATTTACATCTTCCAAAAGGCTTAATCTTAGTTAATTTATTATATGATTAGGATCGAAGTCAGTGGATCAATAACCACGCCGTGTATATATGCGTGACACCGCGATGCATGAGATCATATAACCTATATATTGATAGATATACTTCATTAATATTATGGTTGTTGACATGTACATGAGCAACATGCATATATTATATCAAAAGTAGTGCTCCACAAGGAAACTTAGCAAGAATTTTTAGTCTATACATGAGATCAATACATGATTGTCCACTATTTATTGTTGTTTTAATTATTACAACACTTTTCTAGGGTTTTAAAATGGCCAAAAAAAAGAGGAAGTGGAGATCAAAGGCTGTGGGTGGGGATAGCAAGGGTGTAAAACCCTAGAAAATGGAGATAAGCAGCATGCCTGCCGGATGCGACAAAGACCATACATGCACAGTACTGCATATTCCTTCGAGAAAGAGACTCCGGGTCCCAAAAGTAGAGCTCCAGAGAAAGAAGCTAACTAGGGTGCGCACGAGCACTAGTGTATGTAACATAAAGATTAAAGACAACTCACTTTTTTTTTTATTCTTCTTTTCATTCATGATCTGCTTCCTTCCTTCTCTGCAGTCTGCTTTACAACGTCCCTGCCCAGTACTAGTACTGATCTTATTCTCAGTTCTCTTTGCCTTAAACTGTAACCGGCCCGATCCTATATAAATGACATGCTTGTGCTCTTTCTGATCTTGGCTAAAAGTTCTTTTCTTTTTCTTCTTTTTAATTTCTCTCTCTCTCTCTCTCTCTCTCTATCTCTACTACGATCGAAGAGAGAATCCAAGATAATAATATAAACATTCCAAATATACAACAGGCCTGCAGCGTACAGCTTAAAGATTATTGCTTTTCTTCTGTCTAGTTGTCCTTTTCTTCGATCATTGAAATTACATCGAATTGATCATATTTATGAGGTCCAGCTTGTATATAGTTAACAAGAGATCAGAGTTCGAAGATTAGTCGTTTTAATTTCATAATTTGGTAATTTGACGGTACTTCTACGTACTAATTAGATAAACAACCAATGAAGACACGTGAATTAATTGGTATATATATATAGATCATCGATGCTTTAATGATTACTGGATCGAAGTCGATCCGAGTCATGAACCAGAAAATGGAAACTGAAAATGATGTCGATCTAGATCTGACATGCATCGCGGGAAGGCTAATCAGGTCGATCGATTTGGACTAAATACGCAAAGAGACGATGTCCAAAGTTTAGATTTCTGAAGCTATATATATAATATATGCATTGAGAGTAATAATTAGGCAAGCTTGTTTTGGATTATTTAAGCTACTCTAATGATTTAATCAAATACGAATTAAATCATTATAATTTATCTTAAAAATTTAAATAGATGAGAATAAATAAATTTAATTATTTAAATTATATTTTAAGATATATATAAGTAATTAGAGTAATTATATTCTTAGGCCCCTTAAAGTCTCAAGCACCACACACCAGTGAGCTAGCTTTTTTTTTTTTTTTCTTTTCCTCTCTACCGTAAAACGATTTGTTTTCTCTACTCCCCACGTTTTTCACATTTTCTCCAAAACAATGACTCAAATTTCTCCTTCCCACTTCTCCCTCCATGATTTGCTCCTTCGCCCGTGTTGCAGTACGTCTGCCACAACCTTTCACCACCGACAACTCCGATGGACCAAAGAAACTTAGATTCGGCAAGTTGTTGTACTGCTCTGGTATAAAAGTCCTCTTTTATACCTAGCTTCTCTCTTTATGGCAATCTCTCTCTCTCTCTCTCTAAAAAGTTTCAGTAAAACACAAAACACCAACATTTCTCTACAATTTGAGTCGAAGAAAGTTGCTGCTTGAGTCGCATGAGCACAAATAGAGTAGAGTGAAAAAAATTAAATTTAAAAGTTGATGCTTTGTCAATCTGAGTCGCATAAGCACAAATACACATGCAAATGCAATGCACAAGAGCAGTGCAGACTAAGCAGTGCAGAACTTGAGTGAAAAAAAGGATAATGGAGATGATGGGTTAGATAGCAACTACTAACTCTGAAAAAAGAGTTTCGACGACAGTATTGATAAAAAGAAAGAGAGAAAAGCTTTCACTGAGGCAACTTCAATAGAGAGAAATTGTATTTTTGACTTGATATTGCTTATTTATTGAAAGTTGTTGCTTTTTGATATTGTAGTCTTGTGAAGTGTCTCCAAGATCAAAAAATTTTCGATGTTATTATTTTCTCTAGAGTTTTAACTAGTCCATGAGAAATTGAGAATGTTATCGTGCAGAAGGAGGGGGGAGAAGAAGCATTCGGCAAGGAAGGGGTAGAGCAAAGAAGGAGGGAGGGGGAAGGGCAGAGACGAAACTCGATTCTCAAGAATTAGATTGTTTTTAAATAAATCGGTTTGCCATATCATTAATACGTGGTATTATATGCATCTAGACTGACCTAAGAGTAGAATTACTCAAATAATTATGACCATGCATTCATATGGATAACATTTCCACCATTTGCAGCGTTAATGGTTGTCATTACCACTAGCTAGCTATATATATAGCAGCTTCACTGGCATGGGTACCCTTATTAATAATGGTACAGCCAAAAAAGGTTATAATTAAGGCACCACATTCGTTCGTACGCCATTGCTACAACGTCCACCATCAGCTAATATATACATATATATATATATATATATATAATATACTCTATTATAATAAATAATTATCTAATTATAAATAATAATTTTTATTTTTTTTTGTTAAGTTTCGTAAAGTTATGTTTTATCAAAATATTCTTAAAATTTAAAATTTAATGAAGGATTATGTTTTACTTAAAGACCTTAATAGCCCCACGGTGCACATGAATTGACGTCTATTTTTTATGTCATTTTTGTTCTATAGTGTATTCATTTTTTTTTCTTTTTTTTTTCAATTTTTTTAAATAAAAAATTAATAACATTTTATTATTATATAGAGTAAATAGATAATTCAATATGGATACAGATCAATGCTTATATTTGGCTGAAATTTAGATTTTTTTTAATCTTATTTTTTGTCTTTTTTTAATCAGTTTGTATTTTTTTTTTCCAAACAAATAAGTTACTGATTTTTTTATTTTTTTAATTAAATAATTATCTTGGGGGCACTCCGAGACTAACGTATCCGGGACTATTCCCGTATATATATATATATATATATCTTCGTCCACCAAGGTACGTGTATATATATACACGTGCAGGAGAAAAAAAATTGTACTGATCGGCAGTCTTGCACCACATTCTTGCAGGAGAAAAAAATAAAAAAATTCTTCTACTCAATTGATGTGTGTGGAGATCAGCTTAAGTAAAATAACTCTTTGATTAATCATCTCTTAAAATGCCTGCAAATGGGTTTTGCCTTTTATTAACATGATTACTACTTGTTAATTATAACGTGCATGTAGTTAGCTAGTATATCAAATTTTATCAGCATATACAATAGTACTTTCATTACCCCCAAAAAAAAAAAATATTTATAACGAATTTTTTACGATAAAAATATGACTTTTATAACAAATAACTGACCACAAATTAATTAATAGCTGCAAGTGTAATTAATATAAACACGTACAACATGAAATGAAAGGCTTATAGTTTCAGATCCACATGTCCATAAAACTTTCCAACTATTCAACGGTTACAGATCAAAATTCTTTTTACCATCCCAAGTCAGTACTCATGACCAGTGTATACTGATCAAATTAAAGAGCGTTTTGGTGAATATATAATCCGACAAAATCAGAGCCTTTTTCCGAACATCTGTCCCTTGTTTACCTTTCAACTGTTCGTGTTCAAACATCGATCATTAATTCTAAAGAAAGTCAAGGTGTTCTTTCGCAATTATTCCCCCCGAATCGTGCTGCTCCTTAAATTCTAGTGCTTTCACCCTCCTATTTAAGCACTCATATCTTACCGTCTCTCACCCTAGCTATCTATCTACCCTAGTCTTCAATACTTCAATCCACGTTTCTTAATTATTACATGAAATCTTCTGCCTTCGATATGATATCATTCTAATCCCTAATCTTCTTTCTCTCCTTTGCATAAATATTATCCCCAAAAGAGTTTAAATCATACGTGCATGTGCTGGTAATTCTCTTTTCTTTGGTAGTACTCATGTAATATTAATTGAAGTTTTACCCGACACACACTCGATCGCACACATATTATTTGAGATGAATTTATTGCATGTAATTAGTCTTCTCGTTCGTGTTAATGCCTGAAACTATATATTACACGTCGTCTGATTGATGATCTGCTTTAATTTGTTGTTCATTACAGGTTTAAATAGTGCTTGGTTCGATTATAATATGCCATGAATGTACTGGTAAGTATTTTATTTTATATCCCAGATTAGAACCAATTTTATATCGAAGCTTCTTGTTAATATGCCTTTTTAACACTAGCCTGGGATACTAGAAATTATGATCAACATCTTCTTTGGTGGAGAGAATGCTGTTATATATATATGTTATTTTAGTAACTGAGAAACACATCTTTCTCAGTCTAAAGCTGTGATTTTTCTCTGATTTGAACCTTCTTTTACGTAGATGTACGTTACATAAACTAAGCTAGACATGATGGCAAAGAACGGAGCTAAAACATGTCGGCCATGGACATTGTTGATCATGTTCTTGATCATCTTGTTCTTCACTCTCCCGGAGGTGTATGGCGAGGAATTAGAGGCTCTCTTTTCGTTCAAAGGTTCGATCAAGGACCCCTTAGGCTTTCTTTCCAACTGGAGCTCCTCTGCCAATTTTTGCAACTGGCACGGCATCGCCTGCGACAACTCTTCCCGCGTTAACTCAATCGAGCTCTCCGGAAAAAACATCTCTGGCAAAATTTCTGCCTCAATTTTCCAGTTGCATTATGTCGAAGTTCTTGATCTCTCCGACAATCAGCTCTCCGGAGAAATCCCACGTGGTTTATTTTCTTGCGCTTCTCTTCGTTATCTCAATCTTAGCAACAATAACTTAACGGGATCGTTGCCCAGCATTTCCGGTTCCCGCCTTGAAACATTAGATCTGTCCAACAACATGCTTTCGGGTAAAATTCCAGACAACATCGGATTACTTTCGAGCCTAAGATATCTTGATCTGGGTGGAAATTGTTTGGTGGGAAAAATTCCAAATTCCATCTCGAATATCACAAGCTTGCAAGTCTTTACTTTGGATTCTAACCAGCTAGAGGGCGAAATCCCTCGTGAAATAGGCCTTATGAAGAGCTTGAAATGGATTTACATCGGCTACAACAATCTTTCGGGCGAAATTCCAGATGAGATTGGAGACCTGGCTTCTATATATCATCTTGATCTTGTCTACAACAATCTGAGTGGACAAATTCCACCATCTCTCGGGAACCTCAGCAATCTTCAGTATCTCTTCCTCTACAATAACAAGCTCACGGGTCCTATTCCAAGATCACTTTTCGACCTCAGAAAGCTGGTCTCGCTTGATCTTAGCGACAATTCTCTTTCGGGTGAGATCCCGGAAGTTATTGTTCAGTTGCAAAACTTGGAGATTCTTCATCTTTTCTCCAATAACTTTACCGGAAAGATTCCGGCTTCTTTATCCTCTCTGCCTAGGCTTCAAGTTCTCCAACTATGGTCGAACAAGTTATCCGGCAAGATCCCTGAAGACCTAGGAAGGTGGAACAATCTCACTATGCTAGACCTTTCGTCCAATTCTCTCGTCGGAAAAATACCCAAAAGCGTGTGCAACTCGGGTCGACTTTTTAAGCTCATCCTCTTCTCGAATTCTCTCCAAGGCGAAATTCCCAAGAGTTTAAGTTCTTGCAAAAGCTTACGGCGAGTTCGTATCCAAAACAACCGTCTCTCCGGTGAATTATCTTCTGAATTCACAAAACTGCGGCTAGTATACTTCTTGGATATCTCAGGAAACAATCTTTCTGGCAGGATCGACGGGCAAAGGTGGGATATGCCGTCACTGGAAATGCTGAATTTGGCCAAAAACAAGCTTTCCGGGGAGTTGCCGGGTTCATTCGGTAGTGACAAGCTCCAGAACTTGGACTTGTCAGAAAATCAGTTTTCAGGTGAGATCCCCCAAAGCTTTGGAAGATTATCAGAGCTAAGGCTACTAGAGCTAAGTGAAAACATGCTCTCTGGTAATATTCCAGAAGAATTGTCTTCATGCAAGAAGCTTGTGAGTTTAGACCTCAGTCACAATCAGCTAAGTGGCAAAATTCCAGTCAATCTCGCTGAACTGCCAGCTCTCGGCCTGCTTGATTTGTCTGCAAACCATTTGTCCGGAGAAATTCCACCAAATTTAGGAAGAGTTGAATCCCTTGTGGAAGTGAATATCTCTCAAAATCGCTTTCATGGAAGCTTACCGTCCACCGGAGCCTTTCTTGCCATAAATGCCAGCGCGGTTGCTGGCAACGATCTTTGTGGTGGCGATACTTCCAGCGGTTTACCGCCATGCAAAGGCCTAAAAAGTCCCATGTGGTGGTATGTTCTCGCTTGCTTTTTAGCTGCGTTGGCAATCTTTGCTCTTGCTACTGTTATCACTGTTTTCATTCGGCGACGAAAGGAATTGGAGTTGAAAAGAGTGGAAAACGAAGATGGAATGTGGGAAATGCAGTTCTTTGACTCCAAGGCGTCAAGATCCATAACAATTGACGATATCTTGTCATCGACGAAACAAGAAAATGCCATTATGAGTGGGAGGAAAGAGATTTCATACAGAGGGAAGTCTTTCATGAACAACATGCAGTTCGTCGTGAAGGAAATCAATGATGCCAATTTAATTCAACCGGGATTTTGTTCTTTTATCTCTAATTTCGGTAAGCTATGGCATCCAAACATCATAAGGTTGATCGGAGTGTGCCGGTCCCAAAAGGGTGGGTTTTTGGTTTACGAGTACGTGGAAGGGAAAATTTTGAGTGAGATTCTTCGTGACTTGAGTTGGGAGAAACGACGTAAAATTGCCATCGGGATTGCGAGAGCGCTACAGTTTTTACATGGCTATGGTTCGCCGAGTGTTCTGGTCGGTCTGCTGTCGCCGGAGAAAGTTCTGGTCGACGGGAAAGATGAAGCTCGCCTGAGTTTGGGCCTCCCTGGATTGGTTTGTACGGACACCAAGTGCTTCGTTTCTCCCGCCTACGTAGCCCCAGGTACGTGTATAATTTACCCTTTATAATAAGCGCCGTTAAATACTTATAAGAATATATATTAATAACGATAAATCATTTGTAAACTTTCAAATAGATAATTAAGTTTCATACAAATTTTTGTAAAAAATGATCACATATAAAAAAAAGTGAAAAAAAATTATTTTTTATAAGTAGAATCTATTTTTTTACATAGAATATATATAAAACTTGTTACTTAAAGACTTAACTTATACCTAATATTACTTGTTAATAACAATGATACTTTTGATAGTTGCTAATAATGGACTAAGCTAGTGTTGTGCCTAAAACTTAAGAAGTGCTATGAAATCAACAACTTATAATATTATGTTTAACTTATAAGATGACATGGTTTGATGTAATACATTATTAATAATAATAGTTTACAATTTGACATAATATGTTAAATAATATCAGTTTATAATTTTACATTTGTATAATGTTTATATAAACTAAACATTTCTCTCTTATATATACATACATACATGCATAGTTAACTTGGAGATCTACAAATACGTATGTACTTAGCACTCACCATGCATGCAGCATGCATATACTTAATTAAGGCTATATATATAAATATTTATATATATATGTATATATATGGGATGTATGACCTAGAGTTTTTCTTTTGATTGCAGAAACCAGACAGATAAAAGATATCTCAGAGCAGAGTGATATCTATGGATTTGGTCTCATCTTGATCGAACTGCTGACGGGAAAAAGCCCCGCCGACCGGGATTTTGGCGTGCATGAGAACATGGTGGAGTGGGCCAGGTATTGCTACTCAGACTGTCATCTTGATGCTTGGATCGATGGGATCATAAGGCCACATATTGCAAGGAATAATGAGAAGGAGATCGTCGAAACCATGAACCTAGCCCTCCACTGCTCCGCCACTGACCCCATGGCTAGACCATGCGCGAGCGATGTCTTGAAAACCCTGGAGTCTGTTTTTACACCAAGGTCTTGCGTTTCTGCCCTAAACCTTTCATTAACTTATAAATAGATTTTCAGATTTGGCCTGGCCCTACGATTTTTATTTGTTTTCCTTTTTAACAAATAATTATTAGCTTTTGTTTAATTCTCATGCAATATCTATATATATGTGGACTTGAAATATATGGATATTACTGCTGAAATGCTTTTGTTAATGTCTAATGGTGGTATGTTTGAGTACATACTAGTGAGTAGTACTGTAATTTATAAACATCATGTAGATAATAAACTAAGTGCCATTATAATATGAATTAATACAGCCTTTTATGCACGTTTTGGCAGTTCTTTAAAACCCAGAATCACCACCATGATTTGATTTGTGTTAATAGAGCTTAATTATGCTCTAATAATATCCTAACAGCTTGGAACTTTTTTGTTTATCCCAACTCTGGGCATCCTAGCTAATTACTTATCACATATATGCCAGCTTGTACTTAGTGATCCTTACAACAGCACAGTCAATTTACAGGCCGGCACCAGTATATTTTACTATTCGAGGGGTTGATGGTACTATTGTCTGTCCCGTACTTGTCGGGCATGCAGTCTTTTGGATGGATGTGATCCTTTTTTTTTTTTTCGCCGAGCAACACAAGCACAAAGCTGCACGTAAAAGGTTTTTCACGCAGTGATATATAGAATGGCTTTATATGCATTAGGTTCACATGATCTCAAAGACTCAAAAGGTTTATACCTTTTGTCGTCAATGGCTTACTTTAGAATTTCATCTCGTATTAATATATATAGTACTTTTCATAGTACATTATGAAATATTAATATCTCGTCAATGGAGAAATTAAGAAACTGATCAATTAATTCCTTGATGAGTACTTAAAGATATATTTAATTGTAAAATTGTAAACCCATGATAACATAAATTGGTTTGACATAAAATGGCAGGATGTTTAAGTTCTGATCAACTGAAGTGATAGTTATCAACTCAAAGTGAACAAATTAAGATCCTCGACAAAGATTCAATCACTAAAGAGCAGTTTAAGCATATAATATAAATAATATGATGACATTATAAAGAGCAAACCAGCCTGGTTTTGCTGTCAAGTTCTGTGCGTGCACAGACTTGATATTTGAAATGGCTTGCTGTCCAAAAGCCTCAAGATAAATTTTAATCATATTTCTTGGAGACCATGCAAATGGCTCTTCCACTCCATCTTTTTTACTCAAGAAAGCTACAATTTCCCCTCCGCTCCTTTTGCTTTACTTTTTAGATCATATAACAAAAGTTTGTGATCATGTCTGTTAATTTGTTTCATCCAAGACAACTAATTGCTTGTGTTTCGATTTTTAAAGTCATCATTATTGCAGTAACAATCCAGCTACATTGAATTTTTTTTTTTTTTTGGGGGGGTGGTGGAGACACCTAATTGAGATGGAAAAAAGATAGAGGAAAAAAAAAATATAATAAACTAGTCTAACACGCTTGAAGTGGCCTTATATATTTGAAGGCTCCAGTAGAACCAAACAACATGATCTATATTTTAAAAGGACTAGTTTTTTTTATTTAATTTCATCTTATTTTATCATCTCATCTCAATTCACTATCCAAAATTTTTTCTCAATCGGATTACATGCTCGGCATTTGAGTTCAGCATTTAAAATGACTAGTCAATGATACATTTGTAGCCAAATTAAAATCTTATAAAGAGTAATAACTTCTCATTCCCAAGCAATGTGGGATCTCATACACCACCTACCATTATCCTTATTTATCATATGGGGTATCACAATCTCCCCCTCTTAAATTTCTGACGCACTTGTACTCGGGCCAGTCTTTTGTAGGTGGCATGACTCAAGTCCCACATTTCTGGTTGGGATAAACTTTGATACCATTTATAACGCCTTAATAGAAGACCCAAATCACATGGCCTATACTCTAAAATGACTAATTAATGATACAATTGAGCCCCATTAGAATCTTATAAAAAGCAAAAACTTCACCTTCCCAAACATGCAATGTGAGATCCCATATATTATCTACCATTATCCTTATCATATGGGATATGCATATATCCACGTACAAAACTCTAAAAAATGGCTTCTCAACTCACTGTATTAACATGGCCATTGATGAGCTTACATAGAGGTATTGTGATCAGTACGTAACTTTAGTATTTCAAGTTACTGTTTTCCCTCATAACAGTAGGGAAATGCCACTGAAATGGTTAAGTAATCATATACAAATAATTGGAGTACTATATAATCGGACGAGATGGTTAATGCAACTTATGTGGATATAAATGGGTAATCGGACGAGATGGTTAGTGCAACTTATGTGGATAGAAATGGGTAAGTTCCAAATCACTAGAAATGACACTGGATTCGGATATAATTACTTAAGAAGTGGGTTGTGACTGAAATTGAAAAGTGGAACTTGGGTGGATCGAGTAGAATCTAGATAGAAACAATTGATGGCTGTCTTATATAAGTGCTCTATTAATGAAACATCGGTCTCCACTTATTATGATCTGTTAAAAAGCTTGACAAGGACGGTTAAGGAATAAAATCTTACAAATTAAACTATACCATTTAAGTGATATGGATGGAGCTTGAGAATAGAATAAGAATGACGACGACTTGGTTATTCAAGTTCAAAGACACAGAAAGTATATATATGATCTATATTTTATAGTGCAGCTAGCGACATGCATGATGCCAATTATCACTCTTCGGTGGCTGATTCATCATGTGAGGAATAGAACTAGGTTCAACTATCAAGGATTGGAAATTTCTGGAAGTATAGGTCATTGGCAAAAACAGTAAGATCGGAAACTTTTGTCTGAGAGAGTTCGCAGAATTTCGCATAAAATGGCACTTTCCATCGTCAACAGTCTTATTTTTCTTGATGTAATTAACTACCTGTTCTAAGCCTGTAGAGAACTCCTATAGACTTTCAGTGCCCTCCATCTGATTTAATAAGCCTCTTTTTTCTCAGCCCCCATATTAATTTCCTTTTCAAAAAAATGCACATGATAAACAAGACGCAGTATGCAGCTCGTCAAAGGAAGGCAAATCAGTTTTATATACAGTGGTTCCTTTGGGGGAAATTTTAAGTAGGCTGTGCAACTTTACATTGATTAATTGGGGGGGCAAAGCAGGTGATGATTCTTAAACAATCAACAAAAAGGATGAGTGGGGAAAAAAGAATTTAAGGATAAAAAGAAAAGACAGAACACTAGGATTCATGAATATAGCATAAAAGCAGAATATAGGAGAACCAAAAATGGTGGGGGTGGAGGACCCCAGATGCCTTTCGGTGCAGCATGTTCATAACAGTACAAAAAGGCATTAATCTAGGGTATCTCCATATATACCAAAAGGATAAGAGAAGATATTTGTCTTTCAATCGATCTTTTTTTTTCCTTTTTCCCCTTCATCCTAGGATGTTCTGTCCCCAAAGTTTTCAGACGAAAGACCAGTTGATGAACATGAAGCAGATACAATGAGCATTCTCTTCCTCATTCAACACCTTCCATGCCACTGCTCTCTCATAGGAAATTGGCCTCCCCATGCTAGACAAGCAAATTCCACCTTGAAGACACATAAAACCCTGCTCCAATGCACAAAGGAAAAAGAAGAGAGAGAGAGAGAGATTAATTTACTGTTCACAAACAAAATCAAAGAATTCACGTTCTCCTTTTTAGAATTTTGAGAAACTACCCATAAAAAAAATAAGAATTTAAGGAAACTGTTTTTTTTACTGTTTCTCTTAACATACAAGTGAATATTTTTAATTTAGGTAGATTATGCGTTCCACAGTGATGCCATCATGCTAGATATATAGGTCCATATTATTAGTTTTCTTCAGGGTTTTCAGCCATATGCCCGTATTATCAGTTTTCTTCTAAATGGTTATTAATACTAATATCATTTATTGGGGGCCCTTTAGCACTTTTATTTATTAATATAGGTCATTATACTTTTTCCCTGAGAGGCCATGTTTAATGGGATGCCATTGCCCTTGAAACTTCTGTACATATATGATAACGTAGAGTAAATTTTCTTGCAGGTATATATGTTCATCTTTTCTTTTCTTTTGATATCATTCTTCCTTTGAGTGGATTTTTCTGTTGGTAAAAAAAATTCGAGCTTTTTTGGTGTATTTCAAAGCACTTTACCTGCTGCATTATCTGTGGGAACTCTGAACACAGGATTTTCCTTCCATTGTCATCAAAAATCTTTTCCAGAGTAATATCTTGAAGCGCAACCAAGGTTGTCTCAAGCATGTCAAGACCAGCCTGATTTGCAAATGTAAAAGTCGGCAGTGCCTGCATAAATTACGCAGAATACAATTACTGTGCATTTCAACAGATAGCAATTCCCATCTATCAACCTTGTGAAAGAAGAAGAGAAATATTCGCGGAAACATTATAACATATCTACGTTTCTTTTATTAGCATTATATAACATAATAAAAGAGGAAAAAGATTAATGAAACAACTCTGAAATACTTAGGTAGTAGATATCAATTTTGGTACTTTCCACTTTGGCAGCTGAATAAGCATATGAGCTGGTGGGAAGAGGATATTATTGTATATAATGCAAACCTCAAGGCCAAATTCCTGTGGAATTTTGCATCTTTGAAGGTTTGCAACATGCTCACTCATACAAAAGAGTTTAATAATCATTGAAAAGTGATTGACCTTTTATGAAAGAAAGAGCACAAAAATTGTTCTAAAGAATATAATGCAGACCTTGAGTACAGGCAGAGTACTTAAAGGTTTTCTGGATTCAAGTTAAAGAATACCTTTAAAGAGCAACACATGACAGCATCTGAATGATGCCAAAGAGTTTTGAGATTGGATTCACTTCCTTCGCTTAGTAGTTCAACCCCTAGATAGCACCTGCAAAGCATATCAAAACATAAGATACAGATGTCCTTTTTTCCATTATTAGTAGTGGAGCATAAGGCCATGCTAAGTGGGAACTTGTCCTAGATCCGACTCCAAATAATAATATTCTTATAGAAATTGTTATAAAATGGTAAATAAAGCCAATCACTCTGAAGACAAAACAAGTCCCAGTTGAGTATACTCAATGACTATTTTCTTGTATGAAAAAGTCTCAGAAATACCAAATATATATCAACTTTCATCTCATTAGCCTTTCCGTATTAAATGGCAAGTCTTCAGCTTTCAAAAGAAGGGAGTAAAGGTATAGTTCTTTGAGAAATCATGTCCAGTAAATGCAAACAGAATGCATGTCCAGCGAGAGTGGTATATGCTAAGTCTCTTTAATTGTTATTACAGAATTCGAAAGACATATAAATGCATTATAAAATAAATAATTGGCACACCTGTAGCTGTGACAGATCCATTGAGCAAGCGTGTGAGCTTCAGGAGTGCCCGGTGGTGACCGAAAACCAGCATGTGAACTAAAACAAGAAGGAGAGAGCGCCAGTGCCACCCTCTGTACAGATGCTATAATACTCCGGACATACTGTCGTGCCATGGCTGCTACATTGTCTTGAAGGTGGACTTCAATTGCGAACTGGAATGCTATTGTCATCACAGATTTGGTGCTCCCACAGTGGCCAGAATTTTCACCAGATGCTTTGTTTCCAGTGGGTCCAACTTCAAGAGCAGAGGCAAGATCAAGTGTGCGGTTTGGGCTGGAGGAGTCCTGGGTTATATTCAAATGATAAAAAATTAAGAATAAAATCCAGAAACTCAAACACGATGGGGGAAAGAAAAGAGCAGATGGAAAGTTATGTCATATAAGATTAAACACATACAATTCCAGAGTCAATAGGAATAATACGAAAACCGGAGGGTATAATTGGTGCATCATCAGAAAAGGAGGAATCGATGGGAGCAAAGATGAGCTCGGCACAGGTCCCAGCAGCATTCTCATCCACTCCACTACAAAGCTGAAGATAAATGCAACCACAAAAAGTTTTAATCAGTAAATCAATGTAGTTCAGAGGTATTTGCTAAGCCAACTACTAAGTCACAATAACTAAACGAACATAGAATTAACCCCGTTCAATCATACATTTCCAGGAGAGAACAAGGTCTAACTTCCTAGTGCTAGTGGCTGATGGATCTTATCATCAACCAATGTTCAAAGTGAAAACAATAAATCGAGTGGATGATGGATCTTATCATCAATCATCAACAAATGCTAGTGGCCGATGGATCTTAACAGTAAATAGAGTCTAAGATTCAATTGTGCAGTGCCTTGTTCTAGAAGAAAAAAGAAAAGAAGAAAATTTAAAGCAGAGGCCTATTCTAGGGCTATTCTGCAGATAGTAAATAGTTTCCATATTGATGATATCCTGATAATCCCATCCACACGGAAGAAAACTATTACTTACTTGCAAGAGGAAGATGTCACCAGCCATAATCATGTCCTCTCGATAGTGGCCCATACTTTCAAGCTTAATGACCTCCATAAACTGTTTTCAAAAAACCAAATTTTATCAAATTGGGGGGAAGGCTTTGGATAGTACCAAATCATGATGATTCACCAAAAATGGCAGCAAAACAGAAAAACAGACGCTTTTTTTTAGTGTTTGTGGGGAAAGGGGTTGAAGGCTGATTATACTGGTGACTATAGTTTGGCACTGAATCACTTGCCTCTTCATGCTCAATTGTGTGAGCCAGCGGAAGAATGACCTGACTTCCAAAACTTGCAGTTCGAACTCCTATTAAGCTAGAAGGACCAGCCTTAATGGCAGCAGCTGAATACGCATCAATACTGCTGTCTGCCCACTCCGACCGGTGTTCTCGCAGAAATCTAAGAAGTACTGCAGGAGGCACATTCTACAAGAATACAAAGAAAGTATGAGTCAAGACTAATTACAATAAAGATTATTTAACTGATGCTTTAGCAAGAATGTCCTTTAAATTGACGTTGGAATTTCCCCATATTTGTTAACCTGATGCAGACTAGATATATACTTGATTTTTCTGGTCATTAATATGTAGGGGTTTTAACAATTATATTTGCCACTTAAACTGCTCTACCTATAGCAATATCAGAAGTGTTTAACCAGGGCCATCATGAGTTCCTTCCGTTGAGAGCTTGGATCCAAATTCACATACAGCTCACACGGTTGGCCCAGAGAGACATGAATCACAAAAGTAATTGAGTGATCATTCTCCATCATTTCCCTAATATCCAAAATCATACTAGTTTGTTTGACATACTTTCCACTTCTGACGCAACTTGGCACTCGTGAAACCATATTCACCGAGAAATAGATATATTGTTGTAATCTTTTTATTATTTAAGGTCACGCCAATTGTAGAAGAAAAACTTGATTTTTAATTTTGAGTTCAGAAAAATCCTTGGTGTCATTGTTGATATGTTATCCTTACTTGTAATAACATGGAAGCTTTTGCACATAGCACCGCATTGCTCATAGACGGAAATCCATTGGCATAAGAAATATCCCCACCCATCATCTTTGCAGGAGATGAGTTCACAAGAACGGTAACATCATCAATGCCATCACTTTCTAACATAGACCATCCCTCAACTGTAAACCCATTAACTGCTTCGTTAAACCCCCTGTACAGTAGTGTGTTAGATTCCCAAATATCAAAGTCAATCAATTATTCAGTGGAATAATTTGAAGAAAAAAATTGAGTGTACTTGCTCAGTCTCTGGCTAAGAGCACGTAAAGCTGCAGGTCTCCTCCCCCAACCAGTGACATTTGGTTGCTGAGAAACTTCTTGAGAGATCTGCCTCAAATGGCGCAAGGCCTGATTGAAATGACAATGTTATTCAGAGCATGAGATAATTTGCAGTTAAAAAAAAGAAATCTTATTCAGCTAAAAAATCTCAACATGTTGTAGTTCCCGTTCATTGAAACAGTACGAGCATGCAAAATCTAAGATGACCAGATGGCTCTGAGGGGAAGAAATCTTACCGCCATCGTTGTCTTCTGAGCAAGTAGTGTTGAAGATTCGTAAAGCGGGCGCAACACTTCAGGTACACTCCAAGGCTAGTTTAAGAAAACACCAAGTCAAAACTATTATGAGTGTCATGCAAAGGAATGAGTTTGCTTCAGCATACAAACCAAGAAAATCTGCGCACCTCTAAATCCATATGATCTACTATATGAATAATTGATCCACCCCCTTCACAAGGTCTAATCAGATACCCACTGGGTAGCATTTCTGCTCTCACAAATTGTTGCACAGCCGGCATGCTAGGGCCATTCTGAGTATTGTTAAGTGATCTTTCACAGACCTAATACACACCATACAATCATAAAGATTCTTAGCAAGTTTCAGGCAGCAAGGCATGGCAAAAACATGAAAGCACCATTGTTATTGAGTTTGTTGCATACCACAAGACTACCATCCTCCAAAACAGATGTGTAGCGCAGCAACCAGAAGTCACGAGCCGGTGCCAAAGTTGTAGGTGCATATAGCTAAATGAAGGCAGTGAAAATGTGAAATCCTAATTTGTTAAACAGGTCTATATATAATTACTACTAAATCAGAAACGACGGCTGATAAAATACTAGCAGCTACCTGCATGTAAAGCAGTTCAATGGTTCCACCATTTCCAGTGGACAACACATTTAAGACATCCACAGCTCGGCAACCACGGAACCATGAATGCCGATCTTTGAGGATTTCGGCGACCTACATAAAACTTAGTCAGTCAAACATTCCATAAATCTCCAACCGGAAAATGTTTTAACAATCGATGAGGAGAACATACTCTCGAAGGTTCTAGACCAACAAGGCCACATGCACGTGCTGCCACTCCAGGGCAACCATGAGAAATAGCAATGATTCCAATGGAATCCGGACCAGGCTGCACAGATTAAGAAAATTACATCAAGGGCTAGGAATTCGGGAATACTTGTTACTTAGAAGAGTTTCAGAAACCGGCTAAATTGGTGCATTAAGATAAAAATGTAAATCAAGTTCCATTGTCTTCGTGAAGAGACAGAAGGAAATCATAGAAGATAAGATATCAAGATAGAGGGAGTTTTGGTCTACCAAGGAACAAATTATCCAGTTTGGATGGTTTCAAAAGAAAGCTAGGATGATTACTTCCTCTCTTTATCTACATGATCTTAATTTAAAAAATTAGGAGGTCAAGGAAGGAAAGATTAGGGGGAGGAAAGGTTTTCTACATGATTACTTTGAAAGCCTATATCTTTTCAAATTATAGACTATCGTGTAGAAGAAAATAAAACAAGTAGCACTCATGACTTGATTGCATTCCTTAAGAATACAACTAAAAAAAAGGAGTAGAGTGGGGGTAAAGGGGGAGATTTTAAAGAATAGATCGACGATTTGTATATGCAAGACGTTGCTTAGAGGGTCATCAAGGGTTCTGTTAATTTACCTTAGTCGACTATGACAAAAATTAGCTGGAATAAGGTTCAACGATCTGAATAATGATAGGAAAGAGAGCACTTACCTTCATCCCAGGCATTTGGACCCACTCCACAGCAGTTCCGGTGGCCTTTGAAAGAAACTCTGTTAAAGTCTCCTCTGCAAGGGACATGAGTCTAGAAAACATACAAAAAAGTTCTCATAAGCCACAGGAACAAGAGAAAATTGTAGGGCACAAGAACAGGAATTCACGCAACAAGAAGCAGTTAGCATTCCCACTAACCCTGCAGGGCTTGCATCCCTTGGAGGATGCTGAGAAGTCAATTGGTGTTGACCACTGGTCACCACCGACTCACAACTCGTGTCTGTGGTGGCGAGGGTCGCCTGCAAATTAAAGAACGGAAACAAAAATCAAAATGGGAAAACTTACGTAACAATAGACAAAAGAAAATTTTATAAAAAAATAATAGAATCACTGAAACTATAAGACTCAGCCTCAGGTTAAGTGGTTAATCTCATTTCCTTATGAGCCAAAACGAGAAGGACTTGAAACATGAAAATTGGTTTTTTCACTCTTCCTTCATTTTCTAACCAAAAAAGCAACCAAACAGACCGGCAAACGATAATAAGTGGATGATCTAGAATTCCCTACATTTTGTGTATGTTGGCGGAAATAACTGTTCTCGTACACGAGCTGTGACACCTGCTTCTGCAACCGATCATTTTCCTCCATCAGAAGCTTATTCATCGCAGATAACTTCCTATTCACAGCTTGTAGGCGTGATGCCTCTTTTCGCTGCTTCTCTCTACATCTGTTCCAGCAGAGAAACATATAACACATAGGTCAGCCCGCAAATTCACTCCCTCACTAAAAAATTGATTACTTAATTCATATAGCTGAAAAGTTGGAAGACCCAAAATAAAAAATAAAAACCTTGATCGACACATCCAGTGCATATCGCCCACCTCATATTGAGAAAAAATTATGATAGTTCAGGGTGAACCAAAATAAAACACATGAGGAACACAAGTAAAGTTGAAAACATGATTTCCTTTTAGGTGCTAATTGACTGCTTCCAATTTCTAACAACCAAACAAAAAATCCTTTTTGACACGAATAAACTAATTTTCTGATTCGGATTGAATTTTGCATCTCATAGAAATACAGATGCAGAAGAACATAACGAAGCAGCGCATCCCCAGTTTTCCTGTTTTTACTTATCTCCCATGTCCTTTGCTAAATGTAAAAAGCTTTGTGGAACCATCCAAAATTCAGATATCAACACCAACAACCCGTTGCAATTCTGAACACTACTACAAGTAGACGAAAATACGATACCTTCGGTTTTGGAACCAAACTTTGATCTGCTTGGGCTCGATGTTGGAGAGAATAGGACATTCCCTTATAAGCTGTTGACGGCGCATGGAGCTGGGTTTGGGGCAGTCGTGGTAGAGTCTTTCGAGCGCCTCAACTTGCTCAGGCGTGTACCGAACATACTTGCCGTTATCCAACCCGTCCTTATTGCCATCTTTGCAGGCCGAACTCACCGCCATCATCCCCGGCCACTTCACTTTCAGCGACAAAGAAAGAAAGAAAGAAGAAATCAGAATACAAAACTACTCAAGAGAAGAAAAGGAAAAAGAAAGTTCAGATCTTAATTAAGATAATACTGCGCAAAGAATAGGCTTACCGTCTGTGATTTCGCTTACGAGAATAAGCGAGAAAAGCGAAGGGATCAAGACGAGGTTTGTGGAGCCATGGAGATTATGATACTGAAGAGACAGACCTGGCACCAGTTCAGGAGTTTGTGCTTTCTTATGTTTTTATCAGAGAAAAGAAAAAGAGTTGTGGGCAGTATATTTCGAGTTTGAGGACTTATAGGAGCAGGAATATTGGGATTTGGGAATGTTACAGGAGAAACCCCAAATACCAGACAGAAAGAAAATAAATGAGAGAGACCATTTTATTTTTTCTTGTTTTGTTTTCACATCAGTCTTTGCTCTGCTTTCTTTTTCTCTTGCTCTGTTTAGCGTTTGCCTGTTGCTTTGCTGCTAGCTGCTAGCTGCTGTTGTTTCCTTTCAAACTCCTTAATTTGTTTGTTTCGCACTGTCCAACATACTTAAATCTCCATCTCCCTCGGCCTCCCCCCTTCTCTCTCTCTCTCTCTTCCTGTGTAGTGTGTGACTTGTGATTGAATAAAGCAATACGATCCAAACTCCAACTTCGCAGCGCGTGCGTTATGTCAGCATGTTTGGACAGCAACGCTACCTCTCCACTTCGGGTGATGATCAGCATGAAACTTAGCTCCTTTTTTCTTATCATTTCTCTTTCCTCACTTTGCTGATTATCAGTTCTTCCATATATTCACATGAAGAATTCTCCGAATCTACAATCGTGTTAGATTGTTTAAATATAATATTAGATATCAACGACTGATCATTAACGTACCCTCTACATGATGATGATGATCATGTGCTGATCTCTTCATGAATCTGTATTGAATATAGTACATATTCTTCTTAACTAATATATATTCAAGATCTAAGAAGAAGAATATATTAATGTATTATAAGTTAATTATCGACGTGCGTATTTTTTCTTCTTATTATATATATATATATATATATATATGATCATGACATGCATCGGGCCATTATTGTTCAAACATCAGAAGTAAATGAAAATAAGTCTACACTCGCTCCTATTCACTTGATCAAAGTTCAAAACGACATGATCTTCAGTTGAAAGAAAATTTAAGCACTCGATTTTTAGTCAAAAATATCTTACCAAACTTGTCACCAACGTTAACTAACTTCAAGACATGATTTCGCTCATATATAAAACAAATGTTGATCATATATATAGTAAATAAGTAAGTCCAAGGAAATTATTTAATATTAAATAGTATTCACTTGCATGATTTATCTTATAACTTTTAAAGATAGGGTTTTATCATTTATGGTGTTTAGGATATATACAAGCTAGCTAGCTAAGAGGTCGTATATATATATATATATAGTACTACTCGATCCATAGTGGGAATTATGATTTAAAACTCTATTCGATCATTTCATATATATAAAGTGAATAGAATCAATCAATTATAATGATCATTACATTTCTAAGAATGAATGATTGAATTAAAAAGTGAAATGGTCAATACAATTAAGGGCCTGATATTAACAAATTAATGTGTGGTCTTTTACTTGAATTAACCACAATAATATATAAATATATATATATAATATCTCCCCTTAAAATTTGAAAACCCTTGAAAATAACTTCAAACGAACGAGTTTGAATTAATACAATTTAATAATATAGTTCTTAAAAGGTACTAACGGCCGGGGGTACGTACTCCACTACTCCTAGCCTGAAGCTAGGTAAATAAAAGTTGAGATGCCCAACTTTCATAAGCCTAATTAATTATAACTGATCATATTCAAGATCACCATGGCAAAGATCATCAGTTTATACAGTACGACCTTTCAAACAATTGAGTTAATTTGGAAGATCGATCGATCATGGGTCGATTCGTGCATGATTCCTTATTTATTATATATCTATGTTTCCTAGCTAGCTAAGATTATAAGCCATTAATGAAATTAGGTCGTCTCAAACAAAAGTAAAATAAAAATTCCAAACCGGCCTCCCTTTGATCAGTTTTCTTCAAAATTGGGCACCATGAAAAGGAAAGTGCAAATAATTGCTTAAAAAACTTAGAAAATGGCAGACCAACTTAGGTGGGGACTTTTGATTCTTGGGGCCGGGTGATGGCATCCAAAGATATATATCTATATATATATATATATATAGACCCCTCCCGGCCCCCAAAACATTAAACGTTTAAAATCTTTGAAAAAGTTATATAAATTGTTTGATTTTGGGCAAACCCAGTCAGAAATGGCCAATAAAAGTAGTGTCGTGATTTGGCCGGGTTAAAAGATAAGGTGGGAACATGATTAATATATATAATGGCCTAACTCAAAAGAAAAAAAGGCTATGTATTATGTGTGTTTTGTTTATAAACAAATTAAAAAGATGTCAACAGCGGTGGCAAAAGGATGTGGGCTAGCTCGTAAAAGAGATAACATTCCCCGCCACTCACGCCAGTAGTACCATCGAATTTATAAAAGATTAACAAAAAAAGATACCACCTTTGCATATATATATTTGTGTTGTGTTGGTGAGAGTTTAAGCTGGTGAGACGATGACAGGTGTCGTACCCATATGTGTAGCGTGAGTTAAACGCCACCACCAGCAGACCATATCCTCGAGGATGGACCCATATTTATTTCATTTTGTAAACCCTCCCCCCCTCTCACGCGTGAGCTTACAATTTAGCTCCTCACTATCCCAACCATTTTTATATATATAAATTTTATATTTACATATTTTTTATATACTATTAATGTGATTGATTATGTCATTTTTTTTAATATAAAATAATTATTTTAATCAATCACATTAATACAGTACGTAAAAAAATACACAAAAGTGAGTAGTAAAACTCTTTTATATATATTCCACTTTCTTTATTTTTCTTTTATTATTGCATTCTTGATTTGTACAAAATCAAGTGTTAACTGCGCAATTAATTTTGTTGTTAATATATTGTATCTTTTGTAATGGATGCCACTGGGATTACGGTTGATAAAGAAAAAAAAAATAGACAATTCTCTTGTAAATTTGTAATATAGATATTTAGTTATGATCAAGTTACCAGTGTTAATTTATGTATAAAATGTTGTTAACTCTTATTTGTTGACGTTCATATTTTATATTTTCACTTGTCGAATAGTAATTACTTAAAGAAAAATACTACTCGCAACCGCCCTTGGGAAATCCCCGCGGCATCGTGTCCGATGTGGCATATCAACGTCGTCGTTTCACATTTTACCCATCCCACGAAAAACTATTTTTCACACTATCTTCATATCTTTTTCTTCTACATCCACGAAGCCTCATCGTCCTCCACGAAGTCGCCGCCCCACGAAGTCGAGCCCGCTGCAGCCCAGTCTTCGTCTTCCCCACAATCAATCTTCGTGGTCTCCAACCACGAACCCACGGTTCTGCTAAGTCATTGTCTTCGTCTTCTCCGCGAAGCCACTGAGCCATGGTTTTGCAAAGTCACAGTTTTGCGATTCCCCTCATTTCTTCAAATCATTTACGAGTTCTTCCGTTTTCCAAAACCCACAAAGCAGACAATAGCTCATACCCAAAAATTAGAGAAGAAATTAGCAAATAGAAGAAATAAAGAGGAATAAAAATCAAGAAAAACCGAGAGTAACATAGAGGGAGAGGAGGTAGGGTGCGACGAAAGCAGCTAACTTGAGGGAGTGGGTGCAACGGCCGGCGTTTTCTGGGTAGGTAATGACTACGCGGAGAGAGAGAGCTGGCGCCATGGCTGGCTGCTGTGGCTCACGAAAATCCTCTGTTTTTTGGGGGCTGAAACAAGGGCTCACCGTGATGAGTTTGTGAGGGAAGTTTCAGAGGGTGGCAAACGATGGTGGCGTTGGTGGCTTATGCCGTGTGAGGGAAGTTTCTTCACGTTGCTTGGTTGTTGTGCCGTGAGGTGGAGGCCGTATGTGTGTGTTGATGGTGCAGGAGTGACGGCGTGGAGGTGCTTGGTTCACAATTTGCTGGGTTCATGTGCAGCGGTGAGAACGCGGCCTGGAGGTGGGACTGGCTGAGCTGCCGTGCATGGGGTTCCATGGGCTTCGGCTTGAAGCTTGCCAATGGTGACGACGTGGAGGTGCAGCATGAATGCCTCGGACGTGGGCCTACAGTTTGCATGTTTTACGTGAGGCTTGGCTTCGGCAAGGTGGTGCAGGTTGTACATGTGGAGGATGTGCAGTGTGGAATTGCCGTGGTGCTTGCATGGTTGTTTACATGGTCTGGTGCAAGGTGCTGCATGAGTTGGGCAGTGGCGAGATTGCTGGTCTACGGAGGAGTGGTGGTGCTACGTTGAAACCTGTTTTCGTTGGACTTGCGGGATGCAGGGGAAAGATTTATAGACAAAGTAAAAAGAGCAGTTTTCGTGAGGATGGCAAAATGGGAAAGGAGGCCAACTGACTCCTTTTGTCTTCTAGCGAAATGCAAACAACGACGTTGATATGCCACATCGGACACGATGCCGCGAGGGTTCCTCTAGGCGGTTGTCTATAGAAGGACTGTTACTTAAAATGTGCTACATAATATATATGAATATGGATGACAAGAATAATAAATTAAAAAAATAACAACTTATATATTTATATATATGCTACGGTGGAGTAAGCGTTTCCTTAAATTTTTTTCTTTTGCAAAATGAGTAGAGACATATTGCCAATAGTCTATAAATGCCATCATCGATTATGAATTTATGGGACCAAATAAAAGAAAAATATTTGATTTACAAAATTTTTTTTATAAAAATTAAATTTACAAATTAATATAACTTAATATTGAGATATATTAAATTATAAATTTATTATTATTATAAAATAGTCCCATAGGCATAGATCCAATATATAATACCCACCCCAAATATAATCTGGGTCTTTTTACTATGCCGCCTAACTCTTATAGTTAGGTGTGTCTTGGGTACAATTGTAATTTTTAAGGTAGTGTTTGAATATTGAGTTGAATTAAGTTAAGTTATTTATGAATAATAGTAAGTTGAGATGGTTGAGTGAGTTTTATAGGGTCTATTTAAGATGAATTTAGATGTATTTAGATGTTAAGATGAATTTAGATATATTTATAAGAAATTAAAAAAAGTTTTTTGTGAATTCTACATATAAAGATATGTTGAGTTGAAAAATATTGTGGATATCAAATGTAAAGAAGTTTTGAATTGAGATAAATTTTATAATTTGAAAATTGTGTATTTAAATATTAAAAGAGATTTAAATATAAACCGAACCCAATTGAATTGAGAATAATCTAACAATCAAACAAGTCTTTAAAAAAAAAATACCCAAATATATTGATGATAATATTTTTTTATACATCTAAAAAGGAAAAAATTCAGGGACAAAATAACAATTTCCATATAACTTTGTCTTTGTCCTCATCAGAATTTGCATAAAGGATGAATGAAACCTATTTCTTTGTTAGAGATTAATTATACTGTTTTACCAAATTAGGTTGAATCGACCTGACGGCCTTTTGTCCAGTCAAATTGAATAGATGCGACTGATTATTCTTTTATTTATTTTCTATTTTTGTTTAAGAGTATTTTATTATTGTCAATTCAGAAAGCATATACGGAGGAAGCGGGGACCACTAAGGTGGTTCGGCGGAACATGGGTGAATGTAGATGGGGACCACTAGAGGAGGAACGCGTGGCATAATCTTTCGGCGTGTCAGAGAGTACCGGCACCCAACCGGACATTCCCTCCACGCCTTTGGAAAGCGTGAAGTTGTGGTTTCGTCAACGTTACGCACTTTTTAACCTCTCTCCCACACTCACTCCCAACTCCCAACCCTCTCCTCTCTCAGCCTTTCCTGAGTGTGTGCCACCGACGCGCCCTTATTCTTTCATTCCATTATTTCCCCCCGTTTCTTCCTGCTCTTTTCACATTGAATTCAATGAGATATACTGCCGTACTTGATTTCTTAATTCTGTTTTATTTTTATATGATAATTTTATAATTAAAATATTTATTTTTTAAAAAATAGAGTTATTTTTAAAAGATAAATTCTTTTATTAATTAATAAATAATTCAATATCGAAAAATAAAACGAGAAGGTAGGTTACGGTAGTATAATGATAATTTTTCACCTTGTATATATACAACTGCCATACAGAAACAGATGGCTGATGCATGAGTACATGTTGTAGTCGTGGACTCGAGAAGGCACGCCAGCGACCAAAAGTGAAATTCTACTTTAGCCCTACATCGCCAAGCACAAAGTTAATGTGGGGGAGTCGATACAAAAAGGTTGCCGGTGAGCGTGGGCCGACAACGAAAATAGGGAGGGCCCCACAAGCGGCTAGGAAATAGAGAACGGGCCCACATAAGCCCTTAGCTGGGGTGTTCATCATTCGGTACGGTCACCCTCATAGTATGAGCTGTCGTTTAATATTTTTTCAAATCAGAATATTCGGCGGCGCCACTGTGTGATGTGTGACGCAAACGCAAAATCTCTCTCTCTCTCTCTCTCGTTTTTATTTTATTTTTTAACTGAACATGCGTGTCTGACGTGGCAGTTTGAAACTTGATAGGCTTACGCGCCTGCTTCGGGAGCGTGACTAAATGTGAGGCTCGTTACTAATGTAGAAATTGACCGGATCTCGTAACCAGGCCTAAAAGGTATTTTAAGAGACCGAGTATAGTTACAAATAGACCACAAGCCCAGCTTGAAAAAGTCTCCTTAAGGGCTTCTTTCGATCATGCCTGTTTTTTCTAAAAATGCTACTGCTTTTGTATCTCCAACAGTTATTGGTCATCTTCGTTCTTTTCATATCTATACTACAAGTCGTTTTGGTATAACAGAATCAGGGGCAGGCCTAAGGCCTAAAGGCTGGGGGGAAATAGCCCGGCCCAAGCTGAGACGATTCTTGATGGACGGGGAAGCTTTGTCGATTAAACCCCACATGAACATTTGCTTCAAGATTGAAAGCCCGCCCAACGCATACAAAAATTCCCATACTTTTTTCGTGGGAGTAATACTGTTACTGGTGCATTTTTAAGTGATTTTTTAAAATCAGTAATCGCTATAGAAAATTAATTAAAATGATTTTAATATATAAATACAATATAATAATCTAATATATTACATTTTCCATTAATATAAAACAAACGATTGATTTATCAGAAAATATAAAATTCACAAAATAATATAGTTTGGAGATGATGCTCTGATATTGTGCCTTTATACTCGAATAGAAAACTACTTCAAATACTATCAACCTTATGAGTGAAAATAATAAATTATAATCAACAGCAATTTGAGTAGGAATGGGATAGAGATTGGAATAAATGGTACAACGACAAGCAACGGCTCTTGAATGCATTGCCAAGGCAGTAATGGATGAATCCCGCGTGTCTTGCTATTTGCTAACAGAGGGACTGAATCGCAGGTCCTTCGCCCATAACTCACGTGACCGTGGGGCACGTGCTCTCACGTTATGTAGCCAAATAAAAAAATTAAATAAAAAAGACAAACGTATCTAATCTATTACTCCGCCGGACGAAGCGTCCTGGTAAAAATAAGCTACACTAGATTCTCGCCACGTGGCATTGACTATCGTCTGGTTTAGTTTTTTGACACGAAGTAACGCACTCACATGGGTCGCTGACACCACCCCCTACCTTATCACGTGCGACTGTGCAAATTGGGCCCATTCGTGTAAAAAAAAATCATTCTTAAAATTTTATAGTATATAATAAAATAAAATAAACAAAAGATAATTAATAATAATACGGGGACCTCTAAAAAATTAAAAACCCCCACGCCAAGCAACGTCCCGGCCAGGTACCCTCTCTTTTACAGGCTTTCCTTTTAATTCAAGGAAAAAGCTGAAATTTTTGTTTCTGTTTTTTTTCTTCTGAAAAATAAAAGATAAATATTACCGTAGTAATAATTTAATAACACCTTATCCGTTTACGGAAGAAGACTCGTATTCGGATTGCTGCCATCAAAACTCCATTTGTTGCCCTTCTCGATGTCTGCCACGTGGTGACATGGTCAATATTCTCTTGCAAATTTGCATGATTCTGACCATTTAGCCTTTAAAAAAGTGAAGGTCAATAGGCATGAAAAACAGTTAGCATTTTTATATTAAGTTGACTTCAATTGAGATGACTTTTTTATGAAAGAAATAAAGAGAGTTATGTATAATTTATTTAAATTGAATTTAAAATATGTTTGAATGTTAATATAAATTTAGTATTTTTTATAAAAAATTAAAAAAAATTATAGATCTCACATATAAGAAGGTTTTTAGTTAGGATGAGTTTAATAATTTGAGAGTTGGGTGTTTAGATCTTAGACTCAACTTAAAGTTAGACTAAACTCAATCGAGTTTGAGAACCAAACACAATTGTCATAAGATTTCTATCGAAATATTCTATAGCATTTTTTTTTAATTTTTTAATTTAATAATTAAGTAAATATTTTTAAATGAATATATATTTTTTTATTCTTAAAAAATACATAAATAATTTGAAAAATGATGAAAGAAAAAATAAAAAAAAAAGAGTTTAAAGGTAAGTTTGGGAGGTGAGATGAGAATTTTGTGTTTTGTTTTGAAGTTTAAAGTATTAAGTTTTAATATTATTATTGTTTTGAAATTTGAAAAATGTGTATTGAGATTTAAAAAAATTGAATTGTTTATTATATTTTATATGAAAATTTGAAAAAAATATAATGATGAAATGAGATGAAATAAAAATTTTATATTTTGTTTGATGTCCCAAACCTGCCCTTAGTGTTCGGTAAAAGTTATTTCTATAGACGTAGCAACATCCTTTCTCAGGACAGTTGCGTGTGTGAGAGTTTGGAGCGGGTGTAGCACGAGGTTGGCTATCGAGGAGTTATAATTTTTTTTTTTAACTTTTTATGATTTGTTTTTATTATTTTTTTCATATCCTTATATATTAAAAAACAAGATCAATATTATTTAAAAAATAATTTCTTAATTACTAAACAAAAGAAATTTAAAAAACAATTCATCCGGATCCATTCTCAAGATGGATCGTGAGTTTAGAATTATTCTATTTGTTTTCAAAATTATGTTTCTAAATGTAATTACAATCTAATTAAATTGATAGCAGACTGGTTCGTACTCCGACGTGGCAACTTGGCAAGCGTATATAAAAAGTTAAAAAAAAAAAAAAAAAAAAAGGCGAATTAGTAGGTCCGAGGAAAAGGGGGCGGGGTGTGGGGGAACACGTGGTGGGTAGGATGCCCGATGCCGACCGGAATCTCTAGTTCTCTACAAGTGAGCTGTACTCATCGTGCTAGCAAATGGGGTTTTGCAAATAATAGTAAACAGAGGGCTTTCAAATATTATATTAAATTTAATATTAAGTAAATATCAGAAAGAAAAAGAAAAAGGAAAAATATCTTCTCAACATGACTAAAAAGGAGTCGAGATTTTTTATAATTTTTATAATCCAATTTATTCTTTATAAATAAAATATATATATATATATATAAAGATTAACATAGGATCCATATTTCGTATTAAAAACACTTAAAATCGTGGAATCCATTAATTAATTGTACCATCCTATTTGTAAACAAAAATAATATTGATGTTTCCGTAATTGCCCATATCAATGGCTGGTTTTGAAAGCAAAGTATAATGATCGTTAGGTGCGGTACGATACCTGCGCGATCATTGTAGTAAAGCTGGGTCAGCAGCCTCATGCACGTGCGTCGTGCGGTAGAGTTTTACGGTTCGGACAATACGATATTTAGAGACACATGCAAGCAAGCAAACAAACGAGAAACATTATTAACTGATTTGAACACTTCATCCGTTTTGATCGGTTCACAAGGAAACATTTCGGTTTTTTTAATTTCATCGTTCTTATCCTTACGGTTCTTCATAATTCCTTGCCATAAAGCATGCATTTACATTCCTGACCTTCAAAGCTTAAAAAAACAAAAAAAACAGCTGTCGCTTTTAGTAAAAAAAAGGAGGAATTCCCTTCTGTTCTGACTGACTGACCTGTCCTGTCCTGTCCACACGGTACGGAGCTGATTCTTGTTTATTTATCACTTAATTAATACTCCCCAAGCTATTAGCAGTTAATTACGTTTCTGACAAATCATAATGTGCCACGTCAGGTTGGTCTTGGGTTTCATTATTTCGGTTAGTAATTAGGGAAGAAGCTCATTTAAGGGTTTCGAACTTTCCATTAAATGCTGTGTTGCCATTGGCCATGAAAACACGGACCTATACTCCTACAAATTCAACGCCCCCACCAGTAATTTCGGTCTGTAAATATATTATTATTTTGAAAAACCAAATAAATATATTTAATTTGTATTTATAAATAAAATTTTCATAATTCATAATCAAACATAAAATATGTGTCTTAATGTAATTTCTATTTGAATTATATATCCTAATTTAATAAATTTATCACTTTTTTTTTTTTTTTTCCATTTTATGAAAGAAAATATTTTAGAACTTGCCTTCTATTTTTCTTATCAAAATCCATCCACCATTTTAACTGTCCGCCTGTTCCCTTCTAACGCAAATAAACGCTCTTTCTCTCTCTCTACAAAACTCTCAGTTTCTCGCGCACTCTCTCTGATCTACACACTCAGTACTGCTCGTTACTTTCTTCATCCGTATCCCTTGTTTTGTCCAGAGACCTATGGAGGCACCTGAGTTTTTCCATGGCGGGTTTTGCCCACAATACGTTTACGAGAAGACCGATAATAAAGCTACGGCCGCCGGAGACCATTTCATTGTGGAGGACCTCCTCGACTTTTCCAACGACGATGCAGTGGTTACCGACGGTACCTTCGACACTGCCGCTGGAAACTCCATCGATTCTTCTACTGTCACTGTCGTCGACAGCTGCAATTCCTCGTCGTTTTCTGGTGGTGACCAGAATTTTGTGGGCAGTTTTGGGTGCCGGAATTTCTCCGACGGTTATTTCTCCAGCGACCAGCTTTGTGTACCGGTAATATTCGCTAGCTAGCTGATCATTAAACAACAACATCATCAACCTTAATTTACTGCTTCCGTGAATTGTTAGCTTCCTTTTTTAAAGAAACAACAAAATAAAAAATAAAAATTGCTGTCTGGTTGCCGAGGAAAGCAAATGTTAAAAGATGTCACATTTCGAAAATTTACGCTTTCTTTAGTCGTATAACAGTTTGGCTGACAATTAAAGTTGAATCATGAATACTAGCTTCCAACTAGAACTGAACAAGCCCGTTCCTGTACATAATTCTCAGAGTATCTTTTCTTTTACCCAATTTTCTCTGAAACCGAACCCAGAGTTAAATCTTCTGCGCTTGATTATTTGCATTATGGAGCTTCTAAAACGGCTTCAGTACTCTCTTTATCAAAGAAGTAATTACTTCTTTCTTTTCATGTGTTGTGTTTTTTTTTTTCAAAAAGCTTGAGAAAAAAGGAAATAAAATCATTTTGGTATTTTTTTTTTTTTTTTTGTTAATTATGTTTACAGAATGACGATTTAGCTGAGCTCGAATGGCTTTCCAATTTCGCGGATGACTCGTTCTCCAGCGAGGACTTGCAGAAGCTCCAGTTAATATCCGGCATGAAAGCTAGGACCAACGAAGCGTCCGAGACAAGCCGAGAATTCCAACCCGAGCCCACCCAAAACAGCCCCATTTTTCACCACGAAATGTCGGTCCCAGCCAAGGCCCGGAGCAAGCGGTCCCGTGCAGCCCCATGCAACTGGACGTCCCGTCTCCTCGTACTCTCTCAAAACACAGCCTCGCCGGAGCCTGAAGTCAGGGTTCAGGCACCCGTTAATTCGGGCAAGACAACTATAAAGGACTCACCGAGGAAGGACTGCTCCGAAGGGGAAGCCAGCGACGGGCGGAGGTGCCTGCATTGCGCCACGGATAAGACGCCGCAGTGGCGGACAGGGCCCATGGGCCCGAAAACGCTTTGCAATGCGTGCGGTGTCCGGTATAAGTCCGGCCGGTTAGTGCCAGAGTACAGGCCGGCTTCGAGCCCAACATTTGTGCTGACGAAGCACTCGAATTCGCACCGAAAGGTGGTGGAGCTTCGGCGTCAGAAGGAGTTGGAGATGGCGCAACAGCAGCAAGAGCAGCACCAGCAATTCCTTCGTCATCAGCAGAACATGACGTTCGATGTAAACAACGGTGAAGATTACTTGATCAACCAACACGTAGGCCCCAGTTTCAGGCATCTGATCTAGAGGACATGGATATCTACAAGAGTTTAATTAGGATATCGAATTCTCGTATACGAGAATTTTGAGAGCTTAATTTTAGTACTGGACATGTACGTACGTACGTAACATCCATTAGAGAATTTCCTAGTTTTTTGCTAATTTCTCTAGCTAGGGTTACGTAATTTTCCTTTTTTGTTTATTTAATTCTTAGGCTGTCACGATGTTTTTCTTTTCTTAATTTAGTTATTTTACCTAACTTAAACAAATTCAAGATTTTGTGTAAAATTCAGGTACGTACTTGTTTTTGTTTAATTTACTTATTTTTCAAAATATATAACTCATGCATGGATTATAATTCATCATGTCTTTCAACGAATTTGGATATTTTAGATAATTGGTGATTTAATTACACATAATATTTTAAATAGGCATGCATGGGAATAGAATGTCCAATTAAAGAGGGGATATTATTGTTGGTAATTAGTACTTCAAATTAATTAAGTTCATCCAAGCGTACTAAGGGATATTGATTTTTCTTTTCTTTTCTTTTCCCATATGCCAAACACGCGCGTATATATGGAAATAAAGTAAAGGGAAAATAATATTCATTCTCATTATATTATTTGTTGACAGATCGAGGTACGTACGTATTTCTTGTAACGTACGTTCCGAAGCAGTATTTACACTTCGTTTTCTAGACAATATCAAATTAGTCTTAGGATTAAAACCCTAATATTAAAAACGCCGCATAATTAATAATAACCAGCTTGGAGTTTAATTTGCATGTAACAGAATATTTTTACTTTAATTTAGAATACCAAAATTAGCTGGAAAGAAGAAATATGATCTGTCCTCAAAATAGCCAGATGATAAGATGCATGCGCGCGGTAATTAATTTCTAACTTCATATATATTTAAACGCATGCATGCATATATATTATATGCGCTAGCTTGTATATATTAATTTATGATGTTTGGGTGAAAAGCATGTGGGGGCCTGAAAATTGAGGCATTGAGGTGCGTGAGCAGATATCATCATTAGGATTATATATATATATAATTAGATGCACATGAATTTCAGTGAAAACTGGCTGTAGCCGGTAAGAGAATCTTATATACGTGGTTTTTTTTAAAAAAAGTTAATAATACGAGAGTGACATAAAAATAAATTAATTTACTAATAATAAACTTCACTTATTTTTAAAAAAATTATAAGATATTTATATACTTCAAGACTACCTTAAAATTTAGAAAGTAAATAATATTGCAGATTGATTCGTCAGCATGCCGCAGATTTCCACAAAAGAATCTTGAAATCTACAAGCTAGCTAGGCATGCAGTTTGTTCATAAGATCCTCCTTTCTTCTTCTTCATCGTGTTCTTGAATCTGATCTTGAGATTTAACTGTTATATATATATATATATATATATATATATATGGATAGATATTCATGAAGTTGTTAGTTAGAGTTGAGAAATAGCAATTAATTATAAGTGCTAGCGATCCTAGGCAACAGTACTAATCCATGATAGGGTCTATTATTTAAGACTTGTGGATGCAATATCGTCTTCCTAGTTTATTCAATTATTGTCTAACCCACTATATATTATTATACTTATCATATTTTTTGTGTCTTGTTTGTAATAGTATGCACGTGCATAGGTCTTTCTAGGGGAGCGATAATCAATGGTCTACCTTTTAGCTAGCTTGGCTTTTACTTAATTACCATCTTCCTAGCTGATCTAGCTAGCTGTATTAATTAGTTTAATGTCAAGCCAAGTAATTAAGTACTTCATTTAGAGAATCCCAGTTTACCTTTTGAAATACAATAGATCCATAAGCTCTTCCAACATAATTCTTAATTTCATTGCCCTACGACGTACGTAATATATATGTAATGATTTGATAAATAAATGGCTAAGAATCAATTGTTTTTCAATATTAGTATTGTTAGAGAAATTATATTTGTATTCATAAAGTGTGCATGCATCACGCACGTATTTTAAAAAATATATATATACAATCTACATGAATAAATTATTTTTTTAATAATGGATCTTATTTTTTTAAAAAAAAGAGTATGTAATAATACTTACACAATGCATGACTATATCTAACAAGATTTATTAGACAAATCCGCTACCAATATGAAATATGAGGATAAAAAAGTAAAATCACATATTTTTAAGTGTGTGTGCAGGGTGTGAGGCTTCTGTGTAGTACAACTCCTGTTTTAAACATCATCAGTTCAATCCAAGAGTTGATCGCTGAAGTATTTATCTCGGACAAAAACAAATCAAGCTGGCCTCTCTTAAAAAAATGTGACATCAATTTTATTTGTATTTCCCATATCAGTAGTATTGCAGGCATGAATAAACCAATGGAGTGTGAAGGTATCGTGTAATTTATGCGCATAGAAGATGTGATATTCAGTTCTTACATGTGGGAATGGGGCGGGTGTGGAGATGCAGAGAGCATTCAACGAGTGGGTGAGGGTGAGAGATGTCGGCCTGAGCCCCACGTTAAGAGTGTTTTTACCTTGCAGGCATCTCCTGATCATCAAATGATTGAAAAATAAACGAGAAAATTATTTTTTACACTGTTCTGTCAATTATTTGATGCTACATCAGATGATGAAAAGATAATAGTTCAAGACAAGAAAAATAACATTTTTCTTTCTAACATATGTAATATCAGGGCCAGCAACACCAAGTACTTAAGAGCTCCCGACCACGATATAAATCTATAGTATGTTGTAGCCAAATCACCCTGAAAGGCGAAGAGCTTGGAGCTAAATGAAACTGGTGTAGAAATGGGCTAGGCCAAGAGCATGTTGGCAAGCTGGAGCCAATCTAAAGTATACTTGGTTTGAGTCAGAACCAAGCGATCAGGCGAGCGCGAGACCTCCATACCCAGGATATAATGAAGGACCTCGGTGACCTTCATCTAAAAGCATCATGACAGAGAATTAATCAGCGAGCGGATACCATCTACATTGCTTCCAGTAATGATTAAGTCATCGACATAAAAGAGAAGAAATAATGCCCGACGTAGAGGTGCGGACACAATGTTTGCGTTGGCCATGCTAAGAGAAAGCCATCTTGTAAGAGCTGTGAAGAAAACCGATGGAACCTGGAAGGGGGGGCCTGTTTCAGGCCATAAATTGCTCCGTGGAGTTTGCAGACATAAGGAGGACAAGCAGGACTTTACCCTCCTAGTTACCTTTCACCCTTTGACCTTCGTGTACATGCTTATATACAGAGGTACAACATGAGCATGCCTACGGTTTTGAAATCAACAAAGCCAATAAGTTGCACTTGATGCAAAGGTTTCAAAAAGAGAAATACGAATGAAAAAGTCCCCATATCAAGGAGTAAGAAAAGATCCAACATGAAGTTTTCAAGGATTCTAACAGCAAAAATGCCAGAGAATTGAAGAAATGCACCATTCCCATAATACAGAACAGTAACAAATTATTCCGAACAGATGTGTGAGAAAAGACAACCCGAGAAGAGTAGCATGACTCTAATCCATCCATCACTCTATCTTTAAAATTTAAGCTCTTATCGCGGCACACTGAGACTTAGTTCTGAAAAAAAAGAAACAATATATTAGCCAACCCAGCACTAGAAAATGAATACTAAAATAACAGGTTCATAAAGTCAAATGAATAATGCCCAAATGAACAAAGTATTGAAGAAAAGACACCACAAAATGAAATCGAAATTCGAAACTCGATGTAGAGAGAGATTAATAACCTATTTTGTGCAATCCATTTGGATGTTCTGCAATCGGTATACAACCATTACAACAAGCACGGTACTAACAATAGTTTTAAAACTAACAGTTCTTGGACAGTTTGATTAAATTCCAATGCGCCTACGAGTTCAGGAAAAGAAAAGAAGATTAAATTATACTTATGTGTTGCATGAAATCCAGAACAGAAACAAGGGGTTTCTTTTTATATATACATAATCACAGACCAATAAGTATGTATATACATAATGCGTGTATTTATACAAGTATGACACACATACACGCACACCTTCCTTGTGCATGGCATTTTGAATCGTTCCGGGAAATTGCGTTCTCGGTCAAGAAAATAATGAAATGTCCACCACTAGAACATTTGTGGTATCTTGAATTGGGTTTCTACTTTCTCACCATCATTTTCTCTCCTCAGTAAGTCAGTATTGAAACATACGGTTAGAGAAATTAATCACAAAAAAATATTAAACTGTGACATTTTCTAATTATAGACTATGTTAAAATTAAAAAAAAAAAAAAAAACAAATAACAAACAAGAGAAACATCAAAATCCAATATCAACAAAATCATAAGAGTAAGAAGTTGCTTACAGATACTAAATCTAAAACAGTGGAGAATATCAGACTCCTGGATTTGCACTGCAAAGCATACCCTGAGACAACGACCTCGAGCCGCTCGAATCAACGCCGAGGCACGACGTGAGCCGAGCCGAAGAGACCGCTGTGTGGAGAGGAAGCAGAGACTGAAGAGCACCCAATTGAGGAATCGACCTGAAACTCAAAATCTGCAGTTTGTTAGGGATTTCTCATAAAAAAAAATTAAAGAACCCGATCTGAATCCTTGAAAAAAGAAATAAGAAGGGTAAATTTTGGCAAAATGGACAAGGAGGAAGCATTTAAATGTCATTTGCCTTGGAGTCGAGAGCGAAGAGCGCGGCGTAGCTGTGTGATGAGACGTCGCGGATTTGGGTTTAAGGTTGGGTTTGGCGAATGTCGATTTGAGGAAAGAAAGAGTTGGTTGGGAAATAGATCTACAGCGAGAGGCCATTGGAGGAGACGAAGGATAAATATTAGGATTTTAGGGTTTGGAGAGAGAGGTAGAGAGAGAGGGCTTTAGCGAGGTTTTAGCATACCATGTGATTCTGATCACGATTCATGGCATCTTTTTTACTGTAGACTCGCAATCTAATTTTGTTGTTAACATTGAGTTAGTTACTTACTGCTAATCAGCATAGGTTAACCATTTAAATTAAATTTATGTAAAAATCTAAATACAAATTAATAAAATACGAGACTTCGGTCGTGTAACGTGTTTGATTAAACGTTAATTATGGATGAATGTAATGTGTAGCACCACTTTATATAAATACACTCATTTTAAAACATCTCTTATGCTATAAAAGTGGCTATTCGTAAATAAACATGAATGAACAATAGTTTTTGTTACTTTATTTTCCATTTATGCTCTTGTATAGCTAGTTATTATTATAATTTTGTTATTAGCTCTTATATTTTACTTTTCATTTGTGCCTTTCTGCGAGTAATCTTTATTATAATTTTATTTCTGGTTTTTATGTTATTTGATTTTTCTGTTCCTCTGATGCCCCTATTTGACTAAATATTATTACATTTTTATTCCTGATTGATGAACAATGTTTTTGCGACCACTATTTTTTTTTTTAAATTTTATCTCGTGTTTTCTCAAGAAATTCTCTTCCCTTTAGGGGTGTACAGAAATTGCATAAACTGGCAGAGAACTGATCAAATTGATTGTCGAAGAAAGGAAACGGTCGGCAGGCGGCAAGAATTGATGAAAACTGATATCGACCGATACAGCTCCGGTTTAAACACTTAGAAAACCGCTGAATTGGCTTATATATATATATTTTAAATATATATATATAATGGTGTCATTTCACTTATTTAAGTGAAACAGCGTCGTTTTATCCCTGGAAGTTAAAATAAAAACATATGGAACAACGTCATTCGAGCATTTCAAAATGGATTAATAAACCCCATGGCCCCTCTTCTTCTTCTTCTTCTTCTTCTTCCTCTCGTCTTCTCCTTCCTCAATACGCAGTTTCCTCATCTGCAACTTTCTTCTACTCTCTCGTGGTAGACGACGTGGCATCCCTCCTCCGTCACAGAGACGCCAACGGTAGACCGAAGAACCAAACTGTACCTCATCGATAGGGGTGTAACCGGTCCGGTCCGGTCCGGTTTTGGACAAAATCTAGGACCGAACCGGTATGTACCGGTTTTGTATTTTTCAAAACCGATTACGCCCCGATTACCCTCCTAAACCGGTACTTCCGGTTTTACCGGTTTCCGGTCCGGTCCGGTCCGGTTTTTCGGTTTTTTTTAAATGTAAAAAACATATAATAAAATGTTAATTCTTAGTATAAAATATTATTAAAAATTTAATATATATATTATGCTTAAAGCATATGATCAGTTAAATTTTTATCTTTAAGATTAAACTTTTATTTTATAAATTATAACAACATTATCTTATATATAATTATATTAATAACATATGATCAAATAAATTACAAATGTTCATATTTAAGATTAACATTTTATGTTATTATTTATAAATTATAATATAAAATTTTTTCATATATGATATATAATTATATATATTATATATAAAAATTTAACATATAATTATATATTATATATATAAATATTTTGTATAATATATAAATTAATTTTTATATTTTTTTTTCCAACCGGTCCGGTTCGGTCCGGTCCGGTTCCAAAAACTACGGAACCAGAACCGGACCGGAACCGGCCGGTTTTCATAAAATAGGAACCGGTTCCGGACCGGACCGGTTCAAAACCGGACCAACCGGTCCGGTTCGGTCCGGTCCGGTCCGGTTTTCCGGTTTAAATTTACACCCCTACTCATCGAGACCGATAATATCGATTTTCTCTCCCCCCAATCGACCGATTTCGATCGGTTCTAAGCTCTCATGGTAGACGTCGGTGTGGCGTCGTTTTGACATTAAAACCGCGCTGAACCTATAGATTTTTAGCCCTATTTCCCTTTTGTGTTTTTTCTTCATTTCACTGACTTATCTCTTTGTTTTCCAATTTTGTCCCTCATGCAGTGTCGCCTCTTTCACGGATTAGTTTGAAAGTTTTGTCTCTCTCTCATGCTAGAAAAATTTATTCACAATTCTTGGCTTTGGTTTGTTTTATATCAACCTAACCACCTCCATTTTTTTAATAATAACTTTTTTAGTAGAAATCTTGGCAACGTCATTGTACACAAGTTGTATACAAGAGAATCAACTCTCAAATTAATGAAACGACACTTAAACCAGATAGCCAATTAGCCCAAAAAAACCTAAAATTCTATCTAAGTAAAAATTTGTAGAACAAATAAGAGGGTGGGGAGATCTGAGAGATCAACAGCAGAAACCATGTCAGTGGGCTATAATCGTAGGCATCTTACGTCATTTTTGTTAAGAGTACACATTGTTTTGTGTGATTTTCAGATAGGACAGAAGAATATGTCATTCATTTGATTTTCAGATGGACTAGAAAACACCATTAAAGACTAATAAACTAATAGAAAAATGTAGACTTTCTCATAAATGATGGAAAAATGCAAACTTTTCTAACTTCTCATTTTTTGTGTTCGGTTCGAAACACCTCTTCCCAAACATCCAACCCAAGACGCTCAATTTTCTTGGAGATTTTCTCACATAGCCTATATATCTAAAAACATAGAGAGAGAGAGAGAGAGAATAAAATAGATGAAATTTTGTGGAGAAAAAAGTGGAAGAATAGATAAAGGAAAATGTTTACTCCAGATTCTTGCGAAGTCGTCGACGATGGTGGAGAATATGATGAGCTATCGTGGTGGGGAGAGAGAGAGAGAGAGAGAGAGAGAGAGAGAGAGAACTTAAGCTTGAAGACATACATGGCGGCGACTCACAAAGGGAAGAGCGACTTTTAGTGTGGGAGCCTGGGAGGGGAAGAAGGGGAAGGAGAGAGAAAGGGAAAGTAGAGAGAGATAGAGAAAAAAAAAACTAGTTTGCAACTATTCACGTGTTCTCTCTTCGAGCTATGAAGTAAGAGAAATGTTCGGAGTACCCATTTTGGATCTGAGCATTTCTACCGATTAATTTTTTTTTTTTTGTTATTTTTTTAATAATGATTAAGTAAGTATTTTTTTAATGATGTTGTAATTTTAAAAAAAAATGTATAAAAAAATTATGAAAAAAGAAAAGTTCATTTGGTCTTATCGATCAGATGTCTTGTGCTACACGACTCATGAAGTAATGATCAAAGTTTCGAAGGATACATCGAAAGTAAACAGTTTTATAAACACCACATCTCTTTTAATTTTATTTCCTTTTTCTCATAACAAATATATGCGATGTATAGATAATGAATAAAACAACTCTTAAAAAAATGTTTAAGAATATAAAAAAAATATGAAAAAGAAAAGTTCATTTGGCCTTATCGATGAGATGTCTCGTGCTACACGACTCATGGAATAATGATCACAGTTATGAAGGATACATCAAAAGTTAACAGTTTTATAAACACCACATCTCTTTTAATTTTGTTTCCTTCTTCTCATAACAAATATATGTAATGTATAGATAATGAAAAAAACAACTCTAAAAAAATTTATAAAAGAAATTATGAAAAAGAAAAGTTCATTTGGCCTTATCGATGAGATGTCTCATGCTACATGACTCATGAAGTACTGATCAAATTTTCGAATGATACATTGAAAGTTAATAGTTTTATAAACACATTATCTCTTTTAATTTTGTTTCATTTTTCTCGTAACAAATATATGTATTGTATAGATAATGAATAAAACAACTCAATTAGTTCAACAATAATAAAATAAAATAAAATCATTTAAACAAAATAAACTTTTAAACTATATTATTTTTCGGGTTCTAAAATTTAAAGAGTCATACTTCAAAAATATGATTGGTTCATTAACACTACAAATATCCCATTTAGTTTGGACTTTTCAAATATTTGGAATATTTTCAAACACTTGGCTTAATTTAAAAATCATCCGCTAGATTTAAATTAAGTAATATTCCTATTATGCCACGTTACTCTTAATAGAAAATTACTTTATTATATGCCACGTCATCAATTTTACAAGGTGTTACGAGTATAATTTTCCAAAGTTTGGTAAAAATCTATCCCCAAGGAAACTAAGGAAAATATTTCTCAACTGGCCACTGCTAGAAACATGTTCTTCACCACCTTGATCGTGTCCTAATAGAACAATAATGAAGAAAATTCTCTCCTATCAGAAACGATGAAATAATTGCTACCCAGCAAATAAACACAGTAACCTATAAGTCTCGGTCAAATAGGCCTTGTTAGTTGCTGCTTCAACAATGTCATAGCAAGGGCAGTTTTCCTGTCACCGAATCCACTGATACTTTCGATCCTGCTCCAAAAAAAGGAATGAGAATATACACAATTAGAAGGCATTTTTGGTTCGTGACAAAGGGACTTTAATAATTTAGCAGAAGAGCAATCCTGGGGTGTTTCCAAAGAGTTGAAAGAAAAGCAAGCAAGATAAGGTACTTTAGCAGCAAAGAGAAAAGCATACCAGGTCCAACTGCGAGAACAGTCTTGGATCCAGCCATAACCTGAGTAAAATATGTCATTCAACTTAAGTTGGGGCCCAGAATGCGTGCTTAAATCCATTTCAGATACAGAGTTGCAGTAGTTTAATAAAAATACTGAATTCAAGAATATAGCTTCAACATTTTCCATAGCATTATGTAATTTCACATAGTAAAGCTATAACATTTATTGTGGTTCTTAGGGAGCTCAGGTCTGCTACTTCTTCGCAATTAGAAAAAGCAACCTGTAAGTTGAAGTTGTGAGGCCAATCCCAGTGATTAAGTGCTTAATGCAGACTCAATGAAGCCTTTGAATTTCCTAAGGAACTCCAGTCATAAAATAAAGTTCTACACATGAAGCTACACCTCCTCATAAGGTTCCCCATGTCTAAGAAGCTGATATTCTTTGAAATTATTACACAATGTCATGACTAGTTGTTGTTTTCATTCAAGTTACTTCAAGGTGATGCTATCAATTCTCGCCATAAATAACCAACCATACCTGTGTTCGTCCAGCATCAGCAACTACAAAAGTTGGAAGGCCAATGCTCTCAGCTGCATCCTTCAGCTTATTCCTGATAACAAGTGTAAGCTTAGCTAAAGAAATCAGCAATCAAGAAGAGATTTGTCTTGTCCATGCTAATAAAAAAATGAGAAACTGATGATTCAAACAAAAGACATGTTGCTATATTTAAGGGAAGACAATTGTTTACAACGAAATAAGCTGCTCACATTTCTTGTTGATTCTTGCATGTGACAACTATTTTAGGTTGACCACATTGTTCCCATTCTCTCAAAAGGGACCGGTGACTGCAATCGAAAAAGGACAACGTAAATTTGAATTGTAGCATTTTTTTTATAAGTAAATAAATGAGAGCTTGTCCAAGTACACTTCTTTTCTTAATGCATAACCATATAGCTAATAAGAGGATACAGAAATTGTAGTCTTGGCATACATACTTGTATTCATGACCAGAAACCTGAAAATTATGTGCAAGGTTTCCACGAGTTGAAAGGTACTAATTCTTCTTATATGTCCCAAGTTACACTGTTTTTTACATCTTCTAAACAATTCTACAAAGCAACTAAATTTTATATCAGGCATATTGCTAAATAGGGTGAAAGACAAAATATATATAACAGTTGTCGGTAGAAATTCACTTTTCAAGGTTGAAAAATGTTGAATAGCAGAAAGGACGAAAGCATGAAGTGTAAAAATTTCAGGCACATGAAAAAATACTCTGAGGAACGAGATTGCAGGTTCCTCCGCACAAGGAGGAGACTTATAATCTGGCACAAGGATACCTTTGCATTAGTTCTGCATACATGCCAGTGGCAGCATCTGATCATGTGTAAAAGAAATATTCAGTCATTGATTTAACAAAATATATCCAGGGTTTTGAGTAAAGAAAAGAGGAGATGTCCTGGAGCAGTGAAAATTTGAAAATGAGAACGTAACTAATAGGAACTTAGGTATCTTACGAGCACATTGAGATGCAATCTTTCCTGATTTCATCTTCAGATCTTGTCTAACTACAAGAACCTGACACGAGCAGATCACAACTTGAATTCAGAGAAATTCTTCAAGAACTAGAAACTATGTCCGTTTCTCAGAAATTCAAACAAATTTAAGGGAAATTACAACCTATACACATAATTTGCATCTTCTTACTAGATCAAGTCAAGGAAACCAAATAAGTCCCCTTTGTTTCCGCTATGTTTCAATATCTACAATGATGAGTAAACGTGACTGGACACTTAAATTAATATGTGAATGCTAACAAGTCCCACAGAAACTGATACAATTAAACAAAATACTTTGTCAAGTTCCACATTTTTAACGACCAGAAACATCAGCACCTGCCACCTTTTATCCTCCGAATGGTAATAAACCATCTTAAAAAGCCACTACCGTAACAAATAAAATATAGCAATAGGATAAGCGATAACGTAGCAGCCAACTTGATCAACAAATGAACTAAACGATAATGATGTTTAAACGTTAAAATATTATTTTCTGATTTCCTTTTCATGTATATTCTACAAGTCTCATCTGCATACACACACACTGGTGTACGTTGATTCAATATATCCAAGAAATATTTTTCTACCATTTCATATTTTTTCATCCAGAATAACAAAGTTATAATCATCATATTTGTACGACAGTGAAGTTACAAATAAAATAAGAAACCACCGGTAATGAGAACCAAAGCACCTAAGGACAAACCAGTTTGAGCTCTTGGTCACCATTATTTGAGACCGCATATTTCTGTTGGAGATTTCCTGGAGAGAAATTTTTCTTCTTTACATGATTCTTGGAGGGTTTGGATAGATCCAGCAACAACCCAAATATAAAACCAATGACAAGGCCTGGGATGAAGTTCTCCGGCTTGAAGCTTAATGCTAACCATTCTCTTTCTTGCTTCGGTTGCTGCTTCAATTGGTAGCGCGAAAAATAAATTAATGTTTATCATATGTTTTGTGCCCGGGACAATGTAGAAAAAAATTAAACTTGAAATTTGACATGTTAGAAATTATGCTATTTTGGGTCCCGATAATCAACAAAGAAACTGGACTGAAAGGGGAGATTATAATACTAAATAAGGATTATTTCAGATGAAATCTCATGATATCTGAAACCAAAGCAAAGCAAGAGAAGACAAGAGCTTCAGAATTAAGTCGTATTTCTCGGAAACCAAACAGAAGTAAGCGAGGAAATACGACAAAAAATAAAGAAACAGAAGAGATAAGGGGAGCTGAATACCTTCTTGGGAGAGTGGGAAGGGATTCGAGATGACCCCAGCATGTTTCTGGGCGACTTTAGATCGAAGAGAGTCTCCGAACTGTGAGGGGGCAGACCCGAGAGAGCAGCGATGTCCGGCGTTAAGTGGCCTCTGGAACTGTTTATGCTAGAGAGACCGACGAACTTGGAAACGCTGTCGTTGCCGTAGGACTTGTAGTTTCATTTTTGGATATGGAGGAAAACTACGTCGTCTCGGGGATAGTAGACGTTCTGCCTTTTTTGGCGGCTTTTGACCGCACGATTAGAAATAACGGGACGGACACGTGCCACGTATTGTCTCCATACCGGAAGAGGCGACAGTAGAAAGGGAGGTTGATGACGTTGATCCCTGCCAAAGGAACCTACTCTCCAACCCGAGTGGCTCCCCTTGCGAGCCATCACTGTGTGACGGCCCGATTCGGCCCACAAGAGGTGGCCCACGATGGTGGGTGACCTAGCCTGGTCTTTGTGATAGTGGTCTAATACATGAAATGACTTTTTATGTCATTCTATTATTATTAATAATTTATTATGACTTATTAAAAAATAAAATAATACACATATAAATATTTTTACAACGTTATTTTAAATAAATAATATTTTTATAAAATAATTTATAAAAGTAATATCATTTTACAAAAATACTCTCAAATTGATAGTCCTATGCAATACATTTAGACAGAATGATTAGATTTAAGAAGTAAATTGATTGATAAAATTGAGAATCTAGAGAGAGATTTGTAAGACATTTAAAATCTATAGATTATTTTACTATTTAACTCTATATATATAGACCATAGTGCAAAACTAGTGATAATTTGATTGAATCAAGGATGATTTAATTTCCTATGAATCTTTGTCATTTCCACCTCCCCATAGTACTGCAAATTTGCAGGATGTCAAAATTTGTCCAATCCTTCCAAATGGAATACCGTACTGTTTAGATACAGAAACGGTTTTATCTCATCATTACAATTTTATCAAATTTTCACATAAAATATAAAAAATAATTTAACTTTTTCAAATCTTAAAATAATAATAATATTAAAAAATAATATTCTAACAATATTTTTTTCAACTTCCAACTTTATTCTAAAACTATTTCATCTCATCTCTCACTATCCAAATGAGACCTAACTCACATACACATTTAGGTGTAAATACGCATGCACAACCTGCCCAATATTAGTTTTGTTTTCTTTGTCAATTGGGTAGTAATTAATCTATCACAAAAAATAAATAATAAAGCTAAAGCATGTGTCAATTTAGGCACAACTTGTTTATAAATCAGGGACAGTAATCGGTTGCTCCTGTCCAACGGCTTAACAAAAAGGAGATGATGTCTCCCTCTCCCATGCATGCTTTTAAATTATTATACCAATGCCCAAAACGTGCCTTATGGTCTACGGCCATTACTATTCACCAAGTCGAGGTTTGGAATTCTCCAAACATGATGATACTATAATACCACACCCTCCCGCTATCCCTCACGTGTCCTTCAAAACCACACCAAGAATCTTATTGATCTACAAAGTCCTTCCTCCTTCCTTCCCACCTACAAATGTGATATTCTAAATATTAAGAGCATTTCAACTACAAACCTTTCCAATGGAGTCGGTTGCCTCCAATTCACCATCACCAGACAACCACCGGCCTCCCTTGCGATTCAGACCTATCCAACCTATAGCAGATCGGATAGTGAGAGCCCTTCGACACCACCTCCGCCTCCTCCACCGCTCAGACCAATCCAAGTTTTATGTCTTGGGTGCCACCGGAAATGTGTATATTGTGATGTTGTCTACTACCCCTTCATGCACGTGCCCTGACCGCACATCTCCATGCAAACACATCTTGTTCGTCTTCATTCGAGTATTGGGTGTTTCTCTAGACGATGCTTGTCTTCGTAGGAAGACTCTTCGGCCATTCCAACTCAATCGTCTACTTGGTGCGCCTATATTACCCGAAGCACTTGCAGGAGCTAGGGTTCGCGAGAGATTCCATCAACTATTCTTTCAATCTAGGCAGGGCTCTTCGCAACCGATTGTTGAGATAGAAGATGGTACTACTTGCCCAATTTGCCTGGACGAGATGGGAAAATGTGAGAACGTGGTGACATGTGGTACTTGTCAGAATCCGATACATGAAGAATGCTTATTGAGATGGAAGAGGAGTAGGGGAAGAAGGTCTGCTACTTGCGTGATATGTCGGGCAAGGTGGAGAGATAGGGCAGATCAGGAAAAGTACTTGAACTTGGCTGCTTATGCAAGCCAGGACGATCCACCAACTGCTGAGGGCAGTGGAGGCTGTGGTGGTTAATTAAGTTTAATTGTTTGATTCACCTGAAACAGAGGCAAATTAATTAGTTAATTGAATGTCTATTGCATTGTTAATCAGCATATTGTATAATCCTAGGAACAGGATGTAATTTTTAAAATATAATTTGCATTAATGATATTATTTTAAAATATAACTTGGTAGACTAAAAAAATTTACAACCAACACAGCCAACATTGTTCGGAATACCATGTGAATTCTAATCCGTTGGTCGTTATCTTCCACGAGATATGCCAAGGGGATGCCGATTCTCGAAATCAATGCTCTAACCTCTGTAGCTCTAGACCTAGACATATCTCGTTATGTGGAAGAAGCCGGAATTAACAAAAGTACGATCCCACTTCATATTATAATCTTTTGGACAAGTGCAGCTTCTCCATTTCATACGTACCAAATAAATATGACTGCAATGAACAACAGCCTGCTCATACAACAACAGGCTAATAACAAATTTCAGTAATTGAATAAGCACAATAAAGCTGCCTATACTATGCCTTGTACCAGTAAGGCTGATCAACCACTACAAAGGAACTCAACCAGAAAGGGTAAAAAATAACAACGAATGCAAAAGATTTAGCTGAGAGCGAAGGAAACGTGAGAAGAAAACATATGCCGTACCATGCAGCGTAGAATGGACAAGAATAACATCAATCGAATCTCACGACTTTATATGATGAAAATGAATATCAAAGAATACCATCCACCTTCCTTGCACAGGCATGCCTCTGGAGTCCTGCATCCTTTTTCGTCTCCACTGGGACTTCAGATTGTCGTGAGCAGTGGTTGATCTAATGAGGCACTTGCAATATAAGAAACAAAATCACTACTACTTCTCAAAGCACCTGATGCTTGCCAAAGCGAGTAAAATGAAAGAGCCTCTTACTTGGGCCATCTTTACTAAATACAAGCAGAATACAAGACGATCTGCACATTCAGCATCAATGCAAGAGCAGCCTGCCTGCCCATGCTCCATGCCTCTAGTTTTTTACAGTTTTTTGGGCAAATTATAAGTTTTCTTTAGAAACTTCGAGGCCGCTTCGTCATTCCGATAGCATAAAACACGTAGAAGTGTGTTCGGTTCTGTTGCGTTCCATTGTCCAGAAGTTGGAGGTAATGGAGGTCTGGACCTGGCAGAAGAGCCATACGTCTCCAAGGTCACACGTCTGAACCGCTCAATAAGGCTCTCAGTATCAGTTCGGAATAGTGGAAGTACACCTCTCACTGCGGTAGAAAACTTGTCTATCAACTCAGAAGGCAGCCCGTCCCCATTTGCCCAGAATAGATCTTTCAGGGATTTGAAATCATCCTCAATTATCTGAGAATCTTGCCGAGAGAAAGCACGGGAGGGGCCTCCAGCAAGCAATACCAGCAAGAACCCATCAAAGGAGGCTTTCATTATGTCTGTTATAATCCGTGTACGAACTCTTTCATGCAGAGTGTCTGAAATGATCAGCAAGTTCCTCTCAAGCTCCTGAAGAAAGAGATCAATCCTTGAAGATGATGGCTCTCCAACATATAAGCCATCCCATAGAACATGACTTAGATCACGAAAAACGATTCTATAAGCCACTGCTTCGGAGAGCTGCTGAATTCCTTCCACACAAGCAGCAGGAGAAAGCTCAAACTTCTTCACTAAACCGTTTGAGAAGTCCTCTGCATGAGCAGACTCAGAGTTTCTGAGTCGAGTAATTATCCTCTTCTCCATAACATCCAACTCACTCCAGATTCTTTGCAGAGTGTTTATACGAACGCACAGCTGTGATATCCCAAAAGAGTTATCCCCATTCATTGTTGCAATCTGAGGATTCCTCTTCTGAGAATTTGGTGATTTTTCTTTCTTCTTCCCAAAGCCTTGGAACTTTGATCCCATGGTACATCTGGTCAAAGCTGGCAAGGTGGGAATAAATGTATTCCGTGATCCTGTGTTTCCAAGCAAAGATTGATCATAACAAATACACAACATACCCAAATCATATGTTCATAATCAGCAGTTCCTGAAAGCACTTACCACAGCCAGATTTTGCCTTGGTTATGTAATATTGAAGACATCTGTCAAGACCAACCATCAAGTCAGGAAGCAATGCAGGATGCATTGGTATTGGCAACTGAAAGTATGCGTCCAACGTTTCATCCAGAATACGCAAAACTTCGACAGCAGATGGAGCATATCCTTCTTGGTTTCCCAATGGGTTCCAGACCTAAATATCACAATGAACAAGGTTAGGTCAAGGAAGGATGATAAACATATTTGTTCATTGGCTGATGGTCCTTAAGACCAAATGGAATCCCCACACCCTACAAGTGGTGGAGGGTGAGATCAAGGATTTAATCCCGAATGGGTGTTTGAGCTGTATCTATAGAGCCATATCCATTTTTACAATTATATGAGCAATGCTACATACAGTCCTAGAGTGTGCAAGCCTTGCGCAATCCCTTTAAAAAATAACTTATCCTTTTATTTTTCTAGATGAGAGTCCAAAATAAACTTATTCTGCACTGGAAAAAAAAAAAAGCCTCTAACTGTACTTATATTCTTTGCATTTTTTTTTTTTTTTTTTTTGTGCGGGGGGGGGGGGGTTGTTAGAGACGCTTGCTATCTGCCTGCAATAAATTTGCCCATGAGCCCACGAAAGGATCCATTTAAATTAGCCTGATAGCAAACCTCATGTAGAGTTGCATTTACAGAGTGTACGAATCCTCAGATGCATAATGAGTGCACACCTCTTGTTGCAGATTCCTATCGACCCACTCCTTCAGTCTGTCTAATCTTGTTTTGATCCAACCTTTCACCAGATTGGCAATTGCAGCTTCAGCTTCATAAGGAGGCATCTCACGGATTATTGCCTTCCCACCATCATCACTGTCCACTGAATCTTCCACAGCTATCTGTACAAGATCTTTCTCCAGCTTATCTGCAGCTCGCAACACTAGTACAGCATCTGGTGTCAACTCCATTATACCTGATATGGATTGTTTGAGCTCATTCCCATAGCAGGCATGAAGGGTGGCCACAGCCACACCAGCTGCAAAAGGATGCCATTGCTTCAGTATTGGACTGAACACCTCCTTCTCATTAATTGCCAGATCACCAACATCCTTTGCAAGGATGGCAAGAACAGGAAGAGGATTTGGCTGGTTTTTGGATGCTCTTCTGCTTGAGTCTGCCTTTTCCATTCGCTGCATAATCATAAGTCAAAACATATTTCAGGTGATACACACAACCCAATGAAGGAAAAAACTTAGTGGATCTACTGAAAAAATTTGACAAATAAAAATGTTCAGAATCAGGAAGATTTTTTTGTAAGATTTTTTTTTGACAACCCAAGATATTTTTAACAACCCCAAGATATTTTTGCAAGATATCTTTTCTTTTTTAATTATAAAAAAAATATATATATATCATGCAAAATATTTTAATTTTTTGGACACCTCCAATAATCACCCAAATGCATTCTTTTTTTGCAATTTACATGTTGATCTAAAGATGAAATAATGCATGCCCCCACTTTGACAAAAATCAAAATTTTTTGAGCTATACATAAAACATCTTTTAAATGGTAACTGCCTTGCATACAGGTTCCAATTCTTTATCAATTCAGTGAAGATAACACATGGGTACGCTAACGATGCAAAAACCCCATTGATTTAAATCGTCTTACTAAAAGGATATCCATATGCAGATAACATGGACTTGCCTGAGCAAAAGCTGTGCGAAGTGATGACCTGATGTAAGTGTCAATCCTGTTGCGAGCCACATCAACTTCACCTTTCCTCCTTCTGCGATACTCATTGGATATATCTTCAACCAAAATCTTGGCAGCTGATACACCCAGAGAAACAATGCCCTGCATGGTATCGACATTTCCACCATCAAAAGTGTCATGATATGCAAGGAGCCTTTTCTCTGCCCAACCCAAGATTGAACTTAATGTAGAACTCAAGATCTTGGAGTACTCTGTATCCTTTGTTGTTTTTGCATCTTTTGCAACTTCTGCAAGCTGACTATCGGCCGAGTACAGAAGATCCATCTCAACTTGGCCAGTTGCGACAAAACGGTGAAATAAAACCCACGTGAAGCAAATGTTATGGAGCATCTGGTTCATTCCAAGAATTCCCCATGTCTTCTTAATGTGTTCCATAAGCTCGTCAACTTCTTCGATAATAGCTGTTTCATCATTAGCATCAAAGCACGCTTCTAGAAGCATTTCATAGAACTGGAGATTCAATGGAAACCCATCTGCCCAGTGGCATGACTCGTGGAGAGACCCATCGGAAGATCTGCTGGCAAGAGCCATAACAGCACTACGAAGCACTTGCATAGATTCATTGTTCTTCCCAGTTTCAATGGGTCTATCCAATGCACCTTGAATAATTTGCCGCAGCCGCTGTGCAGTAGAATATGACTTATCTAGTGGCAAGCGGGGATGCAAGAGGAGACCAGCCTCAAGAACTTTCAGGGTTCTCTTTTGCCACGCATCATATTCTTGTTGATCAGTGAAGTCTGAAAGCTTGAGCTGCTGTAACAGCTCAAGTGGGACTACCACCGACTCGATTCGCCTTCCAACCTGTCATGAGAACATAAATACAAATCCTCGATAATCCGGTAACCAACAAAAATCCCTTGTAGTAAAATATCAGCTATAGATCCAAAATTAAATTGACCAAAACTCGGAAACTTCATATTGGCGACCACAAGAGACAGACCCAGAAGCGAGATTAGGACAATTAATGCACGTTATCCCTAGGGAACTTTTTCACAAATACAAAACGTTTACGCTTTGGCCAGTTACCTGTCTAAAAATAAGGTGTGCCCCTTGGCCAATTGGAGCTGTGGATATACGGAGAACAGAAAAAAAGAAAGAGAATATTGTTTCTGCGAATTCAGTAACTTTAATTATGATCCATGTATTCATCATCTTTTAAGTATTAATCTCGATAAGATCAAACAAAAACTGGTACAGCATAAAAACATTAGGAAAGAAATAGTTACAGATTAAAACACTAGCACCGATCAACCAAAAAAGAATTAAGAAAAATTAAGAAAAACAGAAAATGAGCTCCATCTACCATCACCGTAAATTCCATTTAAAATTATCAAAGAATTGAAAAAGAAGAAGAAGCCCAAACTTGAATAAAGCAGACGCACCAAAACCAGATCAACAAATGGGAGATTTAAGCACGCAAAACCACATTGGATGCACTCAATTGCAAATGAAAACGCTAACACCATAATGCGTGTGTGTATGGTGTGAGGACTAGAGAAGTAAATAGAATGGGAACCCTCGAATTGAGCAAACCTGGCCAGCAGCGATCCTCAGAAGAGCTCTCCTGACCCTGGAATCCATGGCCTCCGAGACCCCCATTTGAGTCCTCATCAGCTCCCCAACCGTAAGCGGTCTCCTCGGCTTCCCCGGACCGGAACCAGAGCCCGAACCGGGACTATTCTTGGAGGCCGACCCGGAGGGCGATTTGAGGCCGAAAGCCTTCTTGACCTTGCTGGCAGCAGTGGAGGTGAGGGATCGCTGCAACCCAGGGGAGGCGGGGGAGTGGTGGTGGCCAGGGGAGTCGGAATTGGGGATGAAGGTGAGGGGCTTGCCGGATGAAGTGCGACAGGCGGCGACGAAGATCTCGTAGGCGGTGAGACGAAGGTCAGAAAGGGAGAGTTGGGAGGCGAGTTCCCCAAGCGGGGAAGGGAGATCAGTGGCGGCTTCGTTTGTGGTAGGCATTACTGTTAATGGCGGTGGTGGGGGCGTTGTCTCCCTCTTGGAATGGCCCAGAGACAGCTCTCTGAAGAGGTGAGCCATTGTTCAGACTTCAGAGAGAGAGAGAGAGTTGAGATATCGACTCCAGAATGACAGTAAAATAAATGTAGACTACTCCATAGTATAAAGAGAAAAAACAGGATCTGTTGTTTTTTCCCTGGAAACAAACAAACATTATAGATATATTTATTTATTTTAAGCAACTCAAAATTACTTGAACATATTTATTTATTTATTTTCTTACCTAATTAATTAATACGATAAACACATCGATACAATGAGCAAACCTTCATCATTTAATTTAATTTAATTTAAAAACGACAGTTGAAGTTGAAAATGTCTATACGATAAAACATCATTAAAAATCTAATACGGTCAATAATTAATATGATAGCCACTTATTAATATTTCTTTTTCATAATACAATCGATAATCACGCGTCACTTTGCGCGTGAAAATCTGTGAAGCATGCATAGAAAAAGTGGGAAACGTAAGCTGGAAGATTGATTTTTGAGAAGTACAGTAAAGATATCTTTAAAAAAATAAAATTATAAATGGACATAATTTTTTATAATATTTTAAATTTATTTTATAATTTTATAATTTAATATATATTCGTTAATTTATAAATTTATTTTTAAAAAAATTTCTTTATAATTAAAATATTTTTCTTAATTTTTATATTCCTTGAAGGGATCATGCACGTACATATATTATTTTAATGATAATAATTACTACCATGATTTGTTTATTGTTTCTAATTATCAGATTAAATAGCTGACATAAGAAATTATTTATTTAAATTAAATTAAAAAATAAAAGATAAATAAGAAAATAAAAACGTATCGTTATTCTTTCAACAGTCAACACGGCTAATCCTGCAGGAGCATGAGAATTCTTCAACATGTAGCCCAATTATTTGGGTTGGTTGCAAAGTACATTCATATACAACCATAGCCCCTTCAATTATAATTTTAAATTTTTTTTTTCTTTTTTTTTTTTTTTTTACGAGGATGTTTGACTTTTTGTGCTTCAATAATTTCCACGCACCCAGTAATCTTTCAATTTTACACCTACTTTAATTTTTTAGGAACAACAACTCAGCCCTCGTTTAGTCAAATACTTTAAATAAGAATAGATGAAATATTTTATTAAAAATTAAATAAAATATTATTTTTTTAATATATATTTTTATTTTAAAATTTAAAAAAATTAAATTATTTATTATATTTTATATAAAAAAATTATAAAAATTATATAAAATAAAACGAGATAATTTGATTTTGTGTAACTAAATTAATATTTAATCACATTGAATTTTGAGATTTTGAATGTGATTGATTATATTTCAAATTTTGGATATTTGTTGTATAAAATATATATTAGAGCTAAATTTATTAAATCTCTGGAAATAAAATATTATATATCTTCTAATTTAATCTATTATTTTTTTCTAATTTCATTATTTAATTTTAAAACCAATGATGATAAATATCTTGAATTAGAATAGGTAAACAGATAAAACAAGACCAAAAAAAAAAAAAAAAAGGTCTCTAGTGTTTCGTTTGCTTTCGGATTGACGTGACTAAAGTGGAACAAAAACCCATATTTTTAAGTACACTACGTGGCATGTATGTGATGATTCTATATTAATATGGATAATGAGGGATTTTTCTTTTTCTAATCCATTTATTAAAAAAAATATATATTAAAAAGGAGAAAGTATGTGGGTCTAATAATCAGTCTCAGTTCACAGACCGTTTTGAAATTATTCATACCAAAGATTTTAACGTTATTTTTGAAAATTATAAGAAGTTAAAATGTACTATATATTAACGAATAATAAACTGTTTCTCAAAGGGAGAATAATCGAGTGAAAATAATAGTTTGAACGTACATCTTATAAAAATAAAAAAATAATAATAAATGAAAATTGGTGGTGGGATTTTTTTTTTTTTTTTTGGGGCTTCTTAAGAATACTTGGACGAGAGGTTGTGTTTGGATGTTGAAGTGAGTTGAGTTGAGTTGAGTTGAGATGATAAAATATTGTTAGAATATTATTTTTTAATATTATTATTATTTTAGAATTTGAAAAAATTAAATTATTTATTATATTTTGTGTTGGAATTTGAAAAAGTTGTAATGATGAGTTGAGATGAGTTGAGAGTGGTTTAAGTTCCAAACGCACCCTTATGAGGTGAATTCAATATATACCAAAATTTCCAACGTGGTCAATTAAAAAATAGAAGAAAATGAAAAATAGCAAGGCATGTTGGTAGCTAGCTGTAGGGATCGAAAGAGTCTCTGCATGTGGTGTGCTATTCAATTTTGTCACCATTTATTATTTTATTACTGATAATGTGGGCCAATTCTTTAGAGAAAAAAAAAAGGTTATTTTATAAATTAATTATATATTCTGATGCGCTGTATTAAATATATAATTATTTTTTTTATTATAAGTTACATTTAACATATTAAATTAAAATATGTTAATTTATAAGCAATTATTTTATAATTATTGTTGTAGCCATACTACTTTTAATTGAATTATTAAGTGAAAATAGAGACAAATATATAGTTTAAGGGTGAGTTTGGTTATCAAACTCATCTCAACTCATCATTACAACTTTTTCAAATTCCAATAGAAAATATAATAAACAATTCAACTTTTTCAAATCTCAAAATAATAATAATATTAAAAAATAATATGCTAACAATATTTTATCATCTCAACTCAACTTAACTCAACTCACTTCAACATCCAAATACAACCTAATTATTTTAATGGATATCTATGATATTTTTAATATAAAGAAATATGTTTCGCGTCTCGTTAAGTACCAGCTAGCAGTCCTAAGAGATGGTTTCTACATGAAATTACTTAACTTGAAATGTTTTTAAGTTCCAATATTCTTTGTGGAGAATATTGTCAAATTATATAATAATTTTTCAAAACATTGATAATTTTTGTGTCTCAAATTATATAATAATTTTTCAATTCATTACTATATATATGGAGTCGAACGACAAGCAAGTGATATGTATCAGCTTCGCTAGAGCCTAGCTAGCTCCTTGTTTTGTTTTTTGTGTGGCAGATAAGAGCATTCTCAATAGTTTTTTCATCTTATTTTTTTAAAATATATCATTAAAACTTATTTTTTTTATTTTATATATTAATTTTTATAATATACTATATATCAGTTTATCTATTTTTTTTTATATCATTTAAATATTATACTTTTTAATTTTTTTTATTAATTTTAAATATTTTCTCTAACTATCAATAATATTCTAATATCTTTTGATATTTACAATACCTCCTCATATACAATGTCATATAATTATATTCTATTTTAAATTAATCTAATTTTATAAGTTAAATTAAAATATAAATTGATTCAAAAATAAAAAGAAGAAAGATTATATAATGAAAATATTCTTATTTTATTTTGTTTTGTAGTCAAACTCAATTGAATAATTATAGTTAGTAGTAGTACACCACAAATGAGAACCTTTGGGTCTCTTTCAAACGCAAGGGTGGACATGGATATTTCCAACATGCTAATGTACTTAGGAGGAGGAGGAGGAGTGAGAAATTAATTAAATATGTTTACATTAATGAATAGAATCTTTTACATCTAGCAATGTTAAAGTCAATATATAAAATGTAAAAATATTTTTAAAATAGAAGATCCAATAGAAGGTGTTTTGAGAACATTTCTTTATATTTTTAAAGAAAAATATATTAAAAATATGGAGAGCAATGCCACATTTGAATGCTCATGCAATGGTTGTTGATTAAATCATTTAGACAGTTGGAGACATTATTAAAAATGTTTAACAAAAAGGCAAGAGGTCACATGCATCGAAATTGATCATGCAAGGTGCCAACCGTAAATAATCAAAGATTAATGATGATGTGTCCAAAACACGCAACCACTAATGTTCTTCAACCATTAAGCTCTAAACTTGGGATATTCGATTGTTCAGATTTTGTTGAACTTTCCTATGTTTCTCCACGAAATTAGGTATGGTATGAGAAACCTGTATTATTTAATTGAAATATGAGTTGGGATTCGGGTGGCATTTCAAATAAAAGGGTATTTGTTTCATTATCTTATCATCAAATATTTAAACTTAAAATAAAAATTATGTTTGTAATTGTGGAGTATACAAACGCATCGTAATTCCTTTAAAAAAAATGAGTAAATTAACATTTTTTTTAAAAAAATGATTACGTAACACGCGCGTAATGCACGATTGTATATAATATTACTTATTAATTAATAACAATAAAAGTAGGGTGGACAACAGGGCCTTGCACTCTGCTGCCCTGCTCATGCACGGGCAGGGTGGACCCACGTTGGCCAAATGCAGGTGGCGAGACCACCCGACCAGCATTTGGCCCCCTAGCGAAGGCAAGCTGGCCCAACCCTGCCCCACTCCCATTTATATATATATATATATATATAAATATATACATTACAATTTGTTATACTTATTTACAAAATTATAATAAGTTTCACATTGTTCAAATAAGACTGTTGTACTGTCTTAACCTACTATATATAATAGGCCTATATAAAAGATTAATGCAATATAATCTTGTGAATAAGTCTAACAAATTTAAAAATTAATAACATAAAAATTAGGTTATTAGTTTTAAAATTATTATTATATATATAAATTTTAATTTATAATTTATTTAATTCTGATAAATAATTTTTAAACCTAATAGAAAATCAGTACTCTAGAAATGTCCGCCTCGCCCCCGGCACGGGGCCTGGGTTCGGGCAAATGGTGACCCCGTCCCCGCGCATATGCGGGTATCACCCATAAATTAGCTGCAGAAGAGATTGAAGTTGTCGATTCTCGACTCTAATCCGATTTCATTTCCTGCTTCCAAGTACTTCTCTTGAACAGAAAAACGGGGCTCAAATCGCCTGATGCGAAGCTAACAAGCACCCACAAATGGAGAACCACGGGCGCTCCGTACCATGCGATTTGAGACCCCGCAGACCGACTATAAACAATTGGGACAGACCAATGCAAGCTTCTCTGTAATTCAGCCGACAATTCCGGTAAAGTTTTTACTGAAGGTAACAATTTCAGAACCCCTTTCTTTGAGTTTACGCTCTCTGTAAACATTGTTGTCGATTTTTAGTTTTGTTCATTCTGTATTCGTAATTTCTTTTAAACCTTTGATTCCGAGCACCAAGAACAACACTGACTCGGTTATGTCAGCACTAGGCGATGATGAACTGGGCTTGATTCTCAACTGGGTCTATGACCCATATGACAGAAAATCGCTCTCTCTAGTCTGCAAGCAATGGCCGAGTGTGGAGGGTCTTGCCCTGTTATCCTTACGGGTTGTCGAAACCGATTCCCTCCGTCGTCTCTTACCAAGCTACTAACCAAATTTAGTCACATTTGAATGCTCAAGACCGATAGCCAATGATGACCTTAAATTCTTAACCCAAACATGTGCCAAAACCGAGGCCCTCAACCTTAATTTAAAACCCCCACGTAGAGATTCCAATGAGGTTGATCAAGTGTTGGGTTGTGATGATGTTGGTGACGATGGTTTATGTGCTTTAGCACTTGGGTGCCGGAAATTGTCATAAGTTTTACTACGGAGGAGGAAGAATATTGGGGATGTTGGAGTTGTTTCGCTTATTAACTTGGCTCCAGCTTTGACTAATTTGGATTTGAGTTGGTGCAATTTTATTACGGATAAAGCTCTTGCAGCGGTTGGGAGGGCAGGTTCTATCAGAACTTTGAATTTGCAAGGATGTTCTTTAATTACCGATGGTGGACTGGCTTCTTTGGCAACAATGCTTTTGTCAAGGCCTTTGAAAAAGTTGGTTCTGGCAGAATGTGATCAAATTGCCGCTAGCGGGGTTTTACTTCTGTTGCAAATGTATTGCTTGGAGGAGCAAAATCTGGCAGAATGCGGCCAAAAGTCATGGATATTGGACGTCTGGCAATTGCTGCAATACAAACTCTCAAGAGACTAAAGTCTTCATGGTTGATTAATGTATCGGATCCTACACTTTTTGCGCTTGTTAAGAATTGCTGGAAGCTGGTCGTTGTTGATTTGACAGTTTGCGAGTTAATAAAGGGAGTCAGAATTCGTGCCTTTTCTAATCATGCCTGTTTAGAAACTCCTGTGTTGACTTCTTGTTACAACATTGATGTTTATGATTTGGAGCATATGGTGCTTGGATGTCTCTCATTGAGGTGCACTGTGCTAGATAAAAATCTAGAAACGTGGATACCTAAAATGGTGCAAGAGAACATTGGCAGATTCTGTGATTTATATCGGAGGTGATTTGATAAACCAACACATGTTATTTAGGTGGTAGGATTATATCAAGGCTAGTGAAAGTTTGTGTCATCCCCTGCCTCTTGATATGGCAAGTAATTGCAAGCTTTTGTGTCTTATTTCTATGGGCCTAATTCTATTCAATTAATGTGTCATCCCCTGCCTCATGAGTTCCTACATGTCAACACCACAGTCATGATAATTGATGCCTCATCATGTCCTACTGTTGGGGCTCCTCTCTCTATTTCTCACAGGTATTTAAACATAATTCCCCAAGGGGAAAAAAAGAGAAAAGGGTGTGGTTGGGATCGATCGGGAGGGGGTGGCTTTTGGGATCAAACACTCTCTTTACTGCTTTCATTTCTAGTATTATCGTGGAGAAAATGGTTTTTTTTGGTTGTTTCATCTTGTTTGTTTGCTTGCTTTTCTACGTCATAATGACTGAACTGTTTCAAATGTCTCCTATCAAAACTAATGATGAGCAAATTAATTGAAGTTGACAATGTTGATGCCGTGTATACAGACTAGCAGTGATTAATTTATTTGTAGTTGTCATCTAAAGAAATTGAACCCAGGTTTTGGTTGTGCTGGAAAGTTGTTGGTACATCTGATTCGTGTACAACATTAACTGGTTTCTTTTACTCGATGGATAATAGACATTGCTCATATGCGCAGGTCGGTTTTTGGGGTATTCTTGGGGAGGGGGATTCTTGGGGAGGCGGGGTTTTATGGCCTTGTTGCTTATATTCTCCTTTACCAGGGAGAGAATATATTACAGCTTGGTTATTATATGGAGGAACAGAAAGCGCTAATGATATTTCTTTCTTAAGAACATTTTTATTTTTGCTTCAATAGAAAGAAGTATGAGATTAGTTCTTGATATCCAGAATAGATAATCCTCCAGAGAAGCCCTTTTTAGCATTCTCTACGAGGGTGGCGGAGGGCAATCTCTGAGCGTGTGCATGCATGCACCTCTCTCTGTTTTGATGGTTGTCATAGTAACCACAACCATGCATTTTAAGGTTAAATTGAGGGGTGTACTATGCTTCTCAGTTTGGGCCTTATATTTCTCCTTCAAGATTCCTTGCATTCCTGTTCATGCTTTTGCAGCTCAATGTTTTCATAAAACTGGCCCCCTTGTACATCAACGGATGAGAAACCAATAAAAAAAAGGAAAAAAAAAAAGAAAGAAGAAGATCAAATTGAACTGAAAAGGGTGACTTGCACCATTCCATTCATGGTCTTATACATCAGAAAAGATATAAAACTGGAAATAAGATTTCATTAATGAACAAATAGGATTTACATGATTGAACTTATAAATAGAAGCTCTGGTCCAGGCCTGGCATTTCGTTCATACTAGCACTATTATATCACGAGGCACACCAACCTATGATACTCACTAGAAAACATACAATCGAGACATGATAACATGGATTTTGAATACATTGGGAATCCATGACATTACACAATCAGCCATGGAAATGCATTTTTGGAGCATTTGAGCATTTCAAATGGGATTTTTGTATATTCGAAAGGGATCACAACTCACAAGATAATATGATCATATATTACATGATTAAGAATCACAAATTTTTAATGTAATATATGTCTTATGATAAAATGACCATATAATAATTCAACATATTTTTTATTTTTTGGGAACCCAGCATCCATGCAACCCGTATGGAAGACCATATGGGAACCTTGCTCTGGCAATCTCTTCGAAGGAGGATCCATCAAGCAACAATGCATATCCACCTCCACTTTTCTCACTAATCATGGAGATTACAACTCCTGCAATTAATTACACACCATTTCGAATAAAAAAGATGATCAGATACTTCGATCGGCATGAAAATCATCATGTAGAAGATCGAAGAATTGTAACAACGTACGGAACGTACGTAAGGTATACGTGGATGGAGGACTTACCGTCGTCTTCCTCTGTAGCCCCTGGCCGAGGCACGAAGAATGGCTCTGAGGGCACAGCACCCTCCTCGTACCAGTTCTTCGCCTTCTTTTCGACTAAATCAATCTGCCATGAATTTTCAAATCTTATTAATTTCAACCCACATTCAAGCACAAAAATTAAGAGTTTTATTGTATAAAAGAAATACTTTAATTATGAAGAGATTTTATAATAATTATAAATTTATAAATTGACGTGATTCAATGTGATATATTAGATTGTAAAATTATTTTTATTATAAAATAAATAATATATATATACATACATATATATATATATATATATATATATAAAAGCCGTGATTGAATGCTATATTAATTCAAGGAAAGTGTAGGTACTTAATAATCATATTTACGTACCTTGATAAGAGTGTTGGGGAAATTGCAGGGGCGTTGGGCCCCGCAAGCATAAGCAAATCTGTATTTTAGACCAAGATAGTTAGGGTTGATGCTGCACATATCAATGCCTCTCCCGTGTTCATCTGCCTCCACCGCTGCCTCTAACTTCCCATTTGGATTCCCGTTCAAAGGTATAGTGAACCGTCCAACCCTATCATCATCATATATCATGCATTCAGCCGTAACTTCAAAGCTAGGTATGTTCTCTCATGTAGAATAGCAAAGATATACATGATATGTTCATATATATATGTCATTTACCTAGCATCTGGTAGTACATCTTCCCCGTTGAATGATCGGAGATTTTTCAGCCTGAGCTTCTCCAGAATTGTTGTGTCAGCGTTGTGTTCACAACAATCGGCAATAATGGCTGTCACTCTCCCATCTTCGTCCACCTCTTCGTAGGCATTAATGAAGTGGAAAGTAACAAATAATGGCACCTCCACGCTGGCCACCTTCAAAATCACATGCCCACACATTTTAAAATTGTCCCAAATATTAACACTTGCATACATAAGCAATTATATGTTAGTAGTGTTACTGAAATTTTGTTAGTTTTAATAGTGGAAGAGAGCGGTGAAACTCACTACTTTGCCGCTAGCTTTACACATGATATGAACAAACGCTTTGGAATCGGGGTGCCATTCAAACTTGTACAAGGGTGTGGGCTCAGCCTTGAGCAAATTTTGGGCACAATACCTCAGTGGCATCTCAGGCACAACAACATAGTGCTCAGTCACCGGGAAAGAGTGGACCCACCCAGGTGCCGGGCCATGCCGGCAGTTCACCCTTCCTATAACCTTCCGCTCATTGGAACCCGGCTCCATCCTCGCCACCAAGTACCCCGGATGCACCAAATCCGGTAACAAAGTTAAAAACTCTTTATCTGTCACAATGGGGTGTGCCGAGTGTATTAAACCACCTAATGTGTCAGTGTACTCAAACCTCCCTAACGTGTCCAATGTGTCCGGATCGATCACTATGGAGCCTTTCTGTGTCTCCGTCAGGCAAACTACTCGGCCATCGCCGAGTTTGACGACGCCTGTATTAGCATTATCGGTCAATGATGCACCGGAGAATAAGTTTGCAAGCTCACCAACATATGATAGGAAATTATCAGGCTTAGGGACTTCTGAGAATTCACGGTAACATATTTTTTTGTTCTTCTTTGCAGCCATGTAGGCTTCCGATTCGACTTGTCGGTGGCCGGCAATCAAGCGGCCGTTCTCAAAGTGAAGCTTGACCAGGGTGGCGTAGCCATCAAAGAGGTGGCGGAAGTCGTAGTCCCCGATGCGCCATAGGCCAGGACCATTTCGTAGGTACGTTCCATTCTGCATATATATATATTGTAATAATAATTAATGGATGGTCATAATGATCGATCCAATAACTGGAAAAAAAAGTAGGATGATTGTTGTATTCATGGTATTTGACTTATGAAAAAGATTTTCCTCGGCCACTTTCTGACGTTTTATATAAATAATAATTCTGCCTGGCCTTAAAAATCAGAACACAAAATTAGACATTAACACTAACAAAATGAATAAATACAAGTTAACTTTTAGAAATATAAAGATTCTTATATTTATTTGTTCAAACACCATATATAGTACTTATAAAACGTCGATGGCACTAATCGGAATTAGTGAAAAGTTCTATTCTATTTCAATACCCGATCAAGACCATACTTATACATGCATGCAACATGAGATTATAATTATAAAGAAATAATAAATCAACAATATTATTTTCATATATATACCAGCCATAATGGTATATCTCCTTCTACGATCAGCTCTCCTTCCCATCTCTCCTGCCTAACACTTGTCCATGCAACGTGATTCCAGGAGCTGGAACTTTTTTCTTTTTCCCATGACGGAGCAGCTGCCGGCAGTGGCACTGTCACCGGAGTTGCGACGTTCGTGACTGTCAAGCCCCGAGCAGTGCAATTCCTCGAAACGTACTTGCCAGTCCTGAACGAAAACCCATCGTTTACACCACCGCGGGACTTATCCGGAACCGACACTGTGGCCGGAAAACTGGAGTTTCTGACGGCCGAGTAGCTCATGGAAGCCATGAAAGTGTAGGTATAAAGATGTTTTAAGGGTTTTCGATTGATGTGTCCAGGAGGACCACTAGGACGGACAAGTACTTAAGCGAACTAGCTAGGATTGATCGATCGAGGAGTGTGAGTAGCTTGCCTGGAGATTAGTGAAGACCGAAGGGCGTTCACAGAGGAAGTATATATGCCAAATTATGGAATCTCAAATGGTAGAATTCCTTTTCACTAGCGGGCGGACGTACTTACGTAGCTTACGTGATCATAGTCGTATGAAGATTCTGGAATAGGATCATGCTATTACACGTACGCGTTTTATGCCAAAGTTAATTAGACACGAAAACCAATGAAAATTTAGCATCTTAATTAATTAATTACCTGTTTGTTTTGTGGAAAGTTAGGTCGAATATTCGTATTTATTTCGTTGGATTTCAACTAAAGTTTTTAATTTCTAAAATTGAAACAAAAACTTATTATTATCTATGAGAAAGAAAATATCTCTGGAATATATATATATATATATATTAATTGAAAGGCATTCATTTTTGCATTTATTAATTTTCATCGACCGTACGTATGACGTCTATCAATTAGTTTCATTATATTATTTCTACTAATTAGTTGCATCAATATATACTATATATGAGTACTGATAACTCATGGTTAGAATTTTTTGTTAAAGAGAATATATATAAATGAATAATTAGTTCTTAAACAACATCATCATGATGAATAGAGAGATTATCAAAATTGACCCGGCCCTCGTGATTTTATAGTTCAAGCATATTACAATATCAACTAACCCAAAAAAAAAAAAAAGAACCAAGATTTGAAAAATTAATTAAATTAATTGGGGCTCAAGTATATTAGAGCCTTTAAATTAATCATACATAACGTAAATTGAAAATTAATATATAGAAGGGGAGAAAATAAAAAGAATAAAGAAAAAAGTTGTATTCTACAATTTGATATATAGGAAGAAACAACCTTTAAAAGAAGAGAGAAAGAACAATATATAACATGTGATCATTAAAATCATGTGATGAAGCAGTTTAATTACATTAATTGATATTTGAAAGGAAAAATTAATTGAGAAAGAAAAATAACATGTGATCATTAATTTGGAGATTAATCGAAATTATAAAATGGCGCGCCGTATATGGGTACGACAAATTCTAGCTAGCTAGAACAGATCGACCAACAACCTTAAAACACCGGTTTGAATAAAGTCTCGTTTGTAAAGTGAGATAAAATGAAAATTTTGTGAATAGTAATAAGATAGTTTATGAATAGTAGTGAGATAATTTGAGTTGAGTATTTTTTGAATTTTAGAAAAGAATAGAGAAAAAATTGAATAAAAAATTATTATAAAGTAGTTTAAATATTGTTATAATATAGTTTTATAATTAATATTATTTTGTTTGGGTATTTGAAAAAGTTGAATTAGTTTTTAGTATTTGTTTGAAACTTTGAAAAATTTGTAATGATTAGTTTAAAAATATTTATATTTAAATTATGTTTGAAAATGAGATAGGATGAGCTACTTTAACGAAATGATTATTTACAGTTAAAATGAGTCTGTTTTGATCACAAATAATCTTTTTGTTGCAATTAAATGGTCATAAAAGCCTGTTTTTCTTATAGTGGAGATGAGATGAGATAGATAAAAATTTTGAAATAAGATCTATTTTCTAACAAACCCTAAGCAAACCTATTTTTTGGGAGAATGGAACATTTCTAGACTGCATATGTACTTGAATATTGTTTAATAAAGCACTACAAAAGTCACCGATTGATATTTTATTTTTTTAATATATTTTTTTACTTAATTGTTAAAAAAATGTTTTTAAATTAGTTTGTGAATTTTTTAAAAATAAGAGTATAAAAAAAATAATTAAAAAAACCCATTTAACCAGCTTATCTGTGACCACTTGCACGACTGATCTTTAATAAATAATTCCTCTAACGATCGAACACAAGACCATATATCTACATAATGGTGGGCATTTGTGCCGTCGGAGAAAATTATAACATCGGTATACGGAATCACGAAATTAAACATTAAAGAAAGAAATTATAATATTACGTGGAGAGCATATTTAATATTAAATATTTACATGACATATATAATTTGACTTAAAAGATAAATCTTAAAATTCAAATTTAATAAATCAAATTTAATAAAATATTAAGTGATATATATATGTATATATGAATGATGTATTCTATACACCGAGTTAAAAATAGAATAACTATATATTATAAAAAATTAAAAGCAGATTTGGCAAAAAATCCAGCATTAATTAATGTTTAGAATTAATATGAGGATGCTCCAAATTAAATTGTGTGAAAACTGAACAATCGGAATGATCATGTTAAGCTGGAATATTGTTTGGCCGTCCAAAGTGGAGGTAGCTAGCTAACTGATGAAAAAGGCAGCTTAGCTTGTTGGGGGAAAATTTCAATTCCAAAGCAAATAATGATGTTTTCCATGAAGATCAATACAACCAATTCCCTCATGATTCGAATTTAATTTTCCCACTAATTAGTTTCATTAATTGTCCATGCATACCCCTTTCGGAAAGTGGCCGGGGAGCCCCAAATTACTGACCTTTATAAAAAAATTTATTATAATTTCAGGACCTTTAAGGTAGCTGGTACCTATGATCCGGGTCCATGTGTTTGCCACCTGATTTAATTTCTGCCTCCACATAACCATCATATCATGACTAGATCGTGATAAATATATTAAGACAATAAAACACTCGATCATCTTAAAAAAATCATGTTGAATGTCAAAAAATCTAAAATGCTATATATATATATATATATAGAGAGAGAGAGAGAGAGAGAGAGAGAGAGAGAGCAGGAGTTATATTGGAGTACTGTTAATTGTGGTGTAGTCTTTTCCATATATCGATCCTGAATCGTAGGTTGAACAAAGATCTCTCTCATCTTGATCTTGATGGAGAGAGCAGTCACAGCTCGATCGTCTTATCATGCATATAATTCGTAGTACTTATATTATATAGCCGGCCACTAGAGCCACTTGTTCATTATATTCGACATTGCACCTTGTAGAGTACTTGATTTTAGAACAGTCGCAAGAAGTAATATTGTGGATACACCCGGCCAATATTCGACATCACCTGATCTAGCTTTAACATGACCACTCAATATGTAACCATGAGCTGACATTAATTCACCTGAAATCAATTGGCATGTTTCGGAGATAGAAGACACCTAGCTAAGAGCAATTCGACATTGCAACCCACAATATTCTTTTTAAATTGAAAGATCTAGAGCCGTACTGTATATGGTCGACACACCTATCTCCAGGTACAATGAAAAATCAAATTCCACTTTGGTTTAATTGGAATTTGCTTTGGCATTAATTAGTGTTAAGTTTTGCAATGATCCACTTGCCCGTAAGTGCCTTCATTTAAAGTTTGAAGTCCAATTTTTTCGATTGGGTGGGTATATTAATTTTATGTTATGACGTTGCATATTGCATAGAGATCGAAGGCAATACCCTTGTAATTGCTTGTATCTATTCATGTCCTCCTTGATTCCCGCAAAACTCAATCAAAGGTGACAAAAATGTTGAGAGTGTGGCAGACAAAAATAATAGGGTTTGCCCCACAGCCATAGGCCCCTTAATTTAGTGTGACACTTAATTAAATTATTAATTAGTGGACGGTCCAAATTAATAAGTTTTGGTTCGAATGTGGTCCGGTGCCGATGCCCCACTAACTTATCAAAATATTCATAATTTGTACCTTAATAAGTTGTGATCATGAGATCATTGCTTGTTTGATATTACTTTGATATATAAGCTAGCTGTACTACTTGGAATATTTGTAATTCGCTATTTTCAAGCTAATATTTCAGATCAATAAAAACAACTTGTTCCGGTAGCACATCTTTGATTCAATATATATATTAATTAAGTGGAAGGAGATCACTCCAAATTCTAAGCCAAAAGTGATGTGGTTTTGGACAGTTTCTAACGTGTACATATATATATATATATATATATTTATATATGCTATCATGGAATCGAAGCAAGAAGGATCTTTATTAATTTTCTCCTCTCAATTTAGTCTTCAATTACGCTTTCAAGTATAGATTTTAATTTCTTGTTGAAACTTTATGGACTTGATAATTATGATAGCTACAATGGCCTCAAGCATTTAATTTTGTTCCAATATTGGTTTGACCTTAATTAAGGAATGATCATGCATGTTAAGATGGACTGCAATCAATTTTGTAATGGACAGAGTTTTAAGTATCCATTAAACATGCGTGATAACCACATGATATATAATTTGTATCGTGATGAACTAGTTTGATTTTTGGATTATGATTCTCAGCGGTTGATATCCATCCCCGAAGTGCCCTATTTCTAAATCTTTATCATAAAATCCCATATAAATTTAGGGGACAAAAAATCCTTAGCACATTTCATATTTGTCCCATGAACATCAAATCGTCCTCCTATTGTAATTTCCATGCATGTCGTTTTGTCTCGTTCGTAGAAAACTACCGTCTTGAGTGGAGCCATTAATATATATATATATACACACACACACACACAAAAGAACTTGAAGAAAGTAGTAGTAGTAGTAGTTTATCGATCATATATATATATATATATATATATATATATATATAGGCACTTCCCCTATAGTACGATATATATATTTAAGCTTTATTAATCAGTTATTAGAAAAAAACAAAACAGAGCAATCACGGGTCACCTGAGGCAGCCTCGATCATAGATCTGTTGGCCTAAGAACCAATTAATTTACACATAAGTATTCGAGCCTTTTGATTATTTATATGTAACCTGCTGAGACATAATGTGTTTTTTCTTTTTTTGACAGAGAATTTAGGTTAGAGACTACGCAATGGGTTTGCATGCGGCCAATTAAAGACAAGAGCAAACTGTCAAGGACATACTATATATATATATATATATATATATATATATTAAGAAGTTACTTTCAACATTTTTTAGCAATAATATAGATATTAGATTTGTTCATTAGTCTATGTATTATACGGCTATTTTTCTCCTTATCATAACATTATTGGACCTTCATAAATATCCTCTTTTTTTTTTTTTTCTTGTACCGATTAATTCAAAGTCAAACAATGCACCATTATAATATTTTTTTATATATCCAAATTAATGCTTATTCTTTATCAAAAGAAACAAAAATTTCTACGTCTTGGATTATCTTAGTTTCATTTTTGACATTATTTTTTGGACTTTAGGAAAGTGTCTGTTTCGCCCACAGGATTTTGAGTGGCATGCATCCGGTGCATGTTTATACCTCTAGAGTACGCAGATTGAAAGTGTAAAATGTGTGCATGTTTCTGCTATGCATTGTCGACATGTTTCTTAATATGTTAGAAAAAGTGTGGGCTGGTGAACCTCATGACATTTTATTTCAGAGATAAAACATAAAAGGTCGACCTTTTAATTTGTCTCCCTTTCATAAACTTTGGTTTAATTAGGCAGTGAAAAAAGCTTAACTTGTATTTGGGATGGGTCTAATTGGGTTTGATTTCAGTTCATTTGTTTGGGCTAAGCACGAATGCTTAGTCCATTTGAATAGTGTGAGACCCGGGTACTTAACCAAGGTGGCCCAGGGTTGCCACTTGGGGTTTACAGCCCTGATATAATGAGCAGTTAGGTGTTTGGGCCTTTTTTCAGACCATGCTGATCAAGAGCAGTACGTAATTAGTACCTTATTTGGTCTTGGAAATTGGATGCATCCGCAAAAATTCTAAACATACCCTGAAGGGACAAAGGTCTCCCCTCACTAACGGGCCATCCTCATACCATAAAGGTCCAAGGCCCATAAAGTCCACCAACCAAAATTAACCTTCAGGAATGCACCAATAGACACACATCAGCAACAGCAACGAACCCAGAGTCAAGAGGCCGCCCTTGGAAACGGTCACATATCATTATCCAATTCCAAGCCTATCAGGGACGACGTAAAGGTCCAAAATGTCCTCCAAATAACCACCCCTTATCCGATTATGCATAATTCATTCAAAAAATAAATGCTCCAGGCCTAATTCAAAGGGATACCACACACACAATTTGACTGATTTAACACTCTTCCAAGTATTTTTTTAGTTCTTCTGGTGCAGATTCGCTGCGGCATCATTTGACATATCAGGACCTGAGGCCATTCTATATATATTATTTATATATGTCTCAATCTCACCCAAATGTTTAGGGCAATCTCCATATCCCACAACTTTTTGGAAGGACAAGAAAACAAAATTTGATGAACAAATACCACCACCTTTATATATGTGTTTGGAGGTCTGGCACAAGCCTCTGCATGCTGTCCTGCCATATTGTAGTACTATAGCAAGTTTAATTGCAAGTCATGGCTGCAATCACCCTGGAACCATGCATATACGGTCTCAGACGGTCAGGCTTGGTGTCATTATTGGCACTCACATGCCCGTGGAACCATGTGTCGGCCAATCTAGCTAGAGATTTTATATACGATCGTATGACTTATGAAAGAAAAACCAAAAAACAGTTCGCTGAAAACGCCATGAACTTACTAGTCGCGTGTTTTTGTCCATTGCTCATCTCCCATTGCTTTCATAATATATTATATATAGTTTTTCCCTACCAGATGAAATTTAACACAAACGCAATGTCAGAGCTGCTGCAGCATCTTAACCAACCCAGCAAGTTCAGCTGTCTGCATGTCTTTGATCAGTTCGATTTGGACAATTAATTTCTGGGTACCGGATGAGTACTACTCTTTTTCAATGAGTTAGTTATTTGACTTTCTTCTAATTTCTTCCTCTGTCTCTTACTTCTTATCCATCCCATGCAGCAGGATGTTTCATGTGTCAGTCGTCTTGGCTAATATTATTTTTTATCTTTTATCCTTTCGTGTCTTTTTCTTTTCTTTTTTCTTTTTTTTTTTCCGGAGAAAAAAAATAATCTCAAGATTGATCGCCGGCCGTGACGTTAACTTTGCGTTAATTAGAACCACAATTTAATGGAGGACTCTTGATGTGTTGTTTGGATAGTGAATTGAAATAGAAGATAAAAATGTAATAAAATATTATTTTTTAATATTATTATTATTTTGAGATTTAAAAAAATTAAATTATTTATTATATTTTATATACAAATTTAAATAAATTATAATGATGAAAAAATATAAAATGAGATGAGATATTTTTATTGTCTAAACGGGGTAATTAGTCTGTCTTCAGGGCCACTGTTTGGCTGCTTTTGTCTAGAACTAAGGTTTTAATACATTAGAACTGAACTTTTAATACATCAGAATTGAGGTAAATACAAGTATATATTATATATCAATAAACTAATTTATCGTTACTATAGTTTGATCACAGTATATATGTAAATAGTAATGAAATAATTTAAGTTAAGGTGTGTTATCGGGTCTTGGAAAAGGAAAAAAAATATTGAATAAAAATATTATAAAGTAATTTTTTAATATAATTTTTATTTTAAAGTTTTAAAAATTCAAGATTTAAAATTGAAAAGTATTTTATATTTAAATAATATTTGAAAAGTAATATATATATATATATATTACAATAAAACTACTTATTTGTGACCAGTTAATTTCAGCGAAATGACTATTTACAGTTAAAATGATTCTGTTTTAGTTAAAAATAATCTTTTTACTGCAATTAAATAGTCATAAAAGTCTGTTTTTCTTATAGATATATATATGTGATAATATCTAAAAACAGTTATATTATCAAACAGACCTTTAATGTTTACAAATTCATTGGTTATTTGTTTGAGTTTAAACTTATTAACAAATTACTTGACTAACTCAGCATAAAATAAGATCGATGTTACTACGTACTGTTCCTGAAACACGCAAATTAGGAGTAATCGCAGCCATTAATTGATAGTGCTAAATTGTGACGTATAATGAATGGAGTAAAATCGTGAATGCTTCATTTTCTTTCGACTATATATATATATATATAATTAAAGGTAGCTAGCTAGGAGTTCAACCTACGTACCTAACTCTGACTCTTAGTTCAACTTTCAACTACTCTAATTTGTTTCCACCTACCAAACACAGTAAAGTGTGTGCGATGCCAAAGAAAAGATCATGAGAAATATCCCAAGAAATTAACCTTTGAAGGGCCCCCCCCTGGCCTAAAAGCAAAACAAGCGAACGTCAAATCCATGTTGAAGATAATCAAACTAAGAAGATAAGTATCTCCAAATATTCAATTATTTTCTTTTACTAAATCCTTCCTGACAAATGGTAGCTCTTTCCATTGATCAAATTTCTTCCTGCATATGATGGTGCGCGCATGCGCTAGCTAACGGCTTTATTGAAGATAGTTAAGTTCTGCTATAGTTTTTTTTATATAATTTATTGATGTAATTAGTTAAAAAAATTATTTTATATTAAAAAAAAGCACAATCAATCACATTAATAAAATAAATAAATATATATATATAAATAATTGCACATAAAATTTTTTATCCTTAATATTTCTCTCTTTTTTTTTTCTTTTTTTCTTAAATATCCTTAGTCATCAACTATCATACGTACGTCATATGCATTATGCATCCTTTCATTTCTGTCCTTATAAAAAAATAATTATGTTATTATGAATTATATTCTCATAATATTATTTTTATTGTATTATGTTAATCTGATATCATCCATCAATCATTAAATTTATTTTTATTTTTTATAGTAAAAAATTTTAAAATATTAATAATTAAAATTATCTAAACAAAATAAAATGAAAATGAAAAAAATACAGATTATAATATTTTCATTTATTATTGTTCTATTGCAGTCACAAATAAATTTTATAAAAAAATAAATTTATAAAATGGTATGATTTTATATCATATATTAAAATAAAAATGTATCATGTTAAATTTCATATAATTTTTGTGAAATTTCTGTAATGCTAAAACTTTTCTGTCAAAAATTAATGAGACAGGAGTCGGGGGTAGCGTTGGACTCGGTTTTGAAAATCACGTGCAACTGTCGACAAGACTCAGGCAGCCATAAACAAGCGCCGAACGCCGCAAAGTCACAGCCCTGGCCTCCTTCTTCTTTTGGCCATTTTCCTTCTTCTTTTGGGCATTCTCCGTACGATTTACAAACTGAACCCAGCAGGATTCACTGACAACATGGACACCTCAACGTTCTACAAAGCAAGTGACAGGCAATAAGACGTATGTACACGTGGCGGAAAGATGTCGACCAGCACGGACCGTCAAATCAAGATATTTAACTCAGGAGCAATATCCTGTTGGGCCCCCGAAAGCGAAGGGAGCCCACAAGATGGGGCAGCCCAAGTGGGGGAGCTCTGTCGCAAATAACAGAACTCACTTCGTCGTTGTTTGGTTATAAATCAAAGTGATACAAATTTTCAAACATAACATTTTTTTGTTTTGAAAAGAAGAAACAACTGTACAATGGTTGTGGGGTTCGAGAAGAATTTTGGGTATTTTCAACGCCGACAAGTAACGTTAAATCAGGTTTTTGTCTCGTGTTCTTTTTTTTTTTTCTTTTTTTCTCTGGTGTCATTATCATATGCATTCGCCCGTAAAGCCCAAGAATTCAAGCCCAATTACCTTCTAAATGGGTTTGTAAGCCCAAATCAGACAATCCTCGACGTTGTTTGACATTTTCAGGACAAGGAACATGATTTTACAGTTAATGACGTGAACTAATTACGCTTATAATTATAGGCGATTTTTGGTGGATACTATTGGCTTTAAGGAAACATATGGTCCCTCTGTTCTGTACCCGGCGTCGTTTTCTTTAGTTGGACAGCAGTTTTTTAACATTCTACGTGCGAAAAATAAAAATTGACAATGATGGATGGGGAGACTGGCCAAATTTTGGACATGGATTAAAACTAGTGTCTTCCAAAATGAATATAATGCACGTATCTATCCCAATGTTCATTTTTTGTTACTATGGAGTCATGCCATCTATAATAATATTGCTTTAATATATAGTACATAAGATCTCACAATTTTTGTCAATATTTATACTCGAAAAATAATCAAATTAGAACTCTTTTACAACTCTATACAAAATGAATGATAATTTCGTAAAATTGAAATTATTTTCAATAAAGTGACGTAATTATAATACTGATAGTTAGGGATGTACATCGGTCAATCATTTTCCCTAGATCGAATTGGAGCGAATATCCATAGAGACCGGACCAATAGCTATTGGTCCTGTCGGTCAGGTCCAATTATTTTAAACTTTTTTTCTTCTTTTGTTTACAAATAAATTAATGAAAATTTTATTTAAATTATTAAATTAAAATTAAGTGAATTATGAATGTGAATTATATAATTAATTTATTAAAAAAATATTTTTATATGATCAATGATAATAAATTAGATAAAAATTACATCATTAACTTATATAATTATTATATAAAAATCGTATATTAAATTATTAAAAATATTTTAAAATATATATAAGAGTTCGGTCTGATCCAAAATTTATAGTCTCCGAGATCAGACCAAATGGTTTTGATCCACGAACCACATTTTAGAGGACCAAGACCTATCGGTCTAAGTTCGGTTTAGTCCAGTCCAAACTAAATTGTTCGATCCTATCCAATCCAAACTGAATGGTTTGGTCGGATCAATTTTTCCCGAATCGAACTCCTTGCACCACTACTGTGGTGATAAAATTGTTATAGAATAATTACAATGGCGTTGTAAATGTATTATTATATTTTTCTTGGTCAAATCCGTCTGTCCAATATTTTAGCGGTAACTGTAAGCCAAGCATTTTTTTATTTTCCCTATCCTAAAAGTGGAGATTCCTTATCCAAAATTGTGCACATTCGGGAGGAGAGACACGCACACGCTGACGTCGTCGCACAATAATAGAAGTACTCTTAACTGTTTCTAGACAAATGTGGCGTTATTCTATGCGGACAGTCGTTATCGGCTGTCAGTTATACACAAATTTTTTTTTTTTTTTTCAACTTTCTTGGGGGAGGGTTACTCTAGTTTGTTCAAGTAATGACGCAACACATTTTATAATAAACTCATAATATATATTTTAAAATGAGTATATTCTTATAAAATAATATTATTATTATAAGTTATTTTTATAAAATATTATTTATTTTAAAATATACTTAGAGAAAGTGTGTAAAAGGCAAACATATATTTATTATTATTATTATTATTTCATTTTATGGGCCAACATATAGCGATAACAACAAAAACTTCCATACCTCACATCACGCGTTGAACAGACAGTAGCTTAATATATAATTTTAGTATTTTCTTTTTCTCTCGATATAATTTTAGTATCTATATATATATATATAGCTAGCTACTAGTAATTATCTTATCTTGTCGCAGGCCGCCAGGGCTTGGGTGGGAATTGGCATAAATATTCTGCGACATTGATGCATCCCAATTCCCACCCATTATCTTATCTACCCCGTGGCCAATCCAGCCACACTAGGATATCTATATCCTAGATATAGTTTTAGTTATTATTAGATATAGTTTTAGTCTCGGTTTGAATTGTAAATTTATCGTATTTTATTATTATAAATTTTTTAAATATTAAAATAATAATAATATTTTATTTAACTTATTTAAAATTATTTTAACTCATTTTTAAATTTAAAGTATATAAGTTTCATACTATTTTTTTTTAAAAATAAATATTGTGTCCACTGTTAATATTTTTTTTTATTAAATTTCAGATTTATCTATTACGCAAACTTACAAAGTAGAAACTTTGAAAGTCTTCATCAATGCTATATATGCAATTATATCAAGGACCCACTATCTTTCGAAATATCTTTATAATCTTAGCCATAGATATATATTATATATATATATATATCTATCATTTACCTTGTCATTGTGAGTAAGACTAAGATCACGAAAAGGTCGACGTGGCAGTACGTAACTACTCTAGCTATTAACGGCTGGTTTAGTTATATAAGATCAAACTATTTCATCTCAAATAATTATTATAATTTTTTTAAATTATTATATAAAATATAATAAATAATTTAATATTTTTAAATTTAAAAAAATTAAAATATTATATTATAATAATATCTTTTTTAATTTTTAATAAAATATTTAATCTCATTTTATCGAAACTGCATAAACCGAGGCATAAGTATTGTGCCTTTGTCAATTCTATATGTACGAATGAACTCCAAAGTTGAGATATTATTTATGAGTAATTTTACATACAATCGTGAAGTGCGTAACCGTCGCGTAATCATTTTGAAAAATAGTGAGGTCTACAATTAAAAAATTAATTTTTTTCATGTGAGTCCTATATTTTATTCATTTTTTTCAAAACAATTACACAGCGATTACGCAATTCACGGTTATAAGTATCTTTTCTCATTATTTATATCAAGTAGCGACATATCCTGCAGATGCGAGAGTTTCAAACAACCTTTTCTCCCTTTTCTCCATGCAAATCTTCTACAGTCGTGTTGAATATATGATGTCATGTTCTACTTTTATTATTATTATTTTTTTTAATTTAGAAAAAAAGGGCAGATTTTACCAACCACAACATCTGTGACCAATTTCAACCCTTGTCTGTAGCCGTTCTTTTAATTAAAAGTCAATGCCCTAAGAAGATATTTATGTAATGAGATGAGATAATAATTTTATGTGAAGTTTTATTGAATTTTGAAAAGAAAAAATTAAATAAAAAATATTATAAAATTAAAATATTATTAGATTATAATTTTTTAATATTATTATTTTTTTTATTTGAAAAAATTGAATTATTTTTTATATTTTATTTAAATATTTAAAAAAGTTGTAATGATTATATGAAAAGTTAAAGATTTAGATCAATTAAAAAAATTGTGTTATAGTAATATTTGTGAATAAAATTATGAGATAATTTGAGATAATTTATATTTTCCAAACAACCCCTAACTCCCATTATCCCACATTAGCTATAGTTAAAGTTGAAATGAACGTAATTGTTCAAAAACAAATCGAGTTCTATTTGAACTTGATTTATTCAATGAATGAATTGTTCATAAACAGTAACTTTGATTGAAATGTTAAATTATTAAAAATTTGAATAAAGTTTGTCTGGATCAATTTTGCTCGAGAAAAGTCCTACTAGCTTGTATAGGCTTGATTGAGGTACCGTTTGGTTGATAGATTCAACTGAGATCAATTCAGTTTAGTTTAATATCTAAAAATTTAACTCTCAAATTACTAAACTTATGTCAACTCAAAACCTCTCTACACGTAGAACTTACAACTTTTTCTAATTCACTACTTCTTTACATGCGAGACCCACGACCGTTTTCAATTTCACATAAATATATATAAATTCATCTTAACTTACAAACACATTTAGGCTGCGTTTGAATGTTGAGTTAAACTGAACTCAGTTCTTTATGAATAGTATTGAGTTTAGTAGTAAAGGGAGTTATGTGAGGCCCACAAAAAATGAGTTTAAAGTGTGTTTAGATGTTAAGATGAGTTTAAATAAATTTAGGAGAATTTGTAAAGTTGGTGGAACCCATGGTTGCTCACTGGCACTGCTTGTCCCCCATTGCACCAACCTACAACAATATTTTGAAAAAAAGAATAAAGACTTGTGCTGGCCGGAAGAAAGAAATGAGAAAGAGAGAGTTGATGGCTTGTCACAGAGAGAGAGAGAGAGAGAGAGAGAGAGGATGCTTGTCAGCGGAGAGAGATAGAGTTGATGATAAAAAGAGAGTTATAAAAAGAAAAAAATAAAACTGCGAGATCAACTTTTGTAAGTCTATCTATAGGAACAAAACTCACCGAATTCATGTATGAAAATATTTCACTTTGTTATTTGGATGGTTGAAAGAGTTTAAAGTGGCGGGAACTTGGCTGAGTTTGGAAATCAAATGCAACCTTAAACTCATCTTAAATGGATTCCACAAAACTCACTCCACTATCTAAACTCACTACTATTCATAAAGAACTCAATTCAGTTCAGCATCCAAACACAGCCGAGACTCAAGCTCAACTCAAAACTTGATCAGTCTGGAGCTTATTATAAGTTATTAATAATCAAGCTAATTAAGTACAAATAAGATCCTTAAGCTCGAATGGATCGAGCTTGACCCGCGAGAAATGTTAGCTAATCAAGCTGCTCTCAACATTCACCATCGATCTAACTCTACTACTTAAGTTCGCTTACATTAACCATAGACCAAATCAAATTAATTCACGGAACTAAGCTTCATGAAAAGCGCATTTTTCATGTAGGGTTCGAGCCGTCATAAATATCTTAAATAGATCATCAATTCTATTTGCCAAAGGTGGTTTTGATAAACAGGATTCTGCCTTTTAATTGGGCAATTCTATTTCATTATAATTCCTTAATAAATTGCTAAAAGAGATCACTTTTTCTCCCCTCGTGGAAGAGAGAGGCCAAGAACATATTTTGACAATTAAAGGTGGAAAAAAGAATCGACAAAAGTAGTACTAAAGTTTAAGCGCACATAGCACGAAAAGGAATTAATATGGCAAAAGTAGTACTAAAGTTTTGGTGGTTTTGTATTTCTCGATTGTTCCTCTTTGGTGGGCATGATAATATATATCGGCCATGCATGTATGCAACCTACATGTCATATACATATATATATATAAGTGGAAAATCGATAATAAATAGTTGCATAATTAATAATATTCAGTTTTAATTCATTTTGGCGATAGAATCACCCTTGAACCAATATTGGAGAATAATTAATGCTTTTGGTGCATGCTTGTACTATATATGTATGCTTTCTAATGAATATCATAGATGTGCGTGGTGATTCTTTAATAATTAGCATCATCAGCCAGTCAGGGCACGTGTCAATATTAAACCATAAAAGAGTCTGCTGGCAGCTTGTTCCTCAATCCAAGTTTCGATCCTGTGTATATATATATATATATATATGTACATATATATATATATATATATATGGACGTGAGCATGACTCTATGCATGCCAAGTTTCGATCCTTGGAAATAAATGTTGCCGGCCATAGTAAGTTATACCTTTGCCAATAATCATGTTGCATCAAATGATCATCCCAACCACTGGCCTTTCCCAGGATCAGAAGCTAGCTAGGCTGGTCCTACTCGAAAAATGAGATGATGTTAAAAAGTAAAAGCCAGCATTTTTGTAATATATATATATATATATATGCGAGTCAGGTAGTACTACTCTTATATATTGTAGTAGGGAATTACCTAATTAATTTAAAAATCCATTTGAATCGGTCCAACTTGGCATCCAAGAATACAGTATTACTACTTATATTTATAATGACAATATTCACCACATGGTCGAACACGTAAGTTTAAATATAAGATAATTAATTAGTGTGTGTAAACACATGATCATGTGGATCTTATTTAATTTGTATAAAAAACAAAAATTCAACTTATATAAATTATTTTCTTATTATTTACAAATATTATTGTTTTATCAGTCAAACAAACAACCCTTGCTGATCATGATCACTTATAAAATAAAGGAAATCCGTGGGAAGAAAAAAGGTTCATGTTTATCTCATATATATGCATGAGTGGAGAATGATACGCTGGGAAACACGAATCTAGCTATAAAGCTCCCTAATAGGGAATGAAATAATTAAATATTGGACAACTTGGAGGCTTCATGGGGACAATAAATAAATAAATTAATAGCGCAGGTACTCGCGCTTAAGTGCTTGTTTACTTCTTGGGTCAGTGCAGTGGATAAACGATATTGTAATCGCTTCCATGTTGATAATTGAGGGACAGCCTCATTTCTTGAAAGAAATATTCCAAGCCGCCACATCAATCCAAAAATTCTTATAATTTTATTCTCAATCATTGTTAAAAACATAAAATATTTTTTAATTTTAAGATTTTTATCCAATCATTACATAATTAATATTCAAACATAAAAACGAAATACAATTTAAAAGTTAATATAAATTTTATAAATTTTATAAATTTTAAAATAAAAATAAGATTAAAAAGTTATATTCCAATAAACTTATAAACTGTGAGATGAGATGATCATATTATAAGATCATGTTTGTAAAAAGTATATATATAAAGAATTAATTTTTTTTATTAATCTGTTACTGTTCATCAACAAACACCCCACACTTGACGTGATTGTCCTTTTTTGTTTTCCCCCTTCATGTTCGACACCTTTCTTCTTGTTGAACACCTTTATGCTTGACATCAAGAAGCTTCTCAGTTGTTTTTAACAGAAAGGCATTTTTTCTGAATTCTATTGTATTTCTCAATTGCATTTACATGGGTATTTATATAGGTTTCCATACAATATTCTGAGATTCAGAATGAAATCAAAACGGTTACAAAATTGTAGAGGAAAGAATACAATTTTACACTACTCTACACTACATACGGTTCCTTAGTAGGAGAATGAATATTTTCTATATTAATACACCCCTGCGCGTCCAAAGGAGCATCAACAATTTTGAGACTCGACCTTAGCCTGAAGAATCTGTCCGAAACCAAAGGCTTAGTGAATACATCCGCAAGTTGCTATTTGGAGGTTATAAAGGAAACATTGAGAGACTTGGCAACAACACGGTCTCTAACGAAATGGAAATCAATATCTATATGTTTGGTCCTTGAATAAAAGACTGGACTGGCTTCCAAATAAGTGGCATTAATGTTGTCACACCATAACGTAGGAGCTCGAGGAAGGGGAATACAAAGCTCAAATAAGAGAGTCTAAAGCCAGATGAGTTCAACTGCAGAAGAGGCAACTGACTTGTATTCAGCCTTCGTACTAGACCTTGCAACAGTCTTTTGTTTCTTAGAGCTCCAGGAGACAAGATTATGACCCATGAACACACAATAGCCAGCAGTAGACTTCCGATCATCTGGGCATCCGGCCCAATCCGCATCGGAGTATGCTTGCAAGGTAAGAGAGGATTTGGGAGAGAAAAACATACCATGATTTATAGTAGCCTTCAAATAACGTAATATACGTTTAACAGAAACCCAATGTGGAAGTTTAGAAGTGTGCATGAATTGACACACTTTATTGACCGCATAACAAATATATGGCCGTGTCAAAGATAGGTTTTGTAACCCACCAATAATACTCCTAAAGAGTGTTACATCATCAAAGCTTGGAGCATCAAATGTAGATAGTTTTAGTGATGCTGCCATAGGTGAGGTAATAGGCTTAGCATGTAACATGTTGCTTCTAGTGAGTAAATCTTTTATATACTTTCTCTAATAGAGCAGTAATCTAGTGTCTAATTTGGTGACCTCTAAATCAAGAAAGTAGGACAATGGACAAAAGTCTTTCACAGGGAAAGCCAAGGCTAGGTCATGTGTAAATGTATCAATAGCAGATGCTTGAGACCTAGTGATGATAAAATCATTAATATAGACTAAGAGGTAAAGGCGCAGATCACCATGTGCAAGTACAAACAGAGAAGCATCAAATTGAGAGGCTCGAAAGCCATAATCAAGTAACCAAGAGTTTAATTGGGCAAACCAAGCCCTCAGGGCCTATTTAAGGTCATAAATGGCTTTATGCAATTTGCACACATAATCAAGAAACTGAGAACTGATGAAACCTTGAGGCTGATGCATGTATACCTGATCAGTGAGGGTACCATGTAGGAAGGCATTCTGGATGTCCAACTGTCAAAGTGGCAAACCTTGAGTCACGACAAGAGACAGAATGAGCCGTATGGTAGGAGCCTTGACTGCCAGGTTGAAGGTTTCATGGAAATCAAGCCATGTTGTTGATGGTAGCCTTTGGCTACGAGACGTGCCTTTCTCCTCTCAATAGAGCCGTCGGCATGAACTTTGGTTTTGTAGACCCATCTGCAACAAATGTAGGATTATGAGGCACAAGAGACCACGTATTGTTCTAAACCAAAGCTTGATACTCCTTGGCCATGGCATCCCGCCATTCGAAATGCTTAGAGGCAACTGAGAAATTGGTGGGAGTTTCGGGAGTTATTGTAGTAGTGAAACATTGCCAAGGAGTGGGTTTAAGCTCATGTGATGATTAGAGATCTAGGAGAAATGAGAATCGGAGGCTGATGTTGAGACGCAGAGAGAGAGGAATTAGGGATTGAAGGATTTTGGGAAAGTCTGGGAAGGTTGGGCGAGAGAATGGGACTCGGGTTTGACGCAGATGGGGCTAGGGATGGGTTTGGGTTAGGTGAGAGATGAGTGTTTGGGCCTGGACCTAGGCCGAGAAGAGAAGGCCTGGATTGTAGAAGTGGTAGAATGACAAGAATTTTACACTGTTGTACACTGCCTAAGGTTCCTTAGTAGGAGAAGGAATATCTTCTATATTAATAGTTTTCACGTTTGTGGAAGAATGGGTTTCAATAAGTTTATGACAAAACTCTCATATCTTCCGAAACACCATAACCACCACTCTCTCCGATCCCAAACCCCTGTCTCCCACTACCATCACCATCAAACTCTCTCACCCCTTTCCCCATTCTCACTGTTTCGAACCACACCCATAAACCCAACCACCATGACCACCTCCTCCGCTTCCTCATGCTCCCCGGGCGCTCCTGTGTTTTGAAATCTAATACCATTCTGTATTATCAATGTCATCGTATTGAGGGAATGATTTGGCATTAAGTCATTGGGCTTCCCAAGCACTTACAACAGATTATCAAGTTGTGCTTGCAAATCCTGTATAGACACCATATTGATGATGCTTTCTATCTCTGCAAGTACAATATTCTACTTTTGGAAAGGATTGTACTTGTACATGGGCTTCCACAATGTTTGTCCTACATTACCCAGCCGTCAACTATTATCAATTGGGGACTTTCAAATTATAGGGAAGAAATTACAGAGACGATGTAGTGCTTAGGGTCGGGGGTTGAGGGCTTGAGATCGAAGACGATGTACTGAATCGAGCGATTGTGAACATTCTCGTTTGGGGACTCAAGCCTTGGGAAGGGGGGGGGGACTGAATCGAGAAGCCGGTTCATGAGATTAGTGAACCCGGTCCTCACGTAAGGTGTAGAGTGTGCTAGAGATTGGATGATATCAATATTTCAAGATTATTTCATAAAGAAAAATCTCAAAAAGTAATAATAAGTGGAGATAAGAATCCTCCCGAAGATGCAGCAGTACTGCATGTATATGTTGTCAACCATCATGACGACTATTTATTTGGCCATGATCAGATAATAAAATGATTAGTCCTTGAAAGGTTACATGAAAACGACACAGGTAATGAGGGAGTAGTTACTACTTATAATCGGATATATGCTTGTCACACCTTTTTTTTCTTTTATTGGTAGTGCACGCTTGTCACACTTACTAATAATAAGTGCAAGCAGCACCCCCCCGGCCCCGGTCAGGCCATGCAACTCTTTTTTGTGTGTGTTGTTTTGGGGATTGAGAATTTCTGGTTGTACCAAGAAAAAAAAACACACATTTAAAAAGAATTTGATGTGATGTGGCAGTTTCCGTACTGATGTGATAAGATTCGACCATCATTTAGGTGACCTGAAATAAAGTTAATAACAGAAACAAAATAAGCACGTCATTTAAGCACCACTACTTCCAATTCCCCCCACAAGATAAAAGGATGGAGACTTTCCGCAACACGTCAAATTCTCCTAATGAAGCCAAAACAGAAAAGTCGTGCAAGACGATAGGGACGTTTTGGATGGATGGATGGATAGATAGATGGATGGTACTTACTCTGTTGCCTTTGAAAGAGCATCAAATAGACTCTTCGTCACTGCCGTAATGGAATGGGGGTGTTGGAGATATTTGTTACAAGTTATAAATATCTAGAGACAGGTGGCCGAGAAACCGCATTCCATGCATGGGATGTGGGATTGAGGTCATTTCCCATTTTGGAGTGGTGAGATAAACGGATTGGAAGTTTATATATTATTTATTTGATACTCCTTTGAAATCAATGAATTATATATTGTTTATATTTTAAATTTATTTTAATTTATCTTATCTTATTATTATAATATTTTTTAATTCTCACATAAAATATATTAAATAATTTAATTTTTTAAATCTCAAAATAATAATAATATTTTATTTAATTAATTTAAATTTTATCTCAATTCATCTCTAAATTTATCTCTTAAGTTTTTTCTCTAAAGATTTCTCGATTATTTGGATGGCCGGTCAGAAAGCTGGATTGTCTCCGACGAAACGAACAAAAAAAGACCCGGAACGAATATTGGTGGTCTAGCTCTTCGATTGATGGAATTAGTACGTACTGAAGAGATATGTACAAACATATATATATATATATATAGTTTGCATGCATTCCACATTCTAGGAAATTGCTTAAGGTTTAATGAAATGGTGATTTTGGCTTTGGAAACAGCTGGCATGAGAAACGAGAGTTTTATATATTGATTTTAAATGAATTGAATAAAATATTAATATTATTATTATTTAAAAATTAAAAAAATTATAATAATAAGTTTAGATTAATTTAAATCGAGGCTTAAAAAAGAAAGCAGCATATAATTAAACATATTCTGAAATCAGTGCAGGTTCTGACTAGAATCTAGATAGGAACAACCGATGTCGTACTACAAATTGTCCGGTGGCTTTTAAAATTTGACACCATTTTCTTGTCCAGCGGTTGGTTTTTCCTGACCCAGCTGGAAGAACTGGGTGTGTTAACCAGAAAATCATTGTCAGAGGGGACAACTGATAATAAATAAGGGTGGTGAGCAGTAGAATAAATGTGTACGTATTTTGTTTTTTATTTTTATTTTTTGTAAATATTTTTAATTATTTAAAAAATTTACAACTTTAATAATAATTACTTTCTAAATTAAAAAAAATATATTTAAAATATTCAAACAGTAAATTTAAGAAGTAACATTAAAGAGGCTAATTAGTAATTTCTAAAAAATAAATAGGCGTATTAATGCCCATATATACTTTACCTGGGGTATACAAAATTAGGTCCGATTAATTTTTGTGTGGACATCCACATTAAATAAGCTTAAAAAATAAAAAACAAAGCATCCTTCGTCGTCTCCGTCTGCCATATAATTTACGTTCGAGTGATGACAATCCATGGATCATTATTCCATTTTCACTTATAACCATGAGAATAACTTACAGACCAGTACTACGTACGTGGATGCATAATTTGCCATAGAATGTAATTCCATTCAAAATTCTATTGATCTAACATTAAAATAATCCTTTGTTTTTAGTTTTTTGGGTTGGCTTTGTCGTTGGTCGGAGAAAAGCATACATGCACGATCGATCATTATGCTAGGAAGAATTAAAAATAATAGAATTGCCCAATGCCCAACACCAGATCAAGCAGGTAACAAATTAAATTTAAAATAATAAATTGGCTTTAGCCATTGGCACATGAACGAACACACGCGACGGCCGAAATATATAAATTAAAAGTTTGTACTCAAAATCATTGGCAAATAAGAAGAACATGCAACATAAACAACATGAACTCGATCATAGCTATGTAACAATCATTGATATTTTCATCCAATCTTTTTTTTCCCAAAATATGGAGTCCGGATTCCAAATATGGAAATTCATTTATCTGATCATTAATCTTTAATATTGATGTTGTCATCCTCATTTTGGACAACCTTTTCTTTCCTAAAATATGGAGTCCGGATTCCAAATATAGAAATTCATTTATCTGATCATTAATCTTTAATATTGATGTTGTCATCCTCATTTTGGACAACCTTTTCTTTCCTAAAATATGGAGTCCGGATTCCAAATATAGAAATTCATCATTATTTAATATTGTTGATGTTTTGATCTCTTTTCTTTCCTAAAATATGGAGTCCGGATTCTAAATATGGAAATTCATTATTTAATATCAATGTTGTTATCTTCATTCCGATCAATCTTTTCTTTCCTAAAATATTGAGCCCGGATTCCAAATATGGAAATATATAGGTTTTTGTAATCATGCATTGGACAGTTTTAAGGAAATGATCTGATCAGTGTTAGATTTTTCACCGCAAGCAAGCATGCATGCTTTTGACCTTTTCAATAAGAATTTCGTCGTTTGCTTGCTTATCTGTCAAGTACTGCCAAACTAAAATATTGATTACTGAGGATTAAATTAGGTGGGGAATCTGAATTATATATTGTCGATGCACATGACTACTTTATATATATATATATATATATATATATATATAATTAATAAAAAAAAATATCTTTTTATGATTTTGTTTATGATCAGTTAAAATTAATAAAAATTAATTTTGTAATTTTACTCTACATATTGAATTTCTATCTAGGATCCTGCCTGGGCGTGTCACGTCTCGAAAATTACAAGGTGTTCCGTTAATTAATACAAATCAGAAACTATAAAAAAATACCGACAAATTGACAATAAACGCCGGCATTTTTATAAACTCCAGTAATATCGATGCTTATCCTCTTTCTAATTATTTTGTTCATAAAGTTCATAGTTTATTATTATACCCAAGTCATTTTCATCTGCTAATCCAAGAGTGAAACATTTTTGTCAAACAAAACTAGACCCATTCATTCGATATTGATCAAGAATGCTTACAAATATATAATTTTTTCTATTAAAAAATAATTATATTTGGCAACCATTCTACCAACCCTGGAGCTTGAATTAAACAAAACTAGGAGGATCGAGTATGACAATTTTATCATAATTCGTTTAGTCTCTTATTATTATTCCAAATTGAGCATTTAAATCTAGATTGATTTTCAAAATGCACAAATTAAACTACTTGACTTTAATCGGCACATACATTTTGAAAAACTAAACATTAAAACTCCAAAAACAGAGAAGGTCACACTCTTTTCACCTTATCACATCACACGAGAGAGATGAGGTCTTCCTTGGTAAATGACCCAGAGCCCAGAGAGAGAGAGAGGCATGTGGGGGTGGCTACATAATTCTATATGATTTGTCTCATGTCCTCCCTTGGAAATATCTTGGACAGTGAACGCCAAACCAGGTTTGATAACCACCGTTTTCTAAGTCAGTAAAAGAGAAAGTCCAAAACCAACTGAACAAGACAGCCCTGTTCTTCAATGGCACGTTATTGCATGTACGGATGTGGTTTAAAGTTGGCAAGAAAAGCTAGAGAAACTGTGCTAGCTAGCTACCCCATTGGGAAGATTAGGATTATTCGAGGGCCATTTTTGCTAGTCAGAGTCTTTAACCATCACTCACCTTCCTCCAATTAAAAGCTAAACCCTCCTTCCATTTTGTGGTCGGAAGCCTCCTCTGTATTAGTTTCAAAACCCCAACACACCCCCTCTCTCTTCCTTTTTTCAGGGAAAGAAGTACGGACGGTTTTACTGGGTTTAGTTCTGGACTTTCGGCACGGCATCCTTTTTTTTAAAAATAAAAATAAAAATAAATGTGGGACTTTTCTTTCCTCTTGTTTTTAGTTAGAATTAATTCGCTGCAACATGGTCAACTTCACTCTGAAAGGATCTTCACAGGGTTTTCTTGTTTTGGGTACAAAAACGACGACAAGCTTCGCTCAGAAGAAACTTTGAACTGAGAGAGAGAGAGAGAGAGAGAGAGGCTTTCATCCGTTCGCACTTCGCAACAACCAAGGCAATGAAATTAATGCATATTCTTCATTTCAACCCAACACTGTACTGTCTTTACATGTGTTAGATGAGGAGGAGATTTTCAGAAAGAAAAAACACACGGAGAAATGGAAATAAAGAAAAAAGAAATTAATGTATATTCTTCTTTTCCACCTAACACTGTACAATTAGATGAGGAAGAGGGGTTTTACACACAAAAAATAAAAAGAACACACGTACGGAGATATGGAAAAAAAGAAGAGTATTAACCCTTCTTAAAAAAGTGAAAGTGCTTAAAACTGAGAAACAAAAAAGAAAAAGCTGGGACAGTCGTAGACACTCACATTCGCAAAACAGAGCTCTGGCTGCTAGTACTTGTACTCCCGCAATACACCTCCACAGCTAATTATTTGACTCATTCTCCGGCACTGCCAATTGATCACAAGCATCTGGATACCCACAATCCTCCACGCACTGAGGCCATGGCTGGGAGTACATCCCCCAGCAATCCACCGAGTCAACAAACACAAACTCCTTACTCAAGCGCTCCGACTCATAATTCGTCCCCAAACTCGGCAACTCAACGAGCTCACTCAACTCCTCTGACTCTTTCGACAAGTCCATCGCCGAAACCAGCGACGACAACGACGGCGACGTCAAGTCGAAGTTATCCATCCTGGCTGCCTTAGCCGCCGCGGCTTGCACGTCACGTGGAGCCAGCGAGACGGGGCGGGGCAGTAAGTGGGCGAGCTCCGGGAAATTTAGTATGGCGGAGTTTCCTTTGATGCTCAGCGCAGCGACATCGTGGGCTCTAGCGGCCATTTCCGGGGTGGGGTAAGTACCGAGCCATATGCGGGATTTTTTGCGGGGCTCGCGGATTTCGGAGACCCATTTGCCCCAATTTCTCATGCGAACGCCGCGGTATAGTGGGGCTTTCTTGGTGGAGTTCCGGATTCGCTTGTCTTTTCGGCAGTCTGGCGATGGGGGTTTGGAGCTTTGGGGTGAGGATGGGGATGCAGGGTTGGAACAGAAAGAGTTTGAGCTTTCAGTTTCTGAGTTCTGGGGTTCACTACTCGTTGTTTTGGTCACCCACTGATCCATAATGGTCTTTTTTTTATTGGGCCAGCTGAGTGTTGCTTTCTGCTGTGAGTTAAAAGAAACTAGTTGTTTGGAAGGGGAGGCTTTAAGAAAACCGTCAATGGCAAGGGCCAGTTTGGCTTCTGTACAAAGATGTACAACGATAAACGAATAGACCAACTAATATTGCTCAGAAAAGAGAGGAAGAGAGCCTAGCTAATGAGGAAGAGAATGGAGAATATGCAAGCTTATGGTTGACCATTCCAGGTTACTCCTCTTTCGTTTCGATCCTTCATTTCTCTTAAGCAACACTAGTACTTATAAGGACTCGAGACGAGAGATAGAGAGAGAGGGGTCCACAAACGAAGTGGGTCACTTGGCCTGACCAATGGAAGAATGGCCAATGGGGTCCCCTTTCTCTGGTACCACGCAACCCCCCATTAATTTCTCAACTTTTTTTTATCTTTACCACTTTCACCTGTTTTTCATTGTTCATTAGAAGATGATAAACCCACATTATTTCTTCCAACAGTTTATACAGTAATATTTTAAGAGAAACACTCTAATCATAAAATAATTACATAAAAATAATTTTATAAATTGATATAAATTAATGTAATTTATTAAATTATAAAATTATTTTTATTATAAAATTAATTTAACAAATCACATAAAATTATATTAATTTAAATAATTCTTTTTATATAATTCTTTTATAACTAAGTACTCTTCATATTTTAAAGAGCGGCGCTTCATTTGACCGTTGGGTCATTTTAGCCCTTTTTTTTAATATTTAAATACTTTTTAAAAATAAAAAATATATACTAATATATTAAAAATTATTTTCTTAATTATTAAATAAAAAAATTAAATACACAAAAAGTCAAAATAAATGAGTCAAATGAGAGGATAAATTAACATTTTATTATTTTAAAAAGATAGATATTTAATATTTTTTTAATACTAGAGTTTTAGATTTAATTTAAATATTTTCAGAATATTTTATTATTATTTATTATTATTTATTATTTATTATTATTTAATTTATTATTTATTATTTTTTTACTATTTACATATGAGAATATTTTCCTATCCAAACTTAACCTCAATTGAATAATATATAAATAAACACGAGAGGTTATAAGAATCACTGTAAAGTAAAGTTATCCGTGTTTTTCTGAATTGGATGGATATTGTTATATCTTTGATTATAGGAGTATTAGACAATGAGTTGAGTTGAATTGAGATGAAAATTAAATAGAATTTTATTAAAATATTATTTTTTAATAATATTATTATTATTATTAAATTTTAAAAGATAAATTATTTTTTATATTTTTTATAAAAATTTAAAAAAATTATAATAATGAAATTAAATAAAACACGTTTACTATCAAAACGAAAAGTTTTTCAATTTCAACATATTATATCATATGTGAAGAAATGTATAGCTACAAAGAAATCGTATATATAAAAATAAATTTATAAATTGACATAATTAGATATAATATATTAGATTTATTTAATAATAAAAATAATTTTAAATATTTTATTTCTATAAAATTTATTTATAATTGAAGATTTTTTTTTATATGTGCAGTGTAAAGAACTTTTCAAATAGGCATTATTTTCGATATTTTTATTTGTGTAAGAGAAATTATATTTACAGTCATATAATATATAAGTGTTATGTATTCTTTTTAAAAAAAAAAAATAAATATAAGATTCATTTTTTTAAAAAAATGCATAATATTTACATAATATATAACTATATCTAATATTATTCTTTATGAAATTGGAGTGATGCCAGATGCTGTTCTGTTGTTAACGAGGAAGTCGACCACACGTGGCTGTATTTGCAAACAGGGCCGGTTGAAAGTGAGATCAGATAACAAAAAGAACACGCCGTCTCTACGTGTCGTAATCTTTAACTTATCTCATTTTATATTATTTAATTATTATAATTTCTTAAATTTTTATATAAAATAAAATAAAATTTTAAAATAAAATTAATATTAAAAAATATTTTATAATAATATTTTATGTAACATTTAATTTTAATCTCAAATCGATCTTATCTTATATATAAAATTAGACAGCTTTACAAGTCCCCATGCCATCATTCCCAGACCCCAACATTTAAAAAACACTCGATGTTAGGACGTAGTGGCCAAACATCCAACATGCATGGATGGATCATCCATTCTACACTATACATGAGTAATGGAAAAAATCTGATCCCAACCCCGCCAGCTGTTTCCAAAATAAAACCACCCAAATCAGTTGTCATAATTACTTGTACACTCTAAATTACAATAATACCCAATATCTCAAAGATCTCCCCCCATCGAAGGTCGCCTTGGCCCTTGGCAGTGATGCGCTCTTGAGCATCGTGACATCTAGGGCTGTTCGGAAATTTCCGAACACCGACATCGTCTTTGGCGCTGATGTTGTAATTAGAGTCTTGTTCGGATGACGAGATGTTGTTAAATTTTGTTATAATTTTCTTCTGCTTAAATATAAATTATTTTTTAATTTTAAATCTTTAATTTTTTTTATTTAATTATTACTTAATCATTATCTAAATATAAATTTCTCAAACTTCTAAATAAAACACAAAGACAATACAATTTTTTCAAATTTTAAAATTAAAAGAAAATATTACAAAATTTCTATAATATTTTTACTCAACCTTTTCTATATAATTTCTTAAAATCTAGTAAAATATTTTAATTAGAAAAAGTTTGGATAGTGAGTTGAGATGAGGTGAAAGTTTCAAATTAAATAAAATATTAATAAAATAATATTTTTATTTTGAGATTTAAAAATATTAAATTATTTATTATATTTTATGTGTAAGTCTGAGAAAATTATAATAATGAGATGATATGAGATAAATTAAAAGATTTCTTGTATCCAAATAATCTTAAATTCATTACTATTAATCACAAATTATTTCATTATTATTCACATAATAATGAGATATTTTAAAAAAATATTTATAAATATTAAAAATATTTCAGATTGTCTGTAAATATATAATAATAAAATAATTTATAAATAATTTGCAAATAATAATTAATTATTTATAAATAATAATGTAATAATATGAGAGGATTTCAACAGCCAAACACAACCTATAAAGTGTTCAAAACGAGCCTCGTTGAAGTACGTTTGGCTGTACTTGAGCTTGGATTATATATATAGGACAATGCTAGGGGCCACTTTCAGAATGTACTGTTGGGCGTGCCATTAGTTAGTGCATTTTTAATTTTTTTTAAAATATATTTTAATTTTTTTTAAAAAAATACACATTCACAAATAATCGTTTTCATACTCTTATAAAAATTAAAAAAAATAATAATAAAGCACACAAACGGTAAAACTGAGGTGTTAAACAAGGGGCTACTTAACATTTTGCATATATATGATCGTTGAACAAAGCAGTGTTTGTAATAACGCCTCGTTTGCATTTAAAATTCATTTTAATTCATCTCAATTCATTTTATCTTATTATTATAATTATTATTAAATTTTCACACAAAATATAATAAACAATTCAATTTTTTTAAATTTTAAAATAATTTTTCAAATTTTTACACAAAATATAATAAATAATTTAACTTATATTCTACTATTCACAAACTATCTCATCCATCTTAATTCATATCTGAATCTAAACCACTCTGAGTACTCTTAATAGTTTTTTCATCTTATCCTTTAAAATAGATTTTTAAAATTTAATTTTTCTATTTTACATACTAATTTTTATAATATACTATACATCAACTTATCTATTTTTTTTATATCATTTAAATATTATACTTTTTAATATATTTTATTCATTTCAAATAAAATATAAAAGATAAAAAAATGAATAAAGAGTAAAAAATAGAGAGATAAATGAATTAAATATTTATACAAATGTTAATAGTCCAATAGATGTAGAGATGGTAGTGTAGCAAACTGAATATCAGTTATAAAATACATGATCCATTGGATGAGTTATATTGAGCTATTTCCTTCAAATTTTACAAAAATATGGATTTTAGATAACCTATTGAGAATGCTCAACTATAGAATATATTTGCACCATAGCAAATACTAATTAATTTACTCAACTATATATATGCTAATTAACGGGCGAGCCCTGATATAATAACAATAAGATAAAATGTACTTCATTTTAATATTTATTAATCTTTTATTATTATTATTATGTAACGTATCTTATGACAATTTTTCTTAAGATAAATGCTTTATCTATAAAGATATTTCATAAAATTTAAAAAATGATGTGATTTGATATAATAGATTAAATCATAAAATTAATTTTTTTATTAAATAAATTAATATATCATATCAAATTAAGTAAGTTTGTGAATTTATAATCGTATCACTTTTGTTTTTCTTAGATCGATTGTTGCAATTGTGGTTCTGATTTAGATACTGTTTAGATAGTGAGTTGAGATAAAATAAGTTAAAATGGAAGTTGAAATTTAAATAAAATATTATATTTTAATATTATTATTGTTTTAAACTTTTTAAAAATTAAATTATTTATTATATTTTATATAAAAATTTAAAAAATTATAATAACAAGATAATATAAGATAAAATATTTAAAAGAGTTAAAAATATTGTAATGATGAGATGGGCTACATAAATACTAGGTTTCACAGTCGTGCCCACTTTATATGCCTTTTATGTAATCCTAAGGTCGTGCCCACTTTATATGCCTTTTAAGTTTTATGTAATCCTAAGTCTGAATTATTCAATTGAGAATTCCTTTATTTATCATTTTGTCGTTATTGAGGATTCATATTCTATTGAAGATAGATATTTTGAGGTACTTAACTACGGTTAGCAATATTATCACCTTGGTTAAGCTCGGAACAATAAAACGTCACTATGGTCAAGAACGTGAGGCCTATATTCATTTGGTCCTGACTCAAACCAGAACAGCTTCTTTTTTTCTTTTTTCTTTTTTTTTTAATATTTAAAAAAGAAGAAAAATAAAAACCAGAACACCTCTTGAGCTGTCACCAATTGACGCAATTAATATCTTAAAAGGAGAATCAACTCTTTCCAAAATTTCACAGCTCCTACCTTTTTCGCTGTCGGCCGTCGGGAAAGGAGAATACTATATTGAGTATTGCTACGCATCCCGAATAAACATCTTGAATAAATATTAAGAATAGATTATTTTATTTTTTTATATATATTTTTAATTATCTTAAATATTTAAAAATAAAAAATAAAAAACACACAATATCATTACAAAATACTTCTTCAATCCTTAAGTAAAAAAAAAATCATTCGAAACACAAATTCTATACACATTTTCGGGAGAACAAGTATTTCTCTACTATATTTTCACTCAATAAGTTTAGTACTTTTTATCATCTATTTATTTATTTACTTAATATTTTTAAAAATGACTATTTATGAAATTGTATACTTTTTTAAAATTTTTTAATGATTAAAAATGTTTAAAAAATATTTAAAAGAAAATAATAATAAAAAATTCAAATATACTATAGACTATAGAGTTGTAAAAATGTGATAGGAGGTAGTAAGTCCGTCATTATTTTTTTACCTAGACATTCTACCGAGAGCAGGTCTCGACTAATTATTTTTTTAAAATATATTTAAGAAAAATTTTTAAAAACGTATCCACGTGTCAATTAAGTTGAAAATAATAAAATTTTAAATTCAAAATTTGAATTTTAAAAGAAAATTAATAGAAGGAATATTGTAAGTAAAAGTGTAAGTACTTGTAGCACTGTTTTTTTTTTACTTAATAATTAATAAAGTATTTTTTTTAATAATTTCATGAATTTTTAAATATTTAAAGATATTAAAAAAATATATGATAAAAAAAATTACCGTGTTGAAAGAATTCTCTGTAAGGAATCTCAATGGTTGTAGCGATGCCCGTTGAGCAAATCAAGTTTCTATTAGAAACATACATCTTGTTTCTAGCCATTTCTGAAAATAGTTATGGGGCTTTGTTGATGTCGTGTTTCGCAGCAATGGTAAGTGCAGAATTTAGTGTGGGTCGGGCCTTGTTGTTGTTCTTCCCTCATGTTCGGGTTTCTTTCGACCTCCACGACCATGCTAGAGTGTGTGCGTGGTCCGACCCGCCTGCGTGCAGGCTGCTTTTTCTTGTGCTTGGGCTCACGTGCCTTATTCTTGTTACATTCTTGGTTCGCACTGTGCTACGGTGGCTCGCTTTGTATGCTTGTTCCAACTCAGTCTTCCGTGGGGTCGTTAGCACCCGAAGTGTATCTTCGGCATTGATGAAACCATCAGCTCGGTCCATGAACTCCCTTAACGAAGTAGGTGTTTTCCGCGTGATCTCGATCATAAAGGGGTTATGGGGCTAGACCCCCTAGCAGAACCACCAAAGTGATCTTTTCATCATTATTGTCCATTGTCATGTGCCCGTTGTTGAACCGAGAGATGTATGACTTCAGAAGTTCGTCGTCCTGCTGCTTCACCTTCAAGACTCATTTTCCTACTTGCCATGAACTACATCAAGAAGAGACGGGTCAGTTCGGCGAAGTTGTCGATGGTACAGGGCGGTAGGGACCTAAACCATGCTCTCGCCGTCCCCTTTAAAGTGAGAGGAAACGCCTTGCACGCAACTTCTCATAGGAACCCGTGCAAGGTCATATGAGTTTGAATGTTTCCAGATGTTCCAGGGTGTCCTTGGACCCGTCGTACGTGTCTATCTGCGGAACTTTGAATCTTAGGGCAAGAGGGACCGCCATAAGCTCAGCGTTATACGACAAGTCCGTGCTGGTGAGCAGCTGCTCCACCGTGGATGTCGTGCTCATTCATTAGGCCATCTCGGAGTATTTTTTCCCGTGTTCACAGTGCTCGAGGTGCATCCTGCGCCGCTCTACTTCGGCTGCCATTACCTCAAGGACTCGACGGGACTCATAGTGGTGGTTGTGCTCGCCTCCATCCAACTCCCCGTTGGCTCTACGTTGGGAGGCATTCTCCTCATGGAGAGTCGTGACCTCCTCCCTCAGCTTCCGTAACGTCTCACCTTGTTTGTGGGCTCTTACTTCCATTGTTGAGTTGTTCTTCTTTATGACGTGAAGCCTGGAGTGCATTATTCCCAGCATGGGAAGGATACGCTACTTTAGGAAAGAAAAGCATCTCACAAATGGTGTCATTATTGATGTTGTGTTATGCAGCTCGAGCAACTCCACAGGGCCCAGTCCTTCTACCTGCAATAGAGAAATGAGGCTTCAACGTGGTAGGAGACACCTCCGATACTAAAGTTAGTGTGAGTTCTTTGAGAGAATAATGAGCTGAAGTGTAAAAAGGTATGAACTCCTCCCCTGTCTGAAGAATGGGGTATTTATACCTGGCCGGGGCGATCCTCGAGGTGGAGGTGGTGGGTGTGCCGCTCCGTACTAGGGTCGGGTGTCCCTGCCAACTCCCTGTTGCGCAATAGATTCACCAGATTGGATTTCGATTGTCACTAACACCTCAGGAGGCACGTTGTGGCGTGTCGAGCCTCGAGATGCATTAAATGCGGTGTGGCTCCCTATCGTGGCGTGCCCGTATTTGTCGCACTAAATGCGGCGTGGTTCTGGTCAAATACGCTCATCCCTCTGACCTGTCTAGACACTAGGGTTCAGGGACAGGGGGTGTCCCTGAATGTTGATCAGTAGTGGTTTCTGACAGTCTTGTCGTCTGTCCTCTAGTCAGTGTGTGTTGCCCGACTACTTCCCTTTCTAGGCCCCCTGGCTCGACCTTGTCTAGCCCAGCCCTGGTCCTTGGGCCCTGGGACTCTTTGGGCCTTGCGGATCGGGCCTAGTTCCCTTAGCCCGGCCTTGTGGATTACTCCCCTCACAGATTTAATTATGAACTTTTTTTGTTTGTGGGAATGTTTAATTTCATACGGGCTTGCGAATTTGACTAAGTGACTAATTAATCTATTATGTTATAAAAATAATAATTATGGGTTATCAAATAGATTTTCCACATTTAAATTTGACCATCGAGTTATTAAGGTTGTGTACATTATCCGTGTTCAAATCACTCATCTACTATTTAATATTTTATAATTAATTTTTACTATTATTTATATCTATTCACTACAATTTCATATTTTATCACTATTATTTTTTTATTATTCACATATTATTTAAGATCATCTTACTATCTAAACGTAACTTAAATTACTACCCAAATGCATTAAACGGAACCCAATATTGGACCAAACGATTAACCGGTTCACAAGTTTTTTTTTTTCACCCCTAGCTATCATCATGAACCATTCGACGGTATTGTTGATCAGCTCTAGCCACGTCAAATAATTGCATCAACAAAACCCATCTAGCAAATTAATGAATGAGAATTTGACATGCCATATCACGTGGCTAATAAACATCAAAACTTGAAAGTAATTTAAAATCCCTAGAATGATAGATGTCCTTATCTCTAATTCTACAGAGGGGGTTTAAGCGTTTATTTTAAGAGTTATGATATATACAATTATTTTTATATATTTTTTATTTATTTAATTAATGTAATTGATCAAAATAATTATTTTATATTAAAAAAAATGATACAATCAACCACATTAATAAAATACTTAAAGAATATATAAAAATGACTTCACATAAAATTTTTATTACTTTAAAGGAGGCGTTAACCCCACTTTAGAGTAATTTGCATCTTCCAAAATGTGGACAAATTAGTAAAAATAACAAACAAAAAATTTGAAAATAAAAAATACTTGCTAAAACATACATGCACCGCCTAAGTTTTGCAACATGGGCAACCTTGGGTTGTAAAAAATTGCTGAATTATTTGTTACAATTTTTTGGATTTCTAACCAAGCAACATGATGTCATGTTAGATTCTCAAACATTTTTGTTAAAAAGATCTTAACATAATGGAATTTAAAAAAAAGAAATTATAATTAAACACGAGGGTCAAAATAATAAAATTAGAAAACCAAGAACTAAAAATCAGATACCACAAAGATTGGATGCGCAAACTCTTTTTGGTCTCTTGTACGGACGTGATTGAAAAAAGAAATCATATAATTTGCCTTCATTACACTGTAATATTGGGGTTTTGAGAGGTGATTAAAGTAAAAAATGTGAAGGACTAAATGGAAATTATAAAGCTTTGGGCACAAAAAAATGATTGGTGATTGACAAATGTGACCAATTAATGACTTTAATAATTTTATGGATTATTAAATTATGGTTAATTAGAAAGATTTGTCATGCATGATGTCTTGACCCGAGGATATATATATATATATATATATATAATGTTATCATTATGCTGGAAATTAAATGTCATGACGTGAATGATTATGAGATCTTACAGCAAAACAAAACAGAACAAGAAAAAAAAAAAAAAGGCAGAAATATAGCTATTCAAGATAATAATAAAGCCAGTTTGAAGAATAGATGTTTCTTTAAATTGTTGGGTCCTATACACATTGGACTGATCGTCTTAATTATGCAATATTGGTTTCAATAGATAGAGTAGACTGGTAGCGGTTGCATTGTTCTCGACTCCTTAATTTCAACAAGTCAGCCATGCATGCACCTCATGACCCACACCCACACCCCCCCTCCCCCCCCCTTGGTCACCCACACACACACATTACGAGCCATGTCGCACCTTCGGTGCACCGGTATGACCAAATGTGGTCTCGCCACAACTGCATGGTGCATTATTCAAATAAATGTGAAAATGTGAATTTGAAGTGTTTGGCTAGTATTAGATATCTAAACTGATGGAGATGAGATCAACAACTGTAACTGGAATAGCAAAAGACTTAATGTCATTTTCATGATTGTCTCTCCCGAAGAATTTAAAAGAATTTTCATGTGTAAAATTACTAAAGAAGTATGAGCTATTTTTGAGGTTACGTATGAAGGCACAAGGATTGTCAAAAATTCAAAATTACAAATGCTAATCTCGAAATCTGAAGAAATTAAAATGCTGGAAGATGAGACTTTTAATGATTTTTATGCTAAACTCAATGATATTGTGAATTCCATGTTTAATCCTGGCGAGAAGATAAAAGATTCAAGGGTTGTGAGAAAGATATGAAGGTCTTTATCTAAAAGATTTCGCCCTAAAGTCACAGCAATCGAGAAAAGTAAGGACTTGGATGCAATCAAAGTTGAAGAACTGGTCGGCTCATTGCAAACTTATGAGTCCTCATTTCCTCTAACAAAGAAGGAGAAATCCATTGCGTTGAAAATTGTGAAAGAAGTTCAAGATGACTCTTTCGATGAAGAAAATCTAAATTATGAGGTCCTAGACTTGATTGCTAGGAAGTTTAGAAAATTTTTGTTTCCCAAGAAATCAAATGGAAAACAAAAGCAAGTTAATGAATTTTCAACAAAGGTGAAGCTAAAAAGAAGAATAAAGAAAAACCAGATAAGAGTGACAAAGTAAAGTATCATTAGTGCTTCAGCTATGACCACATTAGAGTGGTGTGCCAAAACTTTAAGAAAAATAAGGGAAAAATATTGAATGTCACATTTAGTTATAATTTAGAATATGAAAATTTTGCTTCATCGTTTGATGAAGAAAGTTCCTTTATGGCCTTCACTACTATTGTTGAAGAATTCCCTGAGGTTGTGATAGCAGAATCTGAAAGTGGAACTGATAATGATGACTTAGACATAGTTGTTGTAGATGTTGATTATGTGCTTAGCATACAAGATGCTTATAACAATTTGTATGAAGAAGTTGTCAATATGAAAAAGCTAAAAAATAAGCTGTATAACAAATTCACAGTAGTGGAACACGAAAAAAATAATCTTTTAGAAAAATTAAAAATTTCTAAAGCCAAGATGTCAAGGCTAAAACTCAAAATGATGCCCTAGAAAAGGAGTTGAAGAGCTCTTAAGAGAACCAACAAAAATCTGCATCTCAAAAGCTTAAACAGATGCTAAGCATTCAAAATCCAAGCAGTGATCGTACGAGGTTATGCCCTTAGGGTATACAATTTCTCAAGACAGATTCTAAAACCTCATCATCCACAGCCACCAACTCTAAGTTGTAGTTGCTCTGATTGAAACTTTTCCAAACTCAAACCATCTTGACCCAATGTAAGATCAACTTCAAAGAAGCTAAACAAAGGTATGTTTGTGCTTATTTGTCATTATTGTGATATTTCTGGTCATATAAGATCATACTACTTGAATCTGATAAAGATGCAGAAAGATGTAGGTGAAAGGAAATTAAAGAAGAAGGTAAAGATCCTTGGAAACCAAGTCCAAGAGTTAATCCAACAAATAAACACCATAAATTTGAAACTGTGTGAGTTATCTGAATTCTATCTTGGCAACAAGGTGAAGATCACAAAAAGTTGTGATGATGTACAACAAGTCGTAGGTGTGTGTGACATTAGTTGATAAGAACACGTGTATGTTCTTGCATTCCCTGCATATCATTAGTTTAGGACATGCAATTTATGTACTTTTATTTTTCCAAGTTTCTATTTGTTTGGTTATGGTTAAGTTGCCTTCTACTTTTCTGGTTTGTCCTCTAAAACAACAAAAATATTCAAAAATAGAAAACTAATTTATAATAAATAAAAGATGGAAAATGAAGAGATCATTAAGTATTGAATATGAGAGATAAAAACAAAAAGTGTGATATTAGGTGAAATTTATCTAATGTGATAATCAATCTAATGCTAATGCGCTTAGCAAAATGAAAAGAAACTTTGCTTCCATGACTGGCGAGATTAGGTTAGAGACCAAAGTGTCTCACGATTTGCCAACTTTTAGATTTGTCTTTCTTGTATTCTTCTTGCTAAGAGGGGGAAAAAACCAAACCCTCTGGATAGGGCTGAGCACCGATAATGTTGGAGTCGGAGTGTTCTACCTCTGACTCCGACTTCGACTTTGTCGGAGGTCAAATCCTACCTCTGACTCCGACTCCGATTTGCATTACCTCCGATCTAACTCCGACTCTGACTTGTAGTAGCGGAGTTAGAGTGAAGTCGGATTTGTGCTTTTTTATTGAGTTTTTTTTCTTAATCCATTTGAAATTTTAATTTAATAATCTGGGGCTATCACTAATCAGATTTGGACTTCCAGATTTCAATTTTTTTTAAGAATTTTTTTTTTTTATCAATTTCAAGTTTATTAAAACATAACCAAAATTGAAAAAAAATAAATCATTGTATAAATTAATGTTATTATACATTAGTATTATATGTTATTATATGTTAATGTTTATACATTACTAGTACATGTTATTATACTTTAGTTATTATATATTAGTATTACGTTTTATTATACATTAGTTTTATGCATTAGTGTTTATACATTAATTGTTATGATTCATTAGTGTTACATGGTAGTAATAGTTAATGATATGATGTTTACATATACTAAACTATTATTAGTCAATTTATATTATAGTATAAACATACTATTTTATAATAATTTACTCATACTAGTATATTATTGAATTTAATTAATTATATAAATTATAATTATATAAAAAATATATTTATTTTTATAAAATATGTACAATATCAGAGTCGAAGTCAAGTCGGTACATCCCCTCCTCCGACTCCGACTCTGACTCTTACTTTTTTGGTTAAAAAAATCCCGACCCCATTTTATCATAGTCAGAATAGAGTCGAAGTAGAGATAATACAAAATTAGATAGAGAGTCGGATTGTCAGATTTTAGCTTAGCACTACTTGTAGGCATCCTAATTACGTGGCCATAGGTCAAGCATGATTTTCTTTAGTAACTGTTGATGTCCCAGAAAACGAAATTAGTCCCGGGATATGTCTTTCTCACCTTCTAATTTTAGAGATAATGTAGTACTACTACTACTTGTAGATGATGTTGATATTGCACCCGCAAAAATGAGCTGTTGTTGAAAAGTAAATTTGGACCTATACTAAATTTATATAAGTCCAAAATTTATAAGAGTTTTATGAATCCATCTGTCGCTTTCAGACGTAAAAAACAAAAGGGTACCGAAAATGAGCTAAATTCATGGCCACAAGTTTGGATTCCACATATCATTATGTAACTTCTGTGCTCATTGCATATAGAAACCATCCGAGCCGCTTGATACCGTTTAAAAATATCACATCAAATTATTAATTTGATTATTTTCCTTATATTATTTAAAATAATATCAAATAAATAATTTGATTATATTATTATCCTAATTTGATTTTATAATTACTGAATGATTTGAGTTTCATAATTATGATATTTGATATTCATTAGGATTAGGATGAAGATATTTATTTTATCTTATATATTTCCACGTAATTTTCAATAAATAGGATCAATATTTTATATTTAATTAAAATTGATAACGGTAAAGATTTACCCTTTAAAGTGTTTCTCCCTCATTCACTACTCTAGGACCGTTCATATAGGGGTTTTACTATTATTTTCGATCTGGTCAGGAACCCGATTAAGGTTTTGGGTTCTGGCCTGGAATAAATTTGGATCGGTAACCGCATAATGAAACCCGGATAAACACGGACCAAATAACAAGTTTTAAACTCAGAATCCGAATTTAAAATTCGATATTCGGAATTTTTAAAAAAGAGTAATATTAGAGATAAATTATTATAGCAGTATATACTTTGTATTCATTGTGTGGCTTCTTCTAGTTGATTATTTTTAACATTCACTTAGAGAAATATATAATCTCGATGATATCACATCATGTATATAAAATAGATACTTCTAATAATAGCTTATATCTATATTTATTTTTTTAAAAAAGCCAATCAGTATCAAAACAACGTGGCTTTTTGATACACCCAAACCCTTAAACCGAAGTTATTGCATGATTTTATTTTCTAATTTCTATCACAACCATTCCCGATTGAAAAATCTTTTGTGCATGTTATTAATTTGATTTCCCCTCCCAACATTTATTAATATAATAAATTCTTTACTATGACACTGTCACACTAGGATAAGCGCAAGGACGGTGTCACGAGGCAGTTTGCAACATGCAGAAAAGTAGCTAGCTAGCTAGCTAGCTGCCCACCTCTATTTCACAATGTTGACTAGGTGCTATATTTCATAAACTTTTTGAATTTATTATCTTAAAAATAAAAGCTGGTCTAATAGTCGATGAACAGTATCACATCAACACGCACCGTGTGAGTAAAATTTGGGTGTACTATACACAGCATGTAGCGTAGCTTATGTATTAATAGAAGATTTAACTATTTTTAATCTAAATGAAAGCCTTACACTACACCACTCTACCTAATTAACTAATATGTTATTTGTTATTTTTATCTTTTTTTTTTATTCTAAAATATGTATTTTAAATAAAATAACAAAAATAATAAATTATATATTAATTAAGTAAATATATACTGTGTAAGATTTTCTTACCAAATAAGTCCACGTATATTGTGTTTGAATGGAAGTAATTGAGAAAAACTAGCCCAGATAGGATCCTAATCTGGGCTTTACTCTAATGTGAGGCCTAATCTGGAAACCCAATAACTCAATAAAAGTCTGTACTTGGTCGGACAATCAGGACAAGGTTATGAAATTCCTTACCTGCTGGCTGCTGCTGCCTTGGTCTGGTTTTCAAGCCAGTTAGTTCCCTAGGACCCTACATGCAAGCGTACATACCTCAGACACCGAGACACGTACTGTTTTAGATGTAGTAAATGCCAACTGTTTCTGAATCACCATCATATTGACATATTCATATACATTGTTTCTGCATGTTTTGGGAAAGAAAAAAATATACATACTATACATTATCATCGAGTACCGTCCCAGGTACACATTGAAAGGTATGTATCAACATTAATCTCATGCACCAAGTTAGGTTTCATCTATTTAAGATACGGTAAAATCATGTATGGATGGATGCATACTTCAAAATGATTAGTCGACTATGTTCGGATTTCTTGGAATGGTTGTCTATTACTATATATAGAAGTAGAGTTATATAATTTTAACGTTACATTTTACCCATAAAAGTAGACATTCTATTTATTAAATTTGAAGTATTATATTTATGAAGTGGTAAACTTTTTTAAAATAATATTTCTTTATGAACCATTATAATTTTTAAATTTCATTTCATTTCTTACATATAAATATATAAATCGATTCAAGATTCCGTCCAAAAGTATTAATTTAACATTTATATTATTTTGTATTTCAAGAGGAGTCATATGATCATTTTGATGTGACATTCTATCTATTAAATTTAAAGTGTTATGTTTATAGAATGATAACTTTTATAAAAATAATTTTTTATTATGAACTGTTGTAAGTTTTAAATTTCATTTATTTTTTTAGATATAAATATATAAATCAATTCAAGTTTCTACATAAAGATATTATTTAAATTTTTATATTATTTTATCAAATAAATTGTCTTATAAATCATTTCGAAATTTTTCACTATAAAATATAGTCTCTCTAAATCTTTCTCATATACAATATACACAATAATTTATATATTACGTGAGTTATAGGCTCGTAATAATAAACTCAACTACGCCAAATAAGAAATTAATGTGGGACTTACTCGATATACTTTGATCATATTCATTAATATTCACCTGACGGCCTATCATTCTTCTCCGTACCCGATGTGGGGCATCGCAGGACCATGAGTTCGACCCCGGCCTAGCTTTTATTCAAAGAAGACATCGTTTTGATCATATTGCATTAATTATTGACAACCATCTTACTGCATAGCCATCTTCATTGTCCAGTACACACGTACGTGGCTGTATTTATATATATGAAGAGACTGATCAATGAAAAGGAAGGGGAGGGTCACTGTATCATGGGGCTTCATCGTTTTTAAGCCATACATAAGCAATATATATTGTCGTGCATGAAGGATAAAACTTTTTTTTTTTAACAAAAATTAACTATTTGCATATATTATTTTATTTTCTATGATCACTGCCATTCCCGAATTAAAGATCATTCTGCCTATTATTAATTTAATTTCCCATCCCAACATTTATTTATAATATAAGAAATTATTTTCTATGACACTAGGATATGTGCACGGACGGTGTCACGAGGTAGTTTGCAACATAAAGCTAGCTAGCTTGCGACCTCTATTTCATAATGTCCGCATGGTTCTCTTAAATAAGGTTAATTTGAAATTTATTGAATAACTTTAAGGGGTGGTTTAGATGTCAAAATCATCTCAACTTATTTTATCTTATTTAATCATTGTAAAATTTTTAAATTCATAAACAAAATATATTAAATAATTTAATTTTTTCAAATCTTAAAATAAAAATAATATTAAAAAATATTATAATAATATTTTATTCACCTTTTAACTTTTACCTTAACTCACAATCCAAACCTTCTAATTATTAGAGCTTAATAATTACGTTGAAATCCATTTAATACTTCTGGATGAAGTGAACTCCATTAAAATCTCTATCATGCCCAGAAATTATTTTATAAGCCCAAAATTTTTATTAGATAAGTTAGACTTATTTCAAAATTTAACATGGCCCGTTAGCCTATTGATTTAGCCCATAATATTATATATAAATCCTAAAATTTAATTGGACCGTTAAACAGGCCGATTCTTTTTTTAGGGTCCAAAATATGAACCCAACCCAAAACCCAATGACCCAGACCTGTGTATGAAATCATGCCCGTACACTCATCATCTCCGCCCCGATCATAATCTAGGGTTTTCATTTTTCATAATAGCCCCACGTCGCACGTCCTCCCCCGACTGGTAGACCACGCAACGTGGGACTGTCATGAAATGTGCGTTCCGCCGTTCCTTCCCAAACCGCAAGCCACTGTGAGCGTACGCGCGCGCGCACACATATAGACCCATGCAATGTGCGTTCATTCCCTGGATAAAAAACTAGGGTGGCCCCACCAGAGTTTCAAGCCATGCACTGTTCAGTCATCCCCTTAGCCTGCGTTAATCCACGCCAGCAACAACCACCATCATCAAAGCCCAACCAAATCCAGAGCCACCAATCCGCTGCCACCTTCCTCTATTTCTCCACCGCAAAACGAAACAAACCGAGATCTAGCTTGGTGGTTAAACTCGTGAACCACCACCGAACGTTACCGAGCTCTGTCCTGCACGGTGGAAGCCGCCAGGCCCCTCACCCTCATGGTCAATGCAACACTCCCGCTGGCACCCCTCTATCGGTCTCCTACACCACCGATGCACCCCAGTGCAACGCTGCGACCAATACACAAACGCACACCTCTGTTTTCACACCTCGAAACAGAGCAACGTCGCACCCTAAGTCCACCAGTAAACACCCGCCTCGACTACGACGCGGCCCAACCCCACCCACAGTCACGACCAACAGCCTCCACCTCGCCACCACGACCCCTGTTCTACAATGCCGAAAACAGAGCAAGTTCGTGCTCCTAAGCCCAGATCCGCCCTGCACAACCGTCCACCACCATTGAACCACTTGTTCCCATACGTATTGCCGCCTTGGACAGCCACCTCCCTCCCCGAGCCAGGTCAAGCAGCGCCCATAGCTTTGTGAGGCTCTCTCTATATATCTATGGAATATGCGTAAACTTTCGGTTTCTTTCATTCTCTCTCTCTCTCTTTTCTCCTCAGCCCTCTCAGCCTAACGAAGCCTGAAATTTTCTCTGCTACCTCTCGAAGCTTTTTCCGTCGTCGTCCCCGGCCAGCCACCAGCTCCATCGTCCCTGCATTCCTCTCTCGATGTCGCACGGTGCCTCTTCTCTCGGTATGCTCTCTGAATTGCTTTCTTTATCTTGGCGCCGAACTCTCATTCAGCTTTCGATTGTTGTCTTTTCCAAGACAGGCGGCTGGTTTCGATATTCGATCAATGGCTCTTGTGATTGCGGTAGGACGAGAGTCCTGAAAAATATTTAATTGACTTTAAGAGCTCTTTAATAGAAAATTAGGTTATTTGCTTGTTAAACACTTTTAAACACAAATAAGCTAAAATATACGTTCTTGGAAAATCATCATTTTGATGATATTTCCGGAACGTGTTTTTCAGGATAAGGCAGAACGTGATTTGAATTTTAAAAAATAATTGTCATTTTTATCTCATAACATATTTTTTTAATTTATTTCCAAATAAACGTAACATATTTAAAAATTCTTTAAACATATAGTCATAAACAAAAAATAACTTTTTAATAATAGAATTTATAATTTAAGTTGGAAGCTATATTTACCATCGCAATCCTAAACATGAACTAAATGTTGTTGCTTGTAGTCGACAAAAGTACATAATGACTTAGCACATGCTCAGGATTATGGTGGAAAATATAGTTTATAGTTTTAGAGTTTGTAGCTTATAACTTAAGTAATAATTCTACGGTTAAAAATTTATTTCAATTTGATTTTTTTTTTAAAACAAAAAAACACTTTCAAAGATATTACGTTCGTTAGGAAAAAAAATAATTAAAAAAGTACTTTCTGAAGTAGAAACGATGATTATTTGAATATATAAAGATTATGACGATATTCTTGAAAGTTTGAAAGTTGTATTGGTATTTTCATCTATTTATAGTATTTTTAAAATTCGAATTATATTCCATATTATCCAAAAAAGTAAGCTTTTGCTGAAATATACTTTTTAGCTTATTTGAGATTAAAAGTACTTTAATATGTTATACCATAACAACTTAATTTTTTCATTAAAAAGTTTTTAATTCTGTTTAATGACTTTTTAATAGGTGGACAGTAGGGCTCCACATTACGCTTTCCCGCCGCCGCATGCACAGGGCAGACCCCCGTCCGCTAGAAACAGGTGGCGAGGCCACCAGCCCCACATCTAGAAGCCCAATGGGGGCGATGAGCAAACTGGGCCCTACCCTGACCTGCATTTCCCCCGCATATATATATATATATATATATTATACAAATTATATATATTACAATTTGTTAGACTTGCATTCACAACATTGTATTGCCTTGACCTATTTAGGCCAACTTTTATACAAAAGGTTAAGGCAATACAAGAGTTTTACTTGAGCAATGTGAGGCTCACAAGTTTACAAAATTTAAAAATTATGTTATTAATTTTTAAATTATGGTTATATTTAAAATTTAAATTATATAATACTTTGGGTCTAAAAATATTTTTTTGGATCCAAAAATAATTGTTAGGCTTAATGGGCCATCAGTACCATTAGAGTGGTCAGAGGGAAGGGTGGATGAGATGTCTACCCCCACTTTCGTGGGGCGGGGGTGGAAACACTACCCCCTGCATATGTGGGGGTGGAGTGCTAGAAAGGGTCAACCCCGCCCCCATATATGCAGGTAGCAGTACTCCTACTTTTTAAAACTCCTACTGCAATCCCAAACAAGCATTTACTATTATCGCAAAGATGTCTTTTATTCCATTGCTATGTAGTTTTCCCATAATGCATCTCTAAGAGTGGTTCTAGCGCAACCGAGGACTCAATCGAAATTGTCTACTGATTAGTGCCACGATAAAAGGGATATGAGATCTGAGGGAAGGGGGTTTCCCAACTTCTGAGCAAGGATTATGAAAACACAGAGATTATCTTCAATTTGGGAACGAGAGCTCCATAAATATTATCTTCTCCAGTAAATGGGGTTTCCGACCTCCATTGTATAGAGAGAAATGAGATACCGGGAGAAATTGTAAAATACTCATATAATAAAAGATCTTCCCTCTAATGACCTATGGACGTAGGTCCAATGCCAAACCATGTAAGTATGTGTCTCTCTCCCTATTTATGTTTTTTGTATTTATTTTCTATTCACTTTTATGGATGTACATATGAGCACCGTATCACCGCTTAGTAAGGTGTACAGGAACCGACCAAATCGACTGCAACCGACTGGAACCGATCGCCCGAGTTAGGAATCGGCCAGAACCGGTGAAGAATGAGACAGCGTGCGGCAGATATTTGCTCAAACCGAAGTTTGCCAATTCGGTCTAGGTTTGACCCAGTGAAAAATCGATGAACCGGCCGATCGGTTCTACTATTTTTTTTCATTTTATACCTATATAAAACTAACGTCGTATCACTTAAATGTGTGAAACGGCATCATTTTAGGCCCCCTAGTTGAAAAAAATATAATAAAGCAAACGGTGTCGTTTGGTCTCAACCAAAACAGCGTCGTTTCATGATTAGGTTAAAATCTCATTTCTTCCTTCTCATTCTCATTTCTCTGTGCTGTTCTCTTAGTCTCAGCTCTCAGATTCTCTCATCTCCCTCTCTCTCTCTTCCCGATGTCGTCCCTCTCTCCCTCCATCCATTTGCGCCGTTTCAAAATCCCATCTCCGATTCGTTGAGGTTTGTTAATAGAGACCGGGGTTCTTTTATTTTTCCTAGAGAGGGTATAGATAGTGTTGTGATAGTATGCTATTTGTTGTGAATCTTGTAATTTTGTGAATCTGTGATGATGGAGTTCAAGTTTACGTGTAACTTTGTGAATCTCTCTCTCTTCATGCCACCAACGACGCTGACGAACCGATCGGAAGAAAACCGAGACTCCTTCACCGGTTGGTTTCGGTCAAGATATCCCTGTTTTCAATGTATCGGTGCGGTTTCGATTTTGGACCTAAACTGCATCGAGTACTTCAGTTTTCACCCCTACCGCTGAGCACCGCGATTGTGGGCTTCAGACAGCCTCATTGAGTCTTGGACTACCTTTATGGGTCAAAAATGATTTTTTCTCCCATTCTATCCTGTTGTATGATTTTTGGTTTTATGTATTAATTAAATAGCAAAATTAGGACACGTTTTTCTAGAAGCATTAGTAACATTTAATATTTTGTATAGATAACGAGCTACGAAGTAGATTGAAGAAGCAGCATAACAAAATAAGTAAATTGATCATAAATATGGATAAACACACATTAGTTAGTTTAGATAGATTATTATTAAAGTCAGTTCTTTTATAGCCAAACTTTATGTACCACACATGTCATGATATATGCATGCATGTCCTTCATCATATGATCATATTAATTCCCCATCATGTTTCAATTTCACATTTTACATTTATTTATATTATCATGTATGTCATGCATCTCACGCTGCATAAGACACATAAGATACTTATGATTAAGTGTAAGAAGATCAATTTAATAAGACAGTCGTTTATTTGCATGGTACCAATGCAATCTTCAGGTGGATTTGTAAGTCATAAACCTAAGCGTGGTGTAGTGTGTTGGTCAATAAGATAAGTAAAAGAGTTCAAGACAAGTCATGCATGTCATAAGTATAAGTATGAAATGTGTGACAATTAATTAAATTAATTAGTGGAGGGTCCAAATTATGTTTTGTTTGAAATGTGGTGATCTGGTGCCGATGCCCAATTTGATAAGTTGTGATGAGATGATTGCATGTTTGATATTACTTTGATAAGCAGCTATTTTCAAACCATTTCAGGTCAATAAAAACAACTTGCGCCAGTTGTTGATCTTTTGATCCAATATATTAATTAAGTGGAAGGAGTTCACTCCAAGTTCTAAGCCAAAAGTGATGTGGTTTTGGACAATACTTTCTTATAACGTGTCGATATATGCTATAATGGAATCAAAGCAAGAAGGATCCTAATTGTAGATGTAAAAGTTTGGCTAAGATTATGTGACTAAGTTGATAAGATTACGTGACTAAAATGATAGAGTTTATTATATCATTAAGTTGGTAATTTTGGATCAATGTAAATTATTGGTTGACTTTATCTATAACAATATTAAGTTTATTTAGCTGGTATTAGATGTTGTTTAGATAAGTCATAAGTAGAAAAATCGAGTCCTAAGGAATCTTCACTTATCTAGAGAAAAGGCTGATGTGAAATCTATTACGGCATGAAGAGTTATCGTGAAATGTCAGCATTCCGTCAAAAGACGACTTCGCGACTGTCAACAGAATCCTACTGAAACTAAAACTGCTTTTAGATTATTTATTTAAAGGATCCTACTGGTTAGGATCTATAGAGATTCAGATATAGATATTTTTTAGAGCACTTTTCAGTGCATATTTTGGTGAGAAAATTCATTGGAGAATTTTTATATTGTTTCTCTCAAAGAGTGTGATTGTGCTTCATGTTGAAAAATTGATTGGTCGAGTTTCAGCCATTGGAGTTCTAAGAAAAAAGCTAATGTTTGAAGATCCTCAGAGGTTCTGGCTATTACTGTGGTAGAAGACAAATTGGTCATTTGTCTAGTCAAGTAAGAGTGTCAATTGACAAAGGTTTTGTAATTAAACTTTACTTGTAATTGATCTTCAAATAATAAAATTGATTTTTTTTTGTTTGGCTGCCCTGTAGGGTTTTACCTTTGAAAATTTATTTAAAGAATTTCTCTTTGATACCAATCTTAGTGTTATGCAATTTATTTATTTTACGTTATTGTTTAATTATTAAATTAATTGTATGCTTGAAGACTAACCAATTTGTTGAGTTAATTGGTAAATATTTCCGCCGCGTTAGAGGGTACTTGGGTAATTTCACTAATTTTCTCCTCTCAATTTAGGGTTGGTTTGGATTCAAAGATGAGATGATATGATATTAAATGAAAGTTGAAAAAAATATTATTAAAATATTATTTTTCAATATTATTATTATTTTAAGATTTGAAAAAGTTGAATTGAAATTTAAAAGAATTAAATTTTTTATTATATTTTCTGTGAAAATTTTAAAAAGTTGTAATAAATAGATAAAATAAAACACTTTCTAAATCCAAATGGAGCCTAATCTTCCACGCATTCAAGTATTTTCCTTGTTGAAATTTTATGGACTCGATAATTATGATAGCCTCGAGTATTTTTGTGCCATTGGTTTGACCTTAATCAAGGAATGCCGGGTGCAATCAATTTAGTAGCTCCGTGCAATATTGCATGTGCTTTCCCTTTACATCAATTTCGTAATGGACAGATCAGTTTTAAGCTATATTCAGTAAACATGTGATAAGCTAATATTTTTTCAAGTTCCATTTAAAAAAGAGAATTGCTAAATTCACAATAGTAACTTCGTTTGGTTCCTTAACTTATCTCAATTCATCTCAACTCATCATTATAACTTTTTCAAATCTCAACACAAAATATAATAAATAATTCAATTTTTTCAAATCTCAAGATAATAATAATATTAAAAAATAATATTCTAACAATATTTTAACATCTCAACTCAATTCAACTCAACTCAACTTAACATCCAAACACAACTTAAGCTCACAAATTTTGAAATATCAATTTCTGTTGAGAGTCTCAGTTGAATAGTGAAGTGGTGGGTCTCTCCATGTGAGGAAAATCGCCTAAGCCATTGTGATGGCAATTTTGTAATTCTTCTGATTTGTCTTATTTATATATATACACCTATTTTTTTTTTTTTTTTATGTGTAATCATTTTTATGTATTTTTTGAACACTTTACTAATATGATTAATTGCGTTACTTTTTTTAATATATAGATAATATACATGACGAAGGGTAATATCACGAATATCGAAAGAACGTGATTGAGAAAAATAGTAGTTTATCGATTATATACAATACGTACTTCCCCAAGCTACATGATATATAATTTAAGCTTTTTATCAATCGGTTATTAGAAAATACTAAACAGAGCAATCACGGGGTCAGCTGAGGCTGACTCGATCATAGATCTAGAACCAATTAATTACACACAAGTATTTGAGCAAGCCTTTTGATTATTTATATGTAGCCTAGTGAGACATAATGCGTGTGTGTGTGTGTGTTTTTATTTTTGTTTTTTAATTTTGACAAAGAATTTAGGTTAGAGACTACGCAATTGGTTTGCATGCATGCAGCCAAAAGTGTAAAATGTTTTTATACCTCTAGAGTACGCAGATTGAAAGTGTAAAATGTGTGAATGTTTCTGCTAGGCATTGTCGACATGTTTCTTAATATGTTAGAAAAAGTGTGGCCTGGTGAACCTGATGACATTTTATTTCAGAGATAAAACATAAAAGGTCGACCTTTTAATTTGTCTCCTTTCATAAACTTCGGTTTAATTAGGCAGTGAAAAGGGTAATCAGCTTCTACTTAACTTGTATTTGGGATGGGTCTAATTGGGTTTGATTTCAGTTCATTTGTTTGGGCTAAGCACGAATGCTTAGTCCATTTGAATAGTGTGAGACCCGGGTACTTAACCAAGGTGGCCCAGGGTTGCCACTTGGGGTTTACAGTCCTGAAATAATGAGCAGTTCGGTGTTTGGGCCTTTTTGCGGATCATGCCGATCAAGAGCACTACGTAATTAGCACCTTATTCGGTCTTGGAAATTCGATCCATCCGCAGAAATTCCGACTGCATAATTGACATTGAGGCCATTGTACATACACACACGGATACACACACACACTAGTAAAGGGCAAACACGTGGATTGCACGTATGCTCAATTGCAAAAATATGAAATATTTTTAAAAATAAGAATTTTCCGTAAAAATATGTAATAATAAAAAGTAGATTAATATATATAATTATGAAATGTAATAGTTTTGTCTATATTTTAAGATTTTCTTATTGATCATAAAAAATATCACACATATTATTTGCAGAATATTCATGACTATAACATAAAAAATTTCACAAACACATTTACAGCTAATTATAATTTAAAAATTTTTAACTCCAGCAATATGAGAAAATTTGTTTACCTTGATTGTGAAGCCTCTATATTTTTGCAAGTATAACATAAAACGTTCTCATTTTTTTCATATTCAGTTGTTTTGTTGCAATTTTTACATGAGATGTAATAAAATAGTTGATGTAATAAAATTTAAGTATATACACAGTCTAAAATCTAAAACACAACCATGGGATTTATCACAATATTGTTATTCAAAAAGTAAGTATGACAAAATCTCTTGAGTTTTGGGCTTCACTCTTTTCTTTTTATTTCAATCTTTATCTGGATTGTGACGAAATTTGAAATCCTCTATATTGTTGAGTATTTATGTGATAGCTTGGTCCATTGTCTCGAGGTGTTCTAAGATGGAAGGCCTGGACGATCTTATAACCATTTTAGGCACAATCATTTTCGGAGGAATTGTTGTTATTTTGCAATTTCCTATCGAGATTTTCTAATCATGTTATAACTTTTACCATTCCGGATAGGAAATGGTAGTGAAAACTGCCAAAGTAAGAAGAGAAGACATCCATCATATCTGTTCATATCGTAATTTTGTTCTTTCAATTTAGTCTCTAGTTTTTGAACTTCCATGTGTACCAACCATGTGATAAATGGTTTGCAGTTTGCAATTTTTTTTTTTAATGTACATGTATGAACATGCCATAAGAGCAGATATGGTATATGGAATAATTGAAAGCAAAAACAAACGGACGGATATCAATTTCATTATACTTAAAAATAAAGGGAAAATTAACTGAAGAGAAGATAAATAATTACATACCTAGTTTAGTTATTTTTGAAATTTTAAAGCAAGGAACAAATCTAACAATCCTGAACCACTGAATGTTGGTGCGATGTGAATTAGAGGATCTTGATTTTAAAAGTGAGAGAATTAACATGAAGAAGAACGTAATAGCAAATGGAGTAGGAAGTAAAGAAAATAGATTTTACACTCTCGAGATGAAAAAATTAATTAGAGAAAATAGCATAACTTACGAGAAGTCTGTAAGAAGTGGAAAACGAAAGAAAGTTAAAATGCATTCTAGAACAGACGCCACTTCGTGGGTGTATTTTTGTAAAAAAAAATAGTGATTTTACACAAAAAACTATTCTGTGCGAACGGTTGTGAAAGGGAAGCCAAAGTAAACGGTAATTTAGTAATAACAACAGCGCCAAAATTGGGAAATAGGCTCACAAATTTAAGGGCAGGACTGTAAAATATGGAACTCAAAGAAAATAAATTGCAAAGCAAGAAAAAGGACGAAACAACAACCCAAGGATACGAACGGAAAATAAATAAAAAAGTAAGGGCAAAAATAAAAATAAAAATAAAAATAGACCACTACAGAATCCAAGGATGGATGGGGAAAACAAATAGAAAAGTATGTGTAAAAATAGAAAAAAAAAACGGAACACAGAACGTCAAACATAAGGAAATTGAATTGAAAAGTTGAAAAGCAGAGGTAAAATTGAAAAAAATAATGGACGAAGGCAGCAAGCCAATGATACACTCGAAAAATAAATAAAAAAGCAAAAATGAAAAATATAAGTAGACGACTGCAGAAGCCAATGATGAAAAGCGAAAATAAATATAAATGGAAGGGCAAAAATGAAAAAAAATAAAAGAAATGCAGGAAGTCAGACATGGACAAAATGAATTGAAATGTAGGGGCAAAATAAAAAAAAAATAATAGACGAAGATTTGCTTATTGACACTTATTATATATAAGATAAGTTATATAATATCATGTCTCCGTATCAGTCACGAACATGTGGTTCACCCACATCCATTTGGCTCAACCTATGCTTCTCATAATTTCTACCTTTTTGAACAGTACCACTAAAAGTCCCCCGACACGACCCAAATGTTCAGGGCAATCTCCATATCTCAAACTTTTTGGAAGGACAAGAAAAACAAAATCTTAATTATAGAACAATACCACCACCTTTATAGTACGTCTGGTGTAAGAACGGTCGAGCTCATGCTGTCCTGACATGCACTGTAGCTAGTTTAATTGCAAGTCATGATCGCCCTGGAACCATGCATACATATACGGTCTCAGACAGTACTCAGGTTTCGTGTTGACGTTACTGGCACTCACATGCAGCATGTGCATGCTCAATTCTCAAATGATCTGTCTGGCTATCATGTGTCGGCCAATGTGGCAATAGATTTTATATATAGACTAACGTTTGAGAGGAAAAAGAAGAAAAGTTGCTGGAAACGCCATAAAGTCACTGTCTTTCTGTCGATTGATGATCTCCCATATATATAGTTTTTGCCTTCCAGATGAAATTTAACACATGCATACATACACACAAACGCAATGTCCAAGCAGCAGCGGCATCTTAGTAAGGTAAGTTGAGCTGTCTGCGTGTCTTTGAGTTCGACTTGGACAATCTCGGGGCCGGGGGTCAGTAATTGAGTACTACGTCGTCTCTTTTTCAATGAGTTGGGTATTTGTCTTTCCTGTGTTCTTACTTCTTACCCATGAAGCACGTTTCATGCCAGTTCATTTGTCTTTGGGTAATTTTTTTTTTTTGATAGGAAGGACTCTTCAGTCTTAAGTTATATATATATACACCCTCGAAACAATATTGGATGGTTTTACAATTAAGAAAACCCAGGAAAGAAATTAAAGATCCAAGAATATTAAAAAGTAGTACTGCAGATATGCATGGATTAATTGGCTAAACCGCGTGTTCCTGAAGCTAGCAAATTGGAGTAATCGGTGCCAAATAGTGCTAAATTTTGATCTAGAATTAGTGGAATTTAAATCGTGAAAGCTTCATAATTTTCTTCGACTATAATTGAAGCTAGAAGTAGCTTAATTGATTAATACTCTTGTACCTACCTACCTACCTACCTCACTCCTCCAATTTCCACCTACCAAACTCAATGACTGCTCACTACTTCAACTTTAACTAAAGTATGTACGTGTATGTATGTATAAATTATGTGTATGCCAAAACCAGAGGTGGAGAGGTCTCGTCTAGTTATTCACTTTGGATGAAATGAGATGTTTTATTAAAAATTGAACAAAATATTGTTATATTATAATTTTTTAATATTATTTTTGTTTTAAAAATTTTAAAAAAATTATTTATTATATTTTATGTGAGAGTTTAAAAAATTTATAATTATTATATGAGATAATGTGATAGTTTGATTTTGTGTAATCAAATCAATTCTAAAAGTCGACCATACAGAAGAATTTTAGGTCTTTTCATCGGTTTAATTTTAGGTATCTATAGTATTTTTTTTATAGGAAAATGATTTATACACAATATTTTTTACAATATTTTACACAATTATATTTTAAATTATGAATATTTTTGTAAAGCATCTTGCAAAAGTAACATTATTTTTTAAAAATACTCTCATTTTATAACATTATTATACAATATGTTTTATAATATATTGTGTGTATATCATTACTCATTAATAATTCTCTCTTTCTTTCTTTTTTATCTTAAATGTCCTTGTCATCAACTGTAATACATCGTGTACGTTATAAATTTAAAAAAAATGTTATAATTAATTATATTCTTATTTTTTTATTATACTATGTTAGTACAATATTATCTATCAGTTATTAGATTAATTTTTATTTTTTAAAAATATAAATAAATAAGTTAAATAAAAATGTTGTATATAACAATTTCTTTTCCTCCCACCTTTTATGCGCTTAATTAGAAATAAAAAAGGACTCGTGGATTTGTGCAAGGCCGGGTGGTGTTGTACTCGGTGTCAAAATCACTGGTAAATATCGTCGTTGACGACAATACTCAGGCGGCCTTAGACCGGCGCCGAACGCCTCAAAGTGACAGGCTCACAGCGCCTCCTTCTTTTCGCCATTTTCCGTACGAGTTACAATACACAAACCTGCATGTCAAACACAGCAGGGTGGACAACTCAAACGTTCTACAACGCAAGTGACGGGTAGTAACACGATTCAGTACACGGGGCGGAAAGATGTCGACCAGCAAGGACTGTCAAATCAAGATATTTAACTCAGGACCAGCATCCTGTTGGGCCCCCAAAAACAAAAGGGGGGCCCCAAGATGTGGGCAGCACAAGTGGGGGAGGCCTGTCGCAAATAATAGAGCTCCTTCTGTCGTTATTTGATTATAAATCAAGAAAAACTCTATGGTTGCTAATCCCACATCCCATACCTAAGTTTTTTTTTTTTTTCCCTCTTTCCTTTAACAAAATTTGAGGAGAGAGAGATCGGAAAAAGTGGTCAAGGAGAGCTTAGAGAGAGAGAAGCCAAGGAGAGCTTGAGGAGGGAGAGAGAGAGAGGTCGGAGAGAGGGATTGAGAGGAGAGAGGTTAAAGGTGATAGTGATGCGTCTGACAGAAAGCTAAAAAAATAAAAAGTGAGTTGTGTGATAAAACAATAGCTGATATATAGCTAAAATATAAAAAGTGTGAGTTATGTAGTAAAACAGTAATTGTGACTCATAAATCAAAGTGATACAAATCTTCAAACAATCATTTTTTGTTTTTCAAAAATAAAAACAATTGTGTGAAGTCTTTTCGGGTCGGAGAAGAATTTTGGGTATTTTTGCACGCTGACAAAAAATGTTAAAATCAGGCTTTCGTTTCTTTTTCTTTTTTTTCGTGTCTTATGAATGCGGCCATTAAAGCCCAAAGCATTCAAGCCCATTTTCTTTCTTAATGCGTTTGTAAGCCCAAATCAGACAAATCCTTGACGTTGTTTGACATTTACAGGACATGGAACATGATTTTACAGTTAACGATGTGAACTAATTATGCTAATTATAGGGGATTTTTGACTTATACTCTTAGCTTTAAGGAAACATATGGTCCCTCTGTTCTGTACCCGGCGTCGTTTTCTTTGGTTGAACAGCAGGTTTTTAACATTCAACGTTCAAAAAATAGAAATTGACAATGATGGATGGGGGAGTCTGGCCAATTTTTGGACATGGATTAAAACTACAGTGTTCTAGATGATTATCATACATATATCTATTGCAATGTTCATTAATTTTTGTTACAATATAGTCCTGTCATCTACAATAAATCCGCTTTAAAATATATATAAAAAGATAGTACATGAGAAAGTTATAATGATTAGATGAGATGAGATGTTTTCCTAAAACAAACGAGACTTAATATAATGGGCCACGTATATATAATTATTAGCAAACCAATTATGGATCCCATTTAAGGAATAAAGAAAAGAAGAAATTGTATATATAAGATTGAGACAGACTCTCAAATTCTTGTTAATTGCATTAAAAAGAGAGAGTGTAATATCTGGTATCTTGAGGCTTATTAGGATGAGATTCAAATTTGTCTTGATTGCTTGGAGTATAGTGTGAGTCATGTTTTTCGTGAAGGTAATGCGGTGACAGATTTTCTTGTAAAATAGGGAATTGGGGGTCTAAATATGGATTGGACTGAAGATAGAGTTTCTCTGCCCAGTAAGTTAAGAGGTCTTCTTCGGATAGATATATTTGATATTCCTTATTTGAGGATATCTTAGTGAGGTATGTTTTATTTGCTTATGTTTCCATTATTATCTTACTATCTACTTGTGCTGGTGTTTTCTTGCAGGTTGCTTTTATAGTTTTTTGATCTTTATGTTGTTTTTGGCATCTTCTAATTTTGGTTTCATGTTTATGATTTTTGAGGCATGGGTTTTGGTCTTTCTTGAATATCTGTAAACTCTCAGGTTTTTTGTTGTAACTACGGTTTTCATTCGCTATAAGTAAGGGCTATCAATAAAATCAGGGTTCCATCCTCTTTCTAAATATATATATATATATATATATATATATATATAGTTCACATTTGCAATATTTTGACCCTACGCGACCAAGATAGAGATTTTGTTATCTTAGGCAGTAATGCTATGTCTCTTAATTATTTCACTCATTTTATCATCTCGATGTAACACTTTAATGTGTGAGGGGAGTAAAGAGCTGGGCCAGGGGTGCAGGCCCAATCCACACGACCCTAAGGGTCCCAGGGCATGAGGACAAGGGTTGGGTTGGGTTGGGCTAGACCAACTTAAGCGGCCCAGGAATGGAAGCCTTCGGGCCACACGTGGCTACCAAGGATGGAAGGTAGGTCTGTTTGACACCCTTATTGGTTGACATTCAAGGACTCTCTGAACCTTGGAGTCCGGCCAGGCTAAAGGGATGAACGCACTTGACCGATGTCACACCGTATTTAATGGGATGGAAGCGGGCACGTCACGACAGGGAGCCACACCACATTTAATGAACACTAGGGTTGGGCACGCCACGACGTGCCTCTTGAAATGTCAATAACGGCCACGATCAAGTCTGGCAAGCCTGCCGCATAAAATAGAGATGATACTTCAACTCATTATTCTCTCAAATAACTCACACTGACTTTAGTATTGGAGGCGTTCCCTACCACCTCGAAGCCCTTATTTCTCTCTAGTTGCAGGTATATGGGTTGGGCCCTGTAGAGTTGTTTGGGTTGAGAAACACGACATCAATAATGTCAATTAATGTGATTTATTAAATTTTTTTAAAATATATATCTAATTAAAATGGCGTTCAAAAATATATATATAAATATATTAAAAGACTAAAGTCTATATTCTCCTCGATCTTTTCATGTTTACGTTTTTTTGTTTTTTAATATTCTAGATGAGTTATGTAAATTAAAGTTACAGTATCATTACTCTCTCCGAAAGAGATTGGTAAAACTTGCGGGGAGACGCGCTGACGTCGTCACACAAGAATAGAATTAAAAAGATAAATACATAATATTTTATATAATACTTTACATAATAATATTTTAAAATAAGAAATATTTTTATAAAACAATATTAATACAAAATATTTTTATTTTATAATATATATTATAAAATATATTATAAAATGTTTTATGTGAAAATCAATACTCATAAGGGAACTGCTATGGGTTCCGAATTTGAGATCCATTTTGTGTCCCGAACAGGTTTTTTATTTTTCTTCTTTTTTTCTTTTTTTTTTATGTATTTTTTTAATCATCATAAATATTTTTTAAAAAAATAAAAAATACAACATCATTAAAAATATTTTTTTAATCATTCAGTATAAAAAAAAAAAAAAAAGATTCGGGACACATTTTGGATCCCGAATTCGGGACCCAAAGCATTTCCCTACTCATAATGGAATTACTTGAACAAATTTCAGACGTCGTGGCGTTATTCGGCTATGCCGACAGTCGGGTTTATTGCCGGCCGTCACAGCTCAACTCACCCCGCTTCTCCTTTATTTTTATAGATAAAGATGAGTTTAGATAAACTTAATAGTTGAATGAAATATTATAAAAATATATTTTTTAATATTATTTTTATTTTAAAATTTAAAAAAATTAAATTATTTATTTTATTTTATTTAAAAATATAAAATAATTATAATAATTAAGAAAATGGGATGAATTTGAAATTTTTTAAAAACTAACACAAGATTTCGAATTCAACTACGAGCTGCGACAATCATTGCATCCCACGGTGGGATTCCCACCCATTTTCTTATCTACCCAGCCCTGCCAATCCAGCATATCAATATATAAATTATTATATTTTTAAATCTGTGTACAGCATATAACCTGTCTTATTTAAATAATAAAATTTAATTTTTAAAATTTATCTTTTAAATTAAATTAATATAATATAAAAACCTAAAAATAACCGTATTTACCTTGACCATTTACCATGTGCGTAGACTAGGTGAATTTGGATGTTGAAGTGAGTTGAGTTGAGTTGCGTTGAGTTGAGATGATAAAATATTATTAGAATATTATTTTTTAATATTATTATTATTTTGAGATTTGAAAAAGTTAAATTGTTTATTATATTTTGTGTTGGAATTTTAAAAAGTTATAATGATGAGTTGAGATAAATTGAGAGTAGTTTATGTTCCAAACGCACTCTAAGGCTTCGTTTGAAAGTTGGGTTCATCTCAACTCATCATTATAATTTTTTTAAATTTCAATATAAAATATAATAAACAACTTAACTTTTTCAAATCTCAAAATAATAATGATAATAAATAATAATATTCTAATAATATTTTATCATTTTAACTCAACTCAACTCACTTCAAAATCCAAACCACCCTAAGATGACAAGGTCGACTTGGCAGTACATACGTACTCTAGCTATTAAGTTCTCATTTGTTTTATGAGATGAAATAAATTAAAATTAAAAATTAAATAAAATATTATTAAAATATATATTTTAAATATTATTATTTTAATATTTAAAAAATTAAATTATTTATTTTATTTTATATAAAAATTTAATAAAATTATAATAATTATATAAAATGAGAAGAAATATATTATAAAAATAAACGAGATCTAAGTATTATACCTACATGTGCCGTGCATGTATATGTACGTATGTATTGTGTATGTATCCTTTGAAGGATTAACAAGCCAGGTTGGTCATGTACTGATCATGGATTAAACTTTGAAGCAACAGAGCTTTCTTTAGCTTAGATTTTTTGGTCACAACAAAGTGATATAACATGTCGATGTTATAATATTATTTGTTTTTATTGCGAACGGTAGCTTCTAATAAATAATCGGCAATATGATTGATATCTTAATTAATAATACGTACACGTGACTTGATAATTGACTTAGCATATACTATATAGTAGTACATTTTTTTTAGCTAAATTCTTTTTTTTGAGCATATAGTAGGACATTTTATTATTGCGTACATATAATATATATATATATATATACACGTCATTCTTATGAATTTTGCACGTTATTAATCATTTACCAAATATGCCATCATCATGCTGCATCAGTGCATCTTGTCGGCCTTTCAAACTTGAATAGGACTTTCATCAAACTTCTATTTTCTTTCAGCTTACGTCATATATATATATATATATATATATATATAAATAAGAGTTAATTTGTACCATCCGCTGTCCAAGTGCTTCAGATATTTATATCAAGCACCATCATCCTATTTATGCCAGAGTTTCAACCAACCTTTTCTCTTTTCAAATCTCCAACAATCATATTCATCCGTTTAGATACAAGATTAATTTGAATTTAGAGATAAATTGAGATGATTTATAAATAGTAAAATAAAAATTAAATTATTTATTATATTTTACATAAAAATTTAAGAAAATTATTTTAAAATTTAAAAAAATTAAATTATTTATTATATTTTATATAAATTTGATAAAATTATAATAATGTGATGAGTTGAGGTAGATTTTGAATTCAAACGAGGTAAAGTCACCTCACTGTGTCATTCTATCTCATCTAATTTAATTATTACAATTTCTTCAAATTTTTACACAAAATATAATAAACGATTCAACTTTTTTAAATTTTAAAACAATAATAATATTACAAAATAATATTTAAATAATATTTTTTACAACTTATATCTTAATTCATCTCATCTAAACTCACTATCCAAACCTCACCTGAATCATGTATGATAGTATGTGTTCTACAATATTGATTTTCTTTTTTAGAAAAAAAAAAAAAAGAAAAAAACAGATTTTACCAATTAAACAGTATATATACACTACTTGTCCGAACAACTTCAATTCTTTCTCAATATTTTTAATTATAAGTCTCAATGCTCTAACAGACTAACTCCCACATTTGCTATAGACCAAATTAAAGTCGTAAATTAATGAACGTAATTGTTCATAAACAAGTCATGAACTTGATTTATTTCATGAATGAATTGTTGGTAAACGTTAATTTTGATTGATATGTTAAATGATTAAAAACTTGTATGAACTTCGTTTGGATCATCAATTTAGCTAGCATAAAGTCCTTTTGTATAAGCTTGAATATTGAGACTCAAGCTCAACTCAAAATCTTTCTGCCTTTCCATTTAAATAGAGTTATTTAATTACTACTATAATTGAATTCTATTTCATATTTATATAATAAATTGCTAAAAGAGATCACTTTTTCTCCCCTCTCTGCATGAAAGAGCGCCGGGCAAGAAAAAATTGACGAAAGGCAGCCGGGGGGAAAAAAAGAATCGAAAAAGTAGTGAAGTTTACGGTAGTGGACATGCCACGAAAAGGAAATATCCTACTTTCATATATATATATATATATATATATATATATATTTCTTTTTCCATATTTCTCATTTCTGTGATCAAGTTTATAGTGCGCGTCTTTCTCTTAGCTTTTTTTTCCTCCTCCTGATCAGTGCGACCAAGGAAAAGCGCCGGCCTTCTCCTTTTGTCATCATCTTTTTTGAAATACTAATCTTTTACTAGTTATTACAACTTTCCATACCAGCTAATGCATAAGCCGACCGGTTGACAACAATTTCATTCATGCCTATTCTCTATCTGCATCTATATCTATATATATATATATATATATATATAATATTATATACAGTTTTGCGTACTCTATTGAAAAAGATGGAATTCATTATTAAAAAGTATATTTTTTCACTTAGATTTTATATTTATCAACTTTTTTTTAAAGAAAGTCTACGATAGCTCATGTATATCCTAAGACTATAAATCATTTATCACCTTAAAAAGAAAGAAAACAAGAATTTACCCATATGCTTAATTAATTAGTAAACTTCAGACATGTCAGGACTGGTATTCAAGTACTTATACCAGTGGATAACAGCTATAATCAAGGACGCGTGAAACTGGCACTCCTTTGATCTAGGTATCATAATCAAGAATCCTAATGTCATAAATGTTATGAAAAGTACGGCAGGTTCGGAAGTTATCTACACTCGAAATTAGAAAAAAAAAAGCGATGTTTTAGGACCAATGTTCATGACCATGCAAGATCATTTACAGGATTTTGGTGGTTTTGTATTTCTCATTGTTCCTCTTTGGTCGACATAATATCGGCCATTCAAGCTGTCATATATTGCATGTTTTGCAAGTTAGTGATCAGAGTATAACCATTATTATAGCCTGATCGCAGAACATATAATTATCAAAAAGAATAAAAGGGAAATTGATAATAAATAGTGGCATAAATATTCAGTTTTAATTCATTTTGGCGAGTCACCCGGGGGCGGGGGTGCATACTTGTTACAATTTCTCATACCAGCTAGCTGTATTCATGCATGCTTTCTAATGATCATATAGATGTGAATGGTTCTGTAATAATTAGCATCATCAGCCAGTCAGGCCACATGTGTCAAAATTAAACCATAAAAGAGTCTGGCAGCTTGTTCCTAATCCATCCCCAATCACAACAAAGAACTTACATTAAAATTAGATCAATATCATGAAAACCAATTCAGAACTTAAGCTGTGTGCATATATATATATATGCTTTCTAATATTTTCTATGATAAGTTACTGAGGGCCGGGGGACTGATAACTGATCTATGCACTGTAGGAAACTCATGATTGATCCGAAGCTTCCTGATTCCTGCATTTTTTTTTTCCGTTCTTTTTTCCTTTTCCTTAATGGCTCCCAGCTGTTAGTCGACGACGTTGCACCCAAGTTTGCCACAAAATTATAAAATCAGAAATCCATGTAGAACGTTAGACAGAAATAGAGAGAGAGAGAGAGAGAGAGAGAGAGAGAGAGAGAGGGGCCTACTGGCATGGTCGATCTCCTATACTAACCAAGAGTACTGTGACCCGTCACTGTCACCTTCGTTGTTTCGTGCATCAAATTAATTGGGACGTCCGTCTGCAACAGCATATTTGCATGGACGGGAGTGCTCTATGCCAAGTTTCGATCGTTGGAAATAAATGTTGCATAAAGTCTTCCCAACCACCAGCTTTCCCTGGATAAGCTGGAGGCTGGTCGTAATGGAAAAATGATCAGATGATCATGTTAAAAAGTAAAAAGCATTGGTAGGCAACCAAATTGAAATTCCATTTGAATCGATCCAATTTAGTAAGAGACTACTTATGAGTACTACGGTATCTTAATTCGCATATTATATAGAATTATTAGCAAATTCGAATCTTCTTCCCACACACAAATATATGCATGCCAAGTTGCAATCTATTAAGATACAATCATTCAGCTATATATGCTCCAGACATGCAATTGGATCATATTTATAAGCTAGGTCAACTTTTGTCTAGCTCTTGGCTCACTTAAAAGTTAAAGAAAGCAGCACGATTGGCACAGAATATATATTCTCAAATCATTACGTTCATGTTGTCACAAGTTTTCCTCCTTATATTAGATTAATTCCAATTTATCTTTATTTTACAATCTCAATATTAATCACGGGATCTTATACTAATTGCTGACAATGTATATATATGTATATATATATATATATATACTTGTGTCTATATATAATAAATAATATCATGTACTGTGTGCTAATTGTGAGCATTTCGAGCAAAACTTGATAATCTTTCTTTATTTTTTTCACCGTCCAACAAGTTCAAGACAATTGAGTATTATTAAATACAAATCTATAGTCATGTGTAAACATATGATGATCAGATATTTAAGCCTCTTAAGTGGGTCTTCTTTTTTTCCAAAAAAAAAAAAAATTACTCAACTTGTATAAATTATTTTCTTATTTATAATTGTTTTATATGTCAGTTTAAGTGGGTCTTCTTTTTTTCCAAAAAAAAAAAAATTACTCAACTTGTATAAATTATTTTCTTATTTATAATTGTTTTATATGTCAGTCTAGCTAGCTAACAGCCCATCTTGCTCACATTTAAAATTAAGGAACCCGTGGGAAGAAAAAAGGTGCATGTATATATGTTTATCTGCTTAATTAATAATTAGTATGTTATGATCAGTGGAGAATGATAGTACGCTAGCTAGGAATTAAAAACAAGCTGCTAATAGCTCCCGAATAGGGAGTGAAATAATTAAATATTGGCCAACTTGGAGGCTGAATGCAGGGGACAAGCAATTCATTATAATAGGAAGCAATCAATAATTAGTACGTAGATACGGCCTGTGGTGCTTAAGTGCTCGTTTAGTGGGTCAATTATATAGTGGATATATGAATATTTAAAGGCTTCCATGTTGATAATTAATTTCGGACGTACAGCCTGAATTCTTTATCCATACGACTTATATATATATATATATATATATATATATATATATATATATGTGTATGTATGTATGTACTCAAAGTACGAGAAAAATATTTTGATGAAACTAGAGCTATTAATAAAAACTAACACGATTGCTTCCAGGAAACTCGATTGATATTAGCGATCGAATTATAGTGACCTAGTGGCAGTTTTTTTTACATTGAATTATATTAGTGGACCATCCTTGCCCTTATTTATTTGGTTATGATCTAATAATAAATTATTAATCCTTAAAGAGTTATCTCAAAGGAAAATACTAGTATGACTTTTAGATGCGTCCATGCATTCATATATTTTAATTTTTTTAATGATTAAGCTAGTGACTATTAGTAAATTTATATATATTTTTAAATTTTTATTAATGATTAAGGATGTTTAAAAAATGCTTAAAAAACATTTACATTAATGTGAGTGCATATTTGATGAGCAACCTAGCATTATCCTATCTAAAAGTTACACATGTACAGTAGGGGTGTCAAATCATGTTAACGGCTCGTGTTCGTATCGTTTCAAGACATGTATATTATACTATATGGGTCAACCCTAACTCGACCCATTAAGCTTATTGTGTTAAAATCTTATGCCCTAATATGACCCATTAACATAATAGATCGTGTCGTGTTAACTCGTTTTGACTCGTTTATGTCAATGGGTTGAACAGATCCGAAATTAACCCATTTAACCTAATTAAGTTTATCACAATTTTATAGCAATGTTAAAACCAAAATATCTATAAAAAAAAATATAAAACTAACTACAAATCTAAAATTACAATCCAAACAATAAAAAATATCGAAATTAAAATCTCAACAATTTTATTTTTAGGTATAAGTGTATAATTGTAACTTTTAACTTTCTTAACGGGTTAACTCATTATCAACTCGTTAAGTAATCGTGTCTTAACGGATCAATCCGTTTTGATACGAATCCGTTATGGTAAAATCCTAATCCACTTTTATTGTATCGTATTCGTGTTGAATTAAGGAATTGTGCCACGTATTGTCACTATTAATATAGTATTTTTTTTTTTCTTTTGAAATTTCGTCAGGGAGTACTTACTACTTATGCTTGTCATACCTTTTTTTTTTTTTCTTTAATTTGTTGGTAAGACATGTAGGAAAATGTTACTATGACTTCTATTAAATGTGTCTTTTTATATTTTTTAATTCTTAATTTTTTTAATCATTAAGAAAGCTGTGACTATTAATGAATTTTTATTTATTTCGATTAAGAATGTTTAAAAAATGCTTAAAAGAAACAAGAAAAAAAAAATATTTGCACTGATGTGTATATTTAAAGATGAATTTTATCCATCAGCTACTATTTACTTTCACACCTTATACCTATATTTGTTTTTTTATAAGGTGTAAGAATTTCTTTCAAAAGATAAATAAATGTTTTTTATAAGATATGGAGTGAGAAATAGTAAATAGTGACGGATAAAATGAATTTTTTTATATTTAAAATGGTGATGTTATACCTACAAAGGATACAGAATGACAAAAGTTTTTTTTTTTTTTTTTTGCTTTTTGTCAAACATTTTTTTAAACACTTTAAATATTTTTTAAAATTATAAAAAAAATCATACATTTATTAAAAAATACTTTCGTAAAAAAAAAAACAACCCAATCGATTGATTTTGTGGGTGAGTTTTATAGGTGGGAGTATTATTTTCCAATTTAAAATGAATATTTGATATGCACCTAGAGTTTTCAATACACGTATCTTTATCTTGTGAATTGGCAGCCCTACTCTCTCGTGTGTTGTTAAGGTTATTTTGTTGTAGGTAGAAAAAAAATATTTAAATAAGTTGATGTGATGTGGCTGTTTCCGTACTGATGTGGTAAGATTCGATGATCATTTGGGTGACCTGAATTAAAGTAAAAAAAAAAAATTAAACACGTCATTTAAGCACCAATCTCAAAAAGAAAAGGATGGAGACTCTGCTCCACAAAATTATCCGAAAGAAGCCAAGACAGAAAAAACTGTGAAAGACGCGCGGTGGGGATAGGGTTTGGTATGAAGGATGGTACGGTACTGTTTTGGCTTTGGAAGAGCATCGAAAAGGCTCTTAATCACTACTGTAATGGGGTCTTAGAGATTTGCTCTCGTACAAATAAATCTCTAGAGACAGGTGGAGCAACCGCGTTTCAGAAACAGAGAGATGCATCATGCATGGGATGTGGGCTTCAAAGATAAAAGATTGAAGTCATGTCCCATTTTGGCGTGAGTCTTGAGATTGAACAGAAATTAACTTTGTATATATATTACCTGATACTCATTAGAAATCACAGAAGATTCGCTGGAAAGTTTTCTCTTGAGATTTCTCAATTATTTGGATGGCCAGAAAGCTGAATTGTCTTTGACGAAATGACCAAAAAAAAAAAAAAAAAGCATTGGAACAAATAATGGTGGGCTTTTCGATTGATGGAAGTGAAGATATATGTTGTACAAAAATAGTGTTCATGCATTCCACATACTAGGAAATTGCGTGGGTTTCAAATGGTGATTTTGGCTTTGGCTAGGGCTTTTGAAACAACACGAGAAAGGGAAAAAAAATTTGAGCCAAAACCAAAGAGATATAAAAGTCTGGTTTTTCTCTTTTCATTTTTTTTTTAAAATTATTTGTTATTGTGGACAACACCATAAATTGAGCTCGTGGGGTTACAATATTTCGCCATTATTTATATATAATGCTACGAGGTAGGACAGGGAAATGATTTAATCATAAAAAATCTCATAAAAATTATTTTTATTATAAAATATATCTAACGTAATATATAAAATTAATTCAATTTATGAATTTAGTTTTACAGAATTTATTTATAAATATAACACTTTTAAGTTCAATTTTTAATTTTTTACTTCACCATTTTCTCTTTTTTTTTTTTTACATATTTTTTCACAGTTAAGATCAACATCTAATCAAACATTTTCCAAAACTGGGTTCTGAGCTATAGGATTGGATTATTTTTACAAAATATTTCATCTAATTTTATCTCTTTTAATTATTATAAAATTTTTAAAAATTCAAATAAAATAAAAAAATAATTTAATTTTTTAAATAGTAAAATAAAAATAATATTATAATACTATTTTATTCGTGGCTTTAAAGTTTGACACCGTTTTCTTGTCCAGCGGTTGGTTTTCCTGACCCAGCAGGAAAAACTGGGGGGGTCAACCAGAAAATCCTTGTCAAGAGGTACAACTGATAATAAATAGGCGTAATGCCCATACTCGACCTGGGGTATAGAAACTTACCTCCGATTAATTTTTGTGGGGACATCCACATTAAATAATTTATAATTTTACGAGGCAATCCATTTATTGCATTTTCACTTACCCTGAGAATGATATTTTACAGATCAATAGTACTGTATGCATTTGGAATATTGAGATTAAACCAAATAATTTTCTATTCTCAGTTCATTCTACTGATCATCATTTACATAGTCCTTTCACCTTTGTTTTCTGAGTAAAGGTCCCAGCAGCTTGCTGTAATGGCTTTGTTGGTAGGATAAAAGTATGAATATATGATAAAAGAAGAGTTATTCTATTCTAAGTTGAGTAATACTATTAATCACACCGCCATCATATTTTTATAATACTCTATAAGATGTTTCAGATTTATAACTATTAAATAATAAAAAATTATCTAATAAATGATCATTCAAGAATAATAAATATGTCACATCAAGTATAGTAGAATGTCGGAGTGGTGTATAAAATTTTCCTTCTAAGTCGGTGTATATAATGCAACATTTTATGTTACTTAAATATTAAAATTTGATTTATAGAATTTATTGGTAATAGGGTTTTTCTTAAAAGAATCAAACTTTATCACAGCCACATGAGCATTATACGCGACCGTGAAATAAATTAATTAATTAATTAAAAAGTTTGTCTAAATCATTGGCAGATAAGAATGAAAACATAAACTAGAGCTCGTAACACTTACGAAGTCTTTATCATACTACATATCAATCATTATTTCATTCTTTATTAATGATCATTTTGGTTAGTCTTTTTCTTCTTAAAATATGGAGTCCGGATCCCAAATATGGAAATAGGTTTTTGTAATCATGCATTGGACAATTTTAACGAAATCTCATCAGCTTTAGTATTGATCACATTCATGCTTTTACCTTTCGAGTAAGAATTTCGTCGTTTGCATGTTTGTCAACTGCCAAAGTACTTGACACGATTACGATCTATATATATATATATATATATATATATATATATATATATATATACTAGCCTTAGAACTATGTGCGAGGCACGTTTGCTTGTATTATTATAAAATAAATTATTTAAAAATATAAATATCTAGTGTACAAGAAAAAAACTCAGATAAATGAGAATACTATAGCTCATTCAAGTTGTAACCTACAGTTACATGGTGTACTACATGTATTTTTAATGGAAAATACTAGTATGCTGTCTGAGTTTACCCTCTCATGAATTATAGAATTTTTTTTTTAACAAGTATCATAATGATAACAAAATGTTACAGTAATATAAAAATTAAAAGATTTTAGATATTCTAGTAATAGTTTTCTTAGCAAAATATATGAATTGTAGAATTCAACCATACTACTCAATGACCCAATGAGCACTAAAAAAATACATAGTCTTTTATTTATATATTGTTCTTACATTTTTTCATCATTAAAGTTAATCTCTTCTATTTTGGAAACTCTAAAAATATTATAATAGTAGAAAATTATTTTATTTAAATGATTTTAGTTAATTAAGAATATTATGAGATTTAAATTATATTAAAAATTTTAATTATTTATATGATTTTCTTTTTGTTTGACACTTTATGAGCCGCTTATGCTCCTGTGTGACCTGCTATAATTACGGTTGTACCCTCTTGTGTTATGTTTTCTGATTTCTTTCATAGCATTTTTCCGCACTTTACCAAATCTAAATCTTCCTGTGTGTAAATAATAAGGTTGATGGTGACCTTATTATTAATTTTAATAATATTCTACCTTAATTTCTCTTAATATTTTTAATTAAGTTAGTGTTTACGTATTTTTAAATTAGTATTTTAATTTTTCACAATTAGATCGTTTTGAAAACTCCAAGACAAAAGGACTGCATTAAATATCCATATCTCTCTTCCTTCTCCCTCACTTTTCTCTCCCCTCTCTCTCTCCTCCCTTAGCTCACGTGTACGCGGTACGCTGCCCCTCTCCAAGCCGATTCTTCCTCTGCCCAGCCCGGTGCCGCCATGCGTCGGTGAGCTTCACCGCCCCTTCCACCGGCACCACTTCACTCCAGCGAGTCCCTCCACACCGGTCTCCCTCTCTCACGCTCTCTCTTCCTTTCTCTTGGCTGTGTACAGCCCGAATGGCTTGATGTTGTTGCGCCGCCTGCGCCATCCTCCGGCGCCACCACCTCCACGGTAGCCTCCCCTCCCACCAGCCATCCCCCTCCAGCGAGCTCGGCCTCAATCTCCCTGCCGTTTGTCCCCACGAAGTCCACCTCTCTCACGCACGAGTTCTCCCACTTCCATCGCTGTGCGCCGCCACCCACGGTGTCCAGCTATCATCATGAGCCTCCTCTGGCCACCATCGACCTACCCCAACCACCCATGGCCCCGATCTACCCCTCATGCATGCTCACTCTCTCACTCTCTCACGGACTCTCCCTCCTTCCCAAGCTCCAGTTGACGACCTTGATTTGTGATTTTTGTGGAAACCTGTGTGCTGATTTGGTGATTTGTGTGGTAATTTTTTTATTTTATGGTATTTTTGTGGTGATTTTGATGCGATTTTACTGTGAGGATGTAGAGACAGACACGGATTGTAGTATTTTTGTATTTTGTCGTGATTTTACTCTGAGGATGTGGAGAGGGACGTGGATGCAGAGAGGGAGGTGGAAGAAGAAAAACGTAAAACATGGATCACTGTTCATTACTGTTTATGTTACTGTTCATGTTTATAGGAGTTTTAAGTATAAGGGGATATATATATATATATATATATATATATATGATCATCATCATCATCATGTGTAGAAGAAATTTCCGTTAATTATATAATTTAATTAGCAAGTGTTTTATCATGTATATCATCAATTCTTCAAATTTAAGCCCTTATTTCAGAATTATGATTACACACTTACAAAAATTAAGTGCATCAATTAAGGGAAAAATTAATAAGATGATAAAACAAATAATACTAGATATACTCTGACCAGGATGCATACTGTGTTAAAATAATTATAAATGATTAAATCTACAATTTCCTATCAAGACAAATAATAATTTCACATGATCAAAATAGAAGTCCCAAATTTGAACCATTGCCTTGCGTCGTAATTAGAAGACCTAAAAAGCTCAGAACTTGTCTAAAACAAAGTTTTTTTTCAAGAGAATGAACTGCCAATATATATTATCTGATAATTATAATAGTTGAAAATCGCTTTTAATTTGTCACAAACATGGAATATCCTTATTCCTTAAAAAGGAAAGCCCCAAAATTATTTATTCGCCGTATTAAAACCATGAAAATTAAGTGTTTAGGTGGGTCTCAATTATTGTCCATGCGCACTTTATACAAGTGTTGATGGCGCCATCAAATTAACCATCAAAATTATTAATTAAGCAAATTCTTGTGAGATGATCAATCACTAGGGTCTGTTTAAATGATAAGATAAGATGAAATGAATTGAAATAGTTTGTAAATAATAGTAAAATTATTAATTAAAATTAAAAATTTCATCTCACTTCTGTATCCAAACGGACGTTAAATCATTACTAAATCATGGATCCAAAATAGGCTTCTTTAATATTTTGCTTTTAATATATATCTAATTCTACCCTTTACTATATATAATTATATATATATATATATATATATATATTATAAGCCCATAATTAATATGCTTCGTTAGTTTGTTTTTAAAAACCTAGTCCTACCCCCCGACTATATTAGTGCTGAAATATTTCTTGTGTCCAGGGCGGAACCAAACTTTGGCTGGACTACCAAAATTTCAAAAAAACACAAATTTCTTTTTATGATTTTGTTGTGAGACAATTAATATTTTGCCTCTCAAAACAATTATTTTTGTAATTTTACTCTTCAACTTGAATTTCAATGGCCCGGTCACGTCTTGAAAATTACAAGTTCAATTATTATACATTGCGTTATTTTATTTTTAAATTAATGTATAGAACATATTATCTAAATCACTTAAATGGTAAGATTTGATTTATAAAATTTTAAAATTTAATTATGCCATAGAAGCACTTTATTAAGTGTGTCATCTACATTGACTTACAAATATAATTTTTTTATACATCAAATATTTATATATCCTCCTTTGATTATTTTCTTTTTAAGTTTATAATAGTAGTTTATACCCAAGTTATTTTCGTCTTATACATATCCATGTGAAACTTTTTCGTCAACATAAAAGACCAATATTCATTCGACATTGGTCAAGAATATATGGGCACAAATATATATATATATATATATATAACTTTTTCTTTTACAAAAAAAAAAAATGTACTTGACAACTATTCTACCAACCTTGGGGCTTAAATTAATCTGGGGATCCAGTTTAACTATTTGAGCATATATAATTTGTTTATTTGTTTTGAAACTTCCCATCTCACTTTATTTAATTATTATAATTTTTTTAAATTTTAATATAAAATAAAATTAATTAATTAATTTTTTCAAATTTTAAAATAAAAATAATATTAAAAAATATATTTTAATAATATTTTATTCAACTTTTAACTTTTATTTTAATTTATTTTATTTTATCTGTAAAAATAAGGCATTATTGTTCTATATTGAGAATTTAAATCTATATTTTCGCAAATTAAACTCGACTTTAATCGGCATATAAACTCTGAAAAACAAAAAATCAAAATTCTAAAATTCTAACAACAAATTCGTGGTAAATAGACATGTTTAGACTTTACGAGATAAAAGGTTAAAAAAATAAAGAAAGAAGAAGGTTACACTTTTCAGCTCAGCTCAGCACATCACACGAGAAACAATAAAAATTCCTGACGCTTGTTTTCATCTTTTTCTTCGGTAAAATTTATTTGTTATTGTCAGTCACTTTATTATTATTAGGCAGAATGCGAATCTTTCAACGACATAATTATTTGAGAGAGGGAAAGAGACGAGGGTCTTCCTTGCATGCATGGTTAGCCGGAGCCCAGATAGAGAGAGAGAGAGAGAGAGAGAGACATGTGGGGTGGCTACATAGTTCTTTGATTTGTCTCATGTCCACCCAGGGAAAATATTGGAAATATCATGGCCAGTGAACCCCAAACCCCCCTGTTTTATAACCCAAACCCATCATTGTGCCTTGTTCTTCAATGGCAAGGTATTCATGTACAGAGGCCGGCCCCTTTTGGATAAAAAAAATTATTCTAATTCATTTCTATCTAATTATTATAATTATTTTAAATTTTTATATAAAATATAATCAATAATTTAACCTAAAAAATAATATTCTCATAATATTTTAATTAATTCTACATATAATCTTGAAATACATAAATATCATATAATTATTTTTAAAAAAATATAATCTATTATTAAAAAATTAATATTTTATATAAATCTCATATTTTATTTATTTTTTTAAATAATTATACAACTGTTACACAATTTATAATTATAAATATCTTTTCTTTAATATTTTATTTAACTTTTAAATTTTATTTTATCTCATTATCTAAACCTTTCCTAAAAATTGAAAAAAAAAAAAAAAAAAAGCTAGATAAGCTGTGCTAACTAGCTACCTCATTCGGGAAATTATTTGAGGGTCATTTTTGCAAGTCACGGTCTTTCACCATCGCTCACCTTCCGCCAATTAAAAGCTAAAACGGGCCTTCCGTTTGTTTGGTCGGAAGCCTCATGTATTACTTTCCAAACTAAGAGATTAATCGAGGACTCTCCGGTACCGTTTGGAAAATTAGCTGATATAAGATAAAGTTATATTATTAAAATATTAGTTTTTAATATTTATATTATTATTTTAATATTTAAAAAATTATAATAATTAGATAACATAGAAACAGTGTCTAAACGCTAAGATGGACGGACGCTTTTACTGGGTTTAGTTCTGGACTTCCTCTTGTTTTTTAGTTAGAATCAATTCACTGCAATATGGTCAACTTCACTCTAAAAGGATCGATCTTCACAGAATTTTTCCTTTATTGGTACAAAAACGACGACAAGCTTCGCTCGGATGAAACTTTGAAGTGTGTGTGAGAGAGAGAGAGAGAGAGAGAGAGAGAGGGGAGAAGCTTTCATCTGTTAGCACTTCGCAACAACCATGGCAAGGAAATTAATGCATTTTCTTCTTTTCACCCTAACACTGTACAGTTAGATGAGGAAGAGGTTTACACAGAAAAACACACGCAGAAATGGAAAAAAGGAAAGAGATTTTAACCCTTCATTGAAAAAGTGAAAGGGCTTAAAACTGAGAAAAGAAAAAGAAAAAGATGGGATAGACACTCACAATCACAAAACAGAGCACTAGCTAGTACTTGTACTCCCGCAGTACCCCTTCAAAGCTATTTATTGATCCATTCTCCGGCAGTGCCAATTGATCGAAAGCATCTGCATACCCACAATCCTCCACGCTCTGCAGCCATGGCTGGGAGTACATCCCCCACCAATCCACCGAGTCCACAAACACAAACTCCTTACTCAAGCGCTCTGACTCATAATTCGTCCCCAAACTCGGCAACTCAACGATCTCACTCAACTCCTCTGACTCTTCCGACAAGTCCATCGCCGAAACCAGTGACGACAACGACGGCGGCGGCGAGTCGAAGTTATCCATCTGGGCTGCTTTGGCCGCCGCGGCCTGCACATCACGTGGAGCGAGAGAGACGGGGCGAGGCAATGAGTGGGCGAGCTCAGGGAAATTGAGTATAGCGGAGTTTCCTTTGATGCTCAGCGCAGCAACATCGTGGGCTCTAGCGGCCATTTCCGGGGTGGGAAAAGTGCCGAGCCATATGCGGGATTTCTTGCGGGGCTCGCGGATTTCGGAGACCCATTTGCCCCAGTTTCTCATGCGAACGCCGCGGTATACTGGGACGTTCTTGGTCGAGTCCCGGATTCGCTTCTCTTTTCTGGAGTCTGGCGATGGGGGTTTGGAGTTTCGGGGTGAGGATGGGGATGGAGGGTTGGAACAGAAAGAGTTTGAGCTGCTTTCAGTTTCTGAGTTCTGGGGTTCACTACTCATTGTTTTGGGCACCCTGTGATCAATAATTATCTTCTTTTATTGGACCAGCTGAGTATTGCTTTCTGCTGTGAGCTAAAAGAAACTACTTGTTTGGAAGTGGAGGCTTTTAAGAAAACAGTCAATGGCAATGGCCAGTTTGGCTTCTGTACAAAGATTTAAACGATCAACGAATAGAGTAATTAATGCTCAGAAAAGAGATGAAGAGAGGTTGGCTCATGAGGAAGCTGATCATCAGGAAGAGAATGGAGAACATGCAACTCATGCTTGACCATTTCAGGCCCTCTTTCTTTTTGATCCTTCACTTTACACAACACTTATTAAGGACTCAAGACGAGAGAGAGATCAGAGAGAGAGAGAGAGAAGGGTCCACAAACGAAATGGGTCACTTTGCAAGACCTATGGAAGAATGGGGTCCCCTTTCTCTGGTACCACGCAACCCCATTAATTTCCCAACTTTTTGATCTTTACAACTATTACCTATTTTTCACTGTTCATTTATCCCTTATCTTCTTCTTGTTCTTGTTCTTCCTTGTTACCAGTAGCGGATTACCATTTTTGTCCTGTCTTGTGCCTTTTTTTAAACTGAAGTTTCCATTGAATGATATAATATATATATATATATATGAAAAATGTCAGTTGAGTGACTTAAACTTATTATTCAATTTTAATTCTAATGTATTTTAATTTTTTTAAAAGTAATTATTAATGAAATTATATATATATTTTTAATTTTTTTAATGATTAAGAATGTTAAAATAATATTTAAAAGAAAATCAAAATAAAAAATAAAAAATATATAACATGATCAATGGTAAACACTAGACAGCCCGCCAATATCATATATATATATATATATATATATATATATATATATATATATATTGAGACATTTGAGGTCATAAGAATCACTTTAAAATGTTTTGAATAAGAATAATTATATTTAAAAAATTTTACATTATACACCATTTATATATTATAATTTGATTTAAAAAATTAATTATGTAGATAATATATAATGTAAAAATATTCAAATAGCAGAACTCTTTTGAGTAAAGACATGTCTTGAAGTTTTCCGAATTTTATCCATGTTTGCCCATCTTTATTTTTATTTTTATTTTTTGAATTGGATGGATTTTGTTTTTATCTTTGATCATATCTTTCTCATCTGAAAGGACTTTCATCTTTTCCCAATTCCAACATGTTATATTATGGAAAATGATTTATCTATAATATTTTTTATAATATTTTATATAATTATATTTTAAATGAGAGATATTTTTATAAAATATATTATAAAAATAATATTATTTTATAAAAATATTTTCATCTTATAATATATTATATAATATATTGTGTGTAAATTATTATTCTTATATTATATATAAGAAACATTTGTAAAATGCATGCGCGAGTAAAAACATGTTTTTAATTTTTTTTCTATTTTTATCGATCTTTCTTCTTCTTTATTCTTTTTCTGGAATTGGAATGATGTTATTTTGTTGTTAACGAGGATACTCAACCACACGTGGCTGAATTAAGATACGCAATAAAATGATGCCAAGTAATCCTGGAGCCGGCCCTAAATATTCCTAGAGAGAAAACCTCAGGTGTGGGAGTTTCGGTTTCTTTCTCCATCCTTTTAAATGTAATTTTTGTAAGTGTTTAATTTTTTAATCGCTATTTTAATTTTATTTTTATTTTTCTGGTCAAAAGCATGAAGAAGTGGCGCTTGATTTTTCGGTAGCCAACGACCACCACCCGTCCCACCGTGGGATTCTTAGGCTGCCGATTTGTTAAACTGTCAAAGGTTTCATCGGAAAGAGTGACGCGTGATCCACACACGAGGGTCAAAGTGCGTGCTTGGCCTCCACGCACCACCACACAGAAAGCTTTGTTGTTATAGACTTATAGCGTGACGTTTATCTTTCACGCACCATTACAATCTCCTTATTATTTTTTATTTTTAGTTTATTTTAAGTTTCTATTTTGTTGTATTTCTATTTTTTCTATTTTTTCAATTTTCCTAAGTTTTCTGTTTTGTTGCTTGTGTTAAGTAAAAAAAAAAAAAAATAGGTTATTAAATTTGTTGTCCATAGCAGGAGAACCCTCTCCTCCTTTAAAGGATGAGAGGTGGTTGTCCCTCTCTTCCTTTAGAGGATGGAGGTTGGTTATCTTGTTTTTACAAAATGTTATATTCTTAGACATATCAAAATTGAAATCTCAGTTCTTATTGAGTCTTATATCTTAGAAATTTTTATCATTAGAAAGCTTATAGAAGTTAAGACAATACCCGTCACAAATAAATTTGTGTGCGAGTAAGCTCTAACAGATGAGTAGTTTGGCTTGTAATCTAAGTTTTTTTCTGTATTTATCAGTTACAGCTGTAACTTTGATTTTATTAAATGAAATAAAGTCTATTTTCCATACAAAAAAAGGTGCACATAAAAAAAAACACACACACACACACGGCTGAATTTGCAAACATGGCCGGTTTAAGGCCTCATGTGGATAGTAGATGAATCCAGGTGACTTGTAAATAATAATAAAATATTTATAAATAGTAATAAAATTATTTCAATTAAGATGTTTTATGGAGTTTTGGAGAATGAAAGAGAAAAAGTTGAATAAAAATATTATAAAATTAAAATATTTGTAGAATATAATTTTTTAATATAATTTTTGTTTTAAGATTTGAAAAAATTAAATTGTCTTTTGTGTTTTGTTTGAAAATTTGTGAAAATTGTATTGATTGGGTAATAATTAAATGAAAAAGTTAAAAATTTGAAATTGAAAAATGTTTGTATTTATGGTGTTTAGATATTGAAATGAGATGAGAAAATCTTGCAATGCAAACGGGTTCTAAAGTGAGAAAACAAACACAAAATGCCATCTCTAATAGGCATCATTACAACTCTCGCTTCTCCTCATTAGGGCTGGGCTCCGACTCTGACTAAAGTTAAAGGCCAAGTTGAGCTCTGACTCTGATTGGAGTTGCTGGATTCAATTTCGAAGTGTCGGAGCTCACTTGAAGTTTGGTATTTTTTTTTTCAATTTTCTTACCACTTTCCCAACAGCCAAAAATCCTAAACAACAATCAACGACATCTAACAATTTTCTTCAACATGCAACAACCTCAGATTGGAAAAGTTCGTATATGCACTCCTACCCCTACCTTCGTCAAGCTTTGCGAGTTGGATGAGAGAAACCAACGCAAAAATTAGGAAGAGAGAAAGTTCTCGATTGAGAAAGAGAAAAAACAAGAGAAAACGGCGTTGGATTTGAAAGGAAGGGATGAATATATGGGAGGTTAAACGGCATCGTTTTAAGCGTTACAAAACAGTCACGTGCGTCTGGGGAGTGGGGTGGGCAAACATGAGTCAGGATCTTTGCAAATCCGTGCTTGTACCTTTAAGCCACTCAACTCCATGCTAGTTACATTACAATATTACATATATCAAAAAATCTATTCAACCTCCTACTATTCACACAACCTCCACACTCCACATTATTTTTAATTTTTATTATTTTTTTCTTTTATTAAGTATTTATTATATGAATAATGAATAAAAAATTTGAAATAATTTAAAAAGAATAAACTCAAAAAAAAATTTAAAAAAATATTAAAAATTTAAAAAAGTGTGGAGTGTGGTGGAGGTTGTGTAGCAAAGCTCGTGATGCAAGGATCGATGGATCATCCATTTCACCCGGCCCGCCGTTTCCTCGATAAAACCACCCAATTAGTTGTCGTAATTAATGCTTTTACTCTAAATTATAATAATATTACGATTTCAATTTTAAAATTTATCTATAAATTGAATTATATTATGTAATTATTTTATTTTGTGTGAACTACCCCACAGATTTAAAAATGACATTTTTCTTAAATTTATTGTCACATCTGAAAAATCTCCCCATAATCGAAAGTCGCATTGGCTTTGAGCTGATCATGAAGAGTACCATTTTGCCAGTGATCAGGACCTGAGGTAGCTAGTTAAATCCTTGTTGAAGTATGTAGCTAGGCTGAACTTGAGCTTGGACTTGATATATATATATATATATATATATATATATATATATAGACACACACACACATATTTATATATATATATATACAAACTTTATTTCACAAAAAAATATATGATATCTTGTTCACAACTTTTATTTCGCAATACTAATTAATTTACTAGTAGTATATGCCAACGGGACGATAATAATAAGATAAAATATTCTTCATATTAACATTTATTAATCCTTATTATTGTTATTAATTAGCTTATCCCATATATATATGACGGTAATTTTTCTCAACTTGGATGTTGAAATTGCGCTAGTTGAGATTTAATCTATAATGTGGGGGCTGCATGATACTACTAGCTAGCTAGGTTTCATGGTAAGTCTTAAAACGAAGAAAAAAGATTGGTGATTGACAAATGTGACCAATGACTTTAAAAATAGAGAAATGATACTTGCAGTCGTGAGCGTGCAGTCGCTGTGCAGTCGCTTTGAAAAAAGTGAATAAATAAGGGACCCACCTGAAAAGAAATTAATTTTTTAATAGTAGACCCCACTCTTTTTCAAAGCGACTGCACGGCGTTTGCGCATTCCACGACTGTATGTAGCATTACTCTTAAAAATATTATGGGTAAATTAATATTAAATCTGCATGGTTAGAAAGATTTGACATATGTCTTAACCCGATCGAGGATAATGTTATCATTATGCGGGAAATTAAATCATGTCATGACATGAATGATTATGAAATCTTATAACGAATTAACAAAACAAAACAAAACAAGAAAGGTAGATATATATATATATATATATATAGAGAGAGAGAGAGAGAGAGAGAGAGAGAGAGAGAGAAGCAATTTTTGGACAACATCTCTCTATAAATCTTCTGTTTAGGCGATGCCATAATTTCAAGATAATATAATAAATTAGCCAGTTTGAAGAATAGATGTTTCTTTAAATTGCTGGGGTCCTATACCCAATATTGGACTGATTGGCTTATAGATAATTGGTTTCCATAGATCATCGAGTAGACTGGTAGCGGTTGCATTGTTCTCGACTCCTTAATTTCAACAACTCGGCCATGCATGCACCTCATGACCAACACCCACCTCCCGCCCCATCTGGGTCCCAACCACATTACGAGCTATGTCGCACCCACGGTGCACTGGTGCGACCAAATGTACGTGGGATCTTGCCACGACTGCATGGTGCATTAATCCAGCTAATAAATGAACTTACCCCACTTCTCAAAAACGACTTGATGAGGGGGAACGCCTAGCTCCTACGTATATATTAAAGAAATTTAAAACTAGATGATTAATTTGTACATGCATTCACATGGGCTTGCAAAATGCAATCGTTTAGCTTCGGTCACGCATTGATCTCTAGATCCAGTGGTACTACTTTTGAGCGTAACATCTTACAATAACACATGACTTCCAACAGAAGTTGATCAATTGTACGTACGTGATATCAATTGATCATGCGATCCATCGATCGTACGTACGACTGACCGGATTAATATAAACGACGGACGTACTATTTATATATGTTAGCAAGATGACAAGAATTCTATTTCTATATATGCGTGACTCTTGTGATTAGGTTAGAGATTATCAAAAGTGTCTCTCGCAATAGTCGATCAAATTCCTTGCCAACTTCTTGATTATTCTTTCTGGTATTCTTTTTCTCACGAGGGAAAAAAAACCTGTATTAAGACAAAATATAATGATTAAATATATCTATTTTTATCAATATAATATTTTAGGATAACTGATGATTTTATATAGGATAAGTTCAAACCTTGACTCTCACTCTTTTAATTTAATTAAATATTTCATGTGTTGAGCTCATTTATTAATCAGGAAGAGTCCAATCCATACGTGAGAAGGAGTATTAAAACAAAATATAATAATAAAATCTACATTTTCTCATAAATTTAAACTTTTGAAACAAATAATAATTTTACATTAATCTAGACAGTTTTTTAACTAGTTAGGCAGCCTTAATTAGCTCAAGATTGTTAATTTTCTTTAGTAATTCATGTTCATGATGTGATCTCAGCTAGAAGCTAGCAGCTAGCAAACGAATAGCCCCCGCGGCCGGGATGTCTTTCTCACGTTCTAATTTTACAGATAATGTAGTACTAGTACTACTTATACATGTAGATGATGTTGATATTGCACCAGCAAAAATGAGCTGTTGTACATTGAAAAGTAAATTTGGACCCATAATCAATTATAAGTCCAATAAGATTTATAAGAGTTAACTTATATATATATAAATCCCTCTGTCGCTTTCAGACGTACAAAACAATAGGGTACCTAAAATGAGTTAAATTCATGGCCACAAACACTACAAGAAATTAGGTTTTTTCCAGCGATTTTTAGATCGTTGCAAAAAAAATCGCCGCAAATAAGGACTTTTTGCGGCGATTTTTAAATCGTCGATAAATTTCAGCGCAAAGTTGACAAACACCGTAGTGGAATTTGCTGATTATTTTGCGGCGATTTTTTTATATTTTTTGCGGCGATTTATGGCACCGCAATAAAATATTGTAACTGTAGAGGCTTTTTCCCCGGCGAATTTAAAATCGCCGTAATAGATGATTTTCCCAGCGAGTAATGTCAAAGTCATTTTCATATTGCGGCGAATCAGTATCGCCGGAAAAACTATTAAAATTAAATCCCCCGCGTTTTCCCCTCATTCCTGTAATTCCCTCCAGCCGTCTCCTCCCCCCTCCCGTCTCTTCCCAATCCCTCTTCTCCCCCAATCCCCACTTTTCATGCCTCCACGTTGCAACCACTGCAAGCCGCCGTCGACCCACCATCACCGTCCACCTCCATCGTCGCCAGCCAACCCAGCCAAGCCCCTCCCTCGCGGTTTCTCTCTTCCGCAGTTCTCCCTCGCTCTTCACGATCGAAGTGCTTTCTCCCTTGGGTTCCCAGTGCCGCCGCGTCCTTAACCGCCACACCACGTCCATATACCGGCGTAACTACCCCCCCAACGGTCCCCAGCCCCTCCACCGAAGCTTTCCCTCTCTCTCACCGTCGATCTGCTCTCCTCCTCACAGATCTCGCTCAAGCTCCTCGTACAAGTCCTGCGCCGCCTTCCTCCACGGCGCAGGACCGCCGCAAGTCAGCCCTCCACACGGTCGCTTGGCCACCCGCATGCTCCACTGCCTCCCCTTCAACTCCGTAAGCCAACCCAGAACATAGCACTGTTTTTGTTTACCAGCATATAGGAAAGTAGCTTTTTTCTCCAATCAAACGAAATTCTTAATTGGTTTGGAGAAATTCTTAATTGTTTACAGAGTTTGTATCTCCCATTTTACTCAAGTTGTTAACAGCAAGTGATGACTGATATTGTCGTGGAAACAGGCTTGGTTTTCTCTTTCATTTCTTGTGCCAACTGTGTTAATTGTTAATTGTTACTCAAGTTGTTAATTGTTTACAGAGTTTGTATCTCCCATTTCCGTTTCTTGTGCCAACTGTGTTAATAAAACTGCTTGGGGATGTGATTAGAAACATTACAAATTTAGAAAGGTTAATTGTAAGAACCAAAATAGGATATTTTACCCTTCTATATACATATATATATATATATATATACACATGTGTGTATGTGTGTGTTTTTACTATCCGTGGCATGCAGACAACAATGGTGGTGATCATACGTGCATATAGTTCAAGCTATAGTATTACTTCTTGGGTGCAGAGACTACCGTAACAATAGATCTGCTCTCTTTGATGGAATTGAGGAGGGTGGCATCAGGGCCTCATCTTCTTACTCTTCCCACGAAATTGATGAGCATGATAATGAAAGAGCAATAGATGGATTGCAAGATAGAGTCATTCTGCTAAAGAGAGTGAGTTTTATCTGAGCTAGTAATCTTAATTTTCATAGCATAGTTCAGTCATTGTGGAAGTTCCTGACTAGCCTGAATATCATTTATTATATGGTCAAACAATGGACTAGAGCTTTGCATTGTTTCTCTTCAGTTGGTTTTATGCGGAGATGGGAAGTTGAAAAAAAAATAGAATGTTAGAAATCTATCTGGAATAGAGAAGGGAATTGTTTGTAAAATCAAAATTTTTCTGGTGCTCACCCATCTTCACAAGAAACCAAATGGAGCAGCTAGCGTTACACGACCTCAAAATGATTATATTAATATCAATGATTCCCTGTGAAGCTTATAAGCAGCTAGCGAGATTTTCTTCCATTTTTTTATTTCATAATATATAAATATATATATATATATATATTCATAATATATAAGTGCATAGCTACCTATAATTGGCCCATATATTATATGCATATAATTAATTAATTAGGATTATCTGTGTTGTTACAACTGGAAATGGGGACCTTGGGAAAGTACAACTGAAAATGTGGAGATGCTATAGAATTCAACACTTGGGGGCTGCCCTCTTTTAATTTATAATATATATATTATTTATTACGCGGTCTCTGAAAATTATAAACCCTTTTCTTTATGTATAGAGGACCCCACTCATGACTTGGAAATACGTAGCACAATGAATGCATATGGTCCTCATGAATGTCTCCTGCTCCTTTGAGATTACCACTCACAAAACCAACATCCCCAGTGCTCCTACGATCTATCTTGGATATGGTTTCTGATATTGTTGGTTTTTTAATCCATTATGATTAACTTAATCTCCAATTTTAAAACTCTAATCATATGTATTGAATCATCATTATTTATACTGTTGTCTGACAATCATATATATTAAGATCATCATCATCTATTAATTAATGTATATGTACACCCAATTATAGGGTCTCTGCATGCACCCACCCCAAAGGAGAAAAAGAAACCTTACATGATTTATGCATGGTTATTAGAGAGAGACCAGTCGGTGGGATATAATATAATCTCAATTAATTAATTAACAGCTTATAGATTTATTTTGCTTTTACTGATCACTGAAGTAGTAGTACTAGCATTAGAGGCTCTAAGCAGCTAGAACAACGTATAAATGCATTGTATAATATATGGTACTATGTCAAATTAAACTCCGGCCATCCCCCCCACCCAAAAAAACAGAGAACACAATAAAACTATAAAAATGTAAGTGCAAATGCGATATTAACACATCAAACATATTATTACTAATGCATTTATATATATTGTGTTTGATTTTTTAATAACGTGTAAGTAATCTTGGTCGGTTAGGCAAAGTGAAGCTAGAAACGACTGAACACTTAACACAGTACCTCAGTACCCATCCTGCTCGCTCAAAAGCTGCAGCAAAAGGTTGCTGATACAGCAACGGACGGGGTCACCCTCCCATGTGAGTTATATGCATATAGATATAGTTCTTTAGTTTATTTATGGCAGTGGGAATTATAAATTAAGAAGTATATATATATATAATTACTCTAAAGTAAACGTTTACCTGACATATATACATGATTGAACATCATTATGGGACTGATTTAAACTAAATTACAAGTAGTAGCTACTGACATATATACATGGTTGCTTTTTGGATACTATGATGAGCTTGTTTTACCTTTTAGGTATTTGAGACTAAGTCAAGCAGGAGAATGCTTGCACTTGTGGCATCATTCGTCGTTGTTTTCCTAGTTATCAGCTTATGTGATACTTGGATAAAAAATACTCTGTATTTGGACGAATAAGGTAATCTTATTGAACTGCTGTTAAACGTTTTTTATTGTTATTATTGAACCCTCAATAGTGTTTTCAATGCTCAACATGTGCCTAAGATGTAACTAGTTTCCATATTCAGGTTTTATTATTGTTATGATAAACTACAATCAGATTTTAACTTTATTTTTTAACTTGCTGGAAGGTGAAGAAGTAAAGAAAACAGAGCATTACAACCATTCGAAGAAATGACTCAACGAAAGGTAAAGTCTGATTCAAATTCATCCCTTCTTGGTATATATTTTTCACACTTATACAACCACAACAGTGCAGTATTTATAGGCATTATATGTCCTATATTTACATAAAGAAAATGATAAGAAAAGACTAGTATTCGGTTACAAAAGTGTTCGAGAATCTTCCTCCATTCCAGCACGTTCAAGGTGTGAGTTGGTTAGGAATGCAGTGCAGAATATTCCAGTAATGCTGAGTCACTATTTGCTCCTTTATCCCCCCTCGATGCAAACGACATAGGCAATATGGTTAAGTTTGATCGTAATGCAGAGAAGCGAGTAGTGGACAGAGGTTTAGTAAGTATGTCAGCCAGCTGGTCATTACTGGAGATAAAAGTCACATGCAGTGTCTTGGCAGCCACACGGTCCCTCACAAAATGAAAATCAAGGTCCACATGCTTGGTTCTAGAATGCAAAACAGGATTTACAGAAAGATAAGTAGCACCCATATTATCACATAGTAGAGTAGGAGGATCAGCAAGACAAATCCCTAATTCTCGAAGAAGGGATTGTAACCAGAGTAATTCACAAGCCGTGTTAGCGACAGACTTGTATTCAACTTCAGTTGAAGAGCGAGCAATCGTGGGTTGCTTTTTGGAACCCCATGCAATTAAATGTGAACCAAAAAAGATACAGAAACCACCGGTAGACTTCCGGTCATCAAGGCAACCAGCCCAATCAGCATCAGAGAAAGCTATTAACTTAGGGGTGGAAACTGAAGAAAAACAAAGAGCAAAGGTAGCAGTTGAACGAAGATACCGAAGTATTCTTTTGACTGCTTGCCAATGAGACGTGCGTGGACAATGCATAAACTGACAAACTTTGTTAACAGCGAAAGAAATATCAGGACGAGTAAAGGCAAGGTACTGAAGACTTCCAACGACACTACGGTAAAGCTGTGGATCCTCAAAAGAGGATCCATCAAGGGCACTAAGTTTAGTCGAGGTTGCCATGGGGGTAGACACTGGTTTACAGTTATCCATATTATTGCGGGACAGTAAATCAGAGATATATCGGGACTGAGAGAGAAACAACCCAGTGGAGTTACGAGTCACTTGTATTCCTAGAAAGTAATGTAAGGTGCCTAAGTCTTTGACAGGGAAGGTAGTGCGAAGGGCTGTGATGAATTCAGTGATAAGAACAGAATCAGAGGTCGTAACTATGATATCATCTACGTAAATAAGTACATAGACAGTTGCAGAACCAGAATTAAAGATGAACAAGGAGGAATCCGAAACAGATGCATGAAAACCCAAAGCAATTAATTTTGAACTTAGTTTAGAAAACCAAGCCCGCGGGGCTTGTTTAAGCTCGTAAATAGATTTTTTGAGTTTACATACATACTGAGGAAAGTTAGAATTGACAAACCCGACAGGTTGCTGCATGAAGACGTCCTCCTCTAAGTCTCCGTGAAGAAAGGCGTTCTGAACATCGAGCTGATGCAAAGGCCAGTGTCGAGAGACAGCAATGGAGAGTAACAAACGGATGGTGACAGGTTTGACTACTGGACTAAAAGTCTCGGAATAGTCAAGACCAAGTTGCTGATGGAACCCTTTAGCAACCAGTCGAGCTTTTCGGCGCTCTAGAGTACCATCAGCAAGCCTCTTGGTCTTGAGTACCCATTTCGAATCAAGAATATTCTGAGAGGGATGAGGGGGAACCAAAATCCACGTTTTATTGTGAAGAAGAGCTTCAAATTCACAAGCCATGGCAGAACGCCAGGCAGGGAATTTCGAGGCCTCAGTGTAAGTGGACGGCTCCTCAGGAATGGGCTTAGCTTCGGTGAGATGAGATGATGGATGAGGAACGGGCCAAGATATAGTGCCATCAGATCTTTGTTTTGGTCGAGTGGTGTTGGTTTTGGATCGGGTGAGCATAGAGTGGGTATTAGGCTGCAGATTTGAAGAAGAAGGCACGGATGGGACCGAAATTGGGATTAATTGGGACCTTGAGTCAGTGGAGGAAGGAAGCGGTGCGATCTGTGAAGAGGAGGAAGTAGGATTTGTGGGGATGGGTGTCGGCGCTATCGTGGTAGAGATAGAATTAGGGTTTGATGAGGGAGGAGACGATGTGGATGTGGGTATGGGAGAATCACGTGAGAGTATGGGCTCAGCTGGAAGGTGGGATATGGGACGGTCGGTTTGATGGGCTTGAGTTGGGCCGGATGATGCGGATGGAAGATCTGGTGAGTGGGAAGAGATTTCGGGCCCAACGGGTAGAGAATCAGAGGCCGTTTGGTCTAAGGGATGAATCGGGGGCATAGATGTGGGGGGACCAATATTGTGGGAAAAGGGAAAATTGTTTTCATCAAAACACACATCCCGTGAGATGTATATTCTACCAGTGGGAATATGAAGACAATTATACCCTTTATGATCAGATGTATAACCAAGAAAGACACAAAGTTGAGCCCATACCATGAAGAAGTAAAGAAAACAGAGCATTACAACCATTCGAAGAAATGACTCAACGAAAGGTAAAGTCTGATTCAAATTCATCCCTTCTTGGTATATATTTTTCACACTTATACAACCACAACAGTGCAGTATTTATAGGCATTATATGTCCTATATTTACATAAAGAAAATGATAAGAAAAGACTAGTATTCGGTTACAAAAGTGTTCGAGAATCTTCCTCCATTCCAGCACGTTCAAGGTGTGAGTTGGTTAGGAATGCAGTGCAGAATATTCCAGTAATGCTGAGTCACTATTTGCTCCTTTAGAAGGCTTATGCAGGATCACAACAGTACTGCAAAGTATCATTTTATTGAACCTTGTTTCAATAGGCTCACATTTGTCTTACTTAGTGAGTTTCTTGGTTGGTTGCTTATTCTGTTTTTCTTGTTATTTATCAAACTTCTATGTTCTTATTTATCAACTTGCTTCTAACAGTTGAGATTAGTTGGTGGCATGTTTTGGTTTGATGTCAAATTACTTTTTTTTTGTTTTGTTCTTTTTCCCTTTACTTTTTTTGTTGCTATTTTAGATCATATTTTAGTTTTTACTGAGATGTGAGTAACACTAACCTATTGTTTGTATCTATTTTAGATCTTCATGAGGAAAGTAAGCATTTAGCTGATCATATGGGTTTTAATGTCATAACATCGGCTCAAGTAATCTTCATTTATTTCTTCAAATTAGAGAGGTGATGTGAAAATGTCAGCTACATACTTAGAATTGTTGAATACTCAACCAGTTTTAGGTTGCTGCTCATCAGGGTTAATTTTGTGGATTTTTATTTTTTTATTAATTTGGTGAAATATTTTTTCCGGCGACTAAAATTCGCCGGAATTATTTTTTTGGGAAAAACCACATATTTCCGGCCATCTCATATCGCCGTATATATTTTCTAGAGTCGATTTTTATATTATTTGTGGCGAATATTATTCGCCGCAAAAAATTTTGACAGCGATTTATATTGATCGTTGGAATATAGTTCAATATTAGCGGCGATTAATTATGTTTTAGCGACGACTATAATTCGCCGCGAAAATTATCTCAGTGATTTTATGACCATTTTGAAACGGTTATTTATAGCGTTTTATTTTTAATTTGAGGCGAAAAAAAATTACCGCAAAATATCACCTTTTTAACAGCGTTTTTAGGCTTCCGTTGCGGTAGATCAAAAGCGGAGGGATAATACTGGCGAACATGCAGCGATTTTTAAATCGCTGCAAAATTTCAATGGCAACGATTTTATTAGTTTTGCCAACGAACTTGAATCGCCGGTAAATGTGATTTCCCTTGTAGTGAAATTTTGATTCGTCATCTCATTCTGTAACTTCTGGGGTCATAGCAGATGGAAACCATCCAAGGAGCTTGCCACTGTTACAACCATCGATCCCCGATTTAAAGATCTTTCTCTGCATGTCATTATTTAATTTCCCCTCCAAACATTTATAAAAATAAGGAATTCTTTTCTATGACATGACTAGGATATGTCACATGTGTATAACGTACGTACGGTGTCAAGATGAAGTTTGCAACGGAAAGCTTGCTAGCAAGTCCATAAATCTTGAATTTATTATTTTAAAAATACGAACTTGATAGTCGATGAACAGCATCACATCAACACAACGATGAGAGTAAAATGTGTGTACCATAGCTCATGTATTAATACAAGATTTAATTATTTTTAATATTGCATAGTTGGGTACGTACGTGTATATATATACATATATGATATATATAGAGAGAGAAATGCTTAGTCACATGTCACTAAAATTTCCGGCAATTTTGAGTCGGCAAAGGATCGCTGCTATTAGAGAGCCAAGTAAAATTTTTTCTGCCAGTTTTGAGGGCAGGTGCAAATAATAAGCCTTTTGCAGCGATTTATTTCGCCACAAAAAGTATCATATATTTGCCGGAAAAGAAAGCCAAAAAGTGTCAAACTTTAGTCTCTGAATATTTTCGGCTATAAAATTGCGTAAATGTATATTTGCGGCGATTTCAAGACGCCACAAATAGGACTAAAAAAAAAAACAATTACCACCAAAAATGGTCTCTTACAAAAAAAGAAAAAAAAGATGCTAGAACATGATACATTAAGGCTTCGTTTGGTTACAAAACATTTCTCAACTCATCATTATAATTTTTTCAAATTTTAATATAAAATATAATAAACAATTCAATTTTTTTAAATTCTAAAATAATAATAATATTAAAAAATAATATTCTAATAATATTTTATCATTTTAACTCAACTCACTTCAACATCCAAACGCAACCTAAGATCCTCTTTGTACTAAGACAGATTAAAAACATCAAATATTGTTTTAAGTACTTTTATAAAAATAATTGTAGCAAGCCGTACAAGGACGACAACAACTTTAAATGAGGCACTCGGGCATGGCACATGCATTGTGGCAGTAATGCCTTATTACTACTACACTACAAGAAATCTGGGCTATTGCGGCGATTTTTTTGACGCTGGAAATAATATCGCCGCAATAGCCAACATTTCACGGCGATTTTCTGCTTCGACGCTGCTTCAAAGGGGTTCAGTTTTAATTTTATCTTTTGCAGCGAATTTAAAGTGTTTGGCGGCGAAACTTAATTCGCCGCAATGTGATTTGCTTTTTCGCCGCGATTTTTAAGTTAGTTGTGGCGAATTGAACCGCCGCAAAAGGGTAAAAGCTTATGGCGTCGCACAATTTCGCCGCAATACCATGATTTTAGGTCCTGGGTGCCAACACCCTAGAAAAAGTAACATTTCCCCCCAAATCCCGATTTCACATTCGTCGTCCCCATTCGTCGTCTCCATTTCATCTTTTCCATTACTCACCGCCCACACAAAATTTTCAGCGTTTAAACTTCCACCGAATGAAACCACTAAGTCACGAACCACTCCAGTCCAGTGATTCTCGCGTAAGCTAAGCCCGTGACTCCGCCCCATCGAAAACCCACTAATCGGCATCTTCGGTAGTTTATGCGGAGTCGACACCAGTGAAAAAAGTCCCATTTTTTTTCACTGTAAGGCTTTGTTCTTCATCATCGTCGACCCTTTTCCGAGGCAAAGTGGGTTGGAGTCGATTTTCCAAAGTAATTTACTCTGTTCTAGCTCTTCATGGTTCTTAACGAAATCGTTTGGGTAAATTAGAAATGGGGTTGTTTTGCTATAATATTTATGCTTAGGTTTTCCTTTTGCACACACATTTGACAATCACGAGCGGGAGCAAGTGTTTGAGTTTCTTCGACTCTGGCAAACTTCATTCCGAGTGCCTGGGTTACGGGCAGAACAAATTAAACCCAATGAAGACAATTTTTTTGGACCAACTATATATATATATATATGCACAAATTAATTCAGTCTTGTTTTATGCAATTGCTAGTCATGTCCCGCCATTTAAACCAAAGCAGCTAGCTAGGATTGTTTCATGGTTTGTTCAACTAGGACAATTTTGAAAAGTTCAAAATTTAGGACTAATTATACCAATGCATGCAGTACAAATATCTGATGGTACACTTGATAGAATAATTTCGAAAACCTCAAAGATATTGGGACAAGCTACAATAAGCTGGCAGTAGTACTATTCAACGAAAATATTTCAAGATGTTGAACCTTGTAGTGAGATGAATATATTCAAAATGGTATATTCAAAAGTGTTGAACCTTGTAGTGAAATGTAGCTAGATAATGAAATGTATGTAGTAGTAACGCATTATTACTACTAGATAGTGAAATTCGTTTAAAAGAAAGATGAATATCGATGATGATTGTTCTGACCATTGAATATTTGTAAAAAAGAAACAACTTGTTTTGCTGCATGCACATGAAACTCTATAAGAGCATAGAAGGTTTTCAAAATATATTCAAACTTAAATTGTACCAAAACTTAATATTTTCATGGCTAACATTATGTGTCAATAAACTATACATCATGTAAGGATATGTGTATACACACACACACTGATACGTCCAAAATCATTGAGACTAAAATATTGCCTGCAAACCTACTTAGTTTTTTCATAGAAAATTTGCCTTCAGGATAGAACTAAATAACAAATTCATCAAGCTCGTACATACCCATGCTGCCCAAGCAAGGCCGTCAAATAATGCATGCACGGAATAAGAATTACATAGAGGGTTGCTAGGATAAAGGGTGCCACTACAAGCCATCCCAGCAACTGTAAAGATTGAAAGATAAATGGAGTTTCAATTGTTGTCATGCCATTAAACATCGATCAGTGGAAGCTGAAGCAAGTAATGTAAAAAGGCAGGAGAAAAGATCTTAGGTCAGGACTGAAATGCTCAAGCTTTAAAATCTTAATAGTGAAAACTGATCTCAACTACAAATGATGAAATCAAATGCAAATTGGTCTTATAAAAGCACACAAGTACCTCAACTCTATCGGAGTTGCAATAAAGTTTGCCAGCATTACACTTGGGACATGACAATGAGATCCAAGCAATGCAATAGCCATCCCACCTAGAAACACAGTCACCCTTGTCAATGAAGCATTTGTTCGTCTTAAGAATGCTTGCAAAAGAGAGAAATGATAATTGCAGTCATGAGTGTGCAAGCGCCGCGCAATCACTTTGAAAAAAATGAATAAATACGAGACCCACATGAAAAAAAAATTAATTTTTTAATAGTAGACCTCACTCTTTTTCAAAGTGATTGCACAACGTTTACACACTCCACGACTGTATGTAATATAACTCTACAACAAATAGCTTCACTAATCTTTCCACACAAATATATATACAAAGCATGACTAATGCACGTGGTATATAATAAACTAAGCATAATGATTCAAAGATCAGATCACTTAGATATACGCACCTTGTATATGCACCTTTTCTAAACTTGGATAAACATGATGAGTGCTTATGGAAAACAAGTAACAACATTTTCACAATATTCATACAAGAGGAGACCTGTTTGGGAACGAGGGGAATGAGTTTATCCAACGAGATCCGAAGGGAGAGAGAGAGAGAGATCTTCAACGGGAGGGTGAAAGGGCTGGGGGAAAGGTCGCCCATAGTGACTTGACACTAAAGGAGCACCTCGTGGTGGCGCTCACGGTGCCTGTGGGCAGCAGCGTTAGGCGTGGGTACTTGGATCTGTTGAGATCCAGGAGGGAGGGAGAGAGAGAGAACGTCGGCGAGAGGTCGGGGGGCAGAGGGGGAAAGGACCCACGGTGACTCGAAGGCAAGGGGGCCACTCGTGGTGGCACAGCTGGCGGCAGTGGGTAGCTCATGGAGGGGAAACCGAGGGAAGGGAGACTGAAGTTTCGGGCTTGCTTCAGGGAGGAGATCTGTAGTGGGGAATCGAAGGTGGAGGGGTCGGCGACGTCGTGAAGGGGTGGTGCCATCGGTAGCGGCGAAGATTGCGGCTAGGCTATGTGAGTAAGAGAAACCCACGGGAGAGAAAGAGAGGAGTCGGCTGGAGGGGAAGGAGAGAAAGGGAAGAAAGAAGTCATATTGTTCCATTCCCAGCGAGTTTTTTTGCGGCAAAAATTGTCTCATCGCAAAATTTCATGATATTGTCCCATTCCCAACGAGTTTTTTTGTGGCGAGAAAAAGTCGCTGCAAAAAGTTGGCCTTTTTCCTCTTTTGCCGAAAAGAATAATATGCTACAGTAAAAATCATTTTTTACGGCTAAATTTCAATCGCCACAAATATTATTTTTTCTTGCAGTGATAAAAAAATCATATAAAATTAAACCCACAAATTGACGTAATTTAATGTAGTATGTTAAATTGTAAAATTATTTTTATTGTAAAGTAAATGTAACGTATCATATGAAGTCATGTCAATTTCTGAATTTATTTTTATAGGATATGTGTGTGTGACCCACCCTCATGTATAATTGTGTTTGAAATAATGTAATTGAGAAAAATTAGCCCAAGTAGGATCTTAATCTGGGCTTTAATTGTCTAATGAGAGGCCTAATCTGAAAACACCCAATAAGTATGTACTTGGTTGAACAATCAAGAAAAAGTCATGAAAATCTAACAAAGTCAAGGTCTTTACTTGGACAACATGCAAGTAAGGTTTGCCTACTCAGTATATAATCTCAAGAGGAGAAACGTTAATTCTGAAAGAAAGGTGTTGCCTCTATCAACAAAAAATGGAAGATCTATCACATGCAATATTTTATTGTCCTACCATATGAGAGCACTGGAATAAGTATCTACCTCGATTGGAAGAATTGGACAGTAATTAGAATGTGATGAATATTGCACTGAGAATTAAGGTGAAGGACAACATGGAAGACCTGACAGTTTTTTTTCTTAATAGCTTGGGACATCTAATATCGCAAAAATAAGATGGTGCATGATAAAATTTGTGTAGAGCCGAGGCAAGTGATTGAACATGCCTTATTTTTGTAGAAGATCCATAAAGTGCTTAAAACTCTTTCAAGCCCAAAGACACATGCTTATTGTTGCTGGGAACCACCTCGCAAGGTTGTCTAAAATTAAATGTGGATGAAACTATGTTCTTTGATCATCAAAAAGCAGGAATAGATGTTATTCTCAAAGAAGATAAAGGAGAAATAGTTATGGCTGCCAGCAAAATGGAAAATGAGGTTAATGATCCAGAATCTATTGAATTATTAGCAATGTTTAGAAGTCTTCAACTTTGTGTCAACATGGATATTACTGAGCTTATTCTTGAAAGTAATTGTTTGTTGATGGTAAAAGAGCTACAAGATGCAGAGGAATCATCATCAATTCTAGGAAACTTGCTAAAAGAAACAAAGAACTTGACGAAGCTATTCAGAGGTTGCCAAGTTCAACATATCAATCAACTAGGAAATGAGTTAGGTAGCTCATAGGCTTGCCCGCTATGTTGGGAATGTAGAAAGCATTGAGTTGTGATGAGATTATGTTCCAAATTTTATTTCCCAAGTAGTATGAATTGGTAAAAGTTTGTAATGTTTTCTCATCAATTATATTTGTTTTCCCATAAAAATAAATAAATAAAAGGTCATGAAAATCTTTATCTGCTGCCTTGGTCTGGTTTTCAAGCCAGTTCCCTACATGCATGCATGTGTATGTGTTGAATAATAAACTTAATTTTGTAAATGTTAGATGAAGAGTTGTCTTTTGGAAGATTCATGAACTAGAGTGAAGGTTCATCTTGAAAGAAGTAATTCATGTATTTGGAGTATTCATATACTTGGGTGTTCATGTACTAGGGAAGTTTATGTATTAGAGTAAATGTTAGGTGAATCTACAATCCTATAAATACCCATGTATACATTGGCACAAATAGCAGCCACTTATGAAGCAATTCAATTAGAAGAATTTTCAAAATAGTCTATCCTCTCTTCCCTTTAGAATAGAATATATGTTTCTCTCCTCCAACAAACTGGTATTAGAGTTACAATTTTCTAGATCCTTAAAATGGCCAACTTGTCATTTTCGTTTCAATTTCTGCATTTGACAAAGGAGAATTATGAGAATTGGTGCGTTCGAATGAAGGCTTTGCTTGGATCTCAAGAAGCATTAGAGATCGTAGAAAAAAGGTTATGAGGAGTCTAGAGATGAAACTTCATTGAGTGGCCACTACTTCCAAGCAAGCATGGAAGATCTTACAAAACTCCTATCAAGGAGTTGATAAAGTGAAGAAGGTGCGGCTCCAAACACTACAAGGTGAGTTCGAAGTCCTTCGTATGCAAGAATCTGAGATGATTGCAGATTATTTTTCAAAATTGTTGGCCATTGTGAGTCAAATGAGGAGATATGGAGAAAAGCTGGAGGATGTCCAGGTGGTTGAGAAGGATTCTTAGCTCGTTGCTTTCAAAGTTCGATTATATTGTGGTGGCTATCAAAGAGTCGAAAGACTTGGAGACGATGACGATTGATCAACTCATGGGATCTTTCCAAGCCCATGAAGAGAGACTCAAGAGGAAGAAGGAAGAACCTATTGAGTAGGTTCTCGCCACAACACTCTTTGTAAAAGAGAATGAAGGAGAGCATGATAAAATTCAACGAGGAAGAGGACGTGGACGTGGATAAAGAAGAGGAAGAAGAGGATGAGGACGGGGAAGAGGTTGACAAAACAATCAAAACGCCAACCATGAAGAGATAGGTCAATCCTCAAGAGGTCGTGGCAGTGGAAATTACTCAAGGCAGAATGGGCGACAATATGACAAGTCTAAAATCAAATGCTACAATTGTCAAAAGTATAATCATTATGCTTTGAAGTGCTGGAATTCTCCTAGTAATGCTGAAGAGAAGGCGAAATACGTTGAAAATGAGGAAGCGGAGCCCACTTTGCTACTAGCCTACAAAGGAGAAGAAACTAGCAAATCGAATTTGTGGTATCTTGATGATGCTGCAAGCAATCATATGTGCGGAGACAAAAATAAGTTCGTGAAGCTTGACAAATCGGTGAGCGGGAATGTCACTTTTGGAGATTTGTCAAAAGTTCCCATCAAAGGGAGATGTATGATTCTGATTCGATTAAAAAATGGGAGCCATCAATTTATGTCAAATGTTTATTATGTTCCAATTATAAAAAACAACATTTTGAGTTTGGGGCAACTCTTGGAAAAAGACTAGGAGATTGAAATGAAAAATCGTCGTCTTTTTCTAAGAGATGAGAAGAAGAATTTGATTGCTAAAATATCCATGACAAGCAACATGATGTTTTTGCTTGATATTCAAATTAATGTGGCTAAGTGCCTCAAAGCTTGTCTAAAAGATACGTTTTGGTTTTAGCATTTGAGGCTTGGGCATGTGAATTTTGGTAAATTGAAGTTGTTGGCTCAAAAGGAGATGGTGAAAAGGTTGTCGCTTATTGATCAATCCGATCAACTTTGCGAAAGATGTCCTATTGGCAAACAATTCCTGAAGAGATTTCCAAAAGCATTTACAAGAGCAAGTGAGCCACTCCAACTTGTTCATACGGATGTTTTGTGGACTAATCAAGCCTTCTTCATTTGGTAAAAATCAGTACTTCCTCCTCTTTATTGATGACTTTAGTAGAAAAACGTGGGTATATTTCTTGAAAGAAAAATCTAAAGTGTTTAATGCTATTAAAAAATTCAAAGCACTTATTGAAAAACAAAATGGTTATGCGATCAGATAGAGGGGGTGAGTTTACATCTAATGAATTTAATGAGTTTTGTGAAGTACGTGAGATTCGTTGGGCTTTGACAGTTTCGAGAACACCTCAATAAAATGGGGTGGTTGGAAGAAAGAACAGAACAATTCTCAATATGGCTCTAAGCATGTTAAAGACGAAGATGATGTCTAAAGAGTTTTGGTCGGAAATGGTTGATTGTGCTATTTACTTATCAACCATCTTCCTACAAAAAGTGTAGAGAACTCAACTCCCTAAGAAGCATAGAGTGGAAGAAAGTCAAGTGTTTCCCATTTGAGAGCTTTTAGAAGTATTGGCTATGTGCATGTGTCTAATCAAGAAAGAGCCAAGCTTAATGATAAAAGCAAGAAGCACATCTTCATCGACTATGATCAAAGAACCAAAGGGTACAAACTTTATAATCCAAGCACTGAGAAGATGATCATTAGTAGAGATGTGGAATTTGACAAAGAGGGTTCATGGGATTGGAGTGATCAAGAAAATGTAAGATATGATTTATTTCCCTTCCCTGAAAATGAAGATCAAGGAAATGATGTACAAGAACTCACGATTCCTCCTCGATTACAAACAATTCATGGTAATCTTTTATCATCTTCTTATGAAAGAAGTTCTAGTGAAAGACAATCCTGAATGAAAAGTCTCTAAGATCTTTATGAGGTAACAGAGAATTTAAGTGATGATCTAACTCTTTTTTGTCACTTTGCTGATTGTGAATCAATAGGTTTTGAAGAAGTGGTACAAGAGAAAAGGTGGAGAATTGCTATGGATGAGAAGATCAAATCAATCAAGAAGAATGATATTTGGAAATTGATGACTTTACCAGAGGGACAAAAGCCCATTAGTGTAAAGTGAATTTTCAAAGTAAAGAAGAATGTCAAGAGAGAAGTAGGAAGATTCAAGGCGAGATTGGTGGCCAAGGGATATAGCCAACATCCCGGTATTGATTATGGAGAAGTCTTTGTCCTCGTTGCACGATCAGAGATTATCTAGATGATTATTTCTCTTGCAACTCAAAAGAAATGGAGGATTTATCAAATGAGTGTCAAATCGACTTTCCTGAATGGAATCATTGAGGAAAAAGTTTATGTAGAGCAACCTATGGGTTATGTGGTCAAAGGGCAAGAAGATAAAGTGTCGACGTTAATGAAAGTCTTGTATGGCTTAAAACAAGCACCAAGGGCATGAAATAGTCGAATTGATAGATATTTTCAGGAAAATGGATTCACCAAGTGCCCACATGTATATGCTCTCTATGGTAAGGTGCGTGAAAATAGGGACATTTTGCTTGTTTGCATATGTTGATGATTTAATTTTTACTGGAAACAATTCGAACATGTTTGGAGAATTTAAGAAAAGCTCTAACGAGAGAATTTGAAAAGGTCGATATTGATCTCATGTCTTATTATCTTGGTATTGAGATCAAACAAATGGAGGATGAAATCTTTATCTCTCAAGAAGGTTTTGCAAGGGAAATTCTCAAAAGGTTCAAGATGGAAGATTGTCAATCCGTGAGCACCCCGGTTGAATGTGGAGCAAAATTGACCAAGCATGAAGGCGGAGAGAAAGTAGACCCTAAAATGTTCAAAAGTCTTGTTGGAAGTTTGAAATACTTGACTTGCACAAGACCCGATATACTTTATGGAGTTGGACTTGTTAGTCGATATATAGAGTCACCAAGCACAATGCATTTCAAAACGACTAAGAGAATTTTACGTTATCTGAAAGATACTATTGATTACGACCTTTTTTATTCATTTTCTAATGAATTTAAGCTTGGGGGTATAGTGATAGTGATTGAGCCAGAGACTTGGATGACCGGAAGAGCACTACCGGTTTTGTGTTTTCTTTGGGAAATATGGCATTTACTTGGAGTTCTAAAAAGCAATCAATTGTGACGTTTTTCACATGCGAAGCTAAATATGTTGTTGTGACAGCTAGTGTTTGTCATGCAATTTGGTTGAGAATGTTATTGAATGAGCTACTCATGCCACAAGAGGAACCCATAGAGATTTTTGTTGATAACAAGTCGGTTCTTGCATTGGTAACAAATCCGGTCTTTCATAATAGAAGCAAGCATATTGATACAAGATTTCATTTTTTTCGAGAGTGCATTGTCAAGAATGAAGTACAAGTCAAATTTGTGAAGACCCACAATCAAGTTGCATATATTTTTACAAAGCCTCGCAAGTATGATACTTTTAACAAGTTGAGGATATTGCTCAGAGTTACCACGAATTAAGTTTAAAGGCGAGTGTTGAATAATAAACTTAATTTAGTAAATGTTAGATGAAGGGTTGTCTTTTGGAAGATTCATGAACTAGAGTGAAGGTTTATCTTGAAAGAAGTAATTGATGTATTTGGGATATTCATGTACTTGGGTATTCGTGTACTAGGGAAGCTCATGTAGGTATTAGAGTAAATGCTAGGTGAATCTATATAGAAAAAATCTACACAACTTCCTACTATTCACACAACCTCCACACACTATACTTTTTTTTTAATTTTTTTTAATTTTTTCTTTTATAAAAAATTCAATATATGAATATTAAATAAAAGAATTGAATTAGTTTAAAAAGAATAAATTCAAAAAAAATATTAAAAAATTTAAAAAATGTGGTGTGTGGAGGTTGTGTAGCATTGCTCATCTATATAAGCCTATAAATACCCATGTATGCATTGACACATATAACAGCCACTTGTGAAGCAATTCAGTTAGAAAAGTTTTCAAAATAGTCTCTCATTTCTTCGAATAGAATATATGTTTCTCTCCTCCAACAGTACGTACCTCAGACACATACTATTTTAGGAGACGTGTTATGAGTTTCCTTCTTACATGCATCTGCAATATGCAAGGACGATGGTTCATTTTCCCTAAATATTTTAGATGTAGTAAATGGAAGTGTTTCTCAATCATAATCATATTGAATCATTGATCATATACGTACATACATATATAGTTTTGAAAAACAAAATTTGTTTCTATATATAATTGAGTTGGACAAAATACATCGGACAGTTTTCGACCACCTTGCCACAAGCTTGAAAGAGCGAAAAACACGCATTTAGCTTCCATCCTTCAGCACAACCTAGAGTTAACTGATCGACCGAGTAGTACTGTCCCTGCACGTTGAAAGCTATCAACAATCCCAAACAAGTTGGGTTTCATGATCTATTTAAGATAAGCTAAAATCACGTGTGGACGTATACTTCAAGAGGTTTAGTCAACTATATATGTTCGAGTTTTCTTAGAAAGGTTATAAAACTCAGATCCGCCGAATAAAGGAATTGATGATCATATATTTCAATATTCAGTACTTGACCTATCATACTTCTCACAGCCAATGTGGGACTTAAAGTGAGCTGGGGGCATCGCATGCAGGACCAGTTCGACCCTGGCCTAGCTTTTATTTAACAAACTATTAGAAGACATGATGATCGTTTTGATCATATTGCATTAACTATTGACAACCATCTGACATCGCCATCTTCATTGTCCAGTACACGTGGGTGTATTTATATATGAAGAGACTGATCAAGAGGAAGGGGAGGGTCAGTGGGTCACTGTATCATGGGGCTTCATCGTTCATTTAAGTCATATATAAGCAATATTGTCGTGCATGAAGGATAACACATTTTTTTTTTTTTACCAAAATTAACTCTCTGCATGATGATGATGATGATGATGAATTAAGCTGTTGGCGGACATATACATACATTATACATATATATATATATATATATATATATATATGAAGTGGATGTGTGTCGGCCTGTTCATTTCTTCATTTCGAGGACTGAACTGAATTCAAAAAAATAGTAATAAGAATAACAACAGAAATCGTGTTCAGTTGATTCTTGGGTAGAAACTTCTCCCTCCATTTTCGGCTTCCCATGCTACACGTTGTGAGCACGTGACAGAGAAAAGATTTAACACATGGAAGAAGCAGAATTCTGGAGCAAAAAACCCAGAAATAGCCGATCGATTTCAGATCTTCGGTGCTAAGATAGATGATATAAACTTGGAACATCGTCAAGTAGAGAACAACCAAATAGAAGCGGTTTCATTATTTGTTTTTGGTCATATTATTCCCACAAGTTAAGAAAATGTAAAGAAAGTCTTGGTCTATCAATTGTTAGATTGTTTCAAGACATCTGGGTTTTTGCAGTTAAAACGTAAAGGAATCTAAATGAAGCAAATTCAAGTATTACGCTACTGCAATCGCTTTTCTTCTTACCCTTTCCTTCTCTTGGGACTCAAAATGAAATCGTCGTCGTCACTGTCATTAATTATTCTTTTCTTAGCTTTTAAAATGCCATTCTTTGATGCCTGCTGCTGCTTCTGTGAACTCTCAGGTCTACTTGGTGGTTTTAGAGATTTAATAGGAGTTCCCATCCGAAGTTGTTTCTGCCTTCTCTGCTTCTTCTCATATGCCTTTTTAGCTCTTTCAGGGGAAAGCAAGCCATGCTCCATCATCCTGAAATTGAAAATATGTTGTACTTTTGAAAAATTCTATAGAATAATTTTCAAGTAATAACATGCAATACAACACATGAGAGATACTTTACTGGTAGCACATTCCTTTTTTTTTTCCCGCTACTTGGAGGGAATTGAGCCCCCAACCATGGACCCCATTTAGGGACCAGAGGTGCTGCCATTTGGCTACGGGCCATTAACTGCATATCCCATTCAAATGATATCACAAAAGTACCCTATATATTATAGAGTATCTACAATGCATGATGAGTATCCAAGTTGATTAACTCTTTTTTTATAGGTAAGTTGAGTAAATATTCCAAAAGCTTTAAGAAACTCCTTCCCATGAATTTATTTCTCTTGAAAATCAATTCTTGACATTGATCACCTCAATGGAAGGGATGAATGCTCTTGGAAGTTGGAAGTCAGCTTGTAGTTGGCTGTTTGGTTTCACGTGCATATGGAAGAAATGATGGTATCCAATGTGTCACAATAAATACAAATGGTGCTAGTGAAAAATATAAAAGCAATGAAGAAAGTTGCTTTGGGAAGACAACTCTGCCATTTGGCATCATTTGGTTATACAGATGAGATAAGATGAAATTTAAAATTTAAATAAAATATTGTTAGAATATTATTTTTTAATATTATTTTTATTTTGGAAATTGAAAAAGTTGAATTGTTTATTGTATTTTGTGTAAGAGTTTAGAAAAATTGCAATGATGAGATGAGATGATTTGTATAACCAAACGAGGCCGATCAATGACGTTAACCCATAGGGTTGGAAATGATAAATCAACAGATGCTAGACTTTCATCTAGGCATTTTAGTAACATGTAGGGGCATTTGGTGCCTCTAAACTTTATTTTCACACATTGAACCCATGTAATCAGAGAATGCTGTGAAAAGGGAACTTAGAGGATATGAACTAATACAACGGCGAACTTAACTTGGGGCATTGGGGTCATGGTGAAGGCCAACCCTTATATAGCTACTGGCTTAAACACATTGCCTGCAGCCCGGACCAAATCTAAGTTTCAGTTTGATCAAATAGGTGCCTGTTGATCATATGATTTACAATGTAAGGGACCTGTAACAACTACCAAGCACACCACTGTGGGGTCAGGGGGGAGAGGGAGGGAGGAAACTGACTGAGAGAAGTTGGCAATGTAAATCAGTTCAATGATTACAAAATAACTAAGAAACCATGGAACTGAAGAAGTCTATCTATCCTACTTACTGTTGATAGTGCTAACACTCACCATGGTTTTATGCATACAAGTAGTAGTGTACATAAGATGAAGCTTAGATTGGGTTGGATTGCTCAAGGACTAATGAGAAAGGAAAGCTTAGGTTGCTTTGGAATCTAGAGTCTATAGTTTGTCGACAAGTCAGGTCATAGTGTCTGGAGCACCCAACTAGTAGGCGTACCGCCAATATACATGGAAGCACCATCTGGTTTCCTAACAACAAACATTTATTTTTATTTTTTTTATGGGAAATAGACTTCATTTCATTAATGAATGAAGTTATAGCTGTGACTGGTCAATACAGAGAAAAACTCAGATTAAGCAAACATATTATAGAGAATAAAGCAAAGAAGTGCCTATAGCCAGGGGACATGCACCAACAATTTCTTCCTTTATTGAGGACAATTTACACATGGAAAATTCCTACAAACTATGCCATTATCCTACCATTTATCCCATTAAGATGAGGTGTGATTGCCCATTCACCTTTGAACTTTTTAAAAAAAGAAAAAAGAAACGATCCAATGGTGATTTGCCATTATTTCTTTTTAAAAAAATAAGAAATGATCCAAGGGTGATTTGCCATTATTTCTTTTTTAAGAAAAAAAAATGATCCAAAGGAGAGATAAAAAATAAGAAAACTAACAGGAACACTGACTCCCGTGGCTGAGAACTAGAAAATTTGCCATTATAAGAAAAGCTTGAACACACGGGAAAAACACCTACTTCAATCATTTAGGTCTACGTGAAGCAGAAAAGCAACTATTAACTTGAATCAAAAGCTCCTTAATTGCTGTTACTAGAAAACCTTTTTGAAAAAAAACGTTGAAGTGCTATCTGACACGCATTCACTTAAACCAGGGTCAAGAGTCCACACTTCCAAGTAGTAAAGCAGGACACAGAATAAAGACCAGAGTCAGAAATTGTACAGTATTTTCTAAAGAATGAGTAGTTAATGGAACACTGGTGCATGTATTTTCTAAAGAATTAGTTAATTATTCTGATAATCAATTTACATGTCCCTAAAGTGGTCCTCACGGCGTTGAATAGGCTATTGAGCTCTTTCTTCTGGGGTGATTCAGACTCCAGAGGGTAAAGGTAAGAGGAAATGGGTGGCTTGAAAAAATATTTGTAAACCCATTGAATAAGGTGGGGTGGGTATTCGGGATTTTGAGGATATCCAAATGGCTCTTAATATGAGGCTTGCTTGGAGATTGATTTTGGAGCATTCGTTGTGGGCGGATTTCTTTAGAAGCAAGTATGTTAGAGGTAATCATTTACCCCTTGTGAATCTGTCTAAGGGTACTCGGTTTTGGAAGGCTATTGTTAATGGTATGTCGGACATCTTAAACAATTCTAAGTTGTTAGCGAGAGATGGAAACATCTCTTTCTAGTATGAGAACTGGGATGAGGGTGGTCCTCTTCATGACCAGTACCCGGTGACTAAGAAGCCTTTGTTGAAGGTAAGAAGCCTTCACTCTTCCAAATTACTCATATCTATCACGAATGTAATGTTGTGGCTGATTTTCTTGCTAAGCAGGGTGCTGAGGGTTTAAATACGGACTCGATTGATGATAGGGATACTTTATCTAGTCAGTTAAGAAGCCTTCTTCGTATGGACATAATTGGTTTTCCTTATTTGAGGTTATCAAAATGAGGCACTAGATTTTTGCTTCTCGCTTCTTTGTTATTTTTTTTTATAAGTGTGATCTGTTCCTTTTCTTGCAGGCTGGTTTCTTAGGATTGTTATTTCTATTTGGTTTGTAATTTTTTGGTTTTCTTAGTTTGTGGGTGGGTCGTTTGGTTTTTGATACCTCGGTTTTGGTTTTTATGCTAATTTGTAACCCCTAGGTGTCTGGTTGTAACCACGTTTTTCCTCTGCCAAAAGTGAGGGCTATCAATAAAATATGAGTACCATCCTCTTCTTAAAAAAAATAAAAAATTTACTTTTCCTTTGACTGTGCTACCTTCTTATTAATCGTGAAGTTGTCATGCTAGTTGTTAAAGAATACTTCTTTTTTTATAAGTAGTTATTAAAGAATACTTCTTCTTTTTTATAATAGTTATTAAAGAATACTTATGCAATCAATTCAAACAAGAAGCTAGCTGAGGCACACAATTAAAACGAAGAGCAATGACCTAATTGCAGTATAGCCAAACCAACAATCACATGACCTCAAAATATGGTTTTGGCTCCTCAGTACATCCGAGAACTCATCCAATTAAGATTGATTTTGTCGACATTAGCATATCAATGGCCCAAAGAATCTCATTTTAAATTTCTAAATAATGACCATACCTTTCACATACAAGAAATTTATTAAAACGAACACCTTCCTACTGCAAGGTTAGGCTCCATCCTTCAACCTGGAGTATGGTCTGCTTGGTCTAAGCAAACAATTTACAAAATCCCAAGTAGGAACCAGAAAGAACAGTCCAATTCCAATGGTCTAAGCAATGAGCAAAGGACTGAATTAAAGCAAGTTCCATATTTAACTTATGAAAAGGTTCTACAAGTGAGCTTCACATACGCTCCATCAGTTTGAAATGAGGAAGAAAAGCTGTAAGAATGGGCAGAAAGCTCACCAGAATTCTGCCATCTCACTTGTGGGGATCTGTTGCGACAATGACTCATAGAAAATCCTCAGTGGTTCTCTCTGTCAATATAAAGCAGCAAAACACACAAGGTATAAGTAACGCTATATCACCATAAGCATTTTCCTAGAAAAGAACTGAGACTAATTTTCATGGTTACAGAACCTCTTCAGGAGGATCATATTTCTGGCCAGGCAAAGTGTACACTTTCTTCTCTCTTACTCTGGTAGTAGTTTTTGTTGTTTTTGCTGATGCTGATGCTGATGCTGTTTTTGATTTTACCTTCACATTTAGCAAAACTTATTAAGATTTATAGCACTCAGTGAGATTTATCCAATTGATAGGGAGAAGGAGAGATTTCAGATAACAAGGACCAGAACCCATTGAGGACCACATCCATATGACAGCTCCCCCCTTAAAAAAAACCACATCCATATATAACCCAATCCACCAAAAATCACTGAAAACGACACAGAAATTCCAAAATCCAGGTCACCCCATCCATTGCCATGGGCACTTTATTCTCTCTTACTTTGGTAGTTGTCTTTGTTGTTGTTTTTGCTGATGCTGATGCTGTTTTCGATTTTACCTTCACATTTAGCAAAACTAATTAAAATTTGCAGCACTCAATATGAGATTAATGCAATTGATAGGGAGAAGGAGAGGTTTTCAGATAACCAGGACCAGACTCCATTGAGAATTACCTCCATATGATCCCCCCCACACCACCCCCCCCACCCCCCGGTGGCGCCACGAAAAACCCAGTTCATTGCAAATTACACAAATTGATTTAGAAAACCAAACCTATATAACCAAATCCACCAAAAATCGTTAAAAAACGAGTCAAACGACCCCGAAACTTCAAAATCCAAATCCTCCCCGTCCACTGCAAATTCAAAGGCATAAAGACCACATACAAATAAATTCCTTAACCCGACATACCCAGATGGCACAATTGAGAAACAACATCATTGTCCGCTAGACAGAACACAATCAAACAAATCTCGATCACAAAAAGCAATGAACTTTCAAAATGGGTACCTCAGTTTTTACAGCTGTAGTCACAGATTTCTGCTTTGAATCAACAGGCTGCTTGTTTGAGCTCTCAATCTTCTTCTTGTTGGCAGAAGAAGAATCAACCTTTGCTTTCGAAGAACCATCTTGATGGCTCGGCTTCACCCTCACCACACTGCTTTTTGTTACTGTGGCCATTGATATTGAAATTAGGTAAAGCTTAGCTATTGATCTGATAATTCCTTCCTTTTTCTTCTTCTAATTGCTTAGTCCTCTCATCAATTCATCAGCTTTCTATTGTCTCCCCGACTCCCTGGAATAATCTCTATCTAACTCGGGAAAAATCAATCAGTACTTACATATACAGTTAATTAAAAAAATAGAAGAAGATAGAGATAGAAAATAGGAAAAGTGTCAGACTTGCTGGGTTTTTGTTTCTGCTTTTGTTTTTCCCCTCAGCTGTCAGATTTGCTGGTCGAGGCTGTTTCACTGCTTTGTAAGGTTTTCCGAGTTTTCGACGGATTAAAAGAGGAAAGGTTTGCTACGTTGTACCGTGTAGCTGTAGGCGTTGATCAGTTGTGAAAGCCCTGTTTTGTCCTCCTGATACACAAAGTTGAAGTCCAAGTCCAATAATGGAGCAATATTGACGGTCAGAATAGAGAGCAGGACCATCTTAGCATGAAGATGCCCGCTTCTTACCTTTTTTCTAACAGTAAAATATTGTGTTTTACATGAGACACCGACTTTCACGTGAACGGTAGTTGGGACTTGGGAACAACCATGAAGACTTTTACCGTCACTCTTTAACGGTTTTAACGGAGTATTCTTACCCGACAATGATACTTCCAACTGGTTAGCTACCCGTTCACAATTAAGACAATAAAATTATTTTATAAAATTATAAAATATTTTTTACATCACATTTTTATTAATTTTTTAAATATTTTATTATTTTTAGTTATAAATTAGTTGTAAACAAGTCTAACCCTATCATTATTTTTAGTTATTCTTCTTCTCATCAACTATTATTTACCATCCCACATCCTCCACCTTATAAAAAAACTGTAGATGTAGAGTGTGAGAGTGAATGATAGCTGATAAATAGAATTCCTCTTAGCTACATAGCATTACTCTGGGAAAATAAATTTATTAGAAATGTGAAATGTTCAAAGGAAACTTGAAAGAACTAAAAAATTACCACCGAATTTTCTGCCGTTCGACAAAGGAGAGAAGCAGTACTGATAAGTGAGAAAGGTATATATTCAGCAAATTGACTTTGTTGTTCTAAGATATATACATCGACGAATTTACTAACTGTTCTTGCACCAAAACCACCCTCCTTTTCCTTAATATTCTACTTTTCCCAGCACGGGTTCTCTGAATCCAACAACAAAAACACAGTATGTATATCTCTGCAATGTTTCTTTGTCATCTGAGGCTTATTAGATGAAGTCTGTTGTACCAAACAGAGTGGAGAACCAGATGAAAGATATCATACTTCTCAGGCTTGGCATGCCAAAGAAAATGTTTTTGTACCTTTTTCACCCCCATTTGCATCTCGAGATACCTCTTCTCTGGGATCGAAAGGAGTATACTCTTCAAATTCGGAATATCCTTCTCCAAGATAAAAACAGCAAAAGAATCCCAGTTCAAAACTTCAAAAAATGGGGGCACAAAATTGTCAGATATAATCACAGGGACACACTCATAAAATATGGCCTCTACGACGCGTGGGCTGTTGACTTCATAACCTTTTGCACATATACAATACTTGCTGTTCTTCATATGACGGATATAGTTCTTATTGCCCTTGGACTTGGGCATTCGACCAAAGATTTTCATGTCAGGATCTTTGTTTTCCCAGTGCTGTAATAGAATTGGCCGCACGTATCCATGCATGCTTCCTGCAAAGAAAGCAAGAATTGACCTCTGGGAAGGAGGTTTGCCTCCAAGATCCCGGAGTGGACTCCGAAACGAGCGTACTAATGTTTCTGGAAGAGACACATCCTTCCCTAAAACAAAACCTCCTTTGACATCAGCATTGCAGAGAGCTCTTATGCAATTAGCCATAAGTTGGTTTGTTTCAGTTGGGGCCTGAAGAAGAGACTTTTATTAGAACAGAACAATGTGACTTTGTGAGGATCCAAAACTAAAAGTTTAAATTCCGCTTAAAAAATGAAGTTCTTTGTCAAAAGCTTTTGCAAACTACAAATCCATCCTCAAGAACAGTGTCTTCACACAACATTAAAGGAGAAATATATTAATAACCAAACATTACAAAAGAAAAAAACTGGCGATAGTCTTGACAAATGACGGTCATATTCATTTGCACACTGCACAAAATTTAAGGAAAGCCAACCGTTTTGACCATTTAGCATAACTTTCCAATTCACCTTTTAAAAGTTAACAACATTCAAATTGAGAAAATACTTTCTTATAGTAAAAAGGTATTAGGGGAAAATTATGGCATCAGTTGGTGGACTGAACATATATTAAGGTAAGGGGCAAGTAAAACTGGCAATTGAACCACTCATTATGGGATGTTGAGAGTGATATTCAAAATCATGGATATGATCCTTTTCACATAACTAACGGATGCATTTTATATCATTTCATATACTTAAAAAAGGACAAAAAAAACTGACTTTCTATGAATTCCTCCAATAAGCTTCACAAAACATAAGTGGAAAGGAAGCTTGAAAAGCGTACCCAGTCATGGCAAGCAACAAGAAAATGATCTGCTCCTCCAGTTCTGTTCCAGAAAGGATATTTCGCTGTAATCAAGTTCAAGTAGTTCTTCAAATACTGTTTGAGGTTGTCAAAGCTGTGTGAATTAGCTATATATAATGTCTCCTCCAACATTTGTGAGCTGAAGGGTAAGTAAAACAGATGGGCTTTCCTAGGGTTTCTAGTAAGAAATTTTTTGTTAGCTTCCAGCAGCTTCATGAACCATCCCTCAGATGCATATATTCCATTGAGTCGTGGCTGGTGTAATACAGGTTTTTCTCCTTCCCTGTAAACGTATACTTTGAGAGTTTCTTCCATTAACTCATAGCTCCTGCAAATTTGATTTATATAAATAAATCCAGATGGAAAATTGCTTGAGCAACAATAGATAATTTGTTTGCATGATAGATTATAGCTACAAAAAAGTCTACACATCATTGATGGAAGTATGGTTCCACAATTGGTTTTTCAATAGAAAAGGGAAGGCTATGAATGATCAAAAAGCAAAAGCTACTTCCACACCCCAAGAAAGCATTATTTACAAATAGATACATGATAACAAGGGCATCCTTGGAATTAGAAAAACATAGGCTCAATGCCTTTGCTTTAGGTGGTAACAACCAGGGAGGGGTTGAGAGTAGGCTTAAATTAAAACCTTGATAAGTATTGGTGCACCTGATGCTGAATCACAAGCCGAAACTCAAGTAACGGAAACGAGAAATCATGAAAATCATAATCATAAAGCTGTTATCAGTCACCACAAATCAAGCACAAGAGAATCAGATGAGTAAAATCTGGGATTCAGTTTTTGTATTTCAAATTTGAATGTATACGTTATATCTTTAGTTGATTCTCCAATTGTATTATATATAGCAACACTTGTACGCATATCAGTTTTAATGAAAACAGAGTATATTTTCATCCATTATTCTCTCAAATTCTACATGGTATCGAGCCAATAGACCAACGTCATCTCTCTGCAATCTTTTTTTTCCCTCTTCATCATGCCTACTACTCAGCCCACTCAACTTCCTCTCTTCAATCCCACCTCCTCTCTCAATATTACTAAACTCAGCCGTGCCAACTATCCCACCTGGAAGGCCACCATGCCTTTGCTTTTAGGTGGTAACAACCAGGGAGGGGTTGAGAGTAGGCTTACATTAAAACCTTGATAAGCCAAAAGTTTGTAGGAAGGATCACAGAAGAAGAAGAAGAGGAAGGAAGAATTTGACATTTGACACCCATAGAAACGTTCCCCTGTATAGGAATCTCCTCCATTGGTACAAACCTATCAGCATACAAAGTACCATCTATGTTAATCAAAGCACCAGTACTGTATCCTGATCTATCATGCGTATCCTCCAGCTTACAAAGTCAGCTCAATAGGGCATAGAGATTAACACCAAGAAAGATTACACTAATTTCATAATGATTCCAGAGTGCACAAGAAATGCATGACCATAAATAAATGGCACTTTACTATATTCTAGCAATCTTTTCCGCAACTCACACACCTATAATAAGTAACAAAAAATTACTTCAGCAATATGAGCATAGAAGGAATCAAGGGGATTTGGCAGATGGAGCAGGTCCTTTGGACCCAGCCCTAGAGAGTAAACTCGGATACAGGACCCCAACCGCCAGAACCCTTTTGAGTACTAGGCAGCACCCAAATGGCTACAATAAAGAAAAAAATCAATATTCAATAGCTGTGACAAACTTACCTTTTGAACATGGAAAAATTCCTATAAAGAGGAGCATAAATATTTGGATAATTTTTTATGATGGGTGCATTCTCAATCAGCGACTTTGCATTTAGCAGTTCCCGGTCAACTACTGCAGACCACCTTGGTGCCTACAAACAAAATGAAAGAAGGGAAAAGGCTGGAGCAATTTACTCTACACGAGTCAATCCCCTTTTAACACAACTTAAAGCTGTAGATAACACATACCATTGATCTGTATGAAGCACGATTCTGAAGCAGTAAACCATTCATCTCAGATATTGAAACTGCTGAAGAGTCTGGCATCTCAAGCCCTTTATTCAGCTTGGGAACTCTGTTCGGGTAAGAATTATTGCCCGACGGGGTGAGGTATTTTTGCGATTTCCTAGAGTTTTCATTAATGTCAAATGTTTTTGTTCTTTCACTCTCTAATGTTGATATATTAGAATTGACAATAGGTGTACTAATATTTTTATTCACGACTGGTGGAGAAGTTGCATTTGGTGATGAATTCATAGATGAACTCTCACTTCTATCCGACACAGAAGCATTCTCTGGGTTTCTGTCCCTTCCTTCGGAGGTCCAATTAGCTCTCTCTTGAGTGAAAAATGTACTTGGGGAGTTTGAACTAATTGAAATTGTCATGTTACCAACCACCTCAGATTTAGACGGTGAATCTCCAGAATGGGAGTGACTGTTGGGAACTAGTGAGACCTTACCAGCAGAAAATGAAGATGAAGATGACAGAACATAACCAAACGGAAATTCAAAATGGTATAACGCGAAAATCACCGCAAACATCATGCCCGCGAGCCATATCAATCTCCTGGCTTCAAGCAGACACAAACGTAAAAGTTGTTGGCCCATTCTGAGAAATTGCTGAGTTAGTTGCTGCCTGACTTTGGATGAATCATAATCTACACTGCACAGTATTCACAATCCCCAACTTTAATTTGAAAGAAAACCAGTTGCCAAACAACTTAACAGAAGGAAAGGAATTGTATGAACGAAAGTTAACAAAATCACTCATAGTTTGAGAAAACTAAAAATTCGAAGCATCATTGCATTCAGAATTATGAAACGTCTCCAATGAGGAAGAAGTTTCACTAACATGCAATCCCCACTGGGTTTAGCTAACAAAAGAGTGGAAGCATTTAACCTTTGTTTTTATTTATCTATTTTTATCGTCACCCAAACATACCAAGTCAAGTCAGCCAACTACCTTACAGCATAACATTTTGACATCCAACTTGCATGAATTCCTACATATCAACAATCAAACAAACACGCTTATGGTTCCTAATCGCCGAAAGAAAAACAAAACAAAGGGCAATTCAGGATCTTCAAAAATCCACCAGAGCTTAATTTCCCACTAAAAAAGCAACTTGAACTCCAATGCATGTATTTATCAACTGGGTATTCCTCAAGAGTTCTAGTTGTAAGATTAGACTCCAAGCTTTCTTTTTTCCTTTTCCCCACGCTTTCTCGGAAACCAAACAGAATCTTCTTCTTCCCTTTGCGTTATTTACCCTTTGAGAAAGAAATTCAAGATAGGTACCTGACATTTGGTTTTACTTCCACGCTCTTCTCAGTCCTCTGTTCAATGGGTTTTGGTTAAACCGATACAAGGAATCTAGAGGGATAAAATGTGATTGTCTTTGATTTATATACCAATGATTTTATAAAAATGCTTAGACAGAACTTAGGACAAGGGCCGCCAGAGCGGCTGAGACGGTGGTCCACTCTGACATTCTTCATAAAAGGTCAAAAACTAACAAGAATGCAACAACACTAATGGCGTATTTTAAGTTGTGATGAGTCGCCTTGTTTCTAGAAACTATATTAGTAATTAATCATTATCAGTACTTTGATATAATGGCGTTTAATAATGTTTCAATTTTTTATAGTTTATTAAGAGAGTAAGAATTTCGAGAGGGGATATATATACAAAATGATTCGTTTGAAAAGTCGGCAAATAATAAATTTTCTTTGATTTATTTTCTGTCGTCTATTTTTGTATTTGAGATCTTTAAAATTAGAAAAATTATTTGTACTAGTTCTAAATAAATAAGGCATATGCATATTCCTTTTATAAAAAACTGAACCTCATCATCAAAAGTATAGATTTTTTTTTTCAAAATAAAACTTATTTTTTATAAAAAAATTTGTACGAGACTTATCAAAAATATTATGAATTTGATCACATTCATCTATTTTGGTATACACCTAAGCATGTGCATGCTTTTTAAAGAAAAGAAAGTATTAATTTGTCCCTTTAATTTGATCGTTAGTATATTTTAATTTTTTTTAATATTTAAGAAAATAATTATTAATGAATTTATATATTTTTTAAAATATTTGAAAAAACGTTTTAAAAAAAATGAGACTATAGGACACTCCCAGCTATAAGAGCTGGGCAATACAGTAGAGGGTCTTTAAAGTAATAGCATGCAATAGATGCTTATTTTTCTTTATTTCTTTCTCGTGTATTGTTATTCATAAGTCTCATATACTATACATTATTATTTTATTTTTATTTTTTTTTAGTTTATTCTTTTTAAAACAATTGAATTCTTCTACTCATCATCCATATATCAAGAATTTTGTAAGAGAAAAAAAATTTAAAAAATCACAAAAAGAATTATATGTAGTGTATGAGACCTATGAATAAAATTTTTCTTCTTTCTCACGTTAGACTCTTTCAAAATCATTTAAAACGATATTAAAATATCCATATTCTCAATATATATTTATACATAATAAATTTTGAAAATTCTAACGCAAAGTATACTTTTTTTTTTTTTTTTTCAATTATGAATTGGAGTGAATAGGATTGCTCAAAGCCCTTGTTGAAAAGATAATAACAAGGGTTGGCGTGAAATAAACCAAGGAACAGCGTTTAAGTCCGCTTGTGTTTAAACTCCAAAGAGTGACGAAATGAATTCAATTTAGTTTAACCTAATTTTAAGTTGAGTTTAATATGTAAACATTCAATTCTCAAATCATTAAATTCATTTTAACTCAAAACTTCTTTACATGTAAGACCCACAATATTTTTTAACTTAACACATTTTTACATGCGAAACCTACAATATTTTTTAACTTCTCATAAATAAATCTAAACTCATTTTAAATGGATCCCATAAAACTTATTCTATCATCTTAATTTACTATTATTTATAAAAAAAAATTCAGCTTAACTCAACATCTAAACAGAGCCGGACATGGACCACCCTTTCACTAAAAGTAAGTTTCAAGTGATTGGTTCCGTCCAAATAACCTGTCAATCTCACCGGCAATGACAAACAATTCTGGATCGCTAACTTGAAAATATCAATCCATGAAGTTTTGTCCAAAGCTCTGGCTTTTCAACGTTAACATGGTGCATACCGTGAAGGGATAGCTAGACGTACGGAATCGGGAAACTGGATAAATTTATGAGGATAAAAGCATATTAGAGAAAGGAAAAGGAAAAAGAGAGGATTATTTGGAGCTACACAATTAAACCTTTTCTTTTTCTTTTTTGGATTTAATGGTCGTAAGAATCTACATTAAGGAAGTGGTCTTCCTCAGCTTTAGCAGGATTTAATTTGAGAGTTTGGCAAAAATCATTTGCAAGTTTTCTACAAAACTTCAGGCCCTTTTTTTTTTTTTTTTTTTGTTTAAATGAGCCACCAAATTTTGAAAATTAGATATGAAATTTATTTGAGAAATGATTAAACCCAAGGATAAATCTAGTTATAGGGAAATACACGCACGCGCACACAAATTCTACTTGTCATCAGAGAGTTGCAACAAAAGAATATTGTCCATTAATAAACGAATATTGTTCTCTAATCTCTACATTTATTTGCATAAAAAAATGTGCTAAGTGCTAAGTATCATCGTAAAAGAATTTCTGATAAATCTACATGTCTACTACTCCATTGCCACTTACCCAGAAGGGGTCAGCTGTCTTTCTTAGTTATCAGCGACTTATTTGGTGAAGTCTATTGTACCAAATGGAGTGTAGAATCATATGAAATATATCATACTTTATAGGCTTAGCATGCCAAAGGAAATGCTGTTGTACCTTTTTCACTCCCATCTGCAGCTGAAGATACCTCTTCGCTGGGATTGAAAGGAGTATACTCTTCAAATTTGGAATATCCCTCTCCAAGACAAAAACAGCAAGGATTCCCAGTTCAAAACTTCAAAAAATGGTGGAACAAAATTGTCAGATATGATCACTGGAACACACTCGTAAAATATGGCCTCCACCACTCGTGGACTGTTGACCTCATAACCTTTTGCACATATACAATACTTGCTGCTCTTCATGTATTGAATATAGTTCTTATTGCCCTTGGCCTTAGGCAATCGGCTGAAGATTTTCATGTCAGGATCTTTATTTTCCCAGTGCTGTAACAGGATTGGCCGTAGATAACCATGCATGCTTCCTGCAAAGAAAGCAAGGATTGACCTCTGGGAAGGAGGTTTTCCTCCAAGTGCCTTCAGTAGATTCTGAGGGGAGAGCACTAATGTTTCCGGAAGAGATACATCCTTACCAAGAACAAAACCTTCCATGTCAGCATTGCAGAGGGCTCTTATGCACTTAGCCATATGTTTATTTGTTTCATCTAGGGCCTGAGGAATTGATCTTTCGTTAAAACAATATATCAATCTAATGAGACTGGATTGTATAATGATCCGAAATTCAGGTTTTGGATGGCACAATAAACATGGAATTATTCAATTTGTCACAAAAAGAACTCCAAGTTATGTTCTATATTCTAGAACATGGTTATGAGCAAATTTATTTTACTCCAGTAAGCAGACTATTTATCAGAAAAATAAATTATGTACTGGACAAGAAAGAAAAGTGACCATAGCTTATAAGTTCATCAAAACAAATAATTATCAAAGAAAAAACTACCATTACTTCAAATTCACAGCTGTGATGCCTAACACGCTACAAATAGAATCATTTAGGCCATCTGAAATACTAACAAAGAACAACTCATTTAAATTCTATGTAAGACAAAATGGAAATCATTTGAGTTTTCACTAAGCCCTAAATAACCCCAAGTGATTTGCAGAACATAATTTGAAAACAAGGATGAAAAGCATACCCAGTCGTGGCAAGCAACAAGAAAATGATCTGCTCCTCCAGTTCTGTTCCAGAAAGGATGCTTTGCGGCAATCATGTCCAAGTAGTTCTTCAAATACTGTATAAGGTTCTTATGGCTGTGCGAATTAGGAACATATAATGCTATCTCCAACATTCTAGAGCTGAAGGGTAAGTAAAACAGATGGGCCCTCCTAGGGTTTTTTGTCACAAATTGTTTGTTAGCTTTCAACAGCTTCATGAACCATCCCTCGGATGCATATATTCCCTTGAGTGGTGGCTCGTGGAAGATGGGTTTTTTCCCTTCCCTATAAATATATACTTTGAGGGTGCCTTCCATTAATTCATAGCTCCTGCAATTTTGGTGGAAAAATCATAAATTAATGGAGTTGCAATGCACTTGTGTATCACTAAATACCCTGTTTGTGTGTAAGGTTGCAGGTATTCAGCTTGCGCTCATCTTACAAAGAAATACAGTAACAATGAATCACACATATGAGACATGTAAACAAGGATTTTCTTCCAAATGTGGAACAAGCAAGACACCTCCCCAAGGTCTGAACTTGGGTTGTAATGACAGGTGGGATTGACTCGATTGAGGTAGGTCTTACATTTCAAATTTTGCAAAACAAGAGAAGGAAAAGGAGAACATCCAGAGAATTTGGCAGACCAATGATACAAATATTTGTAGCAAGTAATAGCATCCATGCCGACTAGTGCACCACATCATCCTGATTTATCTTGTGTGAATCTTTTTTATCCCCAGTTTGTCCAAGCCAACACAATTCAGATAAATTCTCAAAAATACTGATGAACAGAAACATAACTTAAAACTTATCTCATCAGTATTCTACAGAAAGTCATTAAACCACCACTCTCACACCAAGTCCATACATCCCCAAAAAAGGACAACCAACAATTCTTTTATCAGCCTGGTCACTTTGTGAAGGTAGAGCAGGGAGGAGATCAGAAGAGAAGGGGGGAAGGGGGTGACCCTAACTTGAATGTTGCCTGCTCATGTGGAGAATCCCATGTTTTAATCACAGTTCAACGGGTAAACAACACTTAAAACACAAAGGTCTTTATGTAAAATCATCATAATAAATAACTTAGTATTCAAAATACATGATTAGCTTGCCTTTTGAATATGGAAACATTCCTGTAGAGAGGACCATAAAGTTTTGGATCATTTTTTATGATGGTTGTATTCTTGATCAGTGATTTTGCATACAGCAATTCTTGGTCAATGCTGGAAGACCATTTTAGTGTCTACAAACAAAATAGAAAAATAAGTAAAAAGGCTGAAGCAATTTGTTCGTAAAGAATCCAATCCCTCCTAATATAATGACTGGAAACACAAAGAAAATACCCTGTAACATAATTTTAAGCGAAAGTTCAACACATACCATTGACTGGTATGAAGCATGGCTTCGAAGCAACAACTCGTTCATCTCAGATATTGTAACTACCGCAGAGGTTGGTGTATCATGCCCCTTGGTCACCTTCGAGATCCTAGATGATGGGGTGTGGCCACTTTGCAATTGCCCAGAATTTTTATTGCTCTCAGAAGTGGTATTTCCATTTTTCTCAGATAAGGATGAATTGGACTCAACAAAAGGTGTTCTAAGATCTGTATCCATGCTGGTGGGAGAAACTGCATCGGGTGATGAATTTGTAGATGGTATTGCAGGTGAAGTGGTTGCAAAATGATCACCTGAGCTTCCAATGTGTTCTGGTACAGAACTATTAGTTCTGTTTCCAACATTACCTACTGAAAAATGACCATCTGCAGTATTGTTCTTTTGATAAAAGCTTTGCTTAGGTTCTTTAGCCTCCTCTGGTGCAGATCCATTAAAAATTGTATAGTTTCTGTTTACCATTTCCACATTCTCAGATGAAGGCCCCTTATTAGCACCGTTATTCTCATCTAATCCTAAATATTTGTTTTGGCCTCCATTTTCCTCTGATACAACAAAGTTCCTAGGGTTCTTATCTGTTACTTCAGGCATTCCAATATTAGTAGTTCTCTCATTAATAACATGTGTACTGGTGGAGTTTGAACTGTTCCAAAGTGTCATGTTACCAATCATCTCAGGTTTAGATGGTGGATTTTCAATCTGGAAGCTACTATTTCCAACTGCTGAAGCCTTACCAGCAGAATATAAAGACCACAGAACATTACCACTGGGAGGCTGACAATATTGGAACACTATAATAACAGCAAACAGCATGCCCATAAGCCATGGCAGTCTCCTTGTTTTCAACTGACATAAAGATGAAACTTGTCGATCCATTATGAGAAACCACAGTATTTATTAATGACTGATTCTTACTGCACATACCAACCCTGCAAATTATCCCAAATCCCAAGGTTTAGCTGGAAAACAAGCCCTTTTCCTAATTGACAAACAACTTAATTTATTTTGAGTCTCCTCAAATGCACTTAAGAGAAAGACATGGACAATGAATGACATGCAGGAAGAAAAAATCATGCTAATTTCAGAAAATCGAAAATTCCATGCATTAGAAATGGGAAACATTTATGAAGAAGAAGTTTGCACTTAGATGCAAACAACACGAAGTTTATCTCATATCAATGAAGAGCTTGCAGGCCAGAAAAAATTATGATGAATAACATCAACTTAGATTTCTACCATTGTCTAGTTTTATGGAGGTTTTTGTGTTATACTAACTTTTACACATTTTTCACTTACCTACACTCTCAGTGTTCTAACTCATAGAAAAAATTACTAATAAAGTCAGATGCCACAGTTCAAAATCAAACAACATACTCTATAATTCCTAATTTTCATGAAAAAAATAAGGATCTTTAAGCCTGTATACTTCGCCAAGCAAGAAAAAAGAATGTTCAGAATAAAAACATCATCCTTCTCAGTATACAAAAGTACCCATTAGTCTATTAATCAAACAACAGGGCCTGCATAGAGCAAAAAAGGGGGGCTGTACAAATCACTTTTCAACCAAAGATTTATCGTCCTTCATCTTTCAAAATAGAGATTGCAGAGAAATCACCTGGCTCTTGAGCTTTAACGCCCTTCTGTTTACTGGTTTTTCGTGAAATGATGTCGCTTTGATACTTCTTTGAAGCGCTAACGCTGACACTTTGGACAACATAAATGGGATCTGGTTTACTAGAATTTTTACAGAAAACGCGACCATTATTATTGACTTTAAGACCGACAATGAGTACACGCGCGGTTGAGCATTTGGCCGCTGTCGAATCCGCAGTTCTTCGCTGCCAGATCTTGACACCTGGCATATGCATTGCAAGCCCCAATGAAATCCAAATTATTTTGGACGACACCAGTCTACTCATTTTTTAATGATTAAGATTAGATACTGTTGTATGTAGAGTGTATAAAGTATAAACATCGCTTAAAAAATTAAATTTTTTTTATAATTTCTGTATTTATTCATTTTTTTAAAAATAAATTGCAAAATGTTTATACACTCGTACATATCATTTTTTTTAATAAAAAAAATTGAGATTCCAATTTCGTATCATTGAAAAATAGAGAATCAGCTTTTCTTTAATCATTAGGAAAAAGATGACTCAAAGTTCTTGTTCTGAAATGGAAGCCCAAGATCATTGTACTAGTTGTTGGTTTAACGTGGTTTGAAATATTTGTAAGGATAATAATAAATATTTAAGATTTATTTAATGAATCTATTTTTTTATATAATACCTTTAAACTCAACCAAAAATTTTGACCGAATGTTAATTTATCAATTAATTTGATAGTTTCTAACAATTAAAAAAAAAGTAATGCTATATATAGTCGTAGAGTGCACAAGCGCAGTACAATCGTTTTAAAAGAAATAGGTTCAATATTAAAAAATTAATTTTTTTATGTGGATCTCATATTTATTCACTTTTTTGAAGTGATTGCATGACAATTGCACGCTCAAGACTGCAACTATCATTTATCTTAAAAAAATAAAAAATAATCAAATTTATACTTATAATTTTTTTACAATTCTATAGAAATGATTGAAATGATTGGCAATTTTATAAAAGTAAAATTCCTTTTAATGAAGTGCTATGATTGTAGTGGTTAATTATAAATTGCATTGTAAAATAATTGAGGGTACATCATTAATCTAAAAAAATAACCGCCCAAATATCATCAAGATTTAGAAATGAAAAACATCAATGTACAGGGACGGCAATTTGTGTTGTGTTATTTGGATTTGTATTGGGTTATTCGGATTCGAGCTATGAAAGAGCTAACACTAGGGCAGGTTTGGGGGTAAGATGAGATAAGATGAGAATTTTGTGTCTCATCCCACCCCCAAACCTGCCCTAACACGACTCGAATAACAAAATGAGTCATTCACGTGTCATTCGGATCGGTGTTGAGTCCATTGGGTTTATATAAGGTTGGCCTATTTTTCTCAATTTCATGCTCTCACGTACTTTTTTTCAATAAATCTATTGGAAAACATAATTATCATATGTTTTAATTTGTTATGGTACATGAAAAAATGATATACTTTCTACGTTAACACTTATTGATTAATAAATAGTTGAAGGAAAATAATTAGTCCATAAAAAATATTCAAAAAAAACTACCTCATATTGTGATGTGCCATTACGTCATACTACATCAAACCATATCATTTTATGAAATAGTTTTTTTGAATTGTTTTATGAATCTTTTTATAATGTCAAATTACTTTATATATATATATGTATATATTAATTATCAAATACGACTTTTGATCTTTTATCATTTCCCATTTGAAGGAGGGGAAGTCATCTTTTATTGTTTATATTGTTTAAGCACTGTTTGTTTGCGTTATTAACTGTGAGATAAATAGCAAAAATTAGAATAATAAAAATATCACGTACCAAAAGGTATTTCAAGATAGCGAAACTAATTTTATTTTCAAAATAAATTTTATTATATATCAGTTACTATTTATCTCTATATTTGATATTTGAATTTTTTATTTTTTTATAAAATGTGGAGTATGGGATAATGAATAATGACTAATTTAAAAAATTATTCTTTTTAAAATACAAAGTATTTAACTTGCCATCCATTTCTGTCCTAAGGTCATACATATATATATATATATACAAATAATATTATATACAAATTTTAAATAAATAAATTTTGCATATGTAATTTATAAAAATTAAGCTCTATTAAAAAATAAATAAATAAAGATTTAAGCGAGAATTTGTCTATTTAAACTAAAAATCATTTATAATCATTTATATCCAGCTGTTCCAGCCCTCTGTTCCTCCACACACCGACGAACAGAGGGCGCGCAGAGTTTTGAGTGCGAGAGGTAGTAGGAGTAGCAATGGCTTCCTTATCAGCTGCTCTAAATTTGTCGACGCTAAGGCCATCTCATCCCCCTTCGCCACCCGTTCTGAAGTATCCCTCTGTGCACAATTCCTCTTACAGCCCTTCTCGAAGACTCACCCTCTTTCACCTCGGTACCGGTAATCTGCCAAGGCTAAACTCTTATTTCTGTTCTACCTACATTTTATTTTCAGTCTAAAGCCTTCAATGAAAAAACTCATTTGCCTTTAAAAGGAACTTCGTAGTAGATTTTTCTTTTTCTACCCGGGAAAACTCAGGAAAAGAAAGAAGTGTAGCGGATTTTCTTTTCCTATTTGGGATTTAGCTTCTCGGTTCTCAGTGATAAGATGATGAATCGCTTTCTTTTGAGACTAATAATTTTGAAAGACGATATTCATTGGTATTCTTCTTTCCCTGCACTAATGGACTGTAAGTGGTTCACCAGCTCTCCCCCAGGCACAGTTACTTGATGTAAAAGCATCTCAGTTGTTGAAAGCAGAGGAAAACACAAGCAAGGCTGCCGCAGCTTTAGAGGAAGGTGCGATGGAGTGGGTCAAAAATGACAACAGAAGGATGCTCCATGTCGTCTATTGTGTTGGGGACTTGGACAAGACCATAAAGTACGTCTATTTATTACAATAAATACAGTTTCAGTAATGCTTAATTCATATGGATAACTTGGCTTGTTGAGATGCAGATTCTATACTGAATGCTTAGGGATGAAGTTGTTAAGAAAACGTGATATACCAGAGGAGAGATTTTCAAATGCTTTTCTTGGATATGGACCCGAAGATTCCCATTTCGGTGTCGAACTTACCTACAGTAAAGTCATCCTTTTCTATTAATTTTTTCAATACATATATGTTTCATCCTTATTAAAACACGCACGCATATAGTGCAGTTCCTTGCTGTTTGATTGCTTTTTCTCTTAATTTTGCTACGTTGGCAGATTATGGAGTTGACAAGTATGACATTGGAAATGGATTTGGCCATTTTGGTATTGCAGTTGAGGATGTAAGTGCCTATGTCATGAAATGTAGATTCTTTTTGTCTCATATAGTGGTGTTGCGTTTCAAATTCATGTATAAATGGCACAGATAGTGTTTAATCAATGCCATGGAATTGTATTAGCCATCATCTGTGTCATCTTTATTTTGGAAATCAGGTTTATTCTAACAACACGTGTTTTCTGAAAAATACTTGTAAACTTGCATCTAGTTTTAAGACCCTTGCAAGCAAAATATGTTGATCAGTAAACAATGAACTCAAGAATTTAATGCCTCTCAAGTTAGGACATGTTATCAAAAGTGTATCATTTATTTGTCTTCTGTGCACTTCAGACTAAGGCCTTGTTTGGGTAATGAGATATGCTTAAAACTTCTCATAATTTTCTTTCCAAACATCACTCAAACACAAAATACTTTTCAATTTCACATCTTCAAAATTTTCATCTAATCATTACCTAATTATTATATAAACACAAAACTCAATACAACTTTCCCAAACTTCCAACAAAACACAAAAAACAATACAACTTTTTCAAATTTCAAAACAAAAATAATATTCAAACAATTTTTTAACCTTATAATATTTTTATTCAACTTTTTCTCTCTTCTTTTCCAAAACCCAATAAAACATCTTAACTCAAACTATTTCACTACTATTCACAAATCATTTCACTACTATTTACAAATCATTTCACTACTATTCACAGAATTAAGTGTCCAAACGAGCCCTTAATGGTGTCACTTGCATTCGATCTACATTTATATCTCTTGTCAACCAATGCTCTATTGCAAGAATTTTACAAACTTACTGTGGTTTGCATCTGAATCTCGGAGAAGGTTGCTAGAACGGTGGATCTTGTAAAGGTGAAGGGGGGGAAAGTAATCAGGGAACCTGCTCCTGTTGCAGATGGTACTACAATAATGGCTACAATTCAAGATCGTGATGGTTATAAATTTGAGCTTTTGGAGAGGGGGCCAACTCCCGAGCCCTTGTGCCAGGTGATGCTTCGAGTTGGTGATATTGAACGGTCCATAAACTTCTATGAAAAGGTGAGTGGTTTTCCATGCTGTTGATGAACGCCTTTCTTTATTGAGATTTAGATGGTTTTTAAGCCGTGTTCGGCAGTTATAATGCCAACTGATCTGGAGTTTATGTACTTCTCTTATTGAATTTGAAGGCTTTCGGCATGAAACTTCTCAGCAAATGGGATAACCCCAAGTACAAGGTAACTCGACACATCATTGCTAAAGAACTCCGGGGATATTTTGTATGCCTGTGAAATAATTGTGTTTATGATAAATCTGAATAATATTTTGGGCAGCAGAATAATCTGCGATCGTTGTACAAGTTTTGATCAAAGCATGTCATGGATACTTTCAACATGACCTCAAAGTCTGGAATTTAAAGACTCTCTCTCTCTCTCTCTCTCTCTAAAGCATGTTTAGACAATGGGCCAATGGGTATTTGTCAGGCAGTAGCTGTGTAGGGCACCCTTCTCATAACTTTACATGACTTATCTTGTTCAAACAAGTGGTCTTGGAGCCTTTAAAATTCCCATGCAACTATAGTCTTCTCGTCTGAGCATATAATTTCATTTTTGTGAATAACATTTAGAATTGACTTCTCTTTTAAAAGGAGGGTGATAAGATGGTTTCTTGTTCAGTTGGGACCTTGGACTAGCACTCCATTTAATATTGATTGTGAGATTGCATTTCTGTGTCAAAAGAAGGATAGCTATATTGATTCGGTATACTCTAAAGACACCCTTGGTACACCGTTGACGATCTCACAAAGATTCAGTCATCTCATATTTTTTTCCCATCCAGGTTGAAATGTTTAGCTTAATATCATCTGTTTATTGCCAGTCTACATGAATTTTATTTACCTTTTCCAGTACACAAATGCCATCATGGGTTATGGTCCTGAAGATAGAAATGTAGTGCTTAAACTAACATATAACAATGGGGTGACAGAGTACAACAAAGGAAATGGTTACGTACAGGTGAATTCTCTTCCTTTGCCTACAATATACTTTACTATTGGAAGTTTAGTTATGATTTATATATATGCCCTGGGTAGGCAAACTCTTGGTATCATGTACACTGGCTGATTTCTATATTTTGGCAGATTGCATTAGGCACAGATGATGTTTATAGGAGTGCAGATGCAATCAAACTCTTTGGAGGAAAGATTACACGTGAACCTGGGCCATTGCCAGGTATCAACACCAAGATTACTACTTGCTTGGACCCTGATGGTTGGAAATCGGTATGGCCTCTTACTCTTTTAGCTGTGATTTGATCCATTTTGCAGATCCAGAATGAGAAACTGTAGTGAGTTATTACTTCCCTTCAAGCATTCATGCACAATATTCTTGGAGTTTGCTTAAATGGAATTTTGAATTCATCTTGCTGATATTTGCTTGCATAGGTTGATTCCTTGTGGACAAAAAAAAAAAAAAGGACTATCTTTTCTTTTGATACAAAATATGTATTCTAATACAATATATGTAATCTGATATGATATAGATAATAGTGATAGGGAAACAGTTACTCTTAATTCGGTAACTGGTTCAACTATATCTCTCAAGAACTATGACACCTGATATAACTCAGTAACCGTAGGAGTGGTGCGCATGAGCAGGAAAACACAGTTTAATAACAGCCACAAAATCAAAATAGGTGGAAACTCACTATTTTAAGGTTTACTTGGAATTTCATGCATCACTGTAAAGTTGAAGTCTTGGTAACTGAAATCTCCAAGGCCAGGTGCTATTCTTCCTCAAATTGGCACTTGCTTTCATGAAATTAGAAACATTAAATCTGGCTTCCACCATGTTCCCCCTTTTTTTTTTGACTTTTTACGTTCCTCAACCATTTACCTAGATTTCTGACCAACATTTTAAAGCGATTCGTAGCTTACAGGTAAATAGACACATGCACGGGTATAAGACATCCTTACTGGTGTACTTGCATTGCATTGATAAGTGAGTTTGGAGGCACCATTTCTGGAGGTTTTATGCATCAAATTACATTTACCTTTTTGCATTAGCACTAATGGTTTTACACTTTTACAGGCCTGTTCTTGTCTTTGGTTGATATATTGATCCACATAATCCGATTTTTTTTTTTTTTTTTTTTTGTCTACCTTTTTTTCCCTTCTCCATCTGCAGGCCTTTGTTGATAATATTGATTTTTTAAAGGAATTGGAGTGACCAAAGCTTTATGATAGCTGCTATGCCTCCGACCTCCTTATGGAATCATCATAATAATTTTTGTCTGTAGAATCTCACTTTCTGCCAAACTTGTTATCTCCAGAACGGCCAGATGGAAAGAACACGTCCTACGCAATTTGTTGAAAGATGACTCTGTTCATGAATGTAGCAGTAGATATAAATGTTTTATTGTCATCTCTTGTTGTAAACATAAAATAAATGAAATATACACTCCAAAACACTTGTTATGACGGACAAACAAAAAGGGAAAAAAAAAATCCAGAATTCAATTTGACATTGATTCAAATTTTGGCATGTAGTCAGCATTATCTTACGTTGGCAGAGCAATTCAACATATGCTTGATCCCCTCTGTCCATGAGTGTTCATCTCCTTCACTCTTACATTCAAATTCTGTTACCCTGTCGGCTGTTGTTATCCCAAAATAAGCCACCTGTACATTAGCATCTTTTCTCTCCCTTCTGGGCCACTCTGGAATGTCTCCATAGCTTTTCATTTTGGGTACAACCTGTTTTCATTTTTATTGAATAGGTATTGAAAATGATGGTTTAGGACTTGGGAGAAGCGATGCACGACATAAAGGAAAACAAAATTGTTTTTTTGTGAATATGCAAATAAACGTGAACAACGATAAGAGAAAAAGAAAATAATACACAATACAAGATTTACGTAATTTGACAGTATATTACGTAATTCGACAGTATATTTAGTCCATAGCAATAGAGAAATTTTTTTCAAATGATAAATAATGATACAATGTGGCAGCGGTACAAAGATTTAATACAACATATAATAAATTCTAATTAGAAGATCGATTGGATTAAAAGTCAAAAACAGATTTTCTAAAAGAAAAAAAAAAGTCAAAAACAGATAAAAAAAAATTTATTTGAACAGTGAAATAACATGAATATTTTTTTTTTCCCCACTGAATTCCCGATCTGCTTAAGTATTAGCTTTCTGCAACTCGTGACCAGACCTTCACCCGAAACCAAGAGAGAATCTAGCTTTTGACGAAGCAGCATAAAATCATCTTAAAATCAGGTCATGATTTCATTACAGCGTAAAAATTAAGAAGTCGAATCTGACCGAAGGCCCCCTGGTCCTACGTGCTTGAGATTACGGTGAGAAATATAATTTATCGATTTAGTGTTTGTCTTATAGTTTAAGTAATAAGTTATAATATTAAAAATTATTTTTTGTTTGATAATCATGTATTTAAGGTACTTTCAAATATATTATATTTATTTGAAAATAAATTAAAAAAAGTGTTTTTGAGATAGGAATTATGATTATTTGATTTTTTTAAAGATTAAAACCATATTTTTAAAAGTTTAAAATTTGTAATTATTTAAAAATTATATGAATATTTTTACCTATTTAAAATTCAAATTACATTTATCTAAAAAAATAAGTTTAAAGAAAAACATTAAAGATACTTTTTAACTTTTTTGAAATTAAAAAGTGTTTTAATATGTGATATCCAAACACTCTAATTTTTTTATTAAAAGACTTTTAAGACTATTTAAATACTTTTTAAAATTCCTAACATAACTCCAAACAGACCTTAAACCTCTCTCCTAAACATCCTGCTGAAAACCTTAAACATGAACATAATCTGAAATCTTAAATAGGTCCGTTCTATCTGAGATTGTCCATTTCTGTGATTTCCTTGGGAGACCCATAATTATATTTGTCTGTGTTAGCTCTTTTGTTCTTTCATTACATGAAGTCTAACTGCATTTAAGTATTGAAATGATTTGAGTTGATTTATAAATAATAATATTTTGTAAATCTCATTTAAATGTGTATAAATATAAATAAATTAAGATATATATTTAAATGTATAAAATAAATTGAGATAAATTTAATCTTTTTATAAGAAGTTAAAAAGTAATAAACTTCATTAATAATTAAATTGAGATAAATTAAGATGAGTTCCACCATCAAAACTCAATTTTAGGCTTCGTTTGGTTGATTAACTTCTCTCAACTCATCATTACAATTTTTTTAAATTTCAACATAAAATATAATAAATAATTTAACTTTTTTAAATTTTAAAATAATATTTTAATAATATTTTATCATCTCAATTTAACTCACTTCAACATCTAAACACAACCTTAATATGCGGAGAAGTCAAACAAAAACGAAGAAGTTGGTAGCATTACCCAACTTTTATATAAGGATGTTCCTAACCTGCCCAGCCTTTATTGCTGTGCGTACCATTGATTGAAACTCTTTTATTTTTATTTTGTGTAATCTTCTTTTAAATATTTTTTAACGACTTTAATCATTTAAAAAAATTATAAAACTTCACTAATAATTAATTCTTTAATCATTAAATACGAAATAAATAAATTAAAAAAAATTAAAATACATGAGCCGAAGATTGAGAGGAAAGACTATTTAGTATTTTCTTTTATGTAAATATTTTATAAAATATTGACTTTGGAAAGCTTTTTTGACGGATGACGTGCTCCAGGCTTCACATCCTATTAGCTTGTAGATCTTAACGGTACCGTTGATGGACCACTTCACCGATGAACCAAACAGTTTTTAAGCTCAATTACAAGACACATCTTTGACAAAATACTTGAAAAAAAAATTAATTTTTTAATAATAATTTTTATTTTTTTTAAATAATTATACGGTGCTTACATATTTCACGACTATATATATCATTATTTTTTTTTTCATGGTCATGTAATTATTCTTTCTAAACATCACTTCAAAAAAATTGATATAAAAGGCATAAGAATACACCCTTAACTACTACCACATTTACAACATAAATCATAAACCATTTACACGTACGCCCAATTAACTTCCTGTGCGAATTAAGATTGATTGCATCACATGTAATTTTTTTATTTATTGTTGATTTAGGCCATGTTTGGAAAGTGGAATGAATTGAGATATCAAGATTTCTCATAATTCCATTCATACACATCACTCAAATATAAAATACTTTTTAATTTTTAATTTTTAACTTTTTATCTAATCATTATCTAATCATTATAACATTTACAAACTTCTAAATAAAATATAATAAATAATAAATCTTTTTAAATTTCAAAACAAAAATAATATTAATTTTTTTTAATTTTATAATATTTTTATTCAATTTTTTCTTTCTTATTTTTAAAAATTTAATTAAATATCTCAATTAAAATTATTTCATATAAAATTATCATCTCATTAATATGCATGCTTCGAAAAAGAAAAAGTTAGTAGTGATAAAGAAATAAATAATGTAAAAATTAATGCATTAATTCGAGTTTCGGCCAATGCTATATATGTACAAAAAATCTACTCAACTTCCTACTATTCATATAACCTCCACACTGCACATTATTTTTAATTTTTATTATTTTTTTCTTTTATTAAATATTTATTATATGAATAATGAATAAAAAATTTGAAATAATTTAAAAAGAATAAACTCAAAAAAAATTTTAAAAAAATATTAAAAATTTAAAAAATTTAAAAAAGTGTGGAGTGTGGAGTGTGGTGGAGGTTGTGTAGCAAAGCTTATGTAAGGTCGCAAGCGAACCAAACCGACTTTTCCAGTTGCTGATCGCTCGACCATTTCTCTCACTCTCTCTCTCCCCCACACCCCCCCGCCCGGAGTTGTATGCTGTTAGCAGAGATAGGAATCTAATAATGGAAAGTCCGGCAGATGAGAAAGATATGATCAAAGAGCCACTTTTGGGCACCCCCAAGGGCGGCTTCAGAACTTTGCCGTTCATCATAGGTACTCCTCCTCCCACACATACCAGTCAAAACATACAAACTAAATATATATGCATGCATGCATGTATGTATGTATGGCTACAGTACACCATGCATGCAATTTTTTTTTTTTTTTTTGGGGGGGGGGGAGTGTTCTGCTAAATTATGGTGATTTTTATCTTCCTATATCTAATTTACATGACCGGATTTTGAAAGGTTATTGATTCTTTTTGTGGCAGCCAATGAAGCATTTGAAAGGGCGGCGAGTGTTGGGCTGCTGCCAAACATGATACTGTATTTGACGAGAGACTTCGGGATGCTAACTCCCACTGCGGCCAACGTCCTCCTCCTCTGGTCAGCTGCTACCAATTTCATGCCGATTCTTGGTGCTTTTCTGGCCGATTCCTGCTTGGGTCGGTACCGAATGATCGGCTTTGGTTCCATCGCTAGTTTCCTGGTAAATTTTTTCCATCCAATTTCATTTCCAGTGAACTTTTCCATTATTAGTTTCTTTCTTTCTTTAGTATGAAGAATGGAAAATTTCCAAAAAAAAAAAAAAAAAGGTCAAATGTCAGAAGTCCCACGCAATTTTCTTATGCTTTATTTTCGACTGGCCGGCATGCAGCACAAGCTGACACGTATGGCTAAATATCTGCCAGATTTCGACAAGATTTCCTTTGTTTCATTATATACGTGGAGCCATCCTCTATTCCACTATAATTTATAAATGAGATATACTGTACATAAAATGTTTATATAAAAATAATTTTATAAATTGATATAGTTTAATGTGATTCGTCATATTATAAAATTATTTTTATTATAAAATAGATTTAACGAATCAAATAAAATTACGTCAATTTATAAAATTATTTTTATATATTTTATTTGTGAATGTAACAATCCTCTTTATAAATTATTTAAACTCAGAAATTTCCTACTTAATTTGAAGTGGTTGGTGAATGGAAATATGAGTGCCAACAAGTCTATGGCATTAATGAACGTGTATTATGTTTGTAAAAGAAATTGAAAACTATATTTCATTATTTTTCCTCCCAAATTGACAATGATAATCATTAAATTTATGTCTTTATTCGTAAATTACATATTCTTTTGCGATTCACCCTTCCTTTAAGATCGATGAAACTATCAAGATCATTTACCTACTTTTTCCATTTAACGATCACAGGTAAATTGTGACTAATATTCTGAATCAGGGACGGATCGACAACTTTGATACGCTGCTGCTCATGGTATCAAAAATGGTTTTTTAGCAAGACCAATGTTAATGATTACTGAGTTTTCTGTAGAACTTGTAAGTTTATGCTGGATGATAGGCTGAACGTCTGACTGGTTTTTCTGTATTTTAATATAAATATTAATAATTTAATTTTTTATTTTTTATTATCCACGATAATAAAATAATAATAATTAAAAGACATCTTTCTTCATCTCAATTTGATAGAAAATCTAACTTGATTATGAGAGAATGATCACTCAAATAACTTTACTTCTAAATATCTCTTGATGGCTAGAGGTATAATAATGTTGTAAATAAGAATCCTTAACTTCTCAGTTTTATTTATATATTTCTCGTCATCAAGAAATCTAGACATTCGAGTCATATTGTGACTAGATATGGAGGTATTCGTGTCAACTGTTACATATTAATTCAGTAATAATATTTGAATAGTCTAAACCCATTAGAATATGAGTTTGCGAGACATAGAATTTTAATAAAACTCTTACCTTTCATGCCCGGACTACTCTCAGGTTGAAGCGTTTCTACTGTTTAAAATTGGTTGCACGGAAGCGTCAAGAAACAAGTTGATACGCCAAGTTAAAGAAAAATTGTTTTTTTTTTTTTGTCATTTTGGTTTTGGTTTTTCACATTACACGAGGAAACTTATACCCAATACAGTTCTCACTTTTCTCTGTATCAGGGAATGGTTCTCTTGTGGTTAACAACCATGACTCCACAAGCACAGATTCCATGCACCCTACGCAGCAGCAGTTGTAACTTCCCGACTAGTTTCCAACTTCTGCTCTTGTATTTTTCTTTTGGCCTCATGGCTATAGGAGCTGGTGGCATACGATCATCCTCCTTAGCATTTGGAGCCGATCAATTAGACAAGAGGGACAACATGAGAAATGCGGGCATGTTAGAGAGGCTTTTCAGCTGGTACTATGTTTCAACCTCAGTGTCAGCACTGATTGCGGTGACTCTTATTGTATATATTCAAGATACCATGGGGTGGACCGTGGGCTTTGGAATTCCTGCCTTGCTCATGTTCTTCTCTGCTCTTTCATTCTTCTTGGCTTCTCCATTCTATCTCAAGTTGAAGGCTACTAGAAGTCTGTTTACTGGGTTGGCTCAAGTTCTTGTATCCTCTTACAGAAATAGACACCTAAAATTATCATCTCAGGCCACAGCTGGAATGTACCATCAAATAAAGGGCTCAATGCCCCTCGTGCCGAGTGAAAAACTAAGGTATCATCAAATTACCATTTTATCTTGATTCTCCTTTGACTAGAATTCCTTGTCACATCGATTATTGCGCAGATAATTTGTCAAGCATGCTTCAAAGGCCATTCTTTCTGGTTTAATTCATTGTGTAGTTTCTTACAAGCTGATGTGGGAGTCCTTTTTCTGAGCCCCATAGAATAGAGCCACCTTTTTCTTTAGAAATTGTTTCTGGGTTAGAGTTGGAGGTAAGTTTTCAACTGTTTTAATTAAGTTGGTTTGGAGGGTTGGAAACAATAGTTGGATGCTTGAACCATGCATGCTTGCTCCGTGGTTGTCTTTTTCAATCGTTTCATTACAATGGGCGTGATAAAACGTGTGTTCGTTGTTTATGGGTATTTTAGTTTCTTCATTCACACTTCAAGGTGTTATTAACGCTATTGAAAATATTTGGGCATAACAGTATTATTCTGTGTAAGCATAGAGTTGTCTTGACTAGTATGAGCATCACCTTACCCTGCCTTTACTTCATTGACTGCCTAGGTTTCTAAACAAAGCATGCATCATTAGAAATCCTCTACAAGACCTAACCCCAGAAGGAAGAGCTTCAGAGCCATGGAGTCTTTGTACAGTAAATCAAGTAGAAGATCTCAAAGTACTAATCAGGATAATTCCATTATGGTCAACTGGAATCATGATATCTGCAATTTTCAGTCAAAACTCTTTTCCAGTTCTCCAAGCAGCCTCCATGAATCGACACATAACTCCGAACTTCGAAATTCCTGCCGCCTCCTTCAGCATGTTTCTAATTATATCTCTAACTATTTGGATTGCTCTGTATGATCGAGTAGTTCTCCCTCTAGCATCGAAAATCAGTGGAAAACCAGTTCGCCTAGGCGAGAAACAGAGAATGGGAATTGGGCTTGTTTTTTCTTGCATGTCAGTGGCTACACTTGCAGTTGTGGAGAGCATTCGACGGGAACTTGCAATTGAGGAAGGATTTTCTGATGACCCTATGGCCGTGGTGAGCATGTCAGCAATGTGGCTGCTCCCTCATTAATCATTATGTCTTTGCGGGCTTGGCCGAGGCTTTCAATGCAATTGGGCAAACTGAGTTGTACTATTCACAATTGCCTAAAACCATGTCTAGCATTGCTGCCACGCTATTTGGAGTGGGGATGTCTGTTGGAAATTTTGTGGCTAGTTTCGTAATGAGCACTGTTGATGATGTTACTAGAAAAGGAGGAGGTGAAAGTTGGGTTTCAAGCAACATCAATAAGGCACACTATGATTACTATTATTGGCTTCTTGCTGGTTTGGGCTCTATTAATCTCGTGTATTTCCTTGTCTGTTGTAAGGCTTATGGTTGTTGTAAAGGAGAAAGATGTGTAGTTTTAGATGGAGGGGATGACTAATTCATTCTGTGTAGTTTCGGTAAGAGATGAACATGAATTGTAAATTCAGTCTGTGCATTCTCTTTTCATCTTACCCCGTGTATATTGAAGGAAATAAAAGCGTATAGGGAAAGGAGAAGGAAAAGTAGAAATGCTTGCCGCAAATGGGGCATAATGTGGGTAAAATGCACATGCTCTGAGATAAATTGGCTATAAAATAATTTTTGTTCAGTATTGAGCTTTAGCCCTTTATAAAAAAAAAATTATATACATCATTCTATCATCTAATTTTTTTTACTATTTAAAATGTGACATATTTATTACTATTAAATAATTCTTTATCATCAATTAATAATAATAAATATTTCACGTCTTTTATAATAGGATGAGATAAGATGAGATATTGAGACTCATTTCACAATCATTTTCCTCATTATGTTAGCCCATTATAAAAAAGTTCACAATCAATACCTCGAATTATATGGGTTATATGGGGCAGATGGTCGTACGATACCTCGAATTATTCAATGTTCCAATAACACAAAAAACAATATATATAGAGGGGGCAGGTGGTTGAGTTGCTGGCCTTAGTTTGGTACATTTAGGTTGTGTTTAGATGTTGAAGTGAGTTGAGTTGAGATGATAAAATATTGTTAGAATATTATTTTTTAATATTATTATTATTTTAGAATTTGAAAAAGTTGAATTATTTATTATATTTTGTATTGAAATTTGAAAAAATTGTAACGATGAGTTGAGATGAGTTTGGTAACCAAACTCACAAGCTGATAATAGCTTGATAAATTCCACAACAACCTTAGCTGAATTATTTGCGGCGAGCGAGGTGAAGGTGTTGGCTTCATTGGACTGGGCCAAGCCCCCACCGGCCAAGTCCGAGAGAGCCCTAATAGCAATGAAAGGCACCTTTTGCTGAAGACATATGAGTGCCACAGACGCGCTTTCCATGTCCACCGGACTTTGAATTTGTTGTATATGAAGCTCCGATAAGCAGCATTGTCCAGAAAAATGCTGGCACTCGTTCCTCTTTTCACAGTTGTCACTTTCGGTGTCTCCGACAAACATGTTGTTGAGCTGGTGCATCCTTCTAGTTTTAGAACCTGAAAAATACATATATATAAATACATGTATACATATATCTTGACTATGGTGGTTAAAATTAAAAAGGCTAATAATTCACCACTTGTATTATTTAAATAGCTAGAAATAACATTAATGAAAGGAATTAATTAAAATAAAAGGGATGGATGACCAACTTGCCTCAAGCTTTTTGGAGATATTGAAGTAGTGGGGATCAACGGCGACCCAAAAGGTATGCTGCCTCTCCTCAGGAGTCTCATCAATGGGGTAAACTTCCTCGGCTTCGAACCAAATGTTGTTCAGGAGGTTGTCATATGAGGCAACATGAGCGGCATTTACAGTATAATTTGCAAACTTCAAGTACGCAATTTTCTTTGGGTAGTCTCCATCTGACTCGAGGGGTAGTTCATCTTTAGGCCCTTGCCCGTACCTCTGCACCAAATATATGGGCACATTGTTACCAACTCCTGAAAGACAAACTTCGATTATATATCGACTTCTTTCTTTCCAATAAAGCTTTTATGAGGGCATAAATGACCCCTTTTCATGGGGATCGAATCGAGTCCCATGTTAGAAAAAAAAATTTAAGTAGAAAAGAGATAAACATACAAAGAATTTAAGAGAATCTTTGTTAAATGATTGCCAAAATATGAATATGACATGTTGAGTAATTTTAGTACCTGCCAGCTCCAAAGACCGGTATGCGACCAATACTGAGGAATGGTTACATCACCTATGTTGAGGGATGGGTTCGCATTTCCAGCAATGCCACAATGCACGACTCCCTCTACCTTGAAAAGGCTCAACAAAAGCTGTGTAGTTATCCCCGCATTTATCTAGATGGGCAAAGATCCCACAAAAAACGAGGACATATTATAGATTTGTCGAAAGAAAATCGGTGAAGAGATGAAGCAAAATAAAAGAAATTCAAACGGACAATACCACGCCAAGTCCTGTCATGGCTAATATGACTTTCTTTTCGCCTATCGTTCCAAACCGAAATCTCCTACCTTCGAACATACAGAAGGAATGAAAGATCTAGTGAGAGTAGCAAGTACACACTAAAGAAATACGTCGGCCTAATTTATCTCATAAATCGGTTCTATAAGAAAATTGCTCATTTTTTATAAACATGCTCAAGACTTTGACCACAGGCAATGTGAAATTATTCTTTAACACCCTCCCTCATGTGTAGGCCAGTATTTTTTTTCTGATCCTTGTCACAGAATAAGTAGTGTGGATTTCCATTCGTCCTGTGGCAAACTTTGATACTATGTAAAAATTTATGAGTCAAACTCATCTCATAAAATCGGTTCTACAAAAGAGAATTATTCATTTCTTATAAACATACCCAAGACTTTATCCACAGATAATTATGTAAGATTATTCATCAATACACACCCCTATATAAAACAGAAATAATCAGCAAGCATGATGGGAGAGACATCTTGCAGCTTGTAATGAATATTTAAAGTTATTTCACAATGTTCATATATATATACTTACCATCAAAATCTAATGTTAAATTACTGGACGTGAAGCTTGGCGATTGAAGAAGAGGATTCATTTCAAATAGGTTTGGAATCACCAGCCCCAAGTAAGGTCCATTCCTGTTGGCGTTATAGATCTTTCTCCATGTCCTTGCTGATAATGCCCCATTTGTTTCTTGCTCGTTGAGCACCACGACAGCTAAAAAAATTACGCTACAAATTTTCAAATTAGCTGCCATATATTCATAAAACACACCACACACACAGGAGGGAGAGAGAGAGAGAGAGAGAGAGAGAGAGAGAGAGAGAGAGAGAGAGAGAGAGAGAGGGGGGGGGAGAGCAGCAAGGGTTATGAACTTATGGTGATTTGAAGGCCAAGGTTGGAGATTAGCATTTTATATAGAAAACATAAAACATGTTAATAATATTTAATTAAAGTACACATGAACTCTCATGGGAACAAACATTATTAATATAAACATGAGGAAAACGCCAGGAGTAGTTACATTTGACGGCACGTTTCTTTAAGTAATTAAATAATTGCACCTTCACCAACGTGTACAACACGCTCCCAAAAAAAAAACCGATTATATGTGGTGATCCATACATGTTATGATACGACTTGATATGTATGTAGATATGATAAATATCGTTAACCTGTTTTGGAGATCACTATTTCTTAACTGTTGTGGATTGATGATCAAACTTTATTTGTTTGAATCTTATTGCACGTTTTGGGTGTTCTTAATCTTTCTTCTCAGACTGCATGGATAATTCAATTTTTTTCAAATATAGTACACAAAATTTATACATCTTAAAACATTTATGCATATAAAACGCATATACATACACACACATGCTAGTTGTGGCACCGCGACTCCATGTGTTATTTTAGTAGAGTTCGTGACACCGGAATGATGACCACATGGATCCGCACCCCAACAACAAGTGCTCAGAATGTGTACAACATACAATAAGTGTACAATATAATACTCGCAGTGGACAAATAAAAAGGTCATTTTTTTATTAAGTACCAGAAAGTTCAAAACAATAAAATACTCTTTACAAGAGTTATACAGTCATCCGACAGATAATTACAGTAAAACAACATAACATTAGGGAAACAAATCCCATATCGCCAAACAACATATCAGCAAGTCATGCCTCCGGCGGAGCCGGTCCCTCAGGTTTATACTCAGCCTCTATGTCAAAATCTACGGTACTATAAGACAGAACCGAAGGGTAATACACCAGAATGAGATTATGATATCTCAGCAAGTAATCAACCAAAACCACATCCAAGAAATTTAAAACATATTAATACCACCAACACGTCCACATACGATCAAATATGAAGGAAACAAATCTATATTTTTTTCAAAAAGACACATTTAATCACTCATACCAAAAATCTCATTTGGTCCAATCATATCAATTATTTTATTATGCATGCACTACGGTCTCCCCTATAGAACATTGCATACCTTGGCTCTCTTCATCACACCACGGGTAACGTCCGTGCATATGATTTCATAACGAGCGATGACCAATTTCGCGCCCGGCACATACATGGCTAAATATCCTCTAACCCCGCCAGCAAGAGGCCACGAAATTAATACGAGAGCGTTATCGTCTCGTCCATTCCCGTCGTCGCTCGACGACAACTCAGAGGACGTCACGTCAGTCTATTACACTCCCGAGTGACTAGAGGAGCTCTACCGAGATAATGCTCCATCTCGGCTTGGGGTCGTGATACACACACACCCACATAATTAATACTACCAGTTTCAATTTTCAAACAGACAACGTGACTTCATAGCACAATTTATTAAAGACAATAAATATGCATGACAACAAATATTGGATGATATAGTAAATTGCTCATTTACATAAAATACAATAATTTATAAATACACAGTTTCACAACCAACTACAAGTGTAATCCTATCCTCCAATCCGGCCCAAATCCAACATCAACTGCAATTTAATCTCAACACTTCAACGACCCAAGACCCATTTCAAACCAACAGTTTACAATTAATTATAATAATGCTATTTTAAACCTCACAGGTCGCATTTTGAAAAATTACTTACAATGTAGATGAAAAATTTATGAAAGATCGCGCAAATGGAGATGTTGCCAAAAGTGGCAGCAATGGCAATTTTGGTGAGTTTTTCGCAAGAGGATTTCAGTCTAGGTGTAAATGGATAGAAGATGCAACTCACGACAAGCACCAAAAATACCAAGAAACTGAGTGAAGCTCACAACTATGGACCAAACAGAGCACGACAAAAACTTCTCAAACTCTCGGACTCACAAACAACATTCACAAAACAATAAGCTAAACACCTAGAAGTGAGATGAAAAATAGCTTATACAAGAGAGGGAGGACGAATAAATGGAAGGTTTAATTGAGGGAACCCGTGGCCTATTTATAGGTCGAGTATGGCGGTTCGGCCATTGGAGCTTCCCACTGTGAATGGCTTAAAGGGCGGTAGTAGGTAGTTGTGTGTCACATGGGTAGAGAAAGTAAAACCGGTAGCAAGCTGTGGAGGAGAGAATGGCTATGGTGCGGACGAGTGTAGTGGCGGCAATGACAGTGCATTTCAGAGTCCATTCCCGAACGATACGGAGTAAAACATGGAAGAAGGAAGTTGAGAGAAGGAGGTGGTGGCTTGAAGCGGGTTGCATTGCGTGGCTAAGGTCCGATTGCAAGAGGAAATCAGCGTCGGTAGCAGCTGGAACAAGAACCCAGAAGAATATAGAAGAAAGAAGAAGAAGCTTGCACGGCACAAGGGAGAAGAGATGAAACCCTAAGAGCATTGGCATTGGATTCATCAAAGTTATCTCTAAAATTTGATGAAAAGTACATGATTTCTATAAATCTAAAACTTTCCTAGCCATAACTCCACATTGAATTAGCCATTGAATTCATGAAAATAATAATATAATATTATTATTTTCATAAAAATATTTTTATTTTTTTTCATATTTTATAATTATACTAATCATATGTTAATTAATAATTTTATTTTATTTTTACATTATTATTACAAGACGGTTGGAGATTAAACGTGAATAAAAAAGACATTTGGAGATTAAAAGTGAATAAAAAATAGATTTGATGAGTGAATAGTAGCCCTTCAAATTTGAAGAAACTTATCCATTTACTGTAGCTCAAAGTTTCACATTTATCTCTTTGACTAATCCAATGCAGCCCTATTTTGATGAAATTCATCAAATTTTACATTTGGCTAGGCTTTTGATGAAGCCAATGCCAATGCTCTAAGGGGTCTTTCTCCAAAACAGTGCCAATCCACTAAGGAGAAAGGCTGGGCAGCTTCCCACAAGCTGGGCCATTTCACTTCGCACACGAACGACCCAATTAAAAACACACACGCAGCCCAACAAAACAAATAAAACACTACAACTAACTTCACACAAGCCCAATTAAAATTAAATTTCAAAGTAAAATAAATTAAAATAATATTAATAAAATAATACAACTAAAAAAATAATAAAGAATTAAAATACATGAAAATTAGAGATCTCACATTAGCGCTCCATATATATATATATATATATATATATATATACACACACATACATATACACATATACACATATATATATATATATGTGTGTGTGTGTGTGTATATGTATGTATGTAAATGGTCCATATATACTGACATGATCCTAAGATCATGAGGATAAACGCGAATCAAATGCTAGGTTTAAAATGAAACTGTACCAATTGAGATCTGTCAACGATCTTTCAAATTGATCACGTGCAAAGAAATTAGAATGTAATGTCATAGGATGTTGTGGACCTGATCTCAAATGGGGCATGATGTGGATAAGAATTGATCGCGTGCAAAGAAATTAGAATGTAATGTCATAGGATGTTGTGGACCTGATCTCAAATGGGGCATGATGTGGATAAGATGCACATGGTCTGAGACAAACTGGCTATGAAATAACTTTCATTCTGCTCCAGTAAAGTGTTAGCCCATTATAAAAAGGAATTCTATATATTATTTTATTATTTTATTTTAATTTTATTATATAAGATGTGATATATTTATGACTATTGAATAATATTTTATTAGACGATTTTTTATCATCTAATAATAATAATAATAATAAATATATTACGTGAGATGAGACTCATTTCATAACCATTTTGTTCAATGCATTAGCCATTATAAAAAGCTCATAATAACGTAAGTACGACGTATACCTCGAATTATTAAAGTTCTGATAATACAACAATCATCATAGATGGGGTTGATGGTCGTACGATACCTCGAATTAGTGAAGGTAATTCCATTAACACAAAACACAACATATATAGATGGGGCAGGTGGTTGAGTTGGCACATTTAAATTGATATTAATAGCTGGATAAATTCTACAACAAGATTCACTGAGTTCATTTGAGAGAGTGCCTCATTTGATTGGGTAAAACCCCCACTGGCCAAGAATATTAGAGAGCCCTAATAATAATGGAAGGCACATTTTGTTCAATAATACAAAAAAAAAAAAAATACAAGATCAACGAGATGAGGCAGGTGTTCTGGTACATTTAAGGTTATAGCAGTTTGATAAATTCCACAACTACCTTCACTGAATTATTTGCGGCAAGAGAGGTAAAAGTGCTGGCCTCATTTGATTGGGCAGAGCCCCCACCGGCCAAGTCTGAGAGAGCCCTAATAATAATGAAAGGCACCTTTTGTTCGAGACATATGAGTGCCACGGACGCACTTTCCATGTCCACCGGACTTACTTTGAATTTGTTGTATATGAAGCTCCGGTATGCAGCATTGTCCAGATAAATGCTGGCACTTGTTCCTCTTTTCACTGTCGTTACTTTCGGTGTCTCCGATAAACATGTTGTTGAGTTAATGCAACCTTCTAGTTTCAGAACCTGGACGCACAAAATATGCATACATTCATACATGTGTTACATGAATAAGATTATCAATGTGTATATATATGCATGGCAATTTGAAAGATCAAAATCAAGCATCCGAATTCTAAAATTAAATGATTAAATTTATCTTTTGTTATATATCAATTTAAGCTTTTAACGGGTGAAAATTAAAAGAGACAAGAAAAAGAGAGAAAAAAAAAGAAATTAAATTATAATTGATCATCGATGATGATGAAGAACGTCCTTGCCTCAAGCTTTTTGGAGATATTGAAGTAGTGGGAATCAACGGCGACCCAAAAGGCATGCTGCCTCTCCTCAGGAGTCCCATCAACGGGGAATACTTCCTCGGGTTGATACCAAATATTGTTCAAGAGGTTGTCGTGTGAGCTACCATGTGTGACATTTACGGTGTAGTTTGCAAATTTCAAGTACCCATATTTCCTTGTGTAGTCTCCATTTGATTCCAGGGCTAGCTCATCTTCAGGCCCTTGCCCGTACCTCTGCGTACCACATGATATGGGCACAATGTCAGCTAGTAACTCATAAACTACAAAATTTGAGTTTATATATATAGAGCTAACTTTGTTACTCATCATTTCCACACATCATATACTATTTTTTTTATTCTTCTTAAACTTATTAAATTCTTCTACTCATCATTCATATATCATATATTTGATAAGAGAGAAAAAAAAATGATGTGTAATGTATAGAGATGATGTATAGAATTATTTTTCATATATATATATATTAACATTTTTTTTTCTAGGTAAATTTTTTGTGAGGAGAAGCGTGCATACATATGTCAAAGAGGAATGTTACAGCTACAAAAGTATTACATAAAAATAATTTTACAAATTGATATAATTTTATATGATCTGTAAAATTTGCTTTACAATATAAATAATTTTACATGAATATGACAAGCCATGTTAATTTCTGAAGTTACTTTTACGTACATAATCCCTTTATGGTAGCATTTCTCTTTGCCAAATGTTGAATCAAGATTCTCTATATATAGTTATTCTTCAATGCTGCCTACCTTATAATCCAAATAACCGCCTACAAGAAAAACAGTCTTTTTTAGCATAAAAAATTGTCGAAAATAAACTATTTTATCACCGGATTTAATCTTTTTTAATGATTTTTACTGTACCAAATGTTAATCGCAATTATTTACTCAATTATATCGCTGGATAGGTACCGCTGGATCATGGCCAAAATACGAGTGACTCGTGGAGTAATATTAGTACGTACCTGCCAACTCCAGAGACCGGCATGCGACCAATACTGAGGAATGGTCACATCTCCGATATTGAGGGATGGGTTCGCATTTCCAGCTATGCCGTAATGCACGACTCCCTCTATCTTGAAAAGGCTCAACAAAAGCTGTGTAGTTATCCCTGCATTTATCTAGATCATAGGCAAATTAAGATCCATCCATCCCCGACGCCAAGCATGCAAAAAGCCAAAAAATAAAAATTAAAAAATGATGAGAACATTTTATAGATTTGTCGAAAGAAAATTATAAGCCATGATGATCAGGAGCTAATTAAAGGAAATAATTATTAGAAACTCAAAAAATTAAGATCGATAAATATACTATACCATGCCAAGTCCTGTCATGACCAAGATCACTTTCTTCTCGCCAACAGTTCCAAACCGAAATCTCCTGCCTAATTATTAATATGAACTCACAAATTCAAGAAAGTAGAAAAGATCAGATCAGTGAGAAAATATATAAAAATTAGTAGATCTTTATATCTTGCTTGTATAAGTATTTCACATTAATGTCCATATATACTTACCATCTAAATCTATTGTTAATTTAGTAGACGTGAAGCTTGAAGATTGAAGCAGAGGATTCATTTCAAATAGGTTTGGAATCACCAACCCCAAATAAGGTCCATTTCTGTTAGCCTTATAAATCTCTCTCCATGTTCTTGCTGATAATGCACCATTTGTTTCTTGTGCATTAAGCAGAATGAAAGCAACAAGCATTACGCTAAAAATCTTCAAAGCTGCCATTTCTTTAAAACACACCACACACAAGCAGAGATCAGAGAGAGAGAGAGATCTGAAAGAGAGAGAGAGAGAGAGCAGCAGCAGCTAGCAATGGTTTATAGAGATTTGAAGAGTTAGGTCGGAGACCTGCAGAATTTATAGAAAATAATTACATGCATGCATGGTAATGTGGAAAATCGTTTGGGATGACATAGATGGCATGAATTATTGGAGCATGGCCCACCCAAAAAAATAAAAAATAAAAACAACTGCATTAGAGAATGTTACTGCACAACATGTCACCACCAAAGATCAAGGCAACAAATCATTTCCTGTGCATGACAGCTGGCTCTCTCACCCTCCAACCATTATCAAATCAATCACATTCCTGTAATCACAGTTATCCTTTATGGGAAATGCTATACACAAACAAACGCATGAATATAAAACAAACATACATATACACACATGCTCTATATACCTATCGCTCAATGAAGAGTAACATCAACAGTAATGAACAGTAATTATAAACAGTAATAACACGGCAAAATCACAAAACTGCGAATCGCATCCTCTCAAAAATATACCGAAGTAAATCGAAATAAAACTGCAAATCGCATCATCGAAGCAAAACCACAGATGCAAAACCGAAGTAAAATCACAGCAAAACCATCACAAAAATACACGATAAAACCACAAAATCATCATAAAATCTTCACCAAACAGTAATAACACGGTAAAATCTTCAGCAAATCGCATCTCGTCCCTCTCTGCATCCTCGAAGCAAAACCACAGATGCAAAACCACAGCAAAACCATCACAAAATACACGGTAAAACCACAAAATCATCATAAAATCTTCACAAAATATCACAAATTAACAAAATCACCACAAAATCACAACAAAAATACCATAAAATAAAAAAAAATCACCACAAATTACGGTGGAGGTGGCCGAAGGGGAAGTGCGCGTCCGTGAGGGAAGGTGAGCATCCATGGTGGCTCGGCTGGGCGTGAGGACGGCTACGAGAGATGGTCGGTGGCGAAAGGAGGTCCCGGTGGTGGTGCGGTGGCCAGAGGAGGTGGATCTCCGCCGTGGGTATGGAGAACTCGTGCAAGAGAGAGGTAGATTTCGTGGGAGCAAACGGCACGGAGATGGAGGCCGAGCTCGCTGGAGGGGGATGGCCGGTGGGAGAGGAGGCTACCGACGTGAAGGTGGTGGCGCCGGAGGATGGCATACGGCGGCACAGCAACATCAAACCCATTCGGGCTGCGCACAACCGAGAGAGAGGAAGAGAGAGCGTGAGAGAGGGAGACCGGTGTGAGGGGACTCGCCGGAGTGAGGTGGTGCCGGTGGAAGAGGCGGTGGGAGCTCCATGTCGGCACAGGCGGGAAGATGTTGGGAATCATCGTCTGAGAGAGAAGAGAGAGGGGGGGGGGAAAGTGAGGAAAGGGTGGAACAAAAAAAGAAAATTAAAAAATTATGAGAACATTTTACAGATTTGTCGAAAGAAAATTATAAGTCATGATGATCAGGAGCTAATTAAAGGAAATAATTATTAGAAACTCAAAAAATTAGGATCGATAAATATACCATGCCAAGTCCTGTCATGACCAAGATCACTTTCTTCTCGCCAACAGTTCCAAACCGAAATCTCCTGCCTAATTATTAATATGAACTCACAAATTCAAGAAATTAGAAAAGATCAGATCAGTGAGAGAATATATAGAAATTAGTAGATCTTTATATCTTGCTTGTATAAGTATTTCACATTAATGTCCATATATACTTACCATCTAAATCTATTGTTAAATTAGTAGACGTGAAGCTTGAAGATTGAAGCAGAGGATTCATTTCAAATAGGTTTGGAATCACCAACCCCAAATAAGGTCCATTTCTGTTAGCCTTGTAAATATCTCTCCATGTCCTTGCTGATAATGTACCATTTGTTTCTTGTGCATTAAGCAGAATGAAAGCAAAAAGCATTACGCTAAAAATCTTCAAAGCTGCCATTTCTTTAGAACACACCACACACTAGCAGAGATCAGAGAGAGATCTGAGTGAGAGAGAGAGAAGCTAGTAATGGGTTATAGAGATTTGAACAGTTATGTCGGAGAGCTGCAGAATTTATAGAAAATAATTACATGCATGCATGCATGGTAATGTTGAAAATAGTTTGGGATGACATAGATGGCATGAATCATTGAATATGCATGATCATGAACTGTATAAGGCTACCAGAACCTTGTATTATTATTGGAGCATGGCCCACCCAAAAAAGAAAGAACTGCATTAGAGTGTTAATGCACAACATGTCACCACCAAAGATCAGTCCCACATAAACAAATCATTTTTCCAATCGCCAATTGTGCATGACAGCTGGCTCTCTTAACCTCCAACCATTGTCAAATCAATCATATTCCTATATTTATCGGCAACAGTGTATATATTGTATTATCTGTGAAGTTGCTCACTGCGAGAAATAATAATATTTTCATATCTTATTCTGTTAGAGAGAGAGAGAGAGAGAGAGAGGCCCTTCAAATCTCGACAACCCGGCCTAATCGCTTATCTCTCTCTCCGATGTGTTTTATAGATATAACAGCCTTGAAATTAAGTTTGTAACGTACGTAATCCTGTCTTCATTGCTCAAGAAACAAATCGATCGAGCATTTATCAGCAGGTACATGCATGGAAAAAAAAATTGCATTAGAGAGTGTTAATTAGTACATGATTTTTATGGTAATTAGTACGGACATGGTTAAATAAATTTGCCTCATTAAATATTTATGCATAAAACCTTGACGAGATTACACGGAATGGTAGCTCTAGATCATTCATACATTTGGAAGCCTATATGTGGATATATATATATATATATATTATTATTAAAAATCATATATATATATATGAAAGTCAATGAAAAATTTATGAAGGTTTCGTTCACATTTTAGATAAATCATCATCACAAGTTGGCAGAAGATGTGCCTAGGATCTATATATAATATTGTCAAAATAATTATTATAATATTTCAGATCATAATTATTACTAAATAATTAATTGTACTATACGTGTTTTGATTCGATTTGATACGTAGATACAACTCTATGGCCAGCTTATACATAAATATATATATATATATATATATATATATATATATATTATATCATGCGGAGTGCTACAGAAAATCTAGTTGGCTTATTGTTAACGTCACAAGTGGCGCAGTCCAAAATAAAAGAAAGATTCATTCTCGAACGCGTGAGGGTAGGTTATGCTTCAATCTTGAGGTGTGGAGCCTCCGACGGTGATTTGGTGTGGCTATATGATATCTTTGTGTACGTCTATAACGGTAAATAATATTTAAATATAAAAAAAAAAAAAAAAAATGAATACATAAATTTAAGTGATTCGAGACTAGACTTAAGTCCACAAGATTTTAAAGAAAGAAGATTTTATTATAATATACTTGTTTATATTCTCTTGTAGCCTCTCATTTTTTATTATATAATGAAAACTGAAAATCTACTTGTTGAATAAGATGTTTTCTCTTAGGTTGTGTTTGGATGTTGAAGTGAGTTGAGTTGAGTTGAGTTGAGATGATAAAATATTGTTATAATATTATTTTTTAATATTATTATTATTTTAAAATTTGAAAAAGTTAAATTATTTATTATATTTTATGTTAAAATTTAAAAAAATTATAATAATAAATTAAGATGAATTAAAAGAAGTTAAAGAACCAAACCAACCCTTAAACTCTTTGTCCAAAAGTTGAAGAAGTAATCGTAGAAGCCTCCCCACGGAGCCTGGCCAACCATCTCTCAAAGCGTGCAAAAAAAGTCCCTAAAACCTTGTCCCTTCTTTGATCAATTTCCCTCTCTCTTCCTTTGGCAAGTGATGTGACATGTCATGATGACTCTCCATGTCAGCATTCCCAGCAGTTTACTAACATAGAAGGTTAACAAAATCACAGGAGTAGAAAATCAAAACCGCAGGGCATAGAAACAAATTTGCCCAAAAGATAAATCACAAAAACTGTTTTAAAGTTTAGCCATTTTGAACATTTTTTTTTTCTTCTACAAATAGGTAGATTTGGATATATAATCCCCCCTTCCCCTAAAGATGATGAACTTATATTATTGTGTTATTTTTTAATTGTAGGAGCAAATATGATGAGATTTGGATATGTCTTTGTGTAAGCAAGCTATATAGCTAGCATATCTACTATATATATATATATATATATATATATATACACACACACACAAACAAATACATGAATATAAAACACATATACATATACACACACATGCTCCATACATATATATATATATATGTGTGTGTGTGTGTGTTTGTGTGTGTAAATGGTCCATATATACAGACATGGTCCTAAGATCAAGATAAGCACGAATCAAATACTAGGCTTAAAATGAAACCGCATCAATTGAGATCTGTCAATGATCTTGCAAATTGATCACGTGCAAAGAAATTAAAATGTAATGTCGGCAAGATGATGTGGACCTAATCTCAAACATATGTATGTAAAAGGATGCCCCTGGCCATAATGATGACATGACCCGTCATCTTCAACACGTTGGTCCACAATTATTAAAATTTTGTTGTCATTGAAATCTCAAATCCACATATAATATATATGTGGATTTGTGATGTAAATGGTCCATATATACGGACATGGTCCTCAGATCAGGATAAACACAAATCAAATACTAGGCTTAAAATGAAACTGCACCAATTGAGATCTGTCAATGATCTTGCAAATTGATCAAGTGTAAAGAAATTAGAATGTAATATTGACAGGATGATGTGGACTTGATATCAAACATACGTACGTAAAAGAATGCCCCTGGCCATAACGATGACATGACTCGTCATCTTCAACATGTTAGTCCACAATTATTAAAATTGTCATCATTGAAATCTCAAATCCACATGTAATATATATGTGGATTTGTGATTCACATTGATATAAATGCGTACTTATAATGCATGATCTAAATCAGACTTTTTAATTTTCTAGCTAAAGAGGGGCCTTTCCTAGTTCTTAATTTCCAGTACTAGCTAGTACTACTTCATTTTCTATATACACACACACTTGTAATTCAAAAGAATGCATTTTATACCCAAAACAGATCACTAATTCAGAATCGATCCCTGGCCTCCAGTACATCAACGGGAACTCCAATATATAGCTTGATGTCTAAGGAGCTGACGATCCGGCGTAGTACTGGTCTATATGTGTATATCGTTGATCTTCTACATGGAACACCTTAAATTTGAACAAAAGCTTAAGGGATCTAGAACTCGGCTTTATAACATGAAACATATAGTAGTGGTCTATATGTTATGCTACGACTTGATATGCATGTTGATAAAATGGATATCTCAGACTTTATTTGTTTGAATCTTATTACACGTTTGTTGGGTGTTCTTTTAATCTTTCCTCTAATATTTTTTCTCTGACTGGATGGCCTGCACGATATCATATCATTCGTGTTCCCCTTTTACAAGACTAGCCAACCGGATCAGATGCCAATTGTGTGGTTCATAAATAGGCTTTGCACATTGGCTTACAATTAAGTCCACAGATCTATCATTACTTGAAACTTTTATCCCCTCAACATCAAAATATGGTCAAATCTGTCGGCTAAATCATTCTTCCTCTTGTAGTTAAAGTGCATCTTTTCCCCAAAACAGAGCATTAATCAGTTAGTGCTAAAGACCAGGGGGTTTAAAGAATGGAACATAATTGAAGATCCCCTCCACATCAACTGGAACCCCAATAGCTTGACTAAGGAGCTCCGGTGTAGAGGTCACACCCTTCCATGCGTTGAACCATGGTCCCCCTCCAACTTCAACTGCCGCCATGTTACTTGTAACATCCAATATGATCTGTAAATTAACGAGGTCCGAAGTGTTAAAACTCATTCAAAATGTTCTCTAATTAACAAATCAGGCCAACAAAAACAGAAGGCGCAAATAAGGTTTAAGGATTTTTCATTAAACACACCTTCCCCTTACTGCCATCGTATCTCTTTTCCCAAAGTTGTAATCTTAGGACACCAAAACAAGAATCTTTACAAGCTGGAGCAAGCCCAGATTCTGCTGTTGGAGCTCGCAGTGTAGTACCAGTGTCCTTTGTTGTTGCCTCCAATTCAACCTGCTCAGATGATACAATCTATTATTGATCACTTCTGTGATAGCCCCGATATCACTATCTGATCTTTCAATAACGCCTAAGATCAGCTTGCATTTTCAGCTACAGGAGTGTTGGGATTCAAACCTAACTGACCCCATGAAGCTAGATAATGACACACCTGACTGACGCCATAAAGCTAGATAATGACCCAGCACAAATAGAAAACAGGTCCCAAGTCATAGAGACTTCACAGGTAGATGTGGGAACTGAGATGTGACAATAGAACGCAGAAGGCCTGCGAATAGATTATCAATTAAGAGATATAGAATTACCTTATGTGTCCGATTCTCCGCAGCCATGTACCAGTGACCCCAAGGGGCAATTTCCCAGTTAACAACGCCATTCCATGGCACAAATTCATAGAAAATTCCATTATAGTGGACTCCAACCTGCACCAGTCAGTATTGTAAAATTTCAATGTAAGGAGAGGAGAGTTTTCTACTTGTTTGAGACAAAACACTTCACCAGATCCTGTGTTTCGGCGAAAAGACAATATCAAGGCATGTGTTCGTAGTTGGAGTGAATTCAAGGTTAAAGAAACAACTAAAATAAGGGTTCGCCAAAGTAGACTCATATAGCATTCTGGCATACAGAAAGGACCACAACCAAACTTCTTTCTCGTTTCCCTCTCCTTCAGTATCCTTGGACCTCCCTATGACATCATTTTTTATTTTCAAGAAAATTTCTTTGTCATCCATAAAAAAATTGAAGTGAATATAAGAGAAAGCACAGCAACTTTGAAAGAGGAATTGAATTCCTAAATTAAGTACCAATGCAGCATTTTCAAAATTCTCTGTCAGTCCAGGTAGTTGCCTCAACCCACCACCTGCAGTGAGAGCAACGTCTCCAGTAGCACCTTCAAATACATTACACTGAACCTGCAGTAAGATATTAACCAATAAGGTGCCATAGGGAGCAGCACATAATCAATTATACCAGTGTAAGTACTCCAAAGGAAGAATAAGCTTACTTAATCTGAAACTACTATTCAATGAATATCTCATAAAGAAGCTCCGCTAAAGAACTATGCACGATCTAACCCTACTTCAGTCCAATGATCAGGAAACTATAAAGTGTTGCTTGCTAGATACTGAACAGTTGAAGAAGCTCTACATACTCCAAATTTGGTGCTAATAAAATAGCCACAATCTCAAAATGTCCATGCAAGAGCATAATGGGAGCCTATGAGCTAACCTCTGTGTTAAGATGTAGTATGGATAAATATTCTACACTATCCGTTCCCTTTCTTTCAAGTAAATTTATATTATGAGAAAAATGGCTAAAGCTCACAAATGCAAGAAATAATGAACATATCAAGACTTTAACTTTTACCATGGCAATGTTTCTATAAAAGGTTAAACAATTACCCAAAACCATTTTCTTGGGAATGCTCCACCCCAATTCTTTTCGGAATACGAAGGGGCATTTTGAAATTCAAACCTTTCACCATCCCACTCTATCCAACCTGAAATTCAAATCTAAAATCTGAGGCCGTGTCCCAAATAACATATGCAGATTTCTATAAAGCAATTTAGATTTGAAGCAAATAGAATCTGGGAGGCACATGATTGTAGCAAAAGAAAATTTGATATCACAGAAAGGATAGAGCCAGCTAAAGCTAGACATCAGTTCCAATGGTTTAACTGTTGTCAGCCTATCCTTCTTGAATATAGGACTTCAAAGATATTGAAGCCATAATGTTAATTTGCAGCATAAATAATGCTATACAGAAAATTTTCTCTCTCTACTATATTTTCTCTCCGTACAGTTTCAGTTTTCGTTGTGGTTTTTTTCCTTACTATTGGTGGTGATTCGTTAATGGCTTTTCCTTCATGAGGAGATTAGCGTATCACTAAAACATTAGGGTTTTATCGTTTGTGGGTTGGTTTAGATGGGTTGTGCAATGAGGTTTTTATTGACCAGAAGTTTTTTGAGTTCAGAAAGGAGAATGCAAGGTGGTGGAGGATTATAGAAAGTAGTCGCCGTGTAGTGAAATACATTTCTGTAGATTTTGAAACTCTGGGTTGGCTGGGCTCTATGGTGAAGGAATGCGCAGTGACACTGGGCTCTCATGAGTTTTTGAGAACTCGTAGAAAATGAGACATTGTGTTAATAGTGAGAAAGGGACGTAATCACAATGGCAGTTTTATCTCCCTCTCAGAATTTGGTCGTGATAAGAGGAGAGGTTTGCTTGTGATTCCGGAAGGGAGGAAGGGGAGGGGTGGAGGAATTTTGGAGATACTTTAATGGAGCTTTTCTCATCCTCTGTTTCGAGCACGAGAACTTCCCAAGCAGTTTTTGCAAAGACGGACAGAGGAGATGGTGGTGCTCCATCGTCGAGGGCAGGAGGTGCAAGGTCGTACAATGAGGTGCTCCAAATGAAGATGGTACTGCCTCGTGCTGTGAGAGACGTGGTGCTAGGCGCAATCAGTTCAGAGGATGTGCAGAGGTATGGTGGAGAAGACAGCAGACTGTTGGAGTTAAATGAGGAAATTATCTTGAGGATGCTAGTTGGCTTGGAGGAGAAAGTGGGCATCGTGTTAGAGGAAATCAGTTATTTAAAACGCTGCGTTAAGGGCAAGGCTGAGCTGAAAGCTTATGTGGGTCGTAAGAGTGGGCCTTGTTCTATGGGTTTTGTGTTGGGCAATGGAGCGGGTCAGGCCTCAGGCCCAAAGAAGGCCTGGAGGGCAGTTGCAACCGAGATATCGGGCCAAGCTCTCGCGTCCAAGATATCGGGCCAAGAACTGCGTCAAGCTCCTGCGGCGCCTTCAAGCACCTTACCGGCAACCCTATTGGCACAGAAACGGTCGACGACCTCCGTCGACCACCCTGGTGAGCCGGTAAAGGTACACCGAAGGGAGGAACTAGAGGAGTGGGAGATTTCGGTGGAGCCCTTAGTGCAGGAGAGCTTGAGAAATGTTTTCGTGTCCTCGTCACTAGGGATGTTGGTGGAGAATGGGCATTCTGAGCTTTGCGTGGTGGTCAAAGGCCCTGAGGCAGTGCAGGTGCAAGCTGATTCTCCGGAAAGTGAGCTTTCATTTCTGGGTGAGGCTGTGCAAGTGCAGTCCGACTCTCCGGAAAGTGGGCCGTCATTTTTGGGGCCTCCGTTTGGTTCCACACCAATGGATTTGAGTGTTTTTGGTGGGATAAATTCTGGGGATGGTATTCTTCTTAAAAATATGGCTTCAAGTGGTGAACCAAATAGTTTGGGTGGCTCGGAACTGCTTTTGATTCCCAATAACAGTGTTGGTGAGGAGGGGGCTCTTACTCCTCTATGTACACTCCCTCCCAGTTCTGATTATGGGAGTTGCTCGTCAAATTGGATTTTTGAAAAGGTCGAGGAGTTACAAAATATCTTTGAGGTCTCTTTTGGAGGTTATAAGGAACAATTTATGACCCTTCTTGTGGCTATTGAAGCTAGCCGTTCAAAATTAGCTACAAAACAGGACAGGGAACTTAAACGTTTAACTTGCTCCATCAATTATGATGTTAAGGAAGGGAGTAGCGGAAGGGTTAGACCGAAAGGGAGGGGCAGGTTAAGTTTTAATGAAGCCTAAGATTGTATCATGGAACGTACGGGGTCTCAATGATAGCAATAAACGCCTTCGTATCAAAGCTTTATTGAGGTTGTGGAAGGGTGATGTGTTATGTTTGCAAGAAACAAAGTTGGGCTTTATTGATAGAAGAATTGTGCGTAGTATATGGGGATGTTCGTATGTGGGTTGGTCCTATTTGGCCTCTCAGGGAGCATCAGGTGGAGTGTTATTAATATGGGATAAAAGAGTAGTTGAAGCGATTGAGGAGTGTGTTGGTGAGTTTTCGGTTTCGATGTTATTCAAAAATGTGAGCGATGGGTGGGATTAGGCATTTGCAGGGTCCTATGGTCCCAACATGGACAGAGATAGGCGAAAGTTATGGGAGGAGTTGGCGGGGATATACTCTTTATGGGATGTGCCGTGGTGTATGAGGGGTGATTTTAACATTACTCGTTTTTCTAGTGAACAATCGGGGCATCATCAGCACACTTTAGCCATGGCGGAATTCTCTGAGTTCATCTTTGACCTAGACCTTATGGATCTTCCCTTGGTGGGTGGCGAGTACACATGGTCTAACGGCCGGGTTTGGTCGAAATTGGATAGATTCCTTGTCTCGCCGTTATGAGAAGCCCACTATCCAGAAGTAAGTTAGAAAAGGTTAGCTCGAGTCAGTTCAGACCATTTTTTCATTCTCCTAGATTGTGGGGGTATTCACGACGGTCGCCGGTATTTCAAGTTTGAGAATATGTGGCTTAAAGTGAACGGGTTTGCAGAGTTGGTGCATACTTGGTGGGCATCGTACCAGTTTAGTGGCACTCCAAGTTTCATTCTTGCAGGTAAGTTGAAGGCTCTAAAACAAGATCTGAAGAAGTGGAACTTGAAAGTTTTTTATCACACTGACAATCAAAAGTCCACTTTGTTGGAGGAATTGCAGGAGTTAGAGGGCAAGGAACTATTGGGAGAGGCCTCAGAGGAGGAGTTATTGGGGAAAGCCATGGTTGTGGCAGAGTTGGAAAGAGTTTTGTTGTCAGAGGAGATATCATGGCGCCAAAAATCCAAAGCTATTTGGTTGAAAGAGGGTGATAGGTGTACGAAATTCTTTCACAAAGTGGCTAATTCACATCGGCATAACAATGCGATCGAGTCGCTTTATTCAAGTACTCAGGTGCTATCCTCTCCCGCTGAACTAGAAAGTCATATTGCACATTATTATGAGACTCTCCTTACCGAATCGGTAACTTGGAGGTCGAAGCTTGATGCCTTGTCATTTGAGACAATTGATCCGCAACATGTGTGTGTCTTGGAGAGACCTTTCGATGAAGAAGAGATTTTCAAGGTCATCTCTGGTATGGCTAAGATAAAGCGCCGAGTCTGGATGGTTTCTCAATGGTTTCTTCCAAACTTGTTGGGATGTGGTGAAAGGTGATGTCTTGCTGGTGTTCAGTGAATTTCACGCTTTTCAGAAGTTTGAAAAATCACTTAACGTGACTTTCATTGCTCTCATTCCCAAGAAACACGGGGTTTCGAGTATTGAGGATTTTCATCCAATAAGTTTGGTTAGTAGTATCTATAAGATTATTTCGAAAGTTCTTGCTAACCGGCTTAGTCCAGTGTTGGAGAATATTATTTCCAAGCCTCAGAATGCTTTTATTCGCGGGAGACATATACTCGATTCAGTGCTCATAGCAAATGAGAGCCTAGATGCTAGATTGCGGGAGGGAAGTCCAGGTATTCTTTGCAAGCTTGATATGGAGAAGGCGTATGATCATATAAACTGGGAATTCCTTTTGTACTTGCTTAAGAGGTGTGGTTTTGGAGATAGGTGGATTTCTTAGATGCGTCATTGTATTTCAACAGCTCGATTTTCAATGCTAGTTAACGGCACTCCTACTGGTTTTTTTGATAGCTCAAGGAGTTTGCAACAGGGTGATCCGTTATCTTCTCTTCTATTTGTCATAGTTATGGAGGCGTTGAGTAGGATGGTGCAAGCTACTGTTGGTGGGGATTTTTTATCTGGTTTTCAGGTGGGAAATGGCTCTGGTAGCCCTTTTATCATTTCACATCTTTTCTTCGTAAATGACACTCTGATTTCCTGTGAAGCGGATAGTAGTCAGGTCCAAACTTTAAGTGCATTATTACTTTGTTTTGAAGCAGTGTCAGGGCTCAAGGTGAACCTTGGCAAGTCTAAGATGGTTCTGGTCGGTGTGGTTCCTAATATACGCAGTTTAGCAAGTCTTTTGGATTGCAGTGTGTCCTCTTTCCCAATGAAATATTTGGGTCTTCCGTTAGGTTCAACTTTCAAGAGTAAAGCAATATGTGATGGAGTGGTAGAGAAGATAGAGAAAATGTTGGCTGGATGGAAAATGGTGTATTTATCGAAAGGGGTCGACTCACTCTTATCAAGAGCACCCTTACTAACTTCCCCACTTATTTTTTATCTCTCTTTCCTATGCCTACAGGGGTGGTGAATAGGATTGAGAAATTTTTTAAAGCTTTTTTATGGGGAGGCATAGGGGAGAAGAAATTTCATTTTGTTAGTTCGAAGACAGTATGTGCCCTAGTTGTGAATGGGGGGTTGAGTGTTTGTAATTTGAGAACTTTTAATAAAGCGTTATTGGGAAAATGGCTTTGGAAATATCATTTGGAGGGGGGTCATTGTGGAAGGAAACTATAGATGCTAGATATGGTGTTGCTTGGGGTGGGTGGTGTTCCAAAGAAGTGAGAGGGGGGTATGGAGTGGGGTTATGGAAGTTTATAAGGAAGGGGTGGACATGCTTTGTAAATCATATTCGCTTTGTCACAGGTGAGGGCAACCGAATCAGCTTTTGGCGGGACGTGCGGTGTGGAGATCATGCATTGGAAAGGGTTTTTCCGGCTTTATATCGTATTGCAGTTAATAGGGAGGCTTCAGTGGCGGATGTGCGGTTATCTGCTCATGGTTCGCATCAGTGGAATATTTTGTTTAATAGGGATATTCATGACTGGGAATTATCTATGGTTTCAGACTTTTTCAACCTTTTACACTCTTTGGGGACTACTATGGCACAGCATGATACCTTGAAGTGGAGGTTTCAGGATTACAAGAAATGTACAGTAAAAGCGTATTACAAACTCTTGACTACACAGGATCACACTCCATTCCATTGGAAGAACATTTGGAGGTCTCGTGTGCCCTCTAGAGTTGCTTTTTTTATTTGGAATGCCGCTCTTGGGAAGATCTTGACCACGGACAACTTGAGGAAGAAAGGATGTGTAGTGTTGGATTGGTGTTACATATGTAAAAAGAATGGAGAATCGGTAGATCATCTTTTACTACATTGTGACGTAGCAAGGGTGTTGTGAGATAAGATCTTTCGAAGGGTTGGTATTGCTTGGGTAATGCCTATGAGGGTGGTGGATTTGATGGGTTGTTGGAGAAAATTGCAGGGCAGTCATCAAGTGGCAGCAGTTTGGAGGATGATTCCGTTGTGTATCATGTGGTGTATTTGGACGGAAATGAATACGCGCTGTTTTGAAGACAAGGAACAAATAATGGTGGAGCTGAAGAATTTTTTTTTACATTCTTTATTGCTTTGGTTTTCCGCTATTGTATTAAACGGGGATGATATTCACGAATTCTTGCCCTTAGTTCATCGCTCTTAGAATGTATTTAGGTGTTCTTTTGTAAACTTTCTGTGTACTTGGTACATGCCTATTTCACTCACATCAATAAAGTTTATCTCTTATTTATCAAAAAAAAAAATGTTAGTTTGCAACATAACAAAATTCATTTCAGAGAAATTTAAGAAAGGTGCCCAGGGAGCCAAATTGTGCTCCTTTTGTCCAGCAGGCTCTTCGGTTTATCAGCATCTATGTATTTCCCTACTGGATTCAATACTTGCAAAAAAAATTTCTCAAGTCATTTCCATTGTTTTATTTACGTGATAACTACATTTCTCAATACTTATTATAAGATTTAAAAGTTTCAGCTTTCTGTTATATTTGGTATGGCTACTAATATTGGCAGTTGAAGGTGTGGTATGGCTACTAATATAAAGCCATGTACTGGAAAAGATATGCAGTCGGTCTCTTAGATTATCAGAAAAATAAAATATAATTTCTGATTAGTTAATCAGTAAGTATGTACTCATAGTGTAAGCAGATGGGTATTAAATAGTATTTAGTTTATAGGCAAGAAGTACACTAGTAGGCATAACCAAGCATTGCAATGAAGTAGTAAACTAAAATCAGTAGTTCAAACATCAAAATGGGTCCAAAATAAAATCAGACCTAACAACAAGCCATAGCAAAAGCATAAATGTAAATTAAAAAGCCAGATAATAATTGTCAATGGGTGGAAGAAGCTAACACCTGTTGACAGTCCGCCTGCCATGCATATTTGCCAATGGGGTTCAAAAACAGGAAATGCTGCAAGCCAGCCTGCTGTGGACTTCTGTTTGGACCCAACATTACCCCAGCCATATATAGGGCGGGTACTGTACTCCCAACGAGCAGTCTTCACAGTATCCACATAATTTGACCTGTCGTTGAAAAGCCAAGCCACTTCAGACTATGACTAAATAGCCAATGTTTGGAGACTTTGTCGTTACTTTTTTACAGTGATAAAGTTTCAGGTTTGAGGTGTTATTTTATGTTTCAACCCATAATTTTCACTCAAAAACTCACAAAATGGAACATTGGAGAAAAGAAAAGTTTTATTCACTTCCAGGCCCAAAAAAGGAAGCCTATTATACCATCTGAATTTCAGACACAGCATATTCATCATAGATTACAATACATGACATGAAAAGGTGTTACCTGCCATCATCACGAATGAAACCTTGATGCCAAAGTGGGCTGACTTGGAAACCTTCTAACACTCTTTTATTGAATTCCTGTGTGACAACATGAGTCAGGTTAAGCACAAAAATTGTCTGTTACTAGATATCGATACCTCATGCACACGATAATAACAGATAATACAATCCCCCTGCTGGTCAATTTACAAGTTACAATAGTAAAGATCTCAACTTCTTGAACAGGAGAAAATGGCCATAAAAAATAAATACCAAGTAAAAGAAATTGCCCGAAGTCAAATGCTTTGAGAGCCAACTATGCATATATAATTCAAGTCCAAGAAATAAAGGGACTGCTTTAAATGAGAAAACAATCCACTATCACGTATGGAAATTTAGCAGGCCCACAAAATTTAATTGGGGAAATCAATAATGATGATAACTACGGGGCATTGATTATAGCCAGAAGCTATTACAACCATTAAAAATCTCTTATGGACTGCATATATTAATTTGTAGAAACCAGACATATATACAAAAACAATAATCCAAAGTCGGAGATCAACCTGAGGAGGGACCTCCTTGTATGGAGGCTTCGATTCTTTTTCACCAACAAAAGTATTCCCTAGTATTAGTTCATGTCTGCCTATGAATTGAAAATTGTTAGTCATAGTCAACACGCGATAGAATAGAATGTGATCTAACTTCTTCCTTTTGCCAACATGGAAAGGCTTAACACTATTCTATGCAGTTTCAAAACGGTAAAATGAAGGTAAAAACAAGACAATAATGTATACATGTATCAAATTGTGTTAAGGTACATGTAAGACACTTAATAGAGGGTGAACATTGAAGTAAACTCAACCAGTTTTTCTAAATTTCACAACACAGTATGGTTCTCTCAAACGCCTATAACAGATTGAATTGCTCACCCATCAAAGATACTGATGTTAAGGGACAATAATATATGTGAATTAAACTTTTTTAACAAAAACATAAAAATATGTCCAAGTCATTTCCAAATATCAGGAAAAATGCAAAAAGCCTTTATCAAATTGATTGCAAACTTACTATCTTGCTTATGCATGATAATATGAACTGAGAAGAAAAGCACTTTCAGGCAACTTTTTTTTTTTTAAAATCTTGTTCGGAACAGAGTAAAAAAGTAAGTTTATCATTTTCCTGTCTTGATTTGAAAGAGCAATCAACACAAAGGGACGACAAACGGCTGCAACAGCCTAGAATGACTGAGACAGGATAAAACTTAACGTGATTACTTTGATGCTGTGATGTTCTTTTCTAAGATAAGGCAAATCGTTCAATGGCATTCAGCAGAAAATCTTACTTCCCCAAAAGTACTGAGATTCTTCTGAGTATTGGCATATATACTTGTCATTTGCGCCCAGAATTTGAGCCCCAACTCCGGTAAATCTGGGTCCACGCTGTGCCACTTCCAATGCTGTTAGTTTTTTTGGAAAAGCAGGGTTCTCCACAGAATACATAAAACAGAAACTCTGCCTCCGTTCAGGGATTGAGACCTTGAAGTACCAACCCTCAAAAAATTTCCTAGCACTTCCATCAAAATGGTACCTGATTCAATTAGTGGGTAAATATTAACAGGTACAAGGCAGACGAACCATTATTAATTAACTTGAAAAGACCAGCTGCTATTAATGATATTGCATTAGAGAACCATAAACACAACAACCATGAAAACGAGTATCAAGTCAAGATCTTTTACAAGTCCTTCATTTTCCCCCACGGCCAAGCCAAGGTTAAATGAAGTACGAATTCGTAGGAAAACAAAATCCAAAAGCAATTTATTCCGTGCAGATGAAATCAAAATTCCAATGAACTCAATTCGATACAATCGAATTACCCGCTGTGAGGAGTTCGAAGCTCCCGATTCGGAGGCGTCGGCACGTAGGCGGGACTGACAGAGCCGGAACTCTCTTTCTGTATATCTCCTTGAACAGTCGAAGAAGACTCGTAAGATAGGCCCCTCGACATTGAATTGGAAGCAAGCACGCACTGACTTTTCCGGAACCCTGGCTTAGCAGAGCTCCCTTGGGTCCCTAACGAGCTGAGTTTTGAAGAATGAGCAAACTTGACACTCGATTTAAGGATTATCGATGGAATCCCCGAGTTCGGAGTGAAAAGGTGAGATTCATAAAAGAAATTCGCCTTTGTTTCCATTGCAAATTAGCTCGAATTTGATCGAATAAAAAGAGAAGTGAAAGGGGGAAGACTATCAGCGAGTAAGACTTCGTATACACAGTGTTGAGAGCGTGGCAGCCTTCAAACAACAGGTGAAGGAAGGAGACGTTGTTAGGCTTAAGTAAAGGTGGATGATTGGCGGCCTTCAAACAACAGGTGGAGGAGACGTGGCGAGCAAACTAGGAAAACGACATACCCCAAGAAGAAAACCAAAAGGTATCTTTACTGAAGACAAGAAGTTACGTTTTGATTGGAAAATGAATTGAGATAGTTTGTAAATAATAAAATAAAAATTAAATTATTTATTATATTTTATGTAAAAATTTTAAAAAATTATTTTAAGATTTAAAAGAATTAAATTATTTATTATTTTTATATATAAATATAAAAAAATTATAATAATAAAATGAAATAAATTAAAATGAGTTGAAATAAATTTTGAAAACAAACGAGGGCTTACAGACGTTGTATTCACGTTTTGCTCAAACATCTGCCATACCCGTAGGCTATAACGGAAAGTATCACCCATTTTGCGGTGCTAGTTTTGTGACATTCTATACTTCGTTTGTTTTTAAAGATGAGATGAAATAAGATTAAAATTAAAAAATTAAAAAAAATATTATTAGAGTATTTTTTTAATATTATTTTTATTTTAAAATTTAAAAAAGTTGAATTATTTATTTTATTTTATATTAAAAGTTGAGAAAGTTATAATAATTAGATGAGATGAGATGAGATGTTTTTTCAAAACAAACGATAATTTATTCAGGAGATAAATTCATTTCCTGAATATCATCAACCATGATTCTAGTTTGGATAAGTTCTTTGGAAATATTAAAATAAATTTCGTGTAAATTTTCTGTTGATATTATCAGGTTCATGTCATTGAACTTTGATTAATCGTAACCCATTTGTTGTAAATTTTCTGTTGATATTATCAGGTTCATGTCATTGAACTTTGATTAATCGTAACCCATTTGTCTCAATTTTTTATAGCTTTTGGACGACACAAACATAAGGGGGAAAAAAAAAAAAAAAGGAAGAAGAATAAAAATAACAAAAACGTCGACAGCAGGATTCGAACCTGCGCAGGCAGAGCCCAACAGATTTCGAGTCTGTCTCCTTAACCACTCGGACATATCGACGATTATGTAAGAAGCCGTTTCAAATACAGTTCTGAACTTTAAGAGAGGGATCAGCTCGTGCATGGAATATCTCCTACAATTGTGCAAAGATTATCCTTTTCACCCTTTTTCATGTTAATGAAAAATAATCCATTCCACAACCTACTGCAGGTAAGCAAGAGATAAATTCTAGCAGATTCTCTTGAAAAGGTGGTAGGCACTTTAAGCAGCTTTACATGTGATACTGTGTATATTAGTCATTGAGTTGCATCAGTATACGAAGAGTTTTGCTAGATACAAGCAAGTTTGTGCACCATATAGTGTACCGATAATTTTTTTTATTTAAAAAAAATATTTTGAGAGAAATCTGAAAGAAGGGGAATAAAAGATGCCACTCATAGACTTATGGGTTGTTTGATAATTTCCATAAGCAAGTATCATATTTACATGGTTGTTTCTTTATTCAGAAAAATTATCTTTATTAGATGTTTTTTTTTAAAGAAAAAAAAAGGTTGTATCATTGTTAGAAAAAATTGAAATTATATAACCTTTTTTTACAACATATTTAATAATATCAAACGTTATGAGATTTACATGTTACATCTCCTAAAATGACTACTTTATTCAGAAAAATAATTATAAAAAAAAAAAAAACTCAAACCTCTTTTGACGAGAATCTATAACAAATGTAACTTAAACAACGACTTGATTTTGTGATTTTTGTCCAGATGAACTATATTGGCTTGACTAATTAACTTGTGGAAGTGGAGTGTTGAAATCTTAATTAATTGTCCCGTCAAGAGAAACATATTAAGGCTTGGGCTCTCAATCCATCTCTTTATTATAATATTCATAAATTTTTACACAAAATATAATAAATAATAAAATTTTTTAAAATTTTAAAATAATAATAATATTAAAAATAATATTATAATAATACTTTATTCAATTTTTAACTTTCATTTCACTATCTAAACTTAACCTCACTTGTAAATTTTTTACTTTTTATTTTTATTTCTGAAATATTTTGGAAACATTGATCATAACGCCTAAAAAGGCCTTCTATATAATTTTTAAAATTATTTTAGAAGAGTTTTTTTTTTTTATAATTTACAATTAAATAAAAATAAGATTTTAAAAGATCTTATGAGGCTAGAGTTTTTTTCCTTGGACTTTGAATACGATTGGCAGATTAGGTGGCCCAAACACTGTCTCGCTTTACTTTAAAAATTAAAAGGAAAATAAAAAGAAGAAGCCGGCTTGGATGCAAGCTCCCTTCAGATCTGTCTCTCGTTCTTGGCTCCAACTGATCAGAAAGCGAGAGAGAGACTGAGGGAGAGACGACATGAGCGTAGGCATGGAAATTAGGGTTTTTCTTCTTCTTCTTCTATTTTTGGTTTCATCCGTGGAGCATGGCTTTTCGCTTTACGAAGATCAAGTCGGCCTCATGGACTGGTAAATTTCCATACTCACGTACAATTCCGCTCTCTTTGGTTACTTAATACTGTGAGGCTGTGAGCTCCTTGGGAAGGTCTTCTCTCACAACCCCCTTTTTTTAAATAAAGCAAAGTTATTTCATTGTATTATTTTCCTCAAATTTTGTTGACCCACTTAAATGATAATTTTGATTCCATTCTGTTTGTGCTCGAAACTTACAACTTAAACCAGTCATCTTACTTTGTAATGTTAATTGATCTTTGAGATCAATTTTTGTTTGTCTGTAGACTTTTCAGAGAACAATCGGAGCCTTGATTCCATTTAGCACATTTATCGGTTATGTCTCCAATTCGTAGTCAAGTTTATATGTTATTGGGACTTCGAATATTGGGTCAAACTTCAGTCCTAAGCTATTATAAAATATCCCAAGCTTCCTTGCTTATCTATCTTCGTGTGGTTCTGAAGGCTTTCCTCCATTCGGATTAAAAAGTGGGTCCTATAAGTTTTTCCGGTCTAAATAATTGCAAATTACAGGCACCAGCGGTATATAGGGAAAGTAAAGCACGCAGTTTTCCACACTCAAAAGACCGGGAGAAAACGTGTTGTGGTGTCTACTGAAGAAAATGTTGTTGCCTCGCTTGATCTCCGGCACGGAGAGATTTGTAAGTGGAACTTTAGTATCGGAGATTGTTCTATTTTGGCTTTCACAGCTCTAATTATCATACAATGAATTTGCCTTGAAAATGATGATATAGGATCACTTTTTTTTTTTCATTATAGTTTTTCAATGACTTTTGGGGAGATTGTGGAATATTAATTTATGGTTGGTTTTGTGCAGTTTGGAGACATGTTCTTGGGACCAATGATGCGGTGGATGCCCTTGACATTGCACTGGGAAAATGTAACAATGATCAATTTATAATTGCTTCTTTCTTTATCTTTCCAGATAAATGCCCATTTCACTCTTTTCTTTAAACTATATGACCAAGTAGTTGCAATATAAAAATTGTAACTTGATCGTCAACAAATTTCACATTATAATCCTGTGAGGCTTTCTTTTTATGTTCTTCGGTAATTTCTTAACCCATGTTTCTTTGAATAACACGCACTATCTATATTAATTATCCTCTCCATCAATTGATAAACCTAACTACTTTGTTTGTTGTGTTCTCCTGTATCTGCTTCCCTCAAAGAAACATATAGTAAATTGCAGACATGGTAAATATTGGCTGCTCATCAGCATCAGTTTCTTCTCTCAGTTACATGTGGCTTTTTAATTGCTTTCCTGTACTTGTGTATACTAGTGGATTTAATTGTGATTTTTTATTATGTAAGTAATTGGATGGTGAATCTTAAAATAAGATTGGTGGCTTTATTGTGCTTGGAGTGGTGCTCTTTTTTTTTATCACTTCATAAATGATATTCCTCCTCCTTTGGACTTACCTACAGGATACTTGATCAATGGATGTTCTATTTAACTTTTTCAGATGTTATTACCCTTTCCTCCGAGGGAAGTATTTTAAGAGCATGGAACCTTCCTGATGGGCAGATGGTGTGGGAATCCTTTCTTCAGGGCTCAAATCCCTCGAAATCGTTATTGTCTGTGCCGGTTAGTCAATACAATAATGATTATTTTGAGTCTTTGTATCAAACTTAAACTTATATTTGACTTAATCGCCCTTAACCTGTCATTATCTTTGTGCTTTTCAATGCATTCTTCATAGCAATCTTCTTGGTTACAAAATCATATACTCCACTGGAAATTTTTTTTTCCTTTTTCTCTTTTTTTTTTTTTTTTGGGGTTCTAGAATACAATGCTGATACAAATTTGATCTTGTATATATTGATGATAATTAAGGTAGTATTGTGCAGATAAATTTGAAAGTCAACAAGGACAATGTGATTCTTGTTTTCAGTAAAGGGTTTCTGCATGCTGTTTCTAGCATTGATGGAGAGGTTCTATGGGACAAGGATCTTTCAGCTGAAAGGTTTGAAAGATTGTAGTTTGATGTATCGAATGTTGTTATTTCTTTTCTCAATATCACCATTTGATTGATGTTAGATTGGTTAATTGTGTTTGCAGCATAGAGGTTCAACAGATTATTCAGCCTCCTGAAAGCTACGTAATCTATGCTGTAGGTTTCGTTGGTTCCTCCCAGTTTGATGTTTATCAGATTAATGCCAAAAGTGGAGAGCTGCTGAAGCACAAGAGTGCAGCCTTTCCCGATGGCTTTTATGGGGAAGTATTATTAGTTTCAAGTGACATGCTTGTGTCATTGGATGCCACTAGGTCAAACTTAGTAACAATTAACTTTCGGAAAGAAGAAATCAGCTTTAGCAAGACACATATTTCATATCTTGTTGGGGAGTCTTTTGGGATCCCAGTCATATTACCTTCAAAGCTCTCAGGAATACTTGCTTTAAAATTCAATACACATTTAGTATTCATAAGAGTGAAAAGTGAAGGAAAATTGGAGGTTGTGGACAAAATTGCCAATGCAGCAGCTGTTAGTGACGCTCTATCATTTTCAGAAGGTCAACAAGCTTTTGCACTAGTTGAACATGTAGATGGTAAGATTCTCCTCACAGTGAAGCTTAGTCATGATTGGAACAGTGATTTTCTCAAGGAGCGCATAGCAATGGACCATCAATGGGGGCTAGTGCAAAAGGTTTTCATAAACACGTATATCCGCACGGACAGGTCTCATGGGTTTAGAGCCTTGATTGTGATGGAAGATCATTCACTGTTGTTACTGCAACAAGGTGAGATTGTCTGGTCAAGGGAGGAAGGCCTAGCCTCAATTATAGATGTAACAACATCAGAACTACCCGTGGAAAAGAAAGGTGTATCAGTTGCAAAAGTGGAGCAGAACCTCTTTGAGTGGCTGAAGGTATGAATCTTCTCTAAACTCCGAAAAATACATTTAAGAAAGTGAATCAAACGTAAAAAACATAATATTGTTGCAATTCCGTGATTAAATTTGTAGTCTATTTTTTTCTGGATTGAATGGATGCATCTTTTCTTCTGCAAATACATTTTCCCCTTGTTTCTTTACTCTTTTGTCTGTTTGCACCTAGGATTTGGAATGAAAATGTTGATGTTATTTGCCCTTGACTGCCAGCCTTCTGAAGATCTGTTATTGACATGATGTTTCTATTATTGAAGGGGCACGTCCTGAAGCTTAAGGGGACTTTAATGCTTGCAAGCCCTGAGGATATAGCAGTTATACAAGATATGAGATTAAAAAGTTTTGAGAAGAGCAAAATGACCCGAGACCACAATGGTTTTCGGAAACTGCTAATTGTCCTTACTAGAGCTGGGAAACTTTATGCCTTGCACACTGGAGATGGCCGGGTCATCTGGTCTCTCTTGCTTCCCTCTCTACGTAAATCAGGATCATGCAAACATCCAACTGGCCTTAGTGTTTATCAGTGGCAGGTGCCTCATCACCATGCTATGGATGAGAATCCATCTGTCCTTGTTGCTGGTCGGTGTGGACCACATTGGGATGCACCAAGCGTTCTTTCTTTTGTTGATACTTACACTGGAAAGGAGCTTAACGCATTGGGTCTCACTCACTCTGTTGCACAAGTTATTCCACTGCCATTTACTGATTCAACTGAACAGCGTCTCCATCTTCTGATAGATGCTGACCGGTGTGCACATTTATACCCAAGAACTTCTGAGGCTATTGGTATTTTCCAACGTGAGTTTTCAAACATTTACTGGTACTCAGTTGAGGCTGATAATGGCATTATAAGAGGGCATGCCTTGAGGAGCAATTGCATTGGTGTAGTGGATGAATACTGCTTCAACTCCTGGGACTTATGGTCAATTGTATTTCCATCTGAGTCAGAAAAGATCATTGCAACTGCTACGAGAAAATTGAATGAGGTACTCTTTTCTGACTTTTTTTTCCGATAAAGTTCTTGTTGATGGCTTTCAGTTCGTTTTGTGTCTTTTATGGTCATTGTTACTTCACAATGAGCTTCTTAGTACATGATTTGCACTTTATTAATGGTGTTTGATGAATCAATTTTGTTTGTTATCTAGATATGCAGAATGCTTCTTAATTCAACAAATAACCTTCAAGTTTGCAAAGAATCTTAATTCGAGTGATTATCTTATGAAATTCAAATTTGTCTTACCATTGTTTTTTCTGTGAATAATCTACTACTATCTGGATTCTCTTATGCCTAATTCACTGTTACTTCTGAACTCCTACCATTCCTCTGTCATTCTGAGACACTATTGGAGTCCCACTGAACATATAAATAACTGTTGTCATTTTATAATAATGGTTTCTTGTGCATATGCTCTCAATAGTGAGAAGCCTGACATGACAGTGATTGGTATCCTTATGTTTTCAGCATCAAATAGTAGGAATGCAATAAAAGAGTACTTTAAAAACACTGTGATCAGTAGATCCCACTCTATAACCAATCAGATGAGCTATGGCTTCAGCCCCCACCCCCTCTCCCTCTCCCCAACTTTGAAGTTCCTTTTGTAGGTTTTTGTGAGAATTTACCGTTGCTTTTTTGCTTTAAATATTGTTAACATGTTTTTAATATTCATTCTCTAGGTGGTTCATACTCAAGCAAAGGTTATTGCTGACCAGGATGTGATGTATAAGTATATATCCAAAAATTTACTTTTTGTGGCAACTATTGCACCAAAAGCCAGTGGTGAATTTGGAATGGCCACCCCGGAGGAGTCATGGTTGGTTGTATACCTGATCGATACTGTAACTGGTCGTATATTGCATCGGATGACTCATCATGGTTCACAGGGTCCTGTTCATGCAGTAAGTTCTTCACTATACTTAAGCCATTTTTTAGTTTATGTGGAATGCATTCCTTCATGTATTTATGCATTTTGTAGGTTCTTAGTGAGAACTGGGTTGTCTACCACTACTTCAATCTTAGAGCGCACAGATATGAGATGTCAGTCATTGAGATCTATGATCTGTCTCGGGCGGTATGCCTGTAAACTTGAATCCTGAATTTAGTGTCCTATGGGTTTTCTTTTTTAAACTGCTATATATTTTTTATTTGAACATGATTCACAGGAAAACAAGGATGTCTGGAAGCTACTTTTTGGAAAGCATAATCTTACTTCACCCATTTCTTTGTATTCTCGACCAGAGGTGATGACAAAATCACAGTCTTACTTTTTCACCCAATCTGTGAACGCACTTGCAGTGACATCAACAGCAAAGGGTATAACTTCAAAGCAACTTCTTATTGGTACAATTGGTGATCAGGTCAGTTCAAATCTTTGAACATCCTCAGTTCTTTCTCTGTTCTTATCTGTGTGACATTTTGATTGATTTGTTTGTTTTTATTTTCTGGGTGACCAAGAGAGGAAGAGACATGTTTGAGATGGAGCTTATTTCTTTTTGTTTGTGTACTGAATATTGTTCCACTTGCAGGTTTTGGCTCTTGATAAGCGTTATTTAGATCCCCGTCGATCTGTCAACCCTACACAAGCTGAGAAAGAAGAAGGCATTATACCTCTATCAGATTCCTTGCCCATCATTCCTCAGGTGTTGGCCATATATCATCGTCTTATCCTTACTGTTGTTGTTGCTGTTGTTATATAAATATCGTTATTGACATTATTGCTGCTGTGACTTTCTGAACCTGGCCATATAAAAAAGGTAGACTTACGTTGGGCTTGGGTCGATTATTCCCCAACTTGAACCTGGCCCTTTTTACTGGCCAGCCTGAAACTGGTTGTTGGCTTGTTGCTGTATAGAATGTTATTGATAAAAGTTAAGATTACTGATTGGATTGGTTGAGAGGCAACTGCTGGAGATTTCTTTTATACTAATTTGTCGAGAAAAGACACTAACTGATTCATTTATTTTCAGTAATTTCAAGGGTATAGTTCAGATCACAGTTCATTGGTTCAGTAATTAGAAGCTAGCACCATTTGACCATCTATTCCTGCTAGGCAGATGCTTTGTTAAGTTCCTGGATTCTAGCTATATGGGGTTGTGAATACAACCTCCAAATGTATAATTGGTGCCAGACAATATAGATCCAGGTTAGGGGAAATGGTAAATGCATCTGGCTTGAGAGTTGGAAGATACTATTAAAGTTATTAAACTTTGCTAGATAGCCAAGTTTAGACTATCTTGGCTTCATGATAAGGTGCTTTGCACTTCAAAATAGTTAAATTCATTAGTTGGACAGCCGGCGTGCTCCTTTTGTGTTTTAGGGATCCATGCTTGCTGGCCTTTCCGGAGGTTGTATGGCTCCATATCAAAGAGCGACAATGGGGTTTCTTTATTTATTTTTGTCACAGACCAGCTTGCATCAAGAATGATCTTGTCAATTTGAACTAGTTCAATCTTTGGGAAACCCTTGATAGGATATATTTTGTGCTCTATGAGGTTTAGCTACATGCTTCTTTTTTAATCGTTCTTTGGTAAAAACCTACTCAATACTGATATCATCATTGTTTGTGCAGTCCTATGTGACGCATGCTCTTAAAGTGGAAGGTCTGCAAGGCATTGTTACCATACCTACCAAGTTGGAGTCCACTACTCTTGTCTTTGCACATGGAGTGGATCTCTTTCTGACTAGAATTGCACCCTCAAGGACGTACGATTCACTCACTGAAGATTTCAGCTATGCATTGCTTCTCTTAACAATTGTTGCCCTCATCGCGGCAATCTTTGTGACATGGGTTTTGTCGGAGAAGAAAGAACTACAAGAGAAATGGAGGTGATTTGGCCTTTAGTCTGGCCTTTTTCCCAGCTTTATTTTTTTGGTTAAGCTACTTTTAGTTTTACATTAGGTCAGGAGGTCACCTCCTCCTGGAAAGGCATTTTTGGTTGCAGGATTCCACCATATGATCTTTTTCCTTCTTTCTTTTTGGATGGATCGTCCAAATTTAGTGCCCTTCCCTGTTGTAAATCTAGTAATGCAAGAGAATAATTACGTTGTTTTTGTGGCAAGTTACAGAATCTTTCAATTTCGAGACGTTCAATAAACATAACTGATCTCCAAAAAGAACATTCCCACCGTACCATGTCGTGTCAGCCTTGTATAAAGGAAAATACTAAGTTTCTACTGAATTTTATTTTATTATTTTTAATTTTTTTTTTTTTTTACTTAATGATTAAGAAAATATTTTTAAATGAATTTGTGATTTTTTTGTATTTTTTAAAAATATTTAAAGTGTTTAAAAAAAAAAAAAAAAACCATTCGGTGAGGATTTCCTGAGAATACTCTGTGGGTGTAGCAGAGTCCTTGTGAAAATGATACTACTATAACTATAACTGTTTACGATATGCACGGATCATTATGGAAAAAATATTACTGTACACATTTGATTGTATCAAGATGGAAAAAAGTACACACGAATTTATATCAATTTATGAGATCTTTCAAGATTTTACTACCTTTTAAAAAAATATTACTGTGCATATAATTATTTTTGTTTTTGCCCCCTGGTCTATGCGATAATTGTAACTTGACTGCCCAAATCATTTCGAAATAAAAACTGACGGGTTGAAATTGTTGTGATTAAAATTAAAATTCAAGCACCAAGAAGATAACGAGAAGCAATAAAATAATATAAATAATGGGAAACAAACAAGTTAGCCATATCTTAAGAGAGTACTGTCGACATTACCGTTGTGTTTAAGCCACATTATTACTTGTTAAATCAGTCTTCCAACATATATATATATATATATAGAGTTGAAGCATATATACTCCAAAGAGTGTCATGGCCATCGTTAAGAATATCGGAATGTAAGACGATAAAAGGATCGAGGAAGTTTCATTCCTATTCCTTATAGAGCAATGCTAGATACAGTCCCCATTTGGGGACTGCAATACAAGCATAGGTAATTTTATCTTTAATTTTTTTAAAAATTACAAAATTATCCCTCCTGAAATGATGATTTTTCTCATTTAATAAAGGGCCTGCACATGCAGTCCCTAAGTGAGGACTGCAAATAGAATTTCTCTTCCTTATATATCTGTCTAGATCATTGCACTAAACAGCACGTCGATCCGGATATTTTTAAAATTTATAATGTTCAAGTTTTAAGGCATAGATCCTTAGGATATCAGATAGAGATATTAATAATCGATCGTTTATTAATATTATTGAAGAACAATAATATATAGTATTAAATTTTAAATGCTCGACCACCCGAACATAACTTCTTTCAACTACCCACCGGGCCACCAAAGTAAATGCGACAATTTTATTTTCTTGGCGAGGGAGATCAGATCAAGAAGATCAAGAAGGAGGATGAGGTAAAATATTTCAAATTTCAATCATCGTGGAGCTGAAGCTTGACGTGCGCGCCTGTGCCTTAAAGATAATAAATACATGACCATGCGTTCGCGGCTTTGAGGGTAATTTTCTCCCATTTAAATGAACAAATCTGCTATTTCTTTCGAAATATTCTCTGTTTGTTTTGTTTTTCTTGCTATATATGTTTTTCCTGACTGTGGAAAGTTGTTGGAGAAAATCTTTGCAGAAATGCTTTGGGTCCCGAATTTAGAATTTAAAAAGTATTCCGAATGATTTTTTTTTAATTTAGTGATTAAAAAAATGTTTTTTAATGATGTGAATTTTTTATTTTTTTTAAAAATGTTTATGATGATTAAAAAAATAAATAAAAATAAATAAATAAAATAAACTATTCGGTGGAATGATTCGGACTACTTTTTCGATAGCTGTAACAAAACTCAAATCTTTGTTGTTAATTATGTACTGTTTGTTTCTCGGAATTATAAACTAATTCTTATTTCCTAATTATCCTTTCTTGCCTTCGGCAGCTTATTGTCAACGGACAAAAACTTGAACTAAAAAAAGTAGAGATTTAATCATTTATATGAAATATTTAATTAAATTAAATAGATGATAGAGTCGAGATTCAAAAACTCAGTAACTTTGATCTTATACTAAGTGAAATCACGTGGCCAATACAGTTATATATAATACCAGAGTTTCTGAGTTTTAATCCGGAATTTTACTACGTACAGACCATGCATTTGTACTGATGCTTACAAGTTATTAACTCATGTTAAGAATGCAAGTTCAGGAATATATAACTTGGGAGGAATCTCGATTTATATATGTAATTTGGTTCCTTTTTTTTTTTTATTGGCCGGTATATTAATCTCTTTAATTGGTTTATGAAGGAACATATAATTAATTTTATTCATATATCTTTGAGATGATTTTGTTTCTAATTAAGTTTGAACCTTCAATGAAATAAAAGTGTGATTTCTTCATAGTTTCTAGTTAATAACCAACAAATCAAGAAAGTATGTTAATTCGGTTTTAAATTATTAATTAGCTTCACAAAAAAGTTTTGCAAAATTAAAATTCATAAACTAATCGAATAAAATATATGTACGTAAGAGATTGGATCTATTTCACAGATAAAATAAAATTTTATAATCTAATATAGTGCATCAAATTATATATATATATATATGTTAATTATAAATAAATTTATTTTGATAAATATCCACGTCAGCTAAACATTTGCTGTTAATCACGTTTCTTAATTTGTCAGGCTGTCCAACTAAAGAGGAGGTTGGCAACATATTCTAACAAAATTTACCGTACAAACCAAGTAATAAGTATGTTTGCTTTTAAATATGTCGTCTCCCTTCGAAGCATTGCCTTTAAATTTATAGTTTTCCAATAATCTCCTTCAATTTATAGTTATTCCCCCCATACAACATTCCCTTACCTAACAAAAAAGCTCCAGTATCGATCGCAATACTTGGAAAAAATTAAACAAAAGACGACCAAGCTGGCCAAGATGCGCCTCCCTTTGCGGCTCCTTGCTGCACTTCTCCACCTTCTCGCATGGACTTCAACCCTGCTAAACATCCATGCCATGCCGCCGCCGCCAGCAGTTCAATGCAACCGAACTACTGGCAGCTCTGCCTCTGGCTGCACCCTCTACAACACCTACGGTGCATGGGGAGACCGAAAGGACTGCCACATCCCAAACGTCACGTACCCAACAACCGAAGAACAGCTCCGCTTGGCCGTTGCCTATGCCAACAGGAACAAAATCAAGGTGAAAGTTGTGAGCAAGTTTTCGCATACCATCCCAAAACTGGCCTGCCCCATGATTAGTACGTCAGGATCCGAAGAGGCATTGCTAGTAAGTACGGCAAAATTAGATTCTAGCATCGAAGTTGACGCTGAGAATTTAGCTGTCACGGCTGATGCCGGCGTGGGATTACGTGAACTGATTGATAGAGTGGAAGAAGCTGGGTTGAGTTTGGTGGCTGCGCCGTATTGGGAGGGAGTGAGCGTTGCGGGGCTTATTAGCACAGGGGCGCATGGGAGCTCTTGGTGGGGAAAGGGAGGGGCTGTTCATGATCATGTTATCGGACTGAGTCTTGTTGTTCCGGCAAGACCATCGGAAGGATATGCCAAAATTATAAGATTGGAACCACAAGATCCACTCTTTGATGCGGCTAAAGTGTCTTTGGGATTGTTGGGTGTCATCTCCAAGGTACCTAGCTTATAAAATATTTACATTTAATTAGAATATGAAAAGCAATAATTAATTATGTGTACATTCATCATGTTTAATTTGGCCCTATTTATAAGTTACTGAAATATTATTGTAACTTAATTTGAGAATGAATAACAGGTAAAATTATCTCTAGAGAGAGGATTCAAAAGAAGCATAGCCTATAATTTCACAGACGACGATCGGTTTGAAGAAGTATACGTGGACCACGCAAAGAAACACGAATTCGCAGATATAACTTGGTATCCATCAAAGCATAAAGCTGTGTATAGATATGATGACAGAGTTCCCTTAAACATGTCTGGAAATGGGGTTTATGACTTCATCGGATTTCAATCAAATTCAATTCTGATCTCCAAATCAATGAGAGCAACAGGTAAACAATTATATTTATCTTTCCTTTAGTTCATATTCTATTGTACTGTTCTAGCTGTATCATGGATCAAGACTTTAATTAGGTTCTTGTTCAAATTTAAGGACCTTAGGAAAAGGAAATATAAAAGCATGAATTGAACCGGCCTACAACATTTTATTAAATATCCGATTTTGCTCGGAAAATTTACATGGTGGTAATAAATATTGTATAACTTGCTTCATGCATTTATCTCTTTCTTATTTAAGACATGATCATATGCCTTTTAAATTCTGAATAATAACTTCAAAGATCTTTTTCATTTAAATATAAAATAAACAAATTTGTAGTACTTCTAAAGTAATAATTAGTTGTATGCTTGGTGTAAAGTTAAAGATAACTAGCTAGCGTAAAAATGCAGAGAACACATTGGAGAATGCACGGAGTGTGTCAGGAAAATGCACACTAGCGGCAACTACAGTGGGGTCTAAGGAATTACTCGCTAATGGATTGAGGAATGGCCTAATCTTCACTGGTTATCCGGTAGTTGGTCGTCAAGGCAAAATCCAAACTTCAGGTTCATGTTTATATTCACCAACCGCAGATATCATGACCACCTGCGCTTGGGATCCAAGAATTAAAGGCCTCTTCTTTTATGAGACAACAGCAATATTCCCTTCTCCAAAGTTCGGAGACTTCATCCGTGATGTGAAAAAACTGAGAGACCTAAAACCAGAGAATTTCTGTGGGGTGGATATCTATAACGGGTTTCTGATACGTTTCATAAAGTCTTCCAGGGCATATCTTGGTCATTCCGAGGACTCTGTGGTGGTCGATTTCAACTATTATCGTGCCAATGAGCCTTCATCTCCAAGACTGAATCAAGATGTATGGGAAGAAGTGGAGCAAATGGCATTTTTTAAGTATGGGGCTAAGCCACATTGGGCTAAGAATAGGAACCTGGCATTCTTAAATGTGCAGCATAAGTATCCTAATTTTCACAAGTTCATCGCTGCTAAAGAACAATTGGACCCTCAAAACATGTTCTCAAGTGAATGGTCCGATGAGATAGTGTTTGGGAAGGAGATGGAAGCAAAAGGTGACGGGTGTGCCTTGGAGGGACAATGCATATGTTCCGAAGACCGACATTGCAGCCCTGATAAAGGATATTTCTGCCAACGAGGCCTTGTTTATAAGGAAGCTAGAGTTTGTAGGTATTCGCCATCTTCAATTTCATGAATATGATAATTATTATATTGTACTATCAAAGTCGGATCACTTCATGATTTATAATAAATTTTTTGGTATGCCGGCCACTAGAAAAAATTTATTAAAAAAATAACGGTGCTACGCTGTCACTCGACTAATCGTCAAATTTCACGTACTTTTACAATCGATTTTTCGTAAATCCTAATAATATTTATGTCATTTCACTCAGCTAGTTTGTCAAATATTCATGTTAACGTCTTTATATTAAATTAATTAATACACAGGCATATAAATAAATATAATATATATATAAAATAATTACCAAAACTCAGCTCGAGTATATTAATATATATACCATAGATTCATATTTACCAACAAAGCTAGCAAAATATAATAGGAAAAATGATTTACACAATATTTTTCACAATACTTTACACAACAATATTTTAAATGAATGATATTTTTGTAAAATATGGTATAAAAGTAACATCATTTTACAAAAATATTATTATCTTATAACATTATTGTGAAATGTGTTTTGAAAATGTATTGTGTGTATATCATTACTCTAGTACTTTCATTTAATCAACATGTGATTTGTCATTTTTATAATTCTATTTAAACGAACACATATTTAAGCATTAAGATAGAATGGTAAAAAAGACAAATCACATATTGATTAGATAAATGTGTGTAGTATAAGAATTCTATTTAAAATTTCTTTTTTGAAATATGGATGATGCAGCTAGGCCGATATATGATATGTAATTAAAATTATTTATATAAACATTAATTTAATTATATAACAAGCACCTATATATATCAAATGAAGTAGTACTATTACGTGTTGATCATATTTATAGATCAATATATATATATATATATATATATATATCTAATAATTACTCTCTATCTAGATACATGCATGTCAAGTGCTTATATATCAAGCACCTCATTTTCTCGTGGGACACGTGTTGAACGGAAACAAAAGGACCAGTGTCGACCCTTCTTCCATCAAAAGGGCAATTTTGAGGATAATTGTACTTAAACCTTGTGACTAGCTAGGACATCGACATTAATCAGCCTCTGATGCAATCTAATTAATGAACTTGCTTGAGGATCGATCGAATGTGCAGGCCCCAATTTGCTTGTACCATTAACGAGTTATATGGTAAAGCGTATTCATGTATTGGCATCGATTAGCATGTACAGAGCTGTATTATATACAGTGAAGTTCAGAAATGAGATCTCATGTATGATTCTTGAGATGGTTGACCATTAAACATTTAAAAAAAAAAGAAGAAGACAAGATCCCATGTATTAATTTCCTTGTAGCCTCGGCTTTGACAGTGGAGCATGGCTTTCACAGCTTAGCTTTGGACATGGAAAATGAAAAAGATGACCTTTTACGAAAAGTATGCTTCTATGGAAAATATGAGTACTGGCATTTGCTGCTGATTCTCAATTTGCAGCAGCAGGCCAGCAGGAAATTAATTAAAGCCTTCACCTGCTGGAATAGGAAAAAATCAACCGCAACCAGTAAATTCAGGTGAAAGATATATCAAAGGGAAGTATCTTAACTAATGAAGACAATGAGATCAGGTTCTGAAGTACTACCGTGCAGTATGAAATTCGGGAACTCCGATCCGGCCATCACAAACAATGTTGTACATGCTCTTTTACAATAGCACGCTTCAGATTCCTATGTCGCTTGCGGCCATTCAACTGAATTAAGCCATACCTAGTTTGTGAAGGATCCGTCACCTTTCCAAATTTAAGCTCTTCACCTCTAATCATGTATGTACTTCCAACTCCTGGCATGCTAAAATCAGCAGGATTTCTATTAACACTACATAATTCAGACACAGAGCTGCTTTTTGGATGTTGAGTTGAATTGTCCAATGCTCCGTGATATTGCAAGGTTAAAACAGAAGAATCAGATGCACCAAGGAACCTTTTCTGCACCCTATGGACAGGAATAGCTCCATGATTTGTGCCTGAACTACCAGTGGGGAATACATATTTTTCTGATCTATTATCTCGGGCCTGTGTGGGTGAACTAGAGCTTCTTGTCTTGTCTTTCTCTTGAAACTTCAATGTAACTTGACCTGTAAAATTAGTAGCCCTTTGGGAAGCTTTGTCGCGTTGAAATGAAGATACAGACGCACCAACCGTTGAAATGCAATGAAAACAGCCATGGGACTTCTCTGAAAAGTGAGTTTTGCCATGATAATGGGATGATGGTTGTTTCATGGAATCCATGGTCTTATATGAACCAATGATCTCCTTCCTTTGAAACTCCTTAGACTTACGATCATGAGGAAATGAAGGCCTCCCAGGCAACTTTGGTGTTCCACCCACATTGAATGTAGGACCTGACTGCATCCCTGCATCCATGAGGCTGAGCAAATGCATTGCTGGTATGGCTTCATTAGAATACAGATCTGACGGCCCCATCAAACTTTGAGGAAGCTCAATCCCATTGTGTTTAAAAGCAAATGGGTACTCCGCATTAGTCCTACTGGAAGTCTCTGAACCACGTCTCATATTGTGCTTCTCGAGGATTGTAGCGTTTAGATTAAAAAACTTAAGATCATGATTGACATTTATATTCCCCTTCTGCAGTGAATCAGAATGCTTTGAAAGCATACCTTTATTGTTAGACTGAGATAAACCACTCTGAGGCATGCTACATGCAAAGGGCATTTGATTTGGAACCATGGTTGGCCAAAGATGAACTGCTGCTTCACTCTGTCGAACTGTCTGGCGTGTGTCATATCCTCCCAGGGCCAACAGAATTTCATGAGAAGGCACGTGTCCCATTGTACCCCCATTCCAGTTGCAATTTTGACCATTACTGTGCCTGCTGGAATCGGTAGCAGAAAATTGGACTCCACTTGACGGCTCTGCCTTCTGGGACTGAACAAAAGTTCTGAACACTGTAGGCGTCTCAGTTTGATGCAGGTGACTTACATTCAGGTTATTTCTATCAATTTGAGAAGAGTAATCAACTGATTTTTGTTTACTGGGTCCCAACTTTTGGCCTTTGATGATTAGGCCATTCCTTCCATTTCTAGCTTGGAATTTTTGCTTGTGAGTATTATCCTTCTGTAGTAGTCTCAACTCCCCATTGCCATATATGTTAGTACAACCCATCATCCGAGCATTTCTTGTATTTGGGGTGGTTTCTAAGAATCCTTTCTTATTTTCGGCATCAGGAAGACACCTTTCATACTGATTTTTTGCCATGAGCTCAACAACTTCCATGGGAATGTCATCTAAGGGTCCTTGCTCACATACCTTGCCAGCTTTTTGATCACTATGTTTTTCCTCAACAACCGGATGCTCGTTAGCTTTTAAAGCGTTGTCAATGTTGCTTGGACCAGAAAAAATCTGGAAAAAGAAAAAGAAAATTAACTTTCTACATACAAGCTATACTCTGAATCATTTCATCATACAAGTCATATAGACTAAGATGAATAGAGAGACCAGAAAGATGAGAAACCTTTTTTCACAATGAGAAGCTTATGCGGCTTTATGGAAAACAAATGTTTGGGTAACAATAACATGCAATGTCTTAAAAAAATTATGTGTGTGTGTGTGTTCTTGTCTACATATATTATACACTGTGCAGAAAGACATACCAGATAGTGACAAGAATGAAAGACATACCCTTTGGTGAGTTCGGGAACACTTCCTATCCTCAACCTGAGAGAGGCAATTTTGTATGTTATTCAGGAGAGGCATTCTAGAAGTGGTTTTCTTACTACTGACTTCGTCAGTTACACATTTTCCGGAAAAGGCAGCTGGTGGAGATTTAGATGGAACCCTTGGATGTTCAAAATTGGTAATCTCTATATTTTCCCTCAGCTGGTCTACTTTGGGATTGACCTCTTGCCAAGGCAAGAAGGAAGGTCGCCCATCTTCAACTTGAGAAATAAATTCTTTGTCATGTCCTTGTACATCCAAATAGCTGTCAAGTGAAAGGCACAACCCTTTTCCAGTGGATGAATCTTGTGCTGATTGGAACGGATTTGTTGCTGATCCAGTTTCTATGATATCTACACTTTTCCTTGTAATTGTATCATTTTTCAGCACCTCCTTGGTCCATGGAAAGAGAGCAGCTTGGCCTCCATATGCTTTTGGATTCTTGTTTCTTTTCTGGCACATATTACGTTTTCTCTCCATTCTTAGAGCAGGAACGTGAAAGGGATCTATTCCTCTGCCTTTGAATGGATTGTGATCAAATCTGAAAGAAACAGTACGATCAGAAGCATTGCTCTTACTTAAAATTTCAAATTTTTCCTGAATTTCTTTTTGCACATTCACTGGCTTTGGTGCCAATGAAAAACATGCATCAGCAACTTGGATCTTTTTATTTTTCTTCTTGCCTGTGGTAGGACTTCTATCATTCATACGTTTCTTCCGATGGCTCTTCATATCAGTTTTCAAATCTATTCCTGCAATTGCATCTTGAAATTCGTTACCCACAATTGCATCAGTTGTTTCTGCATCTCTCTTCCATGCCTTAGCTTTTTTCTTCAAATTATTTGGAGAAGCCATTTCTGGAGGTCTCCACTCTTCATCTTGAGGCAGCTTCCTTTTACTAGTCTGGCTAGAATCCCTTTTAACGTTTCCTTGGATGGCCACCTGACCTCGAGTAACAAAAAGTGTATCTAATCCTCCAAATGCATCAGACCGGGATCTATTGAATGGAGAATTATCTGTCTCAATGGGATCACTCTTTTCATCACCGTTTTCACCTAGCAACTCAGTCAGCAGACGCACCTTTCGACTTTTTCTACGATGCAAATAACAAGATTTATCTGAACGATGGTCAAGAAGATCATTGCCCAGTACCATAATTTCAACACTTTCAGATTCTTTATAATCAGACTCATGATCCAATTCCTGATCAGAATGATTTCCGGTCGTAGGAGGATTCACAGCATTAGGTTCCACACCAACCATACTGCCCAAGTACCCAAGCGTCTGACAGGGCGCTTTCGTTAACTCTGTGTGTTGATCATCCGGAGAAGTTTGCATTCCTGTCAGATAATGTTCAGCAGGATTCTTAACTCTGCACTTTAGGTTCCCATCAGCAGCTCCGCGACTCCCACTGCCTGGCTCATCAAATTCTATAGATCCATTGCGTTTTGACTTGAGAGTCACTGTTTCAGATAGAAGAAGCCTTGTTATTGCAATAAATATGTAAAGTAACTGTTGCTTCTCCGGTGACCACTTCATAGTACTGCAATTACCTGTATCATTTGCATGCCTTTCTTGTATCATGCTTGAATTAATTTCGGTAGCTGCACTTACGAATTTGGGGAGACGTTCCTGATTATGATTTTGTTCCGAGTCAATGTCAAGCCGGCCTGGACAAGACATAGGAAATCAGCCAAACGCCAACTGGTGTATGATAGAATAAGATGGATTGAAGTGTACCTATCAAAGTGTTCTGTGCAACTTCAACATTATTCTCTTTCTTATCATTACAGAATAAAAGGCGGTTGTCATTGTTCAATTTACTAGAAGTGTTGGAATCAGCTGATGTTTCACTGAGAACTGGTTTTGGAGTTTTCTGAAAACCAGGCAGAAACGTCACTGCAGCACTGCCCACATGGAGACAACCGCTACTGGCCGAGCCACATTGAGTGCTACAACAATTAAAGAGTGTTCCACAATCTTTTGCAGCAAACTCACTCAGACAATTTTGGCAATGCCACCATCTGAATTTAGGAGCATCTAAAGGGGGAAGAAAAGATGTGTGCTCCTCAGACTCATTCCGATCAACCTCTAGGTAAAACGGACAACATATCTTCCAATATTTTTTCCGAACCTTGGAGACATATCCACTGCATTCAAATGGTAACTTTTCATAAGGAAAACTGATCCTAAATGTGAACCCAGGAGCCAACCATTCATCATGCACATAGAACAAACAGGCCATACCAAAGTTTGGAAGTTACTCTCAAGGTAATTGTCAACAAATTATATCACATATCCAATCAAATAATCTCCTCACAGAAATATATTAATAAAGAAAAATGGTAATATACAGTGGCGGACCTACATAGGGGGGGCATGGCCCCCAAAGTTTGAAAAAAAAAATTAATATGTATTAGTCTTTTTATGATTTAATAGGATTATATTATCTCATATTGTACGTGTTGGTTTCTTCTTTAAAAAATTATCTTAACCTCCTCTATAAAATTATTTCGATCTTATAAATTATTTTAACTCAAAAATAAAATAAAAAATATTTTACTATAATTTTAGCTTTGCTCGATCCCTTACAACAAATTTCTGATTTCGCACTAGTAATACCAATCATCTTGATGACATTTCCATGCTAGCGGGCTAGCTGCTACTAATTGGTCAAACTTTGGGGAATATTCCAGTTAAGTGAATACGTACAGACGTAAAGTCAATTTACTTTTATCTCCAACAAGACAACGAACCAAATCTGGTTCTCTTGAAGCTTGAGATAGTCATTGAAGTTAAAAAGAAGCTGTGAGAAATATTATCGCATTATTACAATCAAGGCTTACCGTATAGAAAAATGCTCACACTTTTCAGCATCACTCTTATGATCCTTCTCACTGACAAGATCTACTGATATCGAGTCAATCTGAATAAAAGATCCGTCGGACGTGGAGACGAAATTAGAATTGTTCTTACAAGGATTCTTCTCCTCCTCAATACCACTGATCTCCATGCTATAAGCAAGCAAACCGCACGGTATGCAAATACACGATTTCCTATAGAAAATAATATCATGATAATGACAACAATATATAATAATAACTACGTGGCGGCAGCAATGTCATATGCTGAAATTACATTGATATAGAGGTAATTTTAGCGATGAAACAGGTACATCACAAGATCTGGAGTTAAGTCCCAGAGAATTAGCATGTTAGGGTTTTGCACGTACACCAAGAAATCAACAGCGAAGACGAAAAACCAATTCATTGTGAAGATGCACATAGAATGGCAAAAAGCTAAAAACTATCTATATACAGTGATTCTTTGACACATAAGATAATAACCTTTATATAGTACTAGTACATAAGTACATGACCTATATATTCGGGTAATAAATTAAAAACCCTAGTTTCCCTATCAATAAAAACAAACATATAAAAGATGTTTGCGCGCAGTCTATAATTTCATGCTTCTCAGACGATTAAATAAATCAAGAAGTTAACCCATTCACACAAGGTTCAAATTAAGTAAATCATAAAACAATACCCATATGACAAAGAATACATTAGGGTTTCCTATTTATGAAACTTCAATCGACATAACTCACCCACATCAAGAAAGGCTGCAAATCATAACTCTTTTCCCTAAAACCCACTTCTAGTTTCTCCAAATCATATGCAAACACCAAAACCATGAACAAAAACTAAGTACTAATCAATTCTTTTTGGTATTTATTGCTTACCATTCATCAGCTACGGAACGGTCAGCATAACCTTTCTTTTTGGGCAGTTAGCATAACTTATTATACAAATATGAAAATCAAAGTAACACATAAAATCTCGCAAAAGTCCTCAGATTCATCCCCAGACAAAACCCAGATAAGAAAACAGGAAGTAAAGCTGGACTTAACGTAGCAAACACAGTGAAATGACCTAAATATCTTGACAAGCCAGCAGGAGTACCTCCGCTAAAACTCGTACCGATCAAACCCAAAACAAACATAGAATGTCAAACCAGATGATTGATGAGATCAAATTAAACCACCAAACTCACCTTTGACTCAATTGACGACTACCAAAGACGATACCACAATTTTCTTGCTCCGATTGATCTCCACGGCCCACAATAGATGGCAGTACTAAAAGATAAAGCAATTGAAGAAGGAAACGAAAGACTCAGCTGCGGGAAGAGGTTCGAAGCTGGCTGGGTAGGATTTGATTGCCGATTGATCTTGAGAGAGAGAGAGAGAGAGAGAGAGAGCTTTTATCTTTTGCCCTTTGAATGAGGTTTGTTGTATTAAAAATCATCTATGCCGAGCCATGTCACAGGTAGACATACATACATAACATAATTGGGGGGGGGGGGGAAAGCAAATTTATGGAGAGAAGGAAAGTAAAAGACTACTTGCAACCCAATAAGGAAGCTACAAGTGGCAAGAAGGTGCGGTTCTTATCACAAACCATTATAGTTTGTGAGACAGGAAAGGAAACCTTAGAGACTCTATTGAGAGGAACACTTCAAACAAAACAAAAACAGTGTCCTAAAAATAAAAATAAAAACTAAAAAAGGTTAAAAGTACTGGGTACTATAAATATTCCCCATACGCGTGATTTACACGCCCTGTTAAGACCGTCGTTTCTTTATTGTGCCTGACGTGTCAAGCAGAGCTAGCTGAAGATGCTGGTGCCCTTGCACATAAACGAGTTGTGAATGGTGCGTGGGTTGCAATTTCATTTTAGGAGAGTGGTAGCATGTTCCCATGGTTGAAACCCTAGGTTTCTTTGGTGAGTAACGAGGAGGTATCTAAGATTAGAAAATGTTTAACCCTAACCCTAATTTGAATAATACTAAATTGGGATCATGTCGGGATTTCTATTATTACCATAATAAAAACTGTCTGCGTTTTTTTGGTCACAGATCATAATTTTTTTGTTTTTACTTGAAGTAAAATAATACTATCATTTTTCAAAATGATAGTATAACTTTTAATTAATATGTCTATTTATATATTTTTATTTTTTTAATAATTAAAGAAGTAATTATTAGTAAATTTATATTTTATTTTATTTTTTTAATAATTAAAGATGTTTAAAAAATGTTTAAAGGAAAACAAAAATATTCATTTGCACTAGCTAGCTAGTGTACATATTTGGAGTGCACATATGGGTTCAGCTAACTCAGGAGTCGGCGGGTCCGCCGGCTTCACCTACTTTCATTTTATAAGCGCTGTAATATACATGATTCAGTTTTGTGTTGAATAATTGAACTTCCTAATTAAATGAAATAATGAATAGTACTACATTCACGAATCGATCTATCCAGCTGACAAATTAAAATTTAAAATCACACACAAAAGATCATCCTATAAAGAAATGCTAGCTATGTATTTCTTAAAGGGATGTGATTCCATGACCCTAGGTCCCTGTCGCTAGGCCTCTAGAAATTTCAATTCCAAGGTTATATATATATGCTGCTTAATATGGATATCTGAGAGGATCGATGTCAAGCTAAGTACTGTAATATCATAATTCAAGACTTCGCAGAAATAGTTTTTTAAAAAAAAGTTGATGTGTGTATATATATATAACGTTATTTTTTCTATGATCGATGTAATTCAAGTCAACAAATGCATGCAAAAGATTACTGTTTGCTAATCATTCAGAAACTTCGTGTCTTGGGATGAAGTTGAGTTGCGAAACAACTCAAGCACGCATCACGTTATTGCGAATGCTGCCCCTCACCCAGACATCGATCCCCGATTTTCGTTTAAATCATGTCAGGATCGAAGACATGTTTAAAGACCAGCTGGAAACGTGCAAAGTATATCAACTATTAATTTACGATGATTAATTATATTAATATGCGAGGAGAAACTCTATGATCATCTCTATATATATGCTGGTCGTACGTAAGTGTTCATGATGGAATTACGTACGCTTCAATTAACATATATTATATAGTCAATATATATAAATAATATTTACAGTTGTAGAGTGCGTAAACGCCGTGTAATCCCTCTAATTAAAAAGTGAGTAAATATTAAACTCATATGAAAAAAAAATTAATTTTTTAATAGTAGACCCAACTATTTTTTAAAATGATTGCATGACATTTACATACTCTACGACTATATGTAGCATTACATACTACCATCCATGGCTAATTAATATAGTAACAAAACGAGTCAGATTTAAAGGTCATGATAGCCTTCATCAATCCACTCGATCATTTTCTATGTGCCGGCCCACTCATGCATGCATATATATATATATATATATATATATATATATATATATAGATATGGTCGAAGGAAACGAACTCGAACTCGATATATCGATCCATTGCAAAGCTAGGAAAGCTGAATGTTGATGATTGTACTTATTTTAACGTCGGAATATTTTGTTATATTAATTAAGAATTAAAATGGGCATCCCGGCAGATGATCATGAACTTGTTACTACTAATAATCAAAGAAATAACGTATAAAAGAATTTTATTTATTAAATAAAACAAAGATGAAAAAGAAAAAAAGAAAAAAAAACAAATATTTATATTATAAGTGCATATATAGAAATTCAAAGGATTGCAGCATTAACCATGCATATATATATAAATTAATACTTAATTCGTATGTGGAATTAGCTGATCACTTTATATTAGATCCATTCTTCTAATATATCCATATTAATTATTTTTCTTATAGATTGTTTGGGAATTAAAGGGAATGAAATGGGAAAAAGAGAAATTCTTTTAGAAATATTCTATCATTTCTAGATCTTGTTTGGGATTTTAAGTACTAAAAGATCAAAATGAAACGAATATCAATATTCCTTCATTTGAAAAATCTTATAATACCGAATGCATTATGCATGGAAATATGATAAGTAAACTATATATATTAATTGATACTGAATGAAGATTTATACAATAAATTAAATATAATAAAAAATAAGTCATATTACCATATATGCACACTAAAATATTATCAATATATTCTAAGTATGGTCATATTATAATATAATATTCTAATGTTTTTGTTGATTTTCTGATATATATATATATATATATATATATGCTCTATATAAGTGCATTAGACTTTGAGTTTGTTTAAACGACTCGATCATGGAGCTCTCAAAAACCGTGAGTACTCATCTCTCTATCTCTCTCTTGTCTCTAATCTAAAAGAAAAAAGAGTAATACAATTTTGAATACTTGTATATTTGATTGATTGATGTCAGTAGATTACAGAGAGTATAGATAGAAAGATATTTTTACAATCAAGTGCTAATTTTCAACATTAATACATTTAAATTCAAATGTCAGTTACGAAAATCAAAATCAAAAGGCAGGATCATGGCTTTCTCATCCCTAATTATTTGTAGCGTTGATATCGGCAGCTGGTAGATGGTTTGAAACCTCTTGATTTTCAGCCGCAATATCTACTTGATCCTCTACATAATCTAATGCCGAGTATAATCTATGATTAGTTTTAATATTGATTTTTCCGGATATGGTCGACATGAATGTATAGGACTCTGCACTGCATTGGACTCTATAGTTAATTAGCTAGGAAGGAAGGAAGTCTGTTTAATTACCACAAACTCATGCGTGGAGCCAGTCAGCGCTTTGGATTTTAAGATAACTCATGTGAAAGAGAGGAGATTTTTAAATGAAGGTTATCACCTTTAAATCTGACCAATTTTGTCGTTAATAAATTATAAACTTAATTATTATTATCCTTGTTTTTGATCGATCGCAACAAATTTCTAAAAATAAAAAAGACAAACAGAAATATAAGAATTATTTGAGGATTGACATGAAAAAAAATAAGGAATTTGAATATTGTATAAAAAATGTATAAGAGAAAATTCAAATAATATGTTTTTTTATTTTTTTTAAATATAAAATAATATAATTTTAAATAAAAATTTACGTTAATATATTTTGTATGTACAAAACTAATAAATTTTCTGAGTTTTTATAAACGCCTATCACAAGTATTATACATTATTATCAGTCTATAAATTACCTGGTTTAATTTTTTGACAACATTGTGGACAAGATCAAACATCTGATGATCTTCTACGTACGGTTTATAGAAACCTAGTCCAACTAATTAATTAAGAAAACCGCTCCGGCATAAATTAAAAAGCTGTATTTTCTCAATTTATTCCTTCAAACGGTTGTTTGAAAGTATCATTTTCCATTATATAGGAATTTTGTTAGATATCTAATTGGAATTATATACAAATATAATTAACTGCTAATTATAAAAGACGAACTGATCACTCCTACTTTATCTCCTGGACTTTGAACTTGGGATCAGTTGGACTTAGATTAATTCAACGTTATCTGCAAGAAATATTTGTTCGATCGGAATAGTAGTACTCTTTCATCTTCACATGATCTGCCAGAGTTTTTTTTTTATATTATTTGACAACAAACATGATCTGATCTTTCTACGCCCTGCGGACAAGGAAATCCAGTCCAACTGAACTTTCTCCTCTGGTCTTCTTATAAACTAGTCTAACAACACCAAAGTATCACTCTTTCTGATTCTATTAAAAAACTAGCTAGTTTTAGCTTTAGCAGCCAGCAGCATGAAGAACGGTTTAGTGCTATTCACAGCCATAGTATTGATCTTCCTGAATTGCCCATTCGCAGTGATATGTAGGTTCGATAACTGGGTTGCGAGATACTGCATCTCTAAGTATCACTTCGTTCTAGGATGTGTTGTCAGGAACTTTGATCCCCAAGTCCCAGTCAGTCCAGAATGTTGCAAGATTATTGATGATTTCGATCGTACGTGTTTCTAAATCGAGAAGTTTTGAACACCTAGAGTATTCGTTTCAGTTGATTAAGAATAGATGTGGGAAGCCGCACACTTCACCAAATCCACCTTCTGTACTGCCACCAAGTCCACCTTCTCCAAGGTCAACCCCGTCTCCTCCTTCTTCTTCATCAATTACTCCTCCTCCAGTACTGCCTTCAAGTCCACCTTCTCCAACGCCAACCCCGCCTCCTCCTCCTCCTCCTTCTTCTTCATCAAGCACTCCACCTTCAGTACCTTCAAGCAATCAAACACCCTGACAACGCTTGCAGGTTTATCCACCGGAACCGTTGTCGATGCCGGATGCCATTGGTCTCTGGGGAACCTGGAAAGGCTGTGGGAAGGAAAACGTCGCTGAGGCTTCCACCTGTAAAGATTGGGACTTCCCAAATAACAGTACTAGTTGTATTGTGACACGCTATATAGGCATTTATTGTGATACGGGAAAGCCTTTGGACACCGTCGATCACTGAGTTTTGTTGTATGAATTATAAATTAGACCCGCATGTTGTTCCTTTCGGAAAGTGTATGATTGTCAAGCCACTTATTGCCCCTCCGGGACAACAATGTCCACCAGCTTTTCCACCGCCAAGCCTACCTCCTCCACAGACATCGATGCATGTTGATCCTCTGGAAACGTTGCCGGTGCCTGATGCTAGTGGTCTCTTGGGACAATGGTTAGGCTGTGGGGAGGGCAACACTGTCAAGAAATCCGTCGAAAAATATTGGGATAACAAGGATAAAAGCAAGACTTGTTGCAGTCTGGCACGTCACATAGGCATATCTTGTGAGACGGGTAAACCTTTCGACACACTTCATGTGTATTGTTGTTTGATTTACAATAATGATTATCGTCCTAATGAAATCCCTGGGAAGTGTATGGACGTCAAGCCATATGCGATTCATTGATGAGGGATTAATATCAAACCCTACATTAAGTCTTTTATTTTTTTTAATTTTATTTATGTCTTTTCCATCATTTTCTTAGAAAATTAGGCAAGTATTAATTGATGAGAGTTGGTTTAGATTTTAGTACAGTCATGTCGTTTAGGTTTCTTTTAGGGTAGTGTCTTTTTAATTAATTTGTTAGAGGTTTATTAATATCCTTATTTGTTGTCAACAAGGATGTAATTTGTTTTCGCATGAATTGGGCTCCATATATATATATATATATATATATATATAGCACATTATTGGATTCTTTGCCTTTTAATTTTCCTCGTAATTGCTATTTATTTGTTTTTTTATTAATTTATATATATATACTAGGTCAAAACAACGTACAAAGCACGTTTGCCTAGTTAGATCAAACAGTTGTTTTATAAAAATAATATGTTATTTTACAAAATTTGTAAAAATAGTTGATGGCATATATTGCTTAGAAGACATTGCTTCAACTTTTATACAAATAATATAATTAATAGAATATTACAAAGGAACTTTAACAAACAAATAAACTACTACGGTCAATATTTTAATAAGATGATTGAGTTTGCATCATCAAGATGATGGTATTTAATTGCGTGTTTTGGGCCAAATGAGATTATTTCCCCTTTTTCTTATATATTTTCGCTTTGTATTATATTTTGCTGGATAATTATATAACCTCGTTGAGGATATTTCATTGTTATGGTTCTGTTTATAAAATTCTAGTACTTATAATTACTAAGTTGTGATATTTATTTTCTTATTTTAATGTACTTTTATTTTATTTTATTATTAGACCCTTCTTTTTCAGACTGGGTTTGTTTTAGTGTGTTTTATTCTCTTTTGGGCCCAGCCCATTCGGATTTGAAGCCAAGCCGGTAGCTTGCAGCCCAGTCCTCCCTTTCTCTAAACGGCGTCGTTTTGGCCATAGCCCTTGGAGCTTTATTTCTTTTCCTCCGGCGCGCCGTCTTCTTCTTCTTCTTCTTCTTCTTCTTCTTCTTCTTCAGATTCATCTTTCTTCCGAAATCCCGATCCTCATCTTCTTTGACTTCAGCCTCAACTACGGTCTCTGCCATGGGTTGACATATAGCTATGCCTATCTATCTTAGGGGACCTCTATTCTGGCTTTCCGTTGACTAAAATGCAAAAGTTGAAAAGTCTTTATTTCTTTCTCTGATCTACGACCACCTTTCTTTCTCTCAATCTTTCCGGGATTCTATGCCTGCTTTATCCAACTTGGTGCTTTCCTTTATATCAATTTGGGATTAAGATCGTCTTTTATTTTCTTTCTCAGGGCTTGGCCGTTTTTAGTTCCTTCCATCCAAATAGTAAATAGGCTGCCCGCTGCCAGAAGACCTCAGGCTCAGGAAAGTCAGATATGGATTCCCAAACCCTCATTTCCGGTGGACTTCGATCCTTATTATGGAATGGCTTGACTTCCCTACTGATTACTTTTGATTCCCTTTACTTTCTCTTCTCATTTCCATTTATCTTTACTTTTGCTAGCCTTTCTCCACATGCTGAAAAGCAAGGTGCAAGTGAATAAGTATTGTTGTGTTGAGTCAAAAGTTAACGGGAAAAATAGGGTTTAAATACTTGCCATTAACTTTAATGAAAAAAAAATGTTAAAATAAGAATTTCCGTGACAGTATATATATATATATACACTTTTGCTTTAAAAGTGGAGTTTGAGCCCGTAGATTCAATACGAAAAGGCAGGCCCATCATGTTGGTAATATCTGGTAAAATAAAATATCTTGCTAGATAACGGTAGTATCTGAATAGGGATTAATTGTATTAGATCACGTTAAAGACTTGCTGTTAAGTACACTACAAGAAATAAGGCTTTTTGCGGCGATTTTTTGTTTGTTGGAAATAAAATCGCTGCAAAAAACATTTATTGCAGCGATTTTTTACATTGTCGCATTTTTTTTACATCAAGTTGGAAAATGATCTTTTGCGGCGATTTTTTCACTTTTTACGACAGAAAAATTCGCCACAAATACTAAATTAGTCTTTTGCAGCGAGTTTTGACTTTTTGCGGCGCACAATTCGTCGCAAAAAGTAACTAATTTTTTGCAACGGTTAGTTAATCGCTGTGATTGTGAAAGTAGTCATTTGCATCGATTTTTTGGACTTAAAAATCGTCAAAATAAATTATTTTCAGCGTTTTTTAAAATCGCCACAAAAAATAAGTAGAAATATTACTTATTTGCGGCGAATTTAAAATTCGCCGTGGAATTCATCATTAAAACTGAGCCTGTTGATGTAGGTAGGTGTATTTTCGGCGATTTTTTGTCGCCAAAAGTAAGTATTTTGAGCAATTTTATTTTTGTTGCTAATGCCTTTTTATTTTCAGCGAGAATTTTGATATTTACGGCGAGACTAAGACGCCGAAAAAAGCTAGTTAAATTAAATCGCCCGCCTCTTCTCCAGTCATTTCCCTCCAGCCCTTCCCCCCTCCCTCCCCTTCTCTCTCCCACGATCTTCCTTCTCGAGCACAACCCACGCCGGCCACGCCACCACGCTTCACCTACTACACCTCAATTCGGATCTTTGGCCACCCCTTCCTTCTCCCCACTCCTCGCTGACTTTTTCTCCGGACCTAGCTCAGCTTCGATTTCTTTATATCGGCCATTTGGTCGCTGTTTCGTCACTCCATACACGTTTATTGTCAAGGCTTCCGATTTGAGTCTCTTCCTTCCACGCCCCCCCCCCCCCGCAGCCTGAGGTTGCCTTTCCTCTCACTGCTTCATGAACTCCATCATTACCAGCCTTCCTGGCCACTGCTCCTCCCGAGCCACCACTCCACGCCAAGCAACCACCACGACCACCCCTCTCGGTATGCTACTTTTTAAACCTTTTAGAAATGCATCTTATTTTGTCATATTTCCTAATTTTTCTGAGTGGTGCGTGGAGGACCAAGAAAAAGAGACCCTGGTGCTGCAATTTCCTTTTACATTGTTTATCACTTGAATCTGCTTAGGGATAGATTCTGTAATTTCTTTTTTCAATTTTATAAATCCCTGAATACATATTTTCAATTTAATTGATAGTAAGAGTGACTTAGGTTCACTAGGCAATAGTGTTAGATATATATATATATATATATATTTATATATATATATAGGTTTATGAAGCACATTCAGATCAGTACTTGTGCAACAATAATTTAATTGGACCACAAGCTATGGTCATGACTACTGCGTTACAAGTCTCAAAGCCATACCCATTTCCTGACAGATAGAGATCAGAAACTGCATGCATCTAGACAAGTTTTAATTTGATACAAATTATAATGCAAAATCTGGATTTATTATACATGATGAGGTGCAGTGCTTTGGTTTCAATGCTCAACTCGTGACTTTAAACCATAAAATATTTATGATGAGAATAGACTCTATTTTGCAATGCTATTTATTAAGATCAATATGTTCATTCCATGCTCTAGGGTTTTGTTTGTTTTTGGATTTTTTTTTGGGTTTGAGAAGATCTAATACTTTGCAATTGTCGTATTCATCAGTTTTTTCTTTAGTTTAGCGTATTGGGTTTGGAAAATTTGCATATTATCGTGGAATAGGGATTTATATGTTTTAATAGGATTTTGGCGTTGGGTATTAGATCAATAGGATTGGTGTGGTTCTGCTATTCACTTACTACATTTCTATCCTTTTTTTTGACATTATTTCTTCCAATACTACTCATTTCTAATTCCGCCGTTAATGTTATTTGAGTGGATGTTCCCCAGTATTTCAGTGCAGCAAGATCATAGGCCCTAGATGTTGTTCTTCTTTGTCATACCCACCTGCTCAAAAGAAGAATTAAAATAAATACAATAAGAAGATGTTATTACTTTGAAAAACACTAATACAGAACTCAGAATAAAAGAAGGTTGAAATTAAGAAGTCAAGGGAGAAAATGAATAAAAGAAGGTGGAAATAAATACAATAAGAAGATGTTCTACTCCTGGTTTAAGTAAATTGTTTTGCCACCTAATTCAGTTACAGTTTTATACCATGCTGTATTATTCGTTGATAGAATGTTTTACTGTTCTGTACGGTTACTTTTAGCTCAAAAGTTATTTTACTCCAACAAGGAAAATGAAGGAAATATATTTTAAAATACATTTTCGATTAGACTGAATTCATTTACCTTGTGACCGACCAGATGATGGTCTTGGTTTGTTGTACTAGGGTGAAATTTGAGTGAGTGTGTGCAGAATGTATCTAGTTTTTGTGTTTTACGTGTAAGGATAACGGTTTTTACAATTGTCACTATATGCAAGATGCAATATATAATCATGTATGATTGGATAGGTTGGTGGACAAATTTTGCCAGCAGCTATTATCTAAGGAATTAAATATGTTGAATGTTTGCTTAGAATTATTTCTGGACTAAATCCACACAATAAAGTAGTAGATTAAAGCTTGTAGTTGGCTTCGTGTATGGTGGAGTATCAAGTGAATATCATGTTAATTTTGCAGCTGATTATGATAACAGATGAAGTTTAGAATTTTTTGTGTTGTAGATGAAAAACGTTCTAACCATTGTTTAGATTCCTGGTTTTAGTAGAAGTCATGTTCAAGAATCTTCTAGCATTTTTGTTTCATCCACTGTTTGATTTTGAAGAGAACTGGGGCCTAAATAATTAAATGATAAGTTATCAATAGAAGCCAAGAGTGCACCTTTTACTATTGTTTGTTGTGTGGGTCTTATGGATGGATGTTCTATAGTTCCTGTCAGTGTGAACTTGGAACTTAATTATAAAGCGAGGCTGAGATTGTCTTCACCTATCTTATATATATATTTAGTGTTCCATACTTACTGAACATTCTGCAAGCACAAAATATTGCAATTTAAAATGTCAACTGCATATTCTACTTCGAATCTCCAAAACGAACTGTCCATGCAGCTCATGCAAAAGCAAGGGCCCTAGTGCTTAGAGAAACTAAACGGTATAGCAAGAGGGACAAAGACATAAATAATTCAAACATGCATACTTACTCTTCCTTTTTTAAGAGAGTAAAATCTGATTAATTCTAATTTTCAGGGCAAGAAAAATAGTTTCAAATTAAAACCACATCATGAAGAAAAGTACTTTAAGTAGCTCAGATCCATTTAGTGACTGTTTTCTAACACGCTAATCCGACTGCTCTTGTTTTTTAGGCAATATATGGCACCCTTTCTGTTATTATAGTTATAATATGTATTTATATATATATATATATATATATATATATATAGATTAAGCTGGGTAAAGAAGATAGAGTTCTTAAATTACTTGGATTATTTTTGGTTACGGCAGTAGTTGCTCCAAAATTGCAAGCAATATTAGAAATTAATGGTTTATTGTTTAGAAATTTGGGTATTGAGTAAATGAAATGATTGTTCTTCTTGAAAGAATATCATCTCCATTTACTATTGAGAAATTAATGGTTTATTGTTTATTGGTTAATATTTCAGTTATTGAGTTAGGCTAAGATCATATTGTGGAATGGTGAGTTTCATTCTCAAGTATTGTTTATTTACTATTTTTTGGTTTTAGTTTTTTTATTCTTAAGCATATATTATAGTCCTTTCATTTGAGTTAAGGAGATCATAATATGGTCATATTAGGGGCAGGGATCTAAATTCTGCTGGCGTGGATTACTTTTTTTATATTTTCTGAAACACTATTTGCGGCGAGTACATTTCGCCGCAAATAATTTTTCTAAAAGAACACTATTTGCGGCGACTGAATATCGCCAGAAATACCCTTTTGCAGCAAATTTAACCGCTGCAAAAAAGAGTATATAAGGCGATTTTTTAACATGCTGCAAATAATATCAAGGTATTTCCGGCGATTTTTTGTATATTAGCGACGATATAAAACGCTGCAAATACTTTTTCGCAGCGAAACAAAGCTGAAATCCTAACGTTATTTGCGGCGAAAATAATAATATTAGCAGCGAAAAAAATCGCTGTAAATAAAAATTTTTGGCGACGAATTTTATATTTCGCTGGCAAATATTTTAAAAGGCTCTACAATTGCGACGAAAGTCCGGCGCAGCATAAATCGCTGCAAAAAAATATTTGCGGCGATTTAATTGCGGCGAATTTAAGCGCCGGGAAAGACCCTGTTTCTTGTAGTGGTACTTTAACGAAAAAAAAAATTAAAACAAGAATTTCCGTCTCATACACACTTTATAAATATAAAGATATATAAGATTAATTAACATAACATCAAAAATAACATGTGCATACCATTTTTTGAAATATACGACTTATGATATCTAAAAATAAATAAACCACATCGATCGGTCAGGTGTGTAAATATATCCGATACTTATATTCCTCATCGATCTCTTTTCTTTATAGCAACCAAATTAATAATATTCTTAATTGCCAACAAAAAAAATTAGTGAGATTAACCCAAGATATAAAAACAAACAAGTGTTGGCATATTTTTCCTTAAATAGTCCCATCAAGTTGTTTGTATAATTGTATTGGACAAGATTAATGAGTGATTACTAACATTGACTAAAGTACAGTAGATAAGGGCTGATATCAATAAAAGTAATGGCATACAAATTAATTGGCTTACAAATTAATTTTTTTTATACAAAATAATCAAAATTATTTTATTAAAAAATTGGCAAACTTCCAGAAAATATGGTTGATTTGTTCTATAGAAATAAGAGAACTGTTAAAGACACAAAGAAATTAAACAAAATAAACCTATAAACTGATGTGGTTTCATGAAATCTATTAGATCTACTTTATAATAAAAGTAACTTTACAATTTGACATATTACATCAAGCCGCTTTAGTTTGTGGGTTCACTTTTGTTTACTCACTTCTTAGAAATAATATCAAATCGCACTTTTGATTTGTTGTCATATCTTCCCTACAATCGCGCTTAATTCTCATGTTTTTTTTTTTTATATACATGGAGAGGGGGGATTTGATCCTTAGTTTTCTTAATGAGAAACTAATGAAGTGTTGCCAATTGGTCCAAAGGACCTTGGCTAATTCCCCTGCATTTAGATTAGCACCAAACCATATATGGTACGTTAATAGAGATATGGGCAAGATAAATTTCGACCAAAAATGATTTACACAACAATATTTCACAATCTACACTTTACACAATTATGTTTTAAATGAAGAATATTTTTGTAAAAAAACATATAAAAGTAACCATATCTTTACATTTACAAAAATATTACCCTCATCTTAAAACATAGTTGTAAAATATGTTATGAAATGTGAGGCTTATCCAAAAATTTGGTGAAAAATGGTGCATTTTTTCTCTCATAAATGGTGCAAAAGACCAATTTAGTATTTGCGGCAAATTTGTCCGTCTCAAAAAGTGAAAAAATCGCCGCAAAAGATCAGTTTCAAAATTTGATGTAAAAGATCGCGACGATGCAAAGTTCACTGCAATTAAAGACTTTTTGCAGAGAATTTATTTCCAATAGACATAAAATCGTCACAAAAATCCTTATTTGTTGTAGTGGATCATGTGCGCACTTGCTAGCTAAGTTGATTGATTGAAGCAGTACTACTGCATCAATGTCGTTTTCTTTTTAATTTCCGAGACCCATCTTAATTGATCATGCGTGTTGATAAAGTTGAAATGGTTCAGGTTCATGCTAAAACAGTCAAGGCATGCAAGATGCACAGGTCCGATCCATCTGTGAATCTGCCCCGTCCAGCTTACTGTTTGAGCATGAACCATTTCAACTTTCTAATGTCATAGAAACTTTATTTTCTCTGTGCGCGTGATACTGTATAGATCCAATTACTTATATATAAGCGCCGTAGTTCACAATGAACTAGACAGCTCCCATGCATGCATTCATTAAGTACGGCCATGAGTCAAGTCATGAAATGTCTTATCTTATTGTATGTATTTGGAGAGAAGCTAATATATATAATATCACTGATCTTAATTATAAGTCATGTATAATTCCCCAGGGAAAATTGTATAAAAAATTTTCTCATTATATATATATATATATATATATATATATATATATATACATACACACACACACATCGATCAAAATGTTTGGCTATATATATATAGGATATGATCCTCTATGACCTAAAAATTTCTTATCAAATTTTCAAATGGAATATCATTAATTAATTAGTTTTCTATGTTTCCTAGTGTTGCTGCGTTGATCAATGGATTATAATACTTGTTGTACGTGCATTAGATAAGAATATCTCAGCATCGTTTCAGGTACTAAAAACAATATATATGAAGTAGTACTACTACTCTAGCAGCTAGCACGCAACTATATATATATAGCTTAATGGAAATTATTAGCTACCATTTGGTTTGCATATTTATAAGAAACGATCGAGTAGCCGGTGCCCCTGCCGCTTCCGACTCACTTTGCAAAGTAAGACTGTAAGAGGGTCGACGTTCAAGCAACATCACAAATAACTTAAAAGTATGGAAGCTTACAGACATACATGAATATACAATAACATTACAATAGCGTGCGCTCACGCACATATTAATATATGTATGTATGTGTGTGTATATATATATACACACATAAATAGTCAATTCTCAATATGGCGTACGACATACATATATACATGAAAATAGCGTACTGCGCGTGCTGCAATAATATTGCAAAAGATATATTGATATACTGCTGATCATTCTCAATATAAATAATCATTTTTATCATAAATATTTGATATAAATAAGTATTTTCTTTATAAATTTGGAATTTGGATCGATGCCCAAAGACCTAACCTTCTATATATATTGAGAGAGAGAAGAACGGCACATGAGGCCAACTCTTAAGGAGTGGTTTGGATTCAGAGATAATTTGAGATTAATTGAGATGGTTTGTAAATAGTAAAATAAAATATTTTTAGAATATTATTTTTTAATATTATTATTATTTTAAAATTTGAAAAAGTTGAATTGTTTATTATATTTTGTATGAGAATTTAAAAAAATTATTTTAAGATTTAAAAATATTAAATTTTTTATTAATTTGTGTAAAAATTTTAAAAAAATTATAATAATAAAGATAAAATAAATTAAAATGAGTTAAAATGTGTTTTAAATTCAAACAATTCCTAAGTTAAACCAAACATGAGTACGCGTTCTGCAATATTACATATATATATATATACTAGCGGTGACTAACGTGCAAAGCACGTTTGCCATGTCCGCTTAATTGAGAAAATAAATAAATAATAATTTTTAATATTAAAATAATTTAATATATATGAATAAAATTATTATTTATTTATATTCATCATTTATTATGGAATTTAGATTATATTCAGTAATTTATTAAATTATATTCATCATCTATTAAAAATATTCAGTAAAACTTTATCATTTATTTAATGATGAAAAAATAATATTTTATAAATTAAAATTGATTTTAAGTGTATGATATAATATTATTCTCTTAAAAATATTCAGTAAAATTTTATCTTTTATTTAATGATGAAAAATTAATATTTTATAAATTAAAGTTAATTTTAAGTGTATGGTAAAATATTTATATTTTAGTTATTTGTTTTATGTTAGTTTAAATCAATATTTAAACTTCTATCGTTAGATTAAATCTGAAGAATAAAGATGAAGGGTTGTAATTTAAAACCTAAAAACTAACATTTTCCCCACGCACGTTTGTCTAATTTCTTAAAAATATTTAATAAAATTTTATTATTTTTTTTAATTTATTTCAATATTTTTAATTAAATTAATATTTATGTATATTTTAATCAGTATTTTAATTTTTTATTGTTAAATCATTTTGAAGATCCCAAAATGAAAGAAGTGAATAAATTCCTATAATGATGAAAAATTAATATTTTATAAATTAAAGTTAATTTTAAGTGTATGGTAAAATATTTATATTTTAGTTATTTGTTTTATGTTAGTTTAAATCAATATTTAAATTTCTATCGTTAGATTAAATCTGAAGAATAAAGATGAAGGGTTGTAATTTAAAACCTAAAAACTAACATTTTCCCGTGCACGTTTGTCTAATTTAATTAATTAAGAATATTATCATATTTAAATTATGTTAAAATTTTAATTATTTACATAATTTTAATGTCTTAAAAATATTTAGTAAAATTTTATTATTGTTTACATTTTATTATTTAGTAAATTAGTTTAAATTAATGTTTAAATTTCTATTGTTAGATCAAATCTAAAAATTTAAAATGAAGAATTGAAATTAATTTCTTAAAAATATTTAATAAAATTTTATTATTTATTTAATTTATTTCAATATTTTTAATTAAATTAATATTTATGTATATTTTAATCAGTATTTTAATTTTTTATTGTTAAATCATTTTGAAGATCCCAAAATGAAAGAAGTGAATAAATTCCTATATTTTTTCTTTTCTCCCTCACTTTTCCCTCCCCTCTCTCTCTCCTCCCTCGGCTCACGCGTACGCGGTACGCTGCCTCTCCTCCCAGCCGAATCTTCGTCTGCCCAGCCCGACGCCGCCGTGCGTCGGTGAGCCTCACCGCCTCTTCCACCGGCACCACCTCACTCCGGCGAGTCTTCCCACACCGGTCTCCCTCTCTCACGCTCTCTCTTCCTCTCTCTCGGCTGTGCACAGCGCGAATGGGTTTGATACTGCTGCGCCGCCGTACGCCATCCTCCGGCGCCACCACCTCCATGGTAGTCTCGTCTCCCACCGGCCATCCCCCTCCAGCGAGCTCGGCCTCCATCTCCGTGCCGTTTGCTCCCACGAACGCCCATATCCTCCGGCCTCACGGACGCCCATATCTCCTTGTGGTATTTTTGTTTTGTCTCTGTGGTTTTCGTTCGAGGATGCAGAGAGGGACGAGATTTGCGGTTTTGTGATTTTGCCTTGTGGTGATTTTGTTAATTTGTGGTATTTTTGTGAAGATTTTACGATGATTTTATGATTTTACCGTGTATTTTTGTGATGATTTTACGGAGGATTTGCTGTGGTTTTGCTTCGGTTTGTGATTTGTGATGTGACGAGATTTGTGATTTTGTGATTTTGCCCCGTGTGATTTTGCGATTTTGCCGTGTGAGAGAGGACGCGGTCTTGCGAATTTGCCGTGTGAGAGAGGACGCGGTTTTGCGGTTTTGGACGGCACTATTCACTCCTGTTCATCTTTATACACGCTTTTAAGATAAAGGAGATATATATATATATATATTGCTGCAGGTTCAAATAATATATCATAGGATATCTGACATGCCTGGGCCAGCGTCATTGATCAAGGCTTCTTAGATGTTTGTACAAAATCCTTTTTTCCCATCATGTTGTAGTACTACTACTGCATGGATAGCTTTTGGAACTCATCCATCGAGGTTAAGACGACTTTTGGACCCTTATCATTTGAGCTTTACATGCACATATATATGTGTTTGAACGTCACTGGTTGATATCGCTAGTACTGGAATCCTTCGAGGAATGATACCAGCTTGTATTAATGGACCATGTGTGTATATATATCATGTCGAGTTCGTGAAGTACTCTCTGTTTCCCTTCTCGACCACCTACTTTTTGGTCCTATTTTTTTTTAAGCTGCAAAAAATCCGATAGTTTATTTCTTCTGCCCGGCCCCCTTTCATCAATTGCTTTTAGAAATATGGTGAAACTTTAATGTTGTCAATTTAATTTTAAATAAATCTTTGAAAAAGTGAGCTATTTTGAGTTTGTATCTAATTTTCTAGATCGAACATATATATAATTCAAGTTCGATCAATTTATATTTAATGGGATATCAAGTTATTCAAGGATGATTTTCTTTAATAATATAGTCAGGTAAAAAAACATGTTCATAGGGTATATATAAAGCATTGCAATGGAAATCAATAGGCTGATTAATTTGGATTGAGAAACACTCTCAATCTATTTCATCTCATTTTTATAATTTTTATAAATTTCTACATAAAATATAATAAACAATTTAATTTTTTTAAATATCAAAATAATAATAATAATAATAATAAATAATATTTTATTTAACTTTTAACTTTTATCTCAACTCATCTCATCTCATCTCAAATTACTATATATCCAAACCTAATATGAAGCCCTAATATGAAGTCGTTTGGCCAGGAAAGCATGACTTGGATTTGTGAAGAAAGTACGTACGTAGTGAGTAAAGGCAGCACGGGTGGTACGTAGATGAATATATATACATATACCAAATACATATTTTATCAATAATTTATTTCTTTCACTTTCTTTTTATAAGATATTTTATCACAATAGCTGGGTTTATATGCACGGGTTCATGTGTTGGAGGCTGGGTTCATGCATTGATATATTAATTTAATTTGAATATGCTTATTCTGATTACTAATTAATATATAATATGTAGAATAGTAAAATATGATAAAATAAAATAAATTAATAATTAAAAAATTAAATATTTTTGAAATTATTAATTATTCATTACTATATAATAAATAAATTATTATCAAATATGGAGATTTGATGTAAATAGTTAAAATTAAATTCATTTTATATTATTTTATTGTTATATAATAAAAAAATAATTATTTTAATGTAAAAATTTATATGAAATGAATAACTAAAAGTTAAATTTATCTTATATTCATTAAAAATATCTTTTAACTTTAACTAATCTATTGATGATCGATACTCTAAGGGTAGTATTGCGGTTGTATATCAGTGTTGAATAGAAATGGAAATCAGTATTATATTTAATGTAAAACGTAAGACATTTTAGTGACTGTTACGTTTTCGCAAGTTATTAGACTTAGAAGTGAATTGATTAATCTCAGATAATGATTTAGGATGAGATGTATTAAAATAAAAGTTAAATAAAATATTATTAAATTATTATTATTATTTTAAAATATTAAAAAAATTAAATAATTTATTATATTTTATATAAAAATTTAAAAAAATTATAATAATAAAATAAAATGAGTTAAAAATGAATTTTGCATCCCAACGTCAGGCAACTTTTTGATCAAATAATATAATTATGGTGGTACAAGAGATCATGGCGGAGACGATAGTCGTACGTAGTGGTCATGTGACAAACAATAATGAGCACTGATACGTTTACGAGGAGTGGGTGGTTAAGAAATCGTAATACTGTTCATGGCATTGTTCATGAGATACTCATTTCCCAACAATAATTATGCTAGTTGATAATATATAGAGCGGTGCTAAAAAATTAAAAAAACAAATACACCAATACCGGTCAGTTTTGATGTAAACTCATCTCAATTTATTTTATCTAATTATTATAATTTTTTTAAATTTTAACATAAAATATAATAAATAATTTAATTTTTTTAAATCTTAAAATAATAATAATATTAAAAAATAATATTTTATTCAATTTCTAACTTTTATCTCAACTCAACTTAATTCAATATCTAAACACAGCCTTTAAATCACATCTTTAGTCACTAAATAAAAAAAAAAAATTGTCAAGCTGTACACAAGGGAGGCAAAATAGTTTTTTACTAATATATATACATGCAGATCAGGCCGCTGACAAGTAGTAGTTTTGGGGCAAATATCAAGTATAAAGGGCTACTTTTGGGGGTGTTTGTGATGTCAATTAAGTTGGTTTCCTTGAATTAAATGGTCAAAATATACTTAAAAATAAGAACATTCAATAAGTATACATAATTAGATATTATCACAAGTCTTGGATTCAGTGATTGAATTTAGATATATATTTAAATCTATACTTTCACATCTCTTATCCTTACAGTCATTAATGAATGAAGAATTCTGGACATTAGCCCGTAGCCGCAACACACTTGTGTGTTGTGTTTTTTTTTTTTTTTTACACTCAATTTAATGGAGTGTGTGAAGTGTGTGATAAATAATAAGCTGATGTAAATATTTTTTCTTAATAAATATCTTAAAGAGAGTTCAAATTTTCTCTCTTTTTGAGTGCTAATTGAAGAACATTGAAGATTGAGATCCCATCATCCCACAGTCAATAGTCAATTAGTGAAAAAATATTCTTTTTATTAGTCATTATTTACTATCTTACATCTCACACATTATAAAAAAATTATAGATATAAAATATAAAAATAAATAATAACTGATGCACCTCGTTAGGGAGGACCCTATAATCCCAATGACGGTGGAAAATTCTTGAAGAGAACCTAGCCTTGAAAGTTGCAGACAAATTTCACTCACAGTCTAATAATTACAATTTGCCACAACTCAAAAAAAAAAATAAAAAAACCATCCAATTAATTGGAGGACAAAAAAATTGAAATGTCATCAACGCCGTCTTCATCCACTGGGAGGTATCCATCTTTTGTCCTCTTTTTCTGTCTCTACAAGGAATGTACAAGATCCCCAATGCTAACACAAATGCGGGCGAAAAACAAATATTTATAATATATATATATATATATATATATATATATATTTATATATTGGGAAAATACACTTTTCACTCTCCAACTAGCAAGTATTTTACATTTCACATCTTGAACTACTAAACTGTCACATTGCATTCTTCAACCATTTTTGACTCTGTCAAATTACACTCCCTATAAAATCTTAACGGTCAAACTTGGATGAAGAGTACTATTTAACAAAAAACTGATGATTGGAGGATGCAATGTGTCAATTTTGGTAGTTTGGTTGCAAAGTGTAAAACATTGCTAGTTGGAGATTATAGACACTAAAAAATTATGGAGAAAAAAAAATAAGCAACAGAAGAATAAGATCAAGCTAGCACCAAAACCAGCCATGACTTCACATGCCACCAGCTCTACCAGGCGTGGGTTTCGTTGATTTCACTTTTGCCATGTCAACAAGATCCCCAAAGAGCTTATCCTCTGGCTTAGAAGGCTTGTTAGGTGGGACATAAGATGAAGTAGAAACCTGGTAGGAGTTTCTCAAGCCATTGTTATCATGACTAACAGATAATCCGTACATTCGCTGCTCTAGGTATTGCACCCCTTGTGACTGACCATAGCCATAACCTGCAAATTGGTTCCCATACATTTGTTGAGGATACATTGATGCCATCTGGGCAGTTTGCATCGGCTGTGGAAGCATTCCCATAGACGGCCCTCCCTGGATTGGCTGAGAGTGCCAACTCAACTGCTGGCTCTGACCAACCTGGCTATTGATTGCCGACAAATGGCTGCTTGTAATTGGCTGGATATACATACCTACTACCTGGTCCTTCCCCATTGGTTGAGGTCCCAGAGGAGAATGTGCACCACTCAGTGCATGCGCAACCACCATTTGAGTAACTTGCGCTGGTTGAGGGTATTGAGCACCTGCTACTGGACTACCATTGTCCACAGGCTGAGCTTCCCAAGGTGGAGGTGGTAATGATGCGCTGCTTTGAGCACCTATTCAAAAGTAAAAATTGTGAGCCCCTCGCACAATCTCATGCAATTACATGACAAAAGAAGACAACTAAAGCCCAGCACATAACTGCAAGTTATTTAATCAAAACATAAACTAGAGAATCCTGCTTATTATAAAGGCATCGATAATTTCAAACATAAGTGCTTCTGCCTCAAGATAGGAGACTTTGGTGGAAAAAATATTCCAAAAGCATTACACATTTCTAGCATGCAAAAACATAGATCTAAGTAAGAATTGCACCATAGGCAGGCGAATGTGGCTGCTGCTGCTGGGTAATCTGGCCATTCCAGGCAGAACCAGCACCTTGCATGTAAATTGATTGCTCATACTGAGGTGATCCAGCATTTGGGACACTTCCATTCGAGTAAAATCCACCTTGAGGGGATTGAAAACTCTGCTGCTGTTCGATTTGCGGAGCCGACGGGTTGATTTGTCCAGCAAGATTGGCAGATTGAGTATTGACAGAATTTGGAGTGCTAGTTTCTGAGAACATGTCAAAGAGAACAAGGGCGTTCTGCTGAGATACAGGACTGGCTGGCTGTTGTCCTCCCACGGGAACAAGAGCCAATGAAGTTTCTGCTTTGGGTGAGCTATAGTCATCACCACTGAGCAGGTCTATTTCGGGATCAACTCTTGCTGAAGAAGCTGAAGCATTAGTTGGAGTAGGAGCTGGAAGCAACAACTGGTTCAGTGGCTGCAACTCTGCACTAGTACCCGAGGTGGATCTGCAGAAAAAGTCCTGCTCTTACAGCTCAAATAACCAGAAGGTATAAAAAATTTCTTTCATGGGCAAATAAAACTCATGCAACCGTTCTCGACAGGACCTGTGACCTTCACCTCCACCCTTTTATATGAAGGAAGAAGGAGATCCTATTTGGTCCTAAGCCAACTAAAACTCTATTGTCTTCTATTAAGAAGAAAACAAATTATATTATTTAAATTAGAAAAAAAAAGTTTCCATCAAAAGTCCTATTAATATTTGAACAAATATCAATTAACTTGGTATGCAGGAAGAACGTATTTGCAACACACGCAACTCAAAATCTATTCATGTTCTCAAGCATCTTTAGATTTTATTCGAATTTTTTTTTTATAAGAAAAATTGAGGCCTCAAGAGATGGAACTTGAAGGCAAGATAAATGTACCAATTGAAATGGACATAAATTTCAATCAAGCAGTCCCAAGAATGTAACTTCCACAGATACTTGGCTGATGAGTTTTACTAAAAAAAAATGAACGTGTGTAGATTACAGCCTGCTTTTTTTTTCCGTAGTGGACTCCTACCCTCAAACAATGGACCTTTTTTTACTCAATTTCTCAAGAAAGATAAGTCTTAGTCTGTTTATATAAAGAATAGAAAAGTAATTGAATAAATTTACCGAAGGAGCTTCTCATTAATGTATTGTTTCATTGAGATTGAATACAAATCACAATGTCATTATCTTGTTCCAGAATGGGCTTCTTCAATTTTGTTACATTTAAACTCTACTCAAAGTAAAGATCTGCCCAAATTTTATTTGAACATATAGTGCAAATGTCCCAATGCCAAGTCTTTTTGATATGGCAGAACAAGATTCGCATCTAGAAAATGCTAGCTTCTGAACTTCAATGTTAAATGAAAAGCACAGTAACGAAACCAAGCAGTGTCAGACTTGAATAAAAGGAAAAAGGCAGTGAAAATATAATTGCATAACTTATTATAACTTTTTCTAATTGATGAGATAAAAAATTAATTTTCGTTAGATCAGTCAAATAATCGCATGACCTAAAGTGAATTTATCACATCATCCTAGATAATGCAGTGAATGTGAACTAGTTCAAGAAAACCCAATTACCTCCCATCGGGTTGAGTATCAACTAGAGGATCACCAACGTCAACAAGTGCTCTAACAGGTTCAGGCTTTGGTTTCTCTGTTTGAAGAGAAGTTCCTGAAGCAATTGCTTCATGCTTAGCCAGTACACGCTGCAAGTCATCATTAAGTGCTAGTCCTTGGCACAGCAGTGATTCATCCCTGAAAAAGAAAGAAAATTACAATTACGACAACCATGTTTAATTCAAAGTACCTGGCATGATAAGATTCACAGGCTTGTGGGATTTGATCACTAACGGACGGTCTTTTCATAGAAAAAATGTTGCGCTGAAATTCCAACGATGATCTGGCCGGACATAAGCACGCACATCTCACACAACCGACATGGGTGCATGTTTGTGCATTTGCACGCATGTGTTTTTTTTTTTTTTTGGGAGGGGGATGCTGAAAGAATTTTACAAATTACATTAAGATATATTTTTTTATAAAAACAGGTTTTAACAGTTAGAAGAAACTGGAATAAAGCTGAACTAACCGGCCCAAACAGTTCAACCAGCAGGCTGGTTCAGAAGTGAAGGCATTAGCCATCATAAGTGCCAATACTACTGATTTAACAAATCTAGTCATAAGCAAACTTAAATAATTGTTTTCATTTTTTTCTGGGGAAACTCCAACGACAAAGCATATATCTGCATCATTCTGAACCTGCCCCCCTCCTCTCCAAGGGACGGACACATCAGAATGCCAACACGATGGAATAACAAAAATACACACATGCATGACTTCATGGTAGCAAGAAGAAAAAAGAAACAAAATAAAGGGTAACTTTCGTAATGGTTACAAATATAACCAAAGAGTAGGCAGAGAATTAAGGCCTTACGAAGTCAAGTTAACAAGATGCACCACTCTCTGCTTGTATGTACGGCACTGCTCGACCAAGTCAATAATAACCTCCTGCCTAAGCCCCTGCAAATTGAAGCAAAGATTATATCCAGTATGCAAATAGATTGATTAGAAATGGAACATTCACAATAACAGGGACAAGGATTTATGGATCTAGGACAATTGTATCTTTTTTTTTATAAGCAACGAGAATTGAAATACTAACCATTGAAAGCATTTCTTTTTATTTCTTGGAATTCATTTACACCAAAAGTTTGCATTGGCAGTATAAATTAGATAGATTGCAGCCCAAAATTCCTAGTAGCATGCTTTTGATGAAGATTTAGTTTGCTTGACAAAAGTATTCAGCATCTACAATACTAATTCATAGTTCTAAAATTTCTTCACATTTCGAATATACCTCTTTATTCCCAGGCTCTATTGCGCTCAGCATTTCGGCAAGGACGTCCATGATGCCGCGTGCATTCTGAATTTCAGACAGGCTAGCAAAAGCAATTTCAATTAAAAAACAAAAAAAGATGAATCATTAGTCAGTAAGAATGACAAGAAAAGGATGAATTAAAAAATTATATGCAACCCTCAACACTGGAAAGAATTATTCTATGATCAGTCTAATAGCGTTGACTACTCAAATCCTCTGATCCAAGGAAACTTTCTCTGCATGTTTTCAAGAGTCAAAACAGTTTTTTTTTTTTTTAAAAAAATTGACAAGTAAGAAAATAAGAGTGAAACAGTTAAAACATCAGTATCATTCAATTTCAAAATTTACTCCCTCTCCCTAAACTAGAAGAATCCTAGTTTTTACCCAAAACTAGACCAAATTCAAGAAGGGAGCAGGAACCACCATTTTTTCTTCAATTGCTCCTCAATTTTTTCATGCATTAACCTTGATATGTGCATTAGCATCAAAAGCATATAATCTGCCATCCTCATCAAGAATGGCAATGAAAACTGGTACAGGTAATGCATGCTTATATGAGTAGGATAACTACCCCACAATCAGATGTATTTACATATTCAATCATGGGCAACTAGAAACAAGTACCATCTAAAGTAGTCAGACAAATGAATGTGTCAATGAACAAAATGGTTACTGGGGTTGTCTCCAAAAAGATATTGGAAAAGGAGCTAAAACCGTACCTCAAGGTTGGAAACTCAGACTCTGCAGATGATTCAGCTGTTTCTTGCTGATTGTCAAGATTGCGTATATTATGAGGATATGATGTCAAAGGATGTGTTTGTGGAGGTGTGAATATAGGTGCAGGCCTTTCAGATCTCTGAGGGAATACTGCCCCAGCACGCTGTAATAGACAAGTGTTTTCACCAAGAATGTCAGAGAAGATGGCCTACTTATGAAGCACCAGAATAGTATAATGGCAATGAAAAGGGCAAAGTCAAGCTAATTTAATGAAGCATAAAAGGTGCTTCTTATTTCACCATTCATACTAAGTATCTTCTCCAAAAGGAGAAGTACTTCAAGAAAAAATTCTATGTTAACGTACCAACAATTCTTGGTATGCAGCATAATACTGCGGATATCTTGCCCTCGGTCCACCAAAAGCTTCTTGCCAAGTATCTATCAGGATCAATATCTTCTCTTTGACATGAAAGTCAGGCTACAATATGCAAAATATTATACTTTTAACATACTTGTCAAATGAGAGTAAATACAACATTGGTTTGGAACCAAAATATTCTAAAAACATTCTTGCCTTCTTTTTTACTATCTTCACCATCTCATGAAGAACATCCTTCTCTGCTACATGCATGTGAACAATGTCCCCACAATTCTTTACGACCGTCTCCAGTAGCTAGAGTACAGCAACCAGACCAAAATATAACCAAATTAGTCCTCTGTAAGAAAAAGTTGTAAAAATATGACAAGCTATATAACAATTATGTCACTGAAGCCTAAAAATGATGAGATTTCAAAATAGAATTTCATGCAGACGTCCAAAAGATCAAATCAACTAAAGCACAGGAAAGTTTGACAGCCTCATCAAGTTTGTTTTAGGATAGATACACACATACAAATCTTCCTGTCCCCCTTTGACAATTGGTGAAAATAAAATAAAAAAAGGAAAAACAGATTTATTCACTCGTGGATAAAACCCATACCTTCCGGTGCTTCCTCTGACATCTAATCCATTATATTTCACTATCATCCTAGAATTATGTTATAAATCTATACTAACTTGTAAGATATAGAAAGCCACAATACTTAAAACTTGAAATACTGAAATACTGAAAAAAAATCTTTAGAAAATATTTCCAAGCCAACTACTTTCTCATATATCCCAAACAATAACTTTTTTCTATAGGAGAAAAAACCCTGGGAAATGGATTTTCTCGTATAGATGAAGCAACAATTGAGTTCTCATCCTGAGGTTGCATACAGATCCCACCCAGACAACATCATCAAATCCAGATAGAAACGATACCTCTTTATATAAATCAATTTTGTTTGTAAACATAAATATATTAAAATCATCTTCCATTGAGAAATGATTCAAGAAATTTATGTTACACCCACACACACCCCCACCCCACACACACACACACACACACACCACACACCCATCCCACCCGCACGCACACACACAAACAGAAAGCAGTCTAATCAGCCGGTCTTAACTTAAGATTTACCCCCGCACGACCACACCATACCAACTATATAGATTTCCCCAAAAACCATCAATTTATATGTCTAGATATGTAAAATGCAGCCCATGGCCATGGTTTGATCAATTAATGCACTTGGTACGCATGCTATACTAGCCAAATTAATGAGTGACATTCATAAGAGCGTTATAGAAATGCAAGTTCCAATTTACAAAAGGTTTTCAGGATAATTGGGTTTGATAGAATAAATGAGGGATGATTGAAGGTCGTAACAATCCTATCGAATCACATGCATTTGTACATCGTAATGTGTACATAAAAATGTGCTACTGTCTTGAATTTTTTTTTTTTTATAAGTAAACGGTAGTATAAATAAGAATAGGCAAAGCCCAGGTATACAAGGTGGTATACAAGAGATAAAACCTATCTAGTTGCTAAAATAGAAAGAAGAAAATCATGTACATTTAGGCCATTAAAATCTATAGCAATAGCCCAAAGAAGTAAGGTACGGAAAAATAAAATTCTAAGATCCTCTAGTGTCCGCTCATTACGCTCCCGCCATATACACCACATAATACAAATAGGAACCATTTTTCACACAGTTTTGATTTGTGGAGCACCACTCGGCAATACCTAGCTAGCTAATAACTCTACCACTGTAGCAGACATCACCCAATTTAACCATAATCAAATGAACAGATCACTCCACAATGCTCTAGCTGTCTCACAATATAGCAAAAGATGATCCACTGTCTCGCCAGCTTTCTTGCACATACAACACCATTTTGGAATAATTAGCCGGCGCTTCCACAGATTATCAATGGTAAGAATCTTACCTAGAGCCGCTGTCCAAGTGAAAAATAGTACTTTTGGAGGTGCCTTATTCCTCCACAATCCTCTCCAAGGAAAATGCGTGTTTGGAAGCAAAGTAAGGGATTTATAGAAGGAGCGAACCGAAAAAACACCCTCACCTGCCAAATTCCACCACAGTTTATCTTCTCTCAATCCAAACATTCTCGTAGAGTACACATGACTGAAAAATGCCTCAAAACTGTTTAGTTCTCAGTCTTGAGCTGCTCTACTAAAGGTGACATTCCAATGGAGTTGATCCCCTGAACGAACCATGAGATCCGCCACTGAAGCCTATTGATCACATGCTAAACGAAAAACAGAAGGAAAGGCGTCCGCTAGAGCCTCCTCCCCACACCAAATGTCCCTCCAAAATTTTATACTAGTGCCCTCCCCCACCAAGAATTTAGTATGACGAGAAAACACCCCCCAACCACATCGTATGTGCTTCCAAACCCCCACCCCATAGGACTCATTCCCTATCTAGTACACCAATTCCCCCCCCCCCCCTCCCCCCATCTTACCATATTTGTAATCAACCACTAATTTCCATAGAGCTTCTGGTTCCAAGTTGTATCTCCAAAGCCATTTCCCAAGTAATGCCCGATTAAAAGTTCTCAAATTCTTTATCCCCAACCCACCTGAAGGAATTGGTCTGCACACCTTATCCCCACTGACTACGTGAAATTTGAATTCATCTCTCATCCCACTCCATAAGAAATCCTGATAAAGTTTTTCGATTCGCGCTACCACACTAGCTAGAATTGGAAATAAAGATAGAAAGTAAGTTGGCAAGTTAGAGAGAGTACTCTTGATAAGAGTCACCAGTCCTCCTTTCGACAAATACAGTCTCTTCCACCTAGCCAATCTTCATTCTATTTTCTCAATAACTTTGTTCTAAATAGACAAAGCCCGTGAAGCAGCCCCTAATGGTAACCCCAAATATGTCATAGGAAAAGAAGCAACCTTACACCCAAGAGTGTTCGCCAACTGCCAAGAGATGCTGACGTTCCCAACAGGCACTAACTCTGATTTATTGAAGTTAACTCTCAAACCTGACGCTGCTTTGAAACAAAAAAGAAGCGCCTTCAGTGCCCTAAGTTGGTCTTGCTCTGCAGCACAGAAAATTAAAGTGTCATCTGCAAATAATAAGTGGGAGACTGAGGTGAGCCCCCTCTGTGGATCACCCACTGAAAAACCAACCATAAAACCATAACTAACCACAGCCGATAACATCCTACTCAAAGCCTCCATGACGATAACGAAAAGCAGAGGGGACAAGGGATCACCCTGTCTTAAGCCTCGAGAGCTATTGAAAAAACCATCTAGGTTACCATTGATCAAGACTGAAAATTTTGCCGTTGAGATGCACCATATGATCCACATACACCACCTCTCCCCAAAGCCGCATCTCTTCAGTAAGTACAAGAGCAATTCCCAGTTTACATGATCATATGTTTTTTCCATATCTAATTTACAAATAATACCTGGAGTGCCAGACTTGAATCTACTATCCAAACATTCATTTGCAATTAAGACCGAGTCCAGAATCTGACGACCCCTTACAAAAGCATTTTGTGGCTTTGAGATTACTTTATCAATTGCCACCTCTAACCTGTTAGCTAGTACCTTTAAAATGATTTTGTATATCCCATTAATGAGGCTAATGGGCCTAAAGTCCTTCAACTCCACTGCTCCGGATTTCTTCAAAATCAAAGCAATAAAAGTAGCATTCAGGCTTTTCTTGGATTTCCCAGCCAAGAAAAGCTCCTGAAAGTTTGAAACACCTTCATAATATCATCTTTTACCACCTCCCAACATGTTTGGAAAAACCCAATCGTAAAGCCATCCGGACCTGGTGCTTTATCCTTTACCATCTTTCGAACCACATCCAATACCTCCACCTCCTCAAAAGATCTTTCCAACCAGGATGTTGTCTGTGGTTCTATGGACTCAAAACCAAGTCCATCTAGTTTGGGCCTCCAGCCCTCATTTTCTGTAAATAGATGTTTATAGAAATTCACCACATGTTCCCAGATCACAGGGACCTCTGTGCAATCACTACCATTGATATTCAACATCTCAATAGAGTTAGTTCTCCGATGAGAGTTAGCCACTTTATGGAAGAATTTTGTGCTTCGATCCCCTTCCTTCAACCAAAGAGCTCTTGATTTCTGTAGCCAAGAGATCTCTTCTAAAGTTAAAACCCTTTCCAACTCTGATGCCAGAGCTGTCTTACGTGAAACTTCCTCTGGGGTAAGAGCCATATCCTCAATAATCTTTTCAAGATTCTGTAAATTCTCCATTAGAGTTTTGTTTTGCTCCCTAATATTTCCAAACGATTGGAAATTCCAAAGCTTTAAATCTTCCTTTAATGCTTTCAGTTTACCTGTAAGAATATAAGAAGGGGTATCATAAAGCTGATAAGAAGACCACCAATGTCTTACCATATCCACGAAGCCATCGCTTTTAAGCCACATGTTTTCGAACTTGAAATAACGACGACCTCCTTGAATACCACCTCCATCTAATAATATGGGAAAATGATCCGAGCATAGGAGCACCAGTCGCTTTTGACATACCTCTGGATAATGGCTTTCCCAGTCCGGCAATATTAAGAATCTATCCAGCCGGGACCAAGTTTGACTATTAGACCATGTGAAGAAACCGTCAACTAGAGGGAGTTCAACAAGATTCAGGTCAAAAATGCATTATGAGAATTCAGCCATGGCTCGATGTAACCGATTTCTTCTAGATCTTTCACTAGGGAACCTTACTACATTAAAATCTCCTCCTATGCAACAAGGAAGTTCCCACCCGCTATAAATAACAGCCAGTTCATCCCACAAACGACTTCTAATACTGTCAGCATTCAATCCATAAACACCTGCAAAAGCCCACAAGAAATTATCCTCTACCATCTTAAAAGAACAAGCCACTGTAAATTCCCATGCAAACTCCTTCATCTTCTTCACGACCCTTTTATCCCACATCACCAAAATACCGCCCGATGCCCCCTCCGAAGCTAGATAGGCCCAATCTGCATACGGGCTGATATAACCATTCTTCATTACATGCTAAAAATGGTTCTCCCACCTCCAAAAGCCAGCTTACAACATCAAACTATGTAGTCTAAAAAAGAATATATACCCCTTCTCAATTTCCATTAACAACTAATCCAAAACAATGGGGAACATGGTATGACTACAACGTCTACCAAATATTTGCCCCACAGCAAATATAAGCACAAGATGTTAAGAGAAGCATTGTAATGTGGATACATGCATTCCTTAATATCCAAATGAATAAAATTTAGTGCAAGTGAGTTATCAATCTGCAATGAGACAAAACAGTAATAAAATTTAGGCATATGACTGATATTATACTCGACAGTTTGTGGGGCAGTAGAAAGATGACCCAAAAATTAACCACATTTAGATAACATTTTTTAAATGAGAAGTATTAGGTTCACAAATAAATCTCACAAAAGTAAAGCTCAAAACTTGATATGGTTAGATATGATATGTTAGTTCTACTTTACTCTAAAGAGCTTTACAATTTGATGTACCACAACAAGTCACATCAGTTTGTGGCTTTATTTTTGTGAGGTCTTTTTGTGAATCAAACATTTATTTTTTCAAGTTAATATATGCGTATGCATGTTCATGTCTGTATGAGTTATGTTGACTTACTGTTAAGGCAAGAAGTTGAACTTTTGAATTCTTACTGCCAATACGTTTCTTTATTCCTTTAACAACATCCTTCGATTGCCTGATCATGTATTACAAACAAAACAAAAATCCAAATTTAGCAAAACTGAATGAAAAAGAATCGAAACCTATATAAATCCATTTACCTCTAAAAAGTTCGGTAGTGTGAAAATTTACAATATATGAGAAACCCCTTCATGTGGCTCCCCTAGTAGTCCTATGATTAGTAGGAGGTGACCTCATAAGATACCATCATGCAACATGCATCAGGCGAACAAACAGTGGAAGAACAGCAATTGTGACTTGTATATATTCCTATATGCCACGTTCTTATGGCTCAATATTTCCAACAATGCAATAAAGTTAGGCAGAGGTGTTCTTTAGTTATCACAAGCAAGCCTATCTCGAACTAGTACCCCCTTCCAAATAGAAAAATAGTCTTAAAAAATCATTCAAATAAATGGAATCCAAGTCTTTGAAATGAACCTGCCTGTTATATGATCACAAATAACCAAGTATAGGCTTCCTTTTATCACATGAAAAAAAAAAAAACCGAACAAAACATTCAAATGAATAGGTATTACTATTCCTGTGCGGATTTTTTTTTCTCTTGTAAAGTTACACACGCATCAATTGGAGCTTGAACCCACAACCTCCCCCCCAACTCATTTCCAGCTAGATACAGTCGAGAATTCCCAACTATTTTGAAGCTAGACCTTATTGGCCAAGTTTGCAAAATTTAGCTTAGTAACACAAACTCAACTTTATATAAGTCAAACTCGAGCGCGCATTAAACTACAGCCTAGGTATACCAAATGCGCTCATCCCCAAATTATGCAAAAAAGTCCATTAAACCGCCACATAGATTCTCCCTAAATCGTCCAGCTTACACTTTAGATCCTAATTATGGCCCAAGATATTTGAGTGATTATGAAAGGCTATGTTGTTCCATAATAAAATTAAAAGACGCCCAAAGTTTAAATAAAATCTCAACTGACTATTTGTGAGGCGCGAAAGCAACGTGCCGTTCTCGTTTAAAATTTGGAAAAAGTAATGAATTCAGTTTTTCTTTCTTTTCTTCAAAGATAAAGCTGCGAAAATTCACAAACGTGCAAAAACAAAATCGCATGACTGAAATTTCAAAACATAACAGCACTAGAGGCAGTATCTAGCAAAAACGAGAGGTGTATTAGAATCCAGTGCAACTCGTACCCAGGGTCGTGATTAAGCGTATCGCAGATCTCTATGTTCATGGCCCAATCTGGACCGATCAGCATGTCGCTCGTGGCTCGTTCCACCATTGAATTCACCATCTCCGCTCACCGCCAAAAGAATAAAGAAAAAATCGATTTCAATATCAAATCAGAATCCGGCTACCGAACACACACTTTCAACCAGAGATCACAGAGATTTCCGAAGATGTATCGAAAAATTACGGCGACTCTCTCTCTCTATCGAACTGTTCTGTTCCCAGGCTCTCTCTCTCTCTCTTCCTCTCGTTTCTACTTTTTCTGTTGAGAAACGATTTTCGTTTTTACTTTTTTTTTTTTTTTTGGTCTTTACGCTTTTCTTTCGGTATTCCGGTCAGAAGGTTAAATTTAAAGATATAGCCAATCATGAATGGCCATGTTTACAGTTGGGGATTCACGCGTGCCGTACTGACGTGTACTTCTTCTTATACCGTTGGCTTTCCGCTTTTCATCAGATGGTACTGATCACGTAAACCCGGACTTATGTGGGTCACCCATTAGCCTGGCTTTGTTTTTTCTTTTTTTTACTCCTAAAGAAAGTTTACATACAGGAAAAAGCTTGGGTTCTAATTTTTTAAAGAATAATGTTAATTATCTTAATTTTTATTATTTTCTTATTATCTTATTATGTATTATTAGATTATTAGAAATTATTTATTATATTTCACTTGTTAACCTATCATATAATATCACATTATGAAATGATAGATTTTTTTTCTTTTTTAAATATTTAAGGATATAAAAATATGTATAAAAGAATAAAAATAAAAAAAAAAAAGACATTTAATTTTATCAGGATCCCTCGTCCTATACACAACTCTTTTACCTATTTAAGAAAATAGTCATATTTTTAAAAAAATAAATATAGCAATAAGAATATGTAGAAGTTATTGGGATATATATTTATTTATTTGTTATCATTAGCTACCTTGTTTTTACATCAATTATCTATGATTTAGGTGTTGTTTAGATAATAAATTGAGATTAGATAAATTAAAATGAAAGTTGAAAGTTAAATAAATTATTATTAAAATATTATTTTTTAATATTTTTATTATTTTTTTATATTTAAAATTATTAAATTATTTATTATGTTTTATATAAAAATTATAATAATAAAATAAGATAAAAAATTTTCATTATCTAAACCGTCCCAATAAGTTTGAGAATTAATTAGAGAAAAGTAGTTTCTCGTTAATTGAAAAAAAACGAAGGCATTCCAAGAAAACACGACGTTTGTTGCATTGATTGGTTTAGATTTTGACGTTATGCTCATTGCAGACAGCTACGATACGTTCTGTGTGTGAAAAAACACCAACGTACGTACGATTACAAACAATATCATGAGTCAAACAAACATTGTTTGAGAGGATCAGCGACGAGCGACGTGACCTCCATTCTCATATAATTCACAGGAGCATGCCTAGGGAGTAGCGATATCTGATAAACGATATTATAGTTATAGAACAGTTGAATATTATGTAATTATTTTATAAAAATAAATAATTAATTAATTATTATAAAAAAAATTAATTTTTTAATAATAAATCTGATTTTTTTTTTAAATAATTGTATAATATTTATACAATACTATACGTATAATTTCTAGACGCTATCCTGTCTAGTTTTTTCAAAAATATGAATGGAAATTCTTAAGTTATTTTATTGCATGTGTAATGGTTTTTGGTAATTTATTTAGACAATTTTATACGTAGTAAATATATCATTTATTGTGAAATTTATAATAGTTATAAAAAAAATTTAAAAAAATACATATATTTTTTAATATTAGTTTATATATATGACGGGGGCTATGACGTATCCACATTAAAAATATTATTTAACATATTTTGATTTTATGCATCAATCACATTAAAATATTTTTATTGTTTTAGTGTTTTTAATAATTATAATAAATCTCAAAAGAAATAACGTGTTTTCTTATAAATAACAAATCTGTATAGCCCTCAATTAATTAAACTTCGATATAATTTGTTAGACAAGTAAGTTCCAAGATGTCAGAGTTGGTTGATGAAAATGGTGCTCGCAATTTCAATTGTAGTCATTTTTTTTTTTTTAGCAAGTTACTATCAGTTATATTAAAACAAGAAACTAGAATACATCAACAAGAGTTTAGATCTCAGTATCCTAATTATACATATAAAAGGGGAGGGTTTTTCCCACTATGAAAAGACAATAAGGAGAGATAAATTTGGATAATGGGAATATTTTCATAAGCTTGCGTTGCCACTACCCATTGTGCCAAATCATGCCCACATCAATTTTGTGACCGATAAATTTTCTTAACTTTCAAAGCTTCGAAAGAGAGGAGATGGTGCTTTTATATCCTTAATGGGCTTGTGATCCAGTCATCTTCATCTGCGAAATTTGTAATTGCTACTATTGTGGTGCTTGAGTCGCCTTCCAGAATAACTTTTTTTCATCCTCAATCTCTTTACTATGATACTGCCATCAAGGCTGTCATTACTTTGCCGAGATTTAGACTCACATTGGAAATGTGGTATATGAGTGCAAATATGGTTTCACCAGAATCATTCTAACACAAAGATGCAATACTGTTGCCCTGATCTCTAACTGCCACATCAAAACTAATGAGAAAAAAACTAGATGGATGATTTTCAGCCTTCATTGACTTTTGGTTGTCGACATATGTCCAAGCTGCTAAATGTTGATGAAGTGAATTTTTAACAGAGTCTACAAAATCAACGGGGGAAGGGGGAATGAAGACCAGATTGTGGACTTTTTTGTTTCTTAGGAACCAAAGATGATCAATTGCAATTGTAGCAAAGATTTGGAAAGAATGAGTGTCTACCGTTGGGATTTTTAGGAACTCTTATAGAATGAGGATGGTTTTTATCCATATATTAAAGGGCCGCCTTGCAAAGGAGGATATGTCAATTGGCCATTTTGAGTACCTCCAAAGAACTCTATAGTATATGCAATTGAGGAAGAGATGTGAAGTATCTCCAGCTTCAATGCTACAAAAGGGACAGACAATTTGCTCTTTATCAAGAGGAATTACATTATTAATCTTGACTTTGGTGGGCAGGATATTATGGCTAACTTTCCAAAGAAATAGTTTCAGCATGTATTGCAATTTTTATTTCCAAAGACTTTTCCAGTTTAAAGGCTGATTGATTGGAGATGAAGTATTAACATCATTAACCAGAGCAGCATATGCAGACTTAAACGAAAATTTCCCTGAGGAGTGATGAAGCCATTTGATTTTGTCCTAAACATGATGGAAATTGTAATTCGCCAATGAGATTTTTTGAATTTCTCTTGAGTGTTCTGAAAAAAATGTGTTCAGAAATAAAGTATTTCAACGTCTTGATTCTTCTAAGATGAGTTCAGAGACAATCAAACTATGATCATGAACAAAGGGAATGTTTGGATTATAGTGGAGAATATGGCTAGAGATGGAAGGGACCCAAGGGTCTAACCAGACTTTGGTGGAAGAGCCATTGTTTATTTGAAAACATATTCCAAACTTCAGAAAATCTCTATGCTTTATCAAACTCTTCCAAAACCATGGATCAGTCGGTTTGAAAGATATTTCCGGGAGAGACTTGGAACCTAAATATTTTTTTGAGATAGCCTATTTCCAAAGACTGGATTACCCATTGATTAGGGATCAGGCATGTTTGGTGAGATGGTATTGTCATGAATTAGACGGCCAGGAATGAAGACAGCTTGAAAAGGGGAGATAATGTTGAGGATAATAGATTTGAGTCTGTTGGCAAGGATTTTTGCTATTATTTTATAGCAAACATTGGACAAACTAATTGCCTGAACTGATTAATCTCGTTGGGATTATCGACTTTAGGGATCAAGACCAAATTTGTGTGATTGAGTTCTTTTAGCAATTTTCCTTGAGTGAAAAAACTTTTGACAGTCGCTATGAAATCAACTTTGATGAGCTCTTAGAAAGTTTTATAAAACAGGCCCGTAAAACCGTTAGGGCCAGGAGCTTTGATGGAATGAAGATTTTTTACAATGTTGAAAATTTCCTCCTCATTAGGAGTTTTGCAAAGAAAATCATTTTTCAAAATTGAAATTTTACTAAGGAAAAGGTTTTCAAGCTCATCCGATTGGATGGGATGTGAAGTGGAAATTTTTTTTTGGTAGTGCTCCTAAATTTTTGGGAAGATCATAGAGGGATCAACTGTCTAATGGTTCTTACCCAGCTTAAGGCAATCAATATTATTCCTTCTCCGTCTAATGAAAATAGTGGCATGAAAGAATTTTATGTAGAGATCAGTTGTGGTGAGCCAAGTTAATCTTGATTTTTGTCTCCAAAAGGATGTTAGCAATGTCTCTATCTAAACGCTCTCGGATCTGATAGTGGTCAGATATATTATTAGACCAAGTGAATTTTGGTCCAGAGAATCTGAGATCCACGAAGCCTATTTTTTCCATGAAAAGATTTAGATCTTTTGGTTTGGAAAAGTTTTAGAGAGATTTGCCCACTGACTTTTCAGATTGAGAGATGATGGAATTCAAGTCACATATTGCTAGGTTGGGATCCAAAAAAGAGGAAATAATACCAGATAGGAGTTCCCATAATGGTTTCTTCTTTCTGTAAGAAGCGGGGCAATAAATAAAATTTAATAGTCAAAGAAAATGACTAGAATCAGAGTACACCAAAATAGAGATAATATTACTAAAAATATGAACAGATCAAATGTTTATTGATTCTATGTCAAGAAATGGTCAACACAATTGGCAAATTTTAGTCAATCCATAATAGGACTGTTTTGAGGGACGCTTTCCAACAAATTGGCATGTGATGAATATTGTTGGTCTCCATTCTCACAACGTTCTTAGCCAAAAGTGAGATGAAAAATGGTAGATTTGATCACAGAACTCGATAGATAGATGTTATGCGTGCTAATGGCGCGAGTAATATTAGAGACATTTTAAAAATATGCAAGTCTTCTTGTATTTAAAAAATAATAGAGTTTATTATTAAAAATAAATTATTACACCGAATTTTAAATTAATACATATTTAAAGTAATGCGCGAGAATCGTAGACCATAAACTTTACAAATCATTTTCAAAAACTATAGATCAGTTAAAATAGAAAAATATTTAGAACTATTTTAATAAAAAAAAAATTAAAGATGCATTATTATCCTAAAAAATAGCCTACCGATCATGTTAGTCAAAAGGGAAAAAAAAAAAAAAAGATACCACGCGGCTCGAGGTACAAAGTGTGATAGCCCAACGAATCCTAGGGTGGGGGATTATACGCGTCACCACACGAGAATACCCGATGCCGCCAAAACTTTCGCGGAACTGCGCCCTCTAGAAAACCTGAAGTCTAGGACGCGCGTACGTACTTGTAGAATTCCCTCAGTGCTCCAGTTCTTTTTCTTTTCTTTTGTTAGCCCTTTCTAATTTATTTATTTGTTCTAAACCTCACCGCCAAATCTTTACAATTAGGTTTCGTATAGTTTCTCCCAATTTCTAAATCCCCGAACCCTAGCCTTCAAACTAGCCCTATATCACTCTTCTATAACGAGATAGGGTGTTCTAAAATCAGTTATAAGTTCAAATTTCATAGATCCACAATTATTTGTTTCGTGTCAGTTGGCTGTAATATGAAACCCAGAAACCTGAGACGAGCTTGATTTCACCAATTATAATTGAGATCGAAGGCTACTTGATTGTTGAGTGAGGGCACTGGACTGTTTTACGACGACTTGGGTCCGATGGCGATGATCGGCGACGCGCTTCGCCAAGCGTTCATGCCGAAGCATGAGTACGAGAGCCTCCGGGAGGAAGATAAGGCGTGGGGCAAACTTCAGAGACCTTTCGTAATGGCTTCCATGGCTTCCATCTGCCTAGTACTAATTGTATGTACCATTATTAGTTTGAGCATAGTGTTCCCGCCCGACATTGGGAAGAGGCCATTTTGCCGTGATGAAAGGCTTCAGCCACTGACTATTAACACGAAAGGAGGAGGCGATTCCGATCTGTTTCCTGGCGCGTTTTATCTCACGGACCAGGAGACTGTGGATTACTACTGGATGGTTGTGTTCCTTCCCTCCATGTTAATTTTCTTCGTCTCGGTTGTCTATCTTGTTGCAGGTAAGTTTAAGTCTCGTGCCTCTCTTTTATTTCCTTTTTTACTGTCCTCCTTTGGAAGATTTTGATGCTAAAAATTAGTTATTTCAGGAATGGTTCCGTTTAAAGGGCGTGATCTGTGCAGAAAAATCTAGATGAAAATATAGATTCTATAGACAACAATTAACCACACGATCTGCAGTTTAGACTATGTAGTTGATATGCACGCTATAGCATTAGGACACGCCGTGTGTGTAACATCCTAAGCTTAGCGTATACTACCTAGAAGGCTTGAATGAGAATCGGGTCCAGAATATGTATAAGCTACATGTGAGATTGACAAATTATTGGGATTCAGCTATTGGGCTACCTTATGAAAATCTTTTTCTGAGAAAGAGGAAACTGTAAAGTAGTTTGCTTGGAAAACTGAGTTTCATTGTGCACCATCCTAGGCCTAGACTACCTAGAAGGTGAATAGGGTCCAGGATGTCTATAAGCCATATGTGAGATTGGCAGACTATTGGGTTTCCAATTCTTGGGCTAACTTATGATTTTTTGAGAAAGAGGAAACTGTTAAGTAGTTTACTTGGAATACTGAGTTTGAAACTTTATAAAAGGGCTCGTGCAAGGCAATAACTATTTCGATTTTATTTAAAGCTGAAGTTTCATAACGAAAAGGGAAGGTGACGACTCCCTCTTCTTGTTTTTAAATTCAAGAAAGCACTATGGTTCTTCAAAATAATAGTGGAATTTAAAGTGCTCGTAAAAAAATACTAGTGGATTGAAAAGAAATTTCAAGAAACTTTTCAGAGCAGTTTCTCTGCATGTTTGAAAGGACTCTTGCATTTCTGGAATCTGGAGTGTTGCTTAGGCATTTCTGAAATCTGCTTTCTCTATGCATAATGACTTCCAAATTTCTCATAGTTCTGGTTTTGCTGCAGGAATCACTGTTGCTTCTGCTGCTCCAGCAAGACATGGGTGCTTGAAGGTAGTCGAAAATAATTACTGTGCCTCAAAAAGAGGTCTGCTCTCTCTCTCTCTCTCTCTGTGATGCATAAATGAAATGTATCTGGCATGAGTTGTATTATTCTTTCATGCCAAATACCCCCTCTCCTTTCTTTTTCCAATTATTGAATACGCCAAACAACTTACTCTTTATAAAATGGAGTGGGATCTTAGTGTATTTAATATTTAGCGGGAGTTGTCACTTGGGTGTTGCCGTTCTTTGAATCCTTTCTTTGCTCTTCTCATATCTAATCCAAGTTATGGCTTAAAAGTCCAATGTATAAACAATTTAGCCCACCGAGTGCTGATGTGGCGAGTTTCTCCTGAACTAGCTCTGGTATGCTTCATTTGGCCAACAAGACAGCGGAAAGAAAGAAAATTGGGAACCTTACAGCTTCTAGGATGCTCAAACTTGTTGAAGACAAGTACAATGAGTTCCACTTTGTTCATACTTTTCTTCTTTCATTTGGAATACGAATCTAGGATATTTGTTTGCAATATTTTTGTAGCCTTGCTTATCTTCAGGAAACTTTTTATAAAGTTTTCTTGTGGTGATATGAACCACAAAGTCTCTTCTTGGATTACATATCAATAACAGAAAATCAGCTTGGCATTTGGATTATCAAAAGTTAAACCTAGAGCATAGCTACATGTCCTTCCTCTTTGCTTGCCTTTTTGTTCAATTTTCTCTTTCTGCAAGATAGTGGAAGGAAATTTGTGCAGTCATACCCATGGAGATGTTTACCACACACATGGATTTATCTGAACTAGTTCCAAGTTTCAACTGTTATATCTCAATTTTTAACATATCGTTTGTACCTATCAAAATTTTTTTTTATCATATCGTATGTTTAGTCTATGATAAGCTGAAAGACTGGGTGTTGTATGATGAAGTATGAACACCTCAAATAGGTGGTTTGAAGCTTCTTTATTGTAATTTTCAGGTGGCATTCGTTGTCTCTCTCTGCTGAATACTATCTTTGCAATCATTTTTGGTCTTCTTGCATTATTTCTTGGATCAACGCTCCTCACATTAGGTAACAGCTGCTCTGTGCCCCTGTTTTGGTGCTATGAGTTCACATCATGGGGGCTGGTTATTTTGTATGGAGGAACTGCATTCTTCCTAAGAAGGAAAGCAGCTGTGATTCTTGGTGAGGTAGATTTTAGTGCTAGAAACCTTGGGCTGGAAATGCTGGAAGCTAATCCCTTGGAAGTCACACCAGAGGTGGAAAGGCGTGTTAATGAAGGGTTTAAGACATGGATGGGGTCGTCCCTCTTATCCTCTGACGAAGAAGATGAACCCGAAAGTTATCAGGAAGTGCCTCCTCCTCATATTGTTCATACCAATTCTAACAGGCAAAGAGTGTGAACTACACGTTTTTTTTTTTTCTTTCTTTCTTCTTTTTCAATTATCTTATGATTTAGGCATAGAGAGTAGATGGAAATCCAGTTTTGGATTATTGAATGCACCAGCTTTGTCATGATGGTTGAACGAATGCCATACAAAACAAGATAATGCTAATTGGCTGGGGATAAATTCCACTGTATGAGCTGTCGGTTCATCTGTTATCCTAGGTAAATATTATCTCAGCAACGTGGCTTGGTGATATTTTTTGTTGGTTTGATTATCAGTTAATTTGGTCTTATGATGGTGCGCCTATTGGTGCAGCGCTCTCTTGCATGATCATGGTGTTGTACATATTTTAGTCTGGGGGATGGCGGTGGCTAATTGTGGTGGTCATGTGTACTGAGCTTCTGTGATTAACTATACACCGTTTGCTTATGATCGATTTGCATAATATCCGGGAGACATTACTATATCATTCCTTAACTCACTGAAGGTAAATTGCCTCTCCGGGTGTAGAGCATCTCTTAACTAAATGGTGTATCGGTAACGTAAAGGGATGGGGCTCGACAAAATTCTCCTTTTTTTTTTTTTTGATTGATTCGACAAAATTCTTCTTTACATGAAGGGACTCTTTTTTAAATCGATGAAAATAGATAAATTTAATCGTTTATATTTATTTTAAAATACTCAATCATGTGTGGGCCAACATTCTCATTAATAAGTGAGTAACAAGTGGAATATCTAATTGATTCGAGCTTAGGTACGTTAATCGATAGAAATAGATAAATCAAATTATTTATATTTATTTTAATGGATATCGCAACATTTTAATAAATAAACTAGAATAAATAGAAATTGTGTAAAATAAATGGTCAAAACCCCCATATTTTCTTTATTGATTAGTTGTAAAAGAAAAAAGATTGTCGTATAATCAGTTCATTAGGCTGTCCGGAATATTATGGATGGCTCTAATTTCACTATCATAGATCTAACAAAGTTGATAATTTAGTCTTTTACCTATTATTTCTTTTACGATTCGTTCTCTTGCTCTCGCTAAGTTTAATTATTAAGAGAATGAAAAATAAGTGATGCAAAAAGATTTGAACACCAACGGAAAAATTGCAAAATGATTAATGATTTGGAAAATAATTTGACAAGCTTGATAATTACTTAGGATAAACAGAAAAAGAAATGATAATTTGAGTCGTAAAAGTATAATTCTAAGCTCGCCATTAGATATGGCATTATGGCACATCCGGATTTACTGGATCGAGCTGCTTGTGGTCTGAGGCCCAAAGACTGCTAGGGCTAACGTTTTGGGTATTTTTGGTGTTAGATATCTCCAACATGCGCATCGGAGCCCAATAGCAAATGATCGATCTGTTTTTCCCAATCTATAGTTCTACACCCTAATAAAATCTCTCCCCAGCTGAGCTCTTCCGTCTCCTCCTTCTTCCTCTCCGTCTCCGTCTCCGTCGTCCTCTCTCAGCAATGGCGAGCTTCGAGAACGAAGACGCATCAGCCAACTCGGCTGCGGCGGCCGCCCCACCGTCATCTATACAATCACAGAACGTCGCCGGGTACGACCCCAACTTCGTACCGGACTCGGTGAAGTCGTTCGTGGTGCACCTGTATAGGCACATCCGGGAGAAGAACGTGTACGAGATCCACCAGATGTATGAGACGTCGTTCCAGACGCTGTCTGAGCGGCTCTTCAAGGACACCCCCTGGCCTTCCGTCGATGCCGTGGCACACTACGTGGACAACGACCACGTTTTCTGCCTCCTCTACCGCGAGATGTGGTTCCGGCACTTGTATGCGAGGCTCTCCCCGACGCTCAAGCAGAGGATCGATTCCTGGGACAATTACTGCAGCCTCTTCCAGGTGGTACTCCACGGGGTCGTCAACATGCAGTTGCCCAATCAGTAGCTCTGGGACATGGTCGATGAGTTTGGCTACCAGTTTCAGAGCTTTTGCCAGTATAGAGCTAAGATGAAGAACAAGACCGACCAGAAGATTGCGCTTCTCAGGCAGCGTGACCAGGTGCGCGCGCGCGCGTTTTTCAATCTGTGCTCTCTGAAAATACTAGGATTTTTATTCCATGATTTGTTGGTAGTCGGACTCCATCTACACCTAATCTCATGCTTATATATGCGTGCTTCTTTATTTTGAATTATTTTTTTTTTTCCATTTCTGTTTTCCAACATTGGCTGCTGAAATTAGAACGATTGTTTTTTTAACAGGCCTGGAACGTGTATGGTGTGCTCAACTACTTGCAAGCTCTTGTGGAGAAGTCCATGATCATTCAGATTCTTGAGCAGGAGAAGGAAGGTCTAGAACAGTTTACTGTAAATGATGGGTACGATTACGATGGTGGGAGTAATGTCTTGAAGGTTTTGGGTTATTTCAGCATGGTGGGATTGCTGCGAGTTCATTGCCTTATAGGTGATTATCATACTGTTTAAAGTGCTTACTTCCAATTGACATTAGTCAACAAGGCGTCTACACAATTGTAATAGGAAGTCACATTACCACCATATATCATTATGGATTTGCCAATCTTATGTTGCGCAGGTACATTAATCAATTGCTTTGTACGTTAGTTTTTTTTTTTCAATACCTTGTACATATTAGGTTTTAAGGTGCTTTGTTTTTTTTTATCTGTAACTGTTTCGATGTTGGTGTTGTATGTGTAAAAGTGGGGGTGAGTCGGTAAATCATTTACTTTTACACTGTGAGATAGCTAAGGCTATTTGGGACGCGGTGTTTAAAAGGATGGATATGGCGTGGGTGATGCCGGAAATAGTTTTGGATGTATTGGCTTGCTGGAATTCTATCCGTGGGGTGAGACAGATTAAAGCAGTATGGAAGATGATCTCTATCTGTATTATGTGGTGTCTATGGCAGGAACGAAATGAGAAGACTTTTGAAGACAAAGAGAGATCGGTGGAGGAGCTAATATTGTTATTTTTTAGAACTCTTTGTAATTGGGCCATAGCAGTAGACTTAAATGGCATGGACCTTCACGAATTCCTAGTTTCCAACATGCCTACATAAACCGGGCATTTTCTTTGTATCATGTTACTTTGGTGATTTAATAAAGTCTTATTTTTACTTATAAAAAAAAAAACTGTTTCGATGTATTTGAGGTGTATGCGTTGTTTCTTGTCTAATGACGCGTAGCTCTCTGCCGTTTGTTCTCATCTTTAATATCCATCCATTTAGCGTTGTTACATTTCTTTTTCTTCTGTCTTTTAAATTCTTGAATAAAATGTTGGATTCCCCCTGGTATCCTTTCAGGTTCTTTTAAGCTTGATGTTATAAGGCATGGATGGTTGCCCTATTTCTCAAATCTCAAAAAAGTATGAGAATGCTTTAAATTGTTTATTGAAAGTATGGTTTTAAGGAAAGCTTTCATAGGAATCTGAGCGTCACTTGGTCAGATGTGGAAGAAAATTTAATCACTTGTCGAATGCATTGGTTCCCTTGTTTCTTATACCCTACTAGAGGCTCTTCCAAACTTCTGTTACCCCTAGTTTTTTAGAACTTGTAGCCATTATTTACAGCCTCGCCTAATTTTTCAAAGTATGTTGCTCTCCCATTATTTCATCTCAAAACACCCGCAACATTTTAGATTAGAAGGGCTCATTGACAAGTAAAATATGGGCCAAAAATCTTCAGAATCGTAGGAAATTCTGATGGTAAAGGAGTTTGTATGTGTGGGTGGAGCTCATAAATAAGCAAAAATAAAACCAAATTACTTTCATTTAAAATGTTCTTTGTATGCCTTTCTTGAATTTATAATCTTGCTTGTCAGTTGTCTCCATACATTTTTTCATTTTTGCTAATGAACTATAGTCCGCTTGACATTTTCCCTCTTCATAAGAATGAAGTTGGAGGGTGAGGATGTGGATTCAAGACTCATTGGGTGCATACATAACTTACCATGAACTGTGACTTTTCTTTACAGGTATGTGGAGGCAATTCGGGAATTCAATAAGATTCTTTTGTACATTTACAAGACTAAGCAATATCATCAGAAGTCTCCACAGTATGAGCAGATACTGAAGAAAAATGAGCAGATGTATGCCTTACTGGCAATTTGCCTTTCACTTTGTCCCCAAGTGAAGCTTGTTGATGAAGTTGTGAACTCTCAGTTGCGGGAGAAGTATGGTGAAAAGATGCTCAGAATGCAAAGATACGATGATGAGGCATTTGCAATCTATGATGAGCTCTTCTCATATGCATGCCCTAAGTTCATTACCCCTTCGGCTCCAAGTTTTGAGGAGCCTCTTGTAAATTACAACCAGGTATTTACTTTTTGTTTGAGCCCGTGTACTTTGAAAAGATTTAGACTTAACTGTGAATCTCTTTTAGTATTTTCTGTTTTCAATTTCCGGTTGTCGCGCAAAATTTTGAGATTAGAGAAAAGATATATGCTTGTCTGAAATTGTTAATGACTGATCTCTGACCAGGAAAGGTTTTGCATGTGAAAGAAAGATAGTCAGTTTGGGAAATTTCTCATGAAAACTAGTATTGTATGTTTTGATAATTGTTATTTGAACTATTCAATACGTTTGGTTGTGTATTTGGTCTCTCTCTCTCTCTCTGTATTTTACCAAATGAATTTATTGCAGAATGCCTATAGGCTTCAGTTGAAACTATTTCTTTATGAAGTGAAGCAACAACAGTTATTATCAGGTGTCAGGACCTTCTTGAAAGTGTATTCAACCATCTCCCTTGGGAAGCTTGCAAATTATATGGAAGTTGATGAGCCTACGTTGAGGTATTTCGTGAGGAGTTCGTCGTAGGCTGAAATATGTCGGTTCCTTTGTGTGATAATACGTAAAAACAACGTAAATATGTGAAAACAGCTTGTTCAGCTTTTTTCTGTTATGTCTCACAGAACTATCTTGATGAAGTACAAGCATAAGACACATGCTGTTGACGGTGATGGAAAAATCTTATCCAATGCTGATGTGGATTTCTACATTGATGACGTATGTTTGTTTGATTACTACAGTCATTTTATTTCTTATATTTTTTTTTTGGTGGGGGAGGGGGAGCATTTTTTGTGAAACTCTTTTAGGTTGAAATTGTCCAACCGCATATTTGTGCTTCTTGAATTTATGAGAAGGCTGGACTTAAAGATAAGTTTGAGCTCTTGTTTGTGGACTTTTTTGGAAATAAACATAAAATGTGATAGTAAAACTAGGTGTAGTAGTTGTTAGCTAAAGTGATGCCCTTATCCTTCACTTTCCTGTATGATTGTATCAACCCACATACATTTAACACAGGTGTATTACTAATAATTACACGTCTGTAAAAAATTGAGACAAGGCTGTGAAAAGTTTTGGTGACTTTGGATTGGCCTTCGCTCGTGCTTGGCAACCCTGCCAGTGTAAAGTTCTTTTGGTATTTGTTATATGTGTGTTGATGTTTCGGGGCATAACTTCAGCCTATTTACTTAAGTTAATGCACTAAAGCTAAACATAGAATCCCCAAAGCCAAACAAGGTCAGGGTATTGAAAAGTAGAAGATTTTTAGATTGGCCTCTCTCCTTAAGGGTGCTGCAAGTCACCTTTTCATACTGCTGCAGGACAATATTTGTGTTGTTGAATCCAAACCGGCTAAGGGATATGGAGATCACTTCTTGCGTCAGATTGTGAAGTTATATCAATTGTATTGCCGCTAACTGTTTTTTTCTGACATTCCAAATCGATTTGTTTTTTTTTATTTTTTTTACAAGATGTTTTTATGGTAACAGCTCGAAGGGGTGATCAATGATATGGACAGGATAAAGCTGGACTGAGTTGCCCATCCCCTTCTAGTAATGGACCCTGTGGTCTTTCCATTTGTTAAAGTTTGTTTCCTTTTTCCTTGTTTATAATTTTCCTTCATTTTTTGATTAGTGGATGCGGTTAGCTGTTAAATATGTGGTTGAAATCAGTAGTGCTTTTCTGAAACCATACTTTCTGGTTAGAAAAAGGATTGACTATGCACATGTATGTATGTTTGTATGATGTGCATAGGGACGGAAGAAGTGTTGTCCTGTGTTTGCCAGCATGCCGCCTGAGGATATTAGATGGTGCTCCAGACAATGTTTTTGTACAGTACAAATGTGCAGATAAGTGTGAAGTCTTGTGCAGGGAAAATCTAATATCAAGACCAATAGAAGAAAAAAGCATAATTAATCCTTGAATGTGATGCATGGAACTGCTTTTGACTTTTGAGACATAAACAGGAGGCTAACCTCGGTCTGCTCTACTCAAATGCCACTTGTCTGTCTAGAATCTAGATGATTTTGAACTCAATGTTGTATGTGCCCAACTCCAGCCCATCTATTAAACTTGGAAATTTTGAATTCCTTTCGTAGCATTATTTTCCTATCGATAATTATAACCAAAATCGTGCAGAAAAGAATAACAAAAGAACCGTAGATTGAAGCCGATGCATCTACTCATCCGTGTACGGAAGGATTACAAGAAGAGAAATATCTTTAGTTCCGACAATAACTAGATTGGTGAGATGTTTTGATGGGACAATTAATAGCATTACAAACTTCATTGGTTGTTTTGGTTGACACAGAATAGCTAATTTGGAGAAAAATAATTGAGCTTCGTCCCCACGGTTCCATAATTTTCTTTTGTTTAAAAGCAAATCCACTTTTGATCATTACAAGATTTGACTGAATTAGCTTTGTATAAGATTGTGGCTGAAGATGATATATGAATTTTTATTTATTTTTTTGTTGGTTTTCTTGGAGTGTGCGCAAGTTTATCCTTAAAATTCCACTGTCCCAAAAAAAAAAAAAAAATTTATCCTTAAAATTCCAAACTATGAAAATATGCTTGGTTTTTTAGTCGAATAATTCAGCCTCGATTAAAGTGCCAGTGCCAGAATAGCTCTCCTTTGTCACCTGTCGGTGTCCAACCTTATCCTTTGAACTTTGAAGTTTGAACTGTTGCCTTCGCCGGAGGAACGAGGGCTGCTTTGTCATTATCCTTTAAAAAAAATAAATAACAAAAATATAACATTTATTTGTCGGATGCTAAAAATATAGAGATGGAAAGAGAAAATAAATTAAAAATACACAGAGAAAAGACAGAATAAGAAGGGTCCAACTGATGGAAACACGTCGCCACGTAACAACTTCCATCACTCGCCGCGTAAGCATCAGCAAACCCTTTTGGTTTTTTCCTCCCTCAATATAAAATGCAAAGCATGCACCAGTCCCCAACACAAACAAACACGCGCACCCGAGAAGAATAGAAAGTAGGGTGGGGTCTAAAATGCGCCCACAGGTAACCTCAACCGAAGCCCATTGTATTGGTACACCTCGTGCTTTTTCTTCATCAATCGATCGAAGGTTGAACACTCTGGTGAGACACCTTGTTGCCCCATCGCTCCTGCTCGACTCTCAGATTCGGAACGATATCATGTCTGCCTCTCCCACCTCCGGCTTTCATGCCGATTCCGTCTTCGCTCACATCGATCGCGCTCCCGAAGATCCCATCCTCGGGGTACTCTCTCTCTCTCTCTCTCTCCCCGTCTGTTCGCAGAGAAAACAGCGGGAAATCTTGAGAAGATTAATTTTGCGGAACTTGTGATAGTTCGATTCCACAGATTCTTGTTCCCCCCCCGCGTCTGTACTACATTTAAAAAAAAAAAAAACTGTGATCGACCGAGATAGAAAACGAGTTTCATGTTTTGTTGCGATTGAAATTACCTTTTCGGTTTTTTTCCGGCTTGTGGATGTTGATCGCAACATCTGGAGACCTTGTGATCTCTAAAATTTTTGCTGACTCTCACTCTAATCCTTAATTTCGCAGCAGTAGCAAAAGAGAGTTGAGAATACTATCTGAACTGATTTAACTTCAATTTTAACCATTGGTTTCTTACAATTAGTTTCAATCTTAATCTCATTTTACACACGTGTGTATAAATATATAGAATATGTTGATTGGTGTTATGAATTGTAAATCACCGCGGATGTTGAGCAAAAACTCGTAGACTTGACTTTTCTGTCTGTTTTTTCGATAATAATCATGTATCTTGTTTGATCATTAGGTAACTGTTGCATATAACAAAGATCCAAGCCCCATTAAGCTGAATTTGGGAGTTGGCGCTTACCGGACCGAGGTGATTTTATTTTTTCATGGACATTTTATACGTTGATTGCATATGCAGACTTGTTTTTCCAAACTTGATGTTTGGACGCGTGAATATATTGGCCAAGCGTAATGATTGCATGTGGCGTAATTTATTTTAGATAAACAATTTGAAGGAATTCGATTGGTCTGAAATGTTAGGCTTCATATGCTTTGATATCTTTATGAAATGTTGCTAACCTAGCAGAATCAATGGCGTAACAGGAAGGCAAACCTCTTGTTCTGAATGTAGTGAGACAAGCAGAGCAGCAGCTTGTTAATGACAGGTAAGGTATTTTATGGTTATCAGTGTGATTTTAAGATTGCGCAAAGCAATGATTGAAGAGGAATTTTCATGATGTTCAGGTCACGCGTGAAGGAATATCTTCCGATTGTTGGACTGGCAGACTTCAATAAATTGAGTGCTAAACTTATTCTTGGTGCTGACAGGTATGGATGCCTAATATTTAGGGGGCAAATTAGATCCAGTATTCTATATCATGTTGTTTAATTTAAGAGGTTTCTTTGTTTCCCTTTGCCTGACTATCTTTTTTTTTTTTGGTGATGGATATAGCCCTGCCGTCCAAGAGAACAGGGTTACAACTGTCCAATGCTTGTCTGGTACTGGCTCATTGAGAGTCGGTGGTGAATTTTTGGCGAGACATTATCATCAAGTAAAGTGTTTGCTTAACGATTCTTTCCTTAGCTATTATAATCTGATCGTCACATGGCATCATATGAACCTTATCATCTACTTTACCATGCAGCTCACAATTTACATTCCCCTGCCAACATGGGGAAACCATCCAAAAGTATTTACTCTAGCAGGTCTATCTGTGAAAACTTACCGCTATTATGATCCAGCAACACGTGGGCTGAACTTCCAAGGTTCGGCGCTATCCTATTTACAAGTCATGAATTGATTTAGTATAAATATAATCAGATGTTTTCCTTAATCAGCAACTCAATTTGCTTGTATTTATCTTACCTGCCTCTTATTTAATTTTTTTTTTTTTATCATAAGTTGGTTGATATGTAACTTATATATATATTTATAAAAAAAAAAAAAAAGGTTGTTTGTGTCACGTTGTGTTTATGATTGTCTTGAATATGTAAGTGGCATATTTCTTTCTCATGGTTAGACATTACTTTACTGTTGCTAACAGGCCTCCTAGAAGACCTTGGTTCTGCCCCATCTGGAGCTATTGTGTTACTCCATGCATGTGCACACAACCCTACTGGTGTTGATCCAACCATTCAGCAGTGGGAGCAGATCAGGCAGCTGATGAGATCAAAAAGTTTATTGCCTTTCTTCGACAGTGCTTATCAAGTACGAATCTGTGTTTGCAAGAAAGATAACTTCCCTCTCACTAGGATTCAAATTCCTTTTCATTGTTTAACATCATTCCATCTCATGAACACAAATCATTATTTTGATATCAAAGGGTTTTGCAAGTGGAAGTCTGGATGCAGATGCACAGCCAGTTCGTATGTTTGTTGCCGATGGTGGTGAATGCCTTGTAGCTCAGAGTTATGCCAAGAACATGGGACTCTATGGTGAACGTGTTGGCGCCTTGAGCATAGTAAGACTTATTACACATCCCACTGTTAATTTTTCATACCTTTTAGTTGATGGTTTTTGGATTGTATGGGTGTATGAGTTCTATTTACCTAGAAACAACAATGTTTATAACTTTGTAGTTTTGATTCTTCAGTGCATTGTTTCTTATTACTTCTGTTGCTTAATTTTTAGTGCTTTTGTCCGTCTATTTGATTGTTTCTGTCTAGTAGTAATTGAGATGAAAATTTATATTGGATCAAATTTATGCTTCTTATATCTGTTGTTTGTTCACCAACAGTAGATGTCCATCTTTTCTCCAATTGTTCTTTTCTCAATTTTATATGTGAACGTAGGTCTGCAAGACAGCTGATGTTGCAAGCAGAGTTGAGAGCCAGCTTAAACTTGTCATCAGACCAATGTATTCAAACCCACCCATTCATGGTGCATCTATTGTGGCTACAATCCTCAAGGACAGGTAATCATTCTAAGCTTGACAAGATGCCTGGCTAACACAATGAGGCGGAGGATTGACTTAAAAGTATTGGGATAATGTGATAGCTTCCATTGTTTGTTTATTTTGTATTTTTTTTCTGTTGCCTGCATAAAATGTTTGTCACTCTCAGGGACATGTACAATGAATGGACTATTGAATTGAAGGAAATGGCTGACCGTATTATCAGCATGCGCCAGAAACTTTTTGATGCCTTACGCGCAAGAGGTAGGTCTTTTTAGATTTAGTTCCTGTTGTCTGAATGATTGTATGCCTTAAAAATGTGTGCATAGCGCATGCATCTATTTCACGGATTCTATTTGGCAGGTACACCAGGGGACTGGAGTCATATTATTAAGCAGATTGGAATGTTTACTTTCACGGGATTGAACTCGGAACAAGTTGCTTTCATGACAAGAGAATACCACATATACATGACTTCTGATGGGTAAGAAGCTTCTGTTCCCCGAGGGGTCCAGTGTAAAGAAAAATTCTCTATTTATTCTTTTCTTTCACTCATTTTCTCAAGTATAAATATTAACTTTCACTTCCCCAAACCATGCTTACGTTCCTTATTATAAATGGTTATGGTACTCAACCTTTCCCAGAACTCTTGCTTCCCAGGCATTAGTATTTTGTTCCGTTACGGTCTTCCTCTCCCTGAGCACATTCGTCAGTATAAAAATAGAACTCTTAAAAGGCTATACGGATATGAGATGATTTGTCGTCAGTATAAAAATAGAACTCTTAAAAGGCTATACGGATATGAGATGATTTCAAATCGAATCAAATTCTTGCTTCTGTCCATTTATGCAGGAGAATTAGCATGGCGGGCCTGAGCTCCAAGACGGTCCCCCATCTTGCAGATGCAATTCATGCAGCAGTTACTCGCGTGGTCTGATTCTTTTGCTGGCCTAGTGAGACTCTGGAAGGCCTCTCCCCACATCGGGGGACTCTTTTTCCATTTTGCTATTTTGTTGTAATAATGGCTACCTCAAGTACCGAGTGCTTGAAGCTGTCAGTGCTTCATAATTGAGGTAATATCTCAAGAGATATTTGGTTTTGAGCTTTAAACTCTGCCTCTGGGCACGTATTTTTACAGCTTGTATTTGTAGCCATGTTGCGTTCTATAATAGTCCCTCCTTTTCCTCTATTTCCTTAACAAAATATGGTTTCTAACAAAATATGGAAGAAACCATGAACAAGAAGATTAAATTTTACAAAATTAATATCTTCACAAAATTAGAACTTTACTACAAAACTTCCACCACACTCCATATTTTTTTAAATTTTTAATATTTTTTTTTGAGTTTTTTCTTTTTAAATTATTTCAAAATTTTTATTCATTATTCATATAATAAATATTTGATAAAATAATAAAATAATAAAAATTAAAAATAATATGGAGTGTTAAGAGATTGTAAAGATTTTTTAAAAAACTATATCATCCACCTCAATCCCAAAAATGCACTAAAGTATAAAAAATCCATCCATTTCAATGGCTACACAAAGCTTATAAGTTATACCGGCCGAGTGCTTCGCTAATATAGGAAAAGAGGACAAAAAGATGGAGGGCTTTTCTTGGGTCATGGCTTTAGTGGTTTCATTATGCAAATGGAACAGATCTCCAACGGATTGGCGATTTGGATTACCTACACTTCATTAACCTACATAGAGTGAATGCCATAACATTTAAGTAAATTATTATGGAATCCGCTTCATGTATTTATCTCTCACCTTATGCTTTAGAGTTTGGTTAAGAACTCCAAGAGATCCAAATCCAAATCCTCCTAAAAACATAAAACATATGTAATGCTTGAACCATAAACTAATTACAAAAAATCTTTCCTTTTACTACACATGGCCCAGGCAAAATGCTCATTGCTCAGCTAACTGAATCCCAGAAGAAAGTCGGAATTGTCTGCCTTTTTTCTGCGAGAAAGCATTTTGTTATGCTCTGGGGGACAAACAAAATATGTTCGTGTGGGAACTCTAAACATTATTCTGCTGGGTAATGCGACGTGTAGATGCATCCTCTTTTCGAAGAGGAAAGGGTCTGCCCGTCAAATGAGGGTTAAATAAGTATAATGCACTTAGAACAATCTTCTATGACTTAATCAAATTGAATCCAGCACTGGAAAGGAAAACGAGGAAGAATATTAAAAAAAAAAAAAAGAACATATCTATAATATATTTGCTTCAAAATATGAATATGACATCAAAAGGCCTTTAGTCATAGGAAACCGCTATCTGCAATTCTTCAAGAGATAAGAAGAAGGACTACTTGACAAGCTTACTGCATTCGAGGGTTTCCCATTCTCTGTTCCCTTCCCGGGTGTTCCACATTCACTGAAGTCAAGGGTGCGACACTCTGTCTGCAAAGTTCCATAACAATCTAATTCAGAAGACTTCATTATATTTATTATGAATCTAATAAATAATAATATAATCCAAGAATTTATGGTGAATAAAATTGTGGATTCTTGATTTTATGAATCGCTCGAGGAACTGCTGCTGTACACGCCAAACTCTATAGAGCTTTTAATCAATCTTGTACACTCGAGCCAGCAAGTTTATGATTTTTTGTTTTTCCTAGAGAAGAAATTCGTGAAAAACTGGTCATACCAAAACAGTTGGAGCCATGTGGGAACGGTTCCCATGATGACTGTAGGGTACACGACTGTTCTCTTGGTCCCTACTCCCATGGTTGTTGCATTTTCCCTTTTTTAATGTTTTTGGAGTTTCATTTCCCAAAACCTCCTGAGCATTGGCATAAGCAGCAGCACTGTGCTCGCTTATGTGTTTCATCAACCCAATGGCATCATAACTTCTATCCCCTGGGCTCATAAAATACCCTATATCCTGGAAGAAATCTAGGGTATTAGTGGAAGAACCAGAAATCATATCTAATCTAACACCTTGTAGAAAATACTTTTAACCAGAATTTGTGATATACCTCAATTGTTATTTCAGTATCAACCCTTGGGCCTGGCAGAAAAGAATTGATGAACCAAGGGGATTTCCATGCTGAAGGGGATTCGATACTTCTTTTAAATGGAGTTCCACCAAATCTGAAACAAATACCATCATCAAAGGTATTAGCGATGATCATGGTCAAGCCTTCAATGATCAACAAGAAATCAGTAGGGAATATTAAAATTAAGCGCAGCAACATCATGCTGCTGGTATTAAAATCCCACAAGTAACTTCTGCAGTTGCATGCAGAAGAGAAAATGATACCAGCATCATCCACGACATTATCAACAGTAATCACCCAAAAACTATGTCATAGCAATAACAAGAAAAGTGATAACAAAAACAAAAATTGGCTGAATCTTACATGCCAAAGGTTTCAACTCCAGCATCATTTCGTACATTATGGCCAGCGGTCTCCAGAGGAGCTGATGAAGAAGCAGATTGAGTGCATGTAACTGCAACTGAATGACTTTCATTCTTTTTCCCACAAAGAGTAGGGGAGCGAAAATGTGCACATGGATTTCCTGAAGATAAATGGTTAGAAATGCCTCGGTCTGATGCAGCTGCCAAGCTTCTAGATTGTTTATTTCTTGGAGTTCTAGAGCTTGATCTTAACAACCTGTCTGCTTTGGAACAAACTTGTTCGGGAGAATGTAGAAGCAGATCATTCATGTTATGTTCAACAAGGACTCCAGAAGACTGCTGGACCTGACAAAGGTAAAAATTAGAGAAACCATGACACAGACACACAGACACACAAACACAGATATACTAAACCTATTGCATAAACTTAATTCTAACCCACAATTGACAACACTCAAAAAGTTAAATACTAGCTTATTGGCAACACTGCAATAGTAACCACATCTTAATTTGTTCTAACAAAGTAAAAGTCACACTCTTTACTTTTTTTGGATAAGTTAGATACTCTTTACTGATTACTTCATTTTAGAAAACTAATCCTGCTTTAAATTTTATTTTTAAAAAGAATTATACGAAATCTAGTAAAATAACTCAAGGCAAGGGCAGCAGTGTCAATATTAACCTTGGTCTTAGCATCAACATCAGCAGTCGGCTGCTTCGTATTGCCTTGCAAATTACTATCATCAGAATTTTTCTCTAAATTTCTATCATCGAAAGATGAAGTGCCATCTCTTCCCTTTCCCTCGGCCCCTTTAAAGGCACAATCAGTATTTTCTTTATCCATAGGGGAGGCTCCAAAGTTTCTTTTACGATTGGATGATGGAGAGAAAGGTGCATTTTGGGTACTGATTTCATCAAATACAACATCTAAGTGAGCAAAATGTCTGCTCAAGCTGGATGTCATGTCAATCTCTAGCTTTTTGTCACTTCTTCTATCAGATAGTGGTGAAAACAAGTCGCGGTGTCGTTTCTTCAATATGGATGGTGTACCTGTGAAAGTTTTAGCCGCACTCTTCAGAAATGCATCAGGACTATCATCGCGAGATGGTGAATCCCACAGCCTAAATGGGGTGATACAGTTCATAGAAGACATCATAAGTTGGCGGATTCCAAGTGGGCTATATTCTTGTTGTGTATCACTACCAGATTGTATCAGATCACAGCTTAAAAATGGAATATCCAAGCTTGGAAAACGAGGCGGCTCATAACATAGTGCTCCGGCATCCTGCTGTTCCAAATGTACATGTAGTCTCTCACCCACAGAGGGGCATGTGTCTGTGATATCTGATCCCGAGCCAAAAGTATTTACAGGGACTAATTTTGAAGTTTCCTTTACATCTGGTTGCTCTTGCATTCCTGCATTATCTGTACCATTGTTGGAAGGAGAATTGGTGAAATCATTGGTATAAATAAAGCCCTCATGGGCACCAGTGACAAACCCTTCTTCCTGAGTTTCAAACAACTGGTTAGGTTCATCACCATATAGAAGTGTAGCACAGTCAACAGATATAAGTGATGATAGGAACCTAAAAGATTGAGAGCACGGACTTCCCACTAGATCAGACCTTGGAGGACAATAAGATTGTACAGCTGAAGTTCCATCAGCTTCAGGTATGATGCAGTTTGATGATTGGCAACAAAATGAATCAGTGCATTCCCCCAAGGGAACAATATTGGAAACTTTTGTATGACTTCCAGAGAAAAAACCATCATTTAATGCCTCCGAAAATAGAATTCTACAACATTCATCATCAGGTATCCTCATGTTCTCTAGTTTATATGAACCCATGGTTATACACCCCGTTGAAGTAGAAGCTCTCAACTCTGCTGAAGTTTGACATGGAACATCCATTGTTTCATGGCTTTCATTAGTACCTATACAATGTGTTTTCAACTGTGATGATTCCTGCTCCACTTCCAATGACGAGATATTTGGTATTGCATGTATATTAAACTGGTGATCCCCACCTGCAGAAGTTCCAGCATCATGCGAGAAATTTTGTTCCAGAAATTTGTCAGAGCAATCTGCTTCACAAGTAATATTTGGCATTGAAAAATCAACATCTTCCAGAGATGTGTAATATTGTTCAGAACAAGATGGTGGGCTCGAGCTTTGTTCCTTCGCTGAACCAGATTCTCGAGTCAATGGGAATTCTTCACTGGCATGCAAAACTGCATTGGTCATATCACTTGAAGACTTATAGCAACCTGCAACAGTTGACTCTTGACTGCATTCTGATGTTTCCTGTGTTTCTATCCCTTTGGGACCACTATCATCTCCACTGCCCTGCATCCTTGAAGATGATGAATGCATGTGTTGATTTTGATGTCCGATATGAGGAAGCGCTGGGAACTGAGCGAGTAAACCTGATGCCAGATAAGAATCCAATTTCTTTTTCACAGAACTGTTCCAATGATTTTTTATAGCATTGTCTGACCTGTTGACCACACGAGCAGATATATGACAAAGTAAAAAATTTGTAAGTTTTAAATGTTGTTATAGAATAGTATAAAATAAAACCTATAGTCCCAGAATTAGAAACGGAAGAATTTAGAGAATCTAAAACGAAGTAAAATAGTGGCAGATTACAGCCTTCTTATACAAGCTACTAATGCACAAACCTTCCTGGCAAGAACTTTGTTAGCTCTGCCCATTTGTTCCCATAAATCTGATGAGCACGAATCAAAGCCAGTTCCTCTTCCTGGGTCCATGCTTCTTTGTTTATAGCAGGATTAAGATGATTATGCCACCTAAATGTGGTATCACTTCATGTGAGTAAAGAATGCAGCATACAATTTCTGACACAAGCTACATACAAGACAAAAGGGAAGGGGGTATTCAAGGTAAAGAGAAAACTATTAAATCAGCTAGAAAAAGCCCTTTAGTCATACCTTTCACGACATTGCTTCCCAATACGCCCAGGTAAATGCTGTGCAATGGTGGACCATTTTTTTGGACCATACTTGTTCACCAATTTAACAATTATTTCATCCTCCTATACACATTATGCAAAAATAGCTGGTAGGGTCATTTAATGCCACTTTTGGAAAAAACACGGGGAATTTATATGAATAGCAGCCAGATATTGTAAGTCACCTCTTTAGACCATGGACCTTTGACAAGCTCTGGATTTAAGACCTTCTGCCACCTATGTAGGCATTGCACATCGGTTCTCTCCTTGAAACACTCCGCTGCATGGCCAAATTTTACAACTAATGAATGAGTAAGTTATGAAAAATCAAAAGTACCACCAACTAATAGTTAATAAAGCACATTAGCAGAAATAAATGGTCAGATGAAACAAGTACAGCAACTGCACCCAAAAGTGGTTCAGTCCAAATTTTAGAAATAGATGGATATTGGAGACAAGCGGCAAGGGCCGCAAGGAAGAGATAATAGCCTATTGCCAGCACATGGCCCAGCGTAGCAGAAACAATCACAGTTGGAATATGTATTTTTTTATTTAATTTTCATTTGACTTCACCACATACCTCAAAAGCTTGATCCAATCTTTTTTTTTTTTTTTATAAGAACTTGATCCAATCTTAAACGAGTAAAGCCAAAAAGAGAAAAAAAAAAAGCTATGTTCATAACATTTGACAAAACAAACCCAGGAAGGGACCGACAGGAGCCCATTTGGAATGAAAAGAATGCGTGGCACAAAAATGGAATGAAGAAAGAGGGATAAATTTGTCTGAAACAATCCTTCAGACGAGCTCAAGCAGAATTTTGATGACTCTCGTTTCATCAAAATTTGGAAAGGAATCAACCAAATTCATGTAACACAAAACCTAAACAACAAATAAATTGGCCTTTCTGAAAAAATTCCTCCCTTGTTCTTTGATCAGGTTTGTCCAATGTAAAAAATTACAAGTTATTGTTACCTCCATTACTTTCCTATAGAAGCCAATATTTGTCGTTCAAAATTAAATAAGTAGGATCCTTTCATTGGTGTTCAAAAACTGTACACCATCCAAATTCGTAGGCAACCAATAACTCGTAAATGTAAAATATAGGAAACAAATGATAAATATAAAACACAGGAAAGATATTTTTTTTATCAGTAATTAAAATTTTATTGATCATAAGAATAAGAATAGACAAAAGAAAAATATTTGATTAAGACATAAGAAGGATAACAAAGGATAAAATAAAAGCACAATGACAAAAGAAATGCTGAAGTGTAAGCAAGCCCATCATTTGTTTGATAATATTCTGGTGGAGATAAACGCATTGGTTCCGCAATAATACCTATTTTTTTCCAGTTCTTTCCTTTAAAACGTTGAACAGCCTTCCGCAAAATCTCGTCCTAAAACACATGGAAATTTGTTCCGTTCACTTAACGAAAAAAACAAACGGCTTTAAATCCAAAATCATGAATATCAACGAAACAAAACAATGAATTACACAGTTAATATATTATCAGCAACGATAACATATTGAAAAATTAGTCATTATAAACAACAATAGGCGTTACCTCTTCTGGTGCCCATTGGCCTTTGGTAGAACGCCTCGTAGGACCAGTTGTCCTCCTAAAACCCATTGTGCAATGTTTAAAACAGTTCAGATGCTAATGGAATAGTCATTGCCTCAACCAAGTATAAGCTATGCATGATATAGGTAGAAGTAACCCATCTCCAAGAAGAAAAAAATTATACTACTAAGAAGGTAGGGCTTTCAATAGAGAAATTACCAATATAGGAAAAAAATTCCTCGGCCTGAAGTTAAGTTTCATAGTGTGTGATTTAGATGACCAAATAAAAAAAAAAGAGAGAGAGAAGCTGTTTCCCGGTATTTTTATTTTTCTTTTTCAAAAGAGCAGCCATAAAGGCAAGAAAAGCCCAGTAGAGCATGACACAAGGGCATGAACTATAAGAAAAAAAAAAATCTTCACCACCAATTAAAATAGTGTATCATCTAAAGTTGTGGAGAAAATACAGAAACTTGCTTTAGATAACCTGTTTATTAATTAAAAAGGGGGAAAACTACACCTTATTCCCTCAAACTATCACTCCTCTTGCTCTTGCAGTATGACCACTAAACTATCAAAATTGTCGTATTACCTCCAAACTACACATTATGCAATTTGCCCCCAAACTATCGTCTATATAATGAGTAGATCTTAATGAGGGAATAATTGCAACTAATATATCAAACTGGAGGCAGATCTATAATTTTGATAGTTCAGTGAACATGTTGCAAAAGGAATGATAGTTTGAGGGGGTAACGTGATTTTCCTGGTTCCAAAGCAAGAGGGAATGCCCAGTAGAACATTAGCAGAAGAAGAACATCGGAGACATTGAAATGACAACTAAAAAAGATTCAAGATGCTATTAGAATACCCGTGTAGAGGTCGCATTTTCTGACCACCATCACCAAGCCCATCTTGAGGAGTATAGATTGTCTGGTCACCTTCCATAGTTTCTTGACAAATAGGTAAACCTGCATACCCCAATTCCCATGCGACAGCAACTCTCTCTGGAATATGCTCTCCAAATCATTATATTCTAACTAAGAAGAGCCAGGGGCTACCTTTTCACACGAGAGAACCCACAGACTAAGGGAACGAAACACATACAAAAATAGAAATCCTAAAATTACTTACATAATCGTCAAAATTGATAGGAAAAACAAAATATGATAAATATATAAAGAGTAGATACAAACAAAATATTAGAGAAAACTAGATAGGGGCAAAAATCTATAATTCATAATTGGAAGAATCGATCCATTTGAGGTAAAATCAATAATCTCATATAATGACATTTCAACATAAATAGAACAAGCTTCATCCACAATTCAACTATTGCCGAGCTGGTTAAACAATGCTTAAGAGGTCTAAGATATTTCCAATTCATTAACCACAACCTGGCACCTATCAATCCCTCAAGTCAGTGAACTTAAATGACATTGAACAAGAATCGTGCTGTCTAGCTCAGATAATTTTGAAAATCGTAGGAAATTCTTGCCAGTCTGGGGAGTTTTCGAAACTAGAAAAGATCTGCGACTTATAAAAGTGTTGCTGAATGTTTTCTTTTTCAAAAGTACACAAATGTTTTTGAAACAATCTAGTAATTCATAAGCAATATACTATGCATCCGACAAAACATTGAAGATGTTCCAAAAGAAAACCTAAAATCCATCGATCTCAAATACGGAAAATTAAATTAAAAAATCTGGATAGATTGCAAGAAAAATGAGATAAATTTCAAGCTTAGTTGACTTGAATAACTAAAATTCGATTCTATCCTAAGCTCGTTGAAACTGAAAAATAACATCGAAGAAACATATTTCAAGTTGAAGCAAGCGAAAACCTACCTAAGGTAGGCACTCAACAAACTGAGCTATAGAATGCGAAACGAAGAGAATCGAACGGGAGAGAAAAGTAATGGTGTGATCATAACGATGCGCATTTGCAGATCCAGACGAAGGAAGATATGCAAAAAGTAGCAGAGAGAGTCGATCTGCAAATGAACTTCGGAGTAGAGAGGAGAAAATTTGAGAGAGAGAGCGAAAAGGTTCCGTAGCTTATTCAAACATTTAAGGCGGACTCGGGAGTTTCAAAACCTATGGTTAAAGGCCGAGCAGGTTTCAGTGAGTGAACGGGTGAGATATAGACACGTGGAAATCGCGACACTTTTGATAATCGTTGTTTGGTCTTTTTCCACAAGTTGAACCGACAAATTATTGTTCTTCAGCAAAGTAATATTTCAAAAATCTCGTTTTGTGTAACATATTACTTTTATTTTCGTTAAAAAAAAAGAGTAATAATGATGGGAAGTATCATTTAAATAAGAGAATAATATATAACATGATTTTTTTTTTTAAATAAAGCTCTCTCCATTTTTAGGCCTCTTTTTATTTTTTTATAAGATAAATTGAAATAAAAATTAAAAATTAAATAAAATATTATTAAAATATATTTTTTTAATATTATTTTTATTTTAAAATTTAAAAAATTTGAATTGATATTTATTTAAAAAAATTAAATTAATTATTAAAGCAGATCTTTGACTTTTGAATTACCATTTGTTGTACAAAAAATCATCACAATCTCTTAACACTCCACACTCCACATTATTTTTAATTTTTATTATTTTTTTCTTTTATTAAATATTTATTATATGAATAATAAATAAAAAAATTTGAAATAATTTAAAAAGAATAAACTCAAAAAAAAAATTTTTAAAAATATTAAAAATTTAAAAAAGTATAGAGTATAGTGGAGGTTGTGTGGCAAAGCTCTTTGCTGTATCCTGTAACCCTGATTTACGTGTGTTTGAATGGGTCCGATCTTATGAACAGTACCACAATAAATATTATAAGATCTCACGACCACAATTTGGATGGGGTGAACGAAACAGGTTCAAAATCTCAAGCTGAAAGGTAGATAAAGAGAAGCGCATTGGTGACTAGTTCAAAATTACAGAATCACAAGGGGAACTTGCCATGAGAGGTAGATATGTGGGATTGACTCAAAGAATAGTAATAAATTAAAACAACTAGCAAAATTTGTGAAGAACAAGTTTGACATCACGGGATCACAAAGGCGAACTTATCTTCAGAGACAAGTTAAATTAGTCGAGTTTACATTGAACGGGAAGGGAGCAAAATACATTACTATAGATTATGAAGAAGTGCATAAACTAGAAAAGATGAGAGACACCGGGGGATCGAGAAGCAAGGAGAGGGGACTTCTTCTTCCCCAGAAGTCTATAGGTGTCCTGGAAAAATGATCCCATAACTGATTGAAGCTTCAAAAATTGCTCATGTGGCTCCAACTTTCTGGGCTTTATTTGGGCGACCAGTTGCAGTATCATTTTCCCTGTAGCGACCATGTCTCCCACCTCTATTGTATTTTCCTCCCCTACGATGCGCAAATAAATTAGAAAAATAAATAAATACTGAGAAATATTTACATAGGTGTTGCAGGTGACGACAACAACAAAAAGTGCAGCCAAAACATTCTGAACTAGATGAACATGTAAAAATAGGACACTTGTATACTCATATACTAACCTTCCTCGGTGTCCCTTGATTTCCCTGTGCTTTTCCTGACTACCACGGAGAACGCTCCAGTACTCCCTTTCAACCTCACCTGAAAGCATATAAGGCAAAACAAATTGCACTCACTCTATTAGTCTCATTTCATGATGGAAATAACTAAGGCTATAAATATAGTCATCAAGGGGGCAGACAAGCATAATTGCATTATATAAATTTAAGTTCTGGCCAATACAAATTCGTATCGCAAGATACATGTTTCATTATTAGCAACCAATCTAAAGATTTTCTCCAGAAGCAAAAACCTACTAGCAATGGTCAAATTCATCAAGAATTCAGCGTGCCTTGCCTCATCTCATCAATGGCAAACACCAGAATGTAAAGCATGTAACTCTGAAGCATACTAATTTACGAACTTTATTATTTTCCATCACTTGGAAAATAAAAATCCCACCATAGCTCATTGTAATTCACATTCCAAGACTACAACTAGGAAAAGAAAATGAATCATCATGCAATACTGAGCTTTCATATAACCTATCAAAATTGTGAAGATAAAAGTTGCTACCTACCAGTGAGTGGTTCTAGAATGGCAATGTAATTCTTAACAAGGAGGCCCTCTTGTTCAGAAAGGACAGCAGCAGCACGAGCTTTCTGGGCTGCTTCAGGTTCTTCAAACCGAATGTATCCAGAATCTGCTCCAAGCTTGAAATCAATGTACTTCACCAGGAAAAAGTACATACAAATAAATGTGTCAGAATTAACCAAAAGATTTTGGATGCGACTGAAGATCTTTTTCAACGTAATGACCATATGACACAAGAAAAAGATATGCAAATTTGCCAACAAGAACACAAACCACTTGGGTTGGCATATTTCTTCATGTTTTATGATCAAAATATAGTTGGGAAAAGGTGGGATCTTTAAAGGATACTACATGAAAAGAATGAGGCAAGAAGATAAGGTGTCTACCCTAAGTTCTACCCTAAGTTTCAATCTATTTTGGTATCTAACATCTCAAGCAAAAGAATAGGAAGAAGAATCCAGAAGATACCTTGACTGTGCCAAACTGTTGAAAGACAACTTTCAGATCCTCACGCAAAACAACATTCATGTCGTCCTTGTAGGCAGCAGCATTAACTCTCTGTTCTTTCTCGCAAACTATTTTAGTGGGACCTTTGGGAGACTTCTCTTTGTCTTCATTTTCATTTTCATTTTCATTTTCTTCACTCCCCATACCATTATTCTCGTCATCCTTTTCTTCATCACCCATCTCACTATTCTCTCCTGGCATTTGTCCATCTTTATTAACATTTTCTACCACCACCTTTTCAGTTTCTCCATTCGCATTTTCTGAAGAATCTAATACCCCGTCTGTTTTGCAAGCAGTTTCGCAGTCATTGGCTGTGACATTAGTACCATTTTGTCCTGTGGAATCTCCATCTGACTTGCTCTTTAGTGTAAATGAAATAATTAAGCCTTTAGGGTAGCTGCAATCATTGTGAAGGAAGTTAACACTAAGTTGTTCCACCTAGGCTACGAAAGTTAAATAGTAAACATGCAGTGGTATCCGCTACATACTTTGACTCTGCATTTGAGTTATTCTTATAATTTGGACCCCTGAGAGAAAGAGCCTTCTCATGTTCCTCTGTTTCTCTTGCTCTCTCTATGTCAAAATCCCTCCTGAAATTGAAAACTTCTTGTTGGGAACATGTGACAGGATAAAAATAATGAACATGAACAGGCATGAATTAGAAAAGGTGGGGAAAAATACACAAACCCCCCTCCTTTCAAACTACGATGCAATATGCAATGTCTTGCCCAAACTTTCAATTCCGGCAATATACCCCCAACCAAACAATTATAATGTACCACTATTTTCCCCATTGTAATTGCATATTAGTAGGAATGTCTTCCTGGTACCTAAATGAAAGCAACAAAAATAAATTGCATGAAAATTCAACTGTTTTTGCCATTCTCTTCTTCTTCTATTTTTTTTTTTATAAGTTAGCGTCTTAGTTTGTCCTCTTCTTCATGCAAAGAATAAAGAACATCAATACCATTGGAGATTATGATCCTCAGGCTTCAGCACCGTTTATGACAGATGAACATCAGACCAATTACGTTCCTTACAAACATTTTGATTATTTCAACAAGACTACTGTCCATTAGACGGTTAACCTTAATCAGAACAGACCAAAAAACATCATTGAACATCATAATAATGGTTCATTAAAAAACTAATATTCATTCAAAACAAATCAAGATGGTGGGATTTTATTTACCCCCTAGCTAGGGACAGAGCTTACTTTGGTTTTAGTTCTAAAGCAACACCCGCATAAACCAAGCCTTGCTTCGAAACCTTTTCAGCATCCTCCTCTGTAGAAAACTCAATCAAAGCAGTACCGCAAAAGAACCTTTTGTCACCAATGTGACGGGGCAGCCTCACACTATTAACCTGAAAAGGGTAAATAAACTCATATACACAGAAGCATAACTAAAAATATCAGATATATATTTCCTGAAGTATGTTGAATTGCAAGATCTAATGCCACCATGACTTCTAGTAAAAGACTAACACAATGGCCAAGTTTTTCAAAGAACTAGCGCCAAGTCAGAGTTAGGTCATGTGGGGGCCGTCGCATATATCGGTGATTTGGCTAGATCCTGGGATGTAGGTGGCAGGCCTACTTATGAAGTATTTAAGGCTTCCTTTAAGGGCATCTTTAAGCTGAAAACAATCTGGGATGGTATTGTTGAGAAGTTGGAACCCCAATTGGCAGGGTGAATTTAGAGAGAAATGTATGATTGATTACATAACCCTTTTGAGATATTAATAGGTACAACAGACAAAGCATGCCCCGGAGTATTGATGGCCTTGGACAAGTACAAGTAGCTGCATACTTCTCAGGGCTCCCCAATGTCCCCATGCCTTGGATACATTAAATTTTTGTTCATATTAAAAAAAAAAAACATGCTGCTGTTTTAGTTTCTTACTGATACAAATTTTTTTTATTAGTTTCCTACTGTTATAAAATGACAACATGGCAATACCTTGGCAAATTGACCAAAGAAAATCTCTAAATCTTCTTGGGTCACACCATACTCTAACGGCGATGCAGCTATTGTTCTTATGTCTAGTTGCTCGATTACGTCTTCTGGCTTTGGGAGTTCAGTAGTTCTACCAATCTTTCTCCCTGGAAAATAATAAAAGAAAAGGAAACGATGTAAAAAATATTAATCAGCCTCAAAAATCTTAGAACCAAATCCATCCCCCCCACTAATTAAAAGAAAAACTCTATCCTTTCTTCTATTTTTTTTTACTCTTATTATGATATTCCTATACCAGGTAAATCTCATAAATATTGGAAAATATGATTAACTTTTTTCTCCTTTCTTTTGCTTCATTCTCTTGGAAAAACTGGACTATAAAAGGGAAAATGAGAGAACAAAACCTACCATCTTCAGAAACCTTTAGAGAAGTAGATTTTGTAAGGGTCTCGGCAACAGCTTTAACGGTATCTTCTGGGACCTCATTGGGCTTCACGTTCCCCAAATTGAGATGATTTCTCATCCGAGTAAAAGAACATATCAAAGCCAAATCCACCACTATACTCACAGTCAAGTTCAACAAAAAGGGGCATACTAAAACAATATTCAACCAAAAGCTCAAGTCCCGAATTAGAAAAAAAAAAAAAAAGCGAAAACCCGGGTCGAAACCTTTTATTGTTCATAACTTAATACTTCAACATCCGTATTGGTGAATCTTCAGATTCCTCCGACGGGGAATGGAAACATCTTTTTACACCAAGATAATATTTTCGAAGAACACTTTCAAGTTCTCCACCAAAACAAACGGTGCATGATTTAAAGTCGAGAGCAAGCAGAATGCTTGGGAACCGAGGGAGAGATAAAACATATAAATACATAGACATAAATATGTACATATTTTACACGCGAACACACGAACGCAAACTGATGGAGAGATTATTATTAAAGACAGAATCGATAAATCGAAGAGTAAGGATACTTCCATCATCGCTTTCACTGATGGATTTCTTGAGAAAATTGTCCCTTGGGAGATTGCTATCGCTGAAGTAGAACTCAACCTGCAAAGAATGGTACAAAAGATTTCAACAGACATGCAAACCCAATTGGAAGTCAAAGAAAGTGAAACACATAAGAATAAATCATTTATGTTTGACCTGTCGGAGAACTTTCTTCGCCGTATCTTCGTCCAACGAAGGCGTCGCCATGGTTGTACGCCCACAATTTAGAGGGAAAGACTGTAAGTAAAAGAAAACGACAGAGAGGAAGGGAGCGAGGGAGAGGGTGCGATTTATGTCTTTAGGGTTTTGGAGTGTTAACGTGGGCCTGTACTTGTGATTTTATAAGTAACAAGTGCCCCTTTTTTTTCAAATTTCGAATTAAAATGACATATAAAAAATATATATATATATGATTATTTATATATAATCATCTGTATAACCTGCTATTTTTTAGGAAGCTATTCGAGAGTTAGTTTGAAATTTTGAATCATAAGATAAGAAAAGATAAGATAGTTTTAGATTAATTGAATAAAATATTATTAAAATATTATTTTTAATATTATTATTATTCAAAAATTTAAAAAAATAAACTTTTTATTATATTTTATATAAAAATTTAAAAAAATTATAATAATAAGATGAGATGAGACTATTTATCAATCCAAACAAGCCATCAATCTCTCAAACATAATTATGATAATCATTGAAGGAGACAATCAGGTAGTTACAAATGCAATACCATGCCCTTCATCTTCACCAGACTGGTCTATCCGAAACATCCTCATTGATATCAGTCATTCTAAAGCTAGTTAATACAGAAAATCCAATAGATATCAAAACAGATGGGCGCTTCCTGATGCGATGGGCCGCTACAAATACCTTGTTTGGCAGCATACCCCGAATTCAAATAGCTCAATGTTTATTAGACTTACGTAATAAAAAAAATCCACCTCTTATAATCTTGGACTGATTAAACTCTAGATCTCTTTTTATAATATTTGCTTTAATATATAAATATTAACTTGCCAAGAAAAAAATAATTACCTGCCATTTAGATAATAACAGAAAAATACATGGAATCGATTTTGATGTGAAAGTCGTTGTATCAAATAGCATGAAAAAATACATATATTTACTGTATGAGACAAGTATTCATCGCTAAGTAAATATGAATAGTGCACCGCTCCATTTTATCGATAGTTTAAAATTTTATTCTTATTTTTTTTCAAATTTTTTATTTTTATTTTTTTTATTATTTTAAAATATTTTAAAAAAATATAAAAAAAAAATATCAATACACTAATAATCATTTCCTTAACTATTAAGTAAAAAAAAATTAAAATGCACGAGGTGCCAAAATGAGAAGACAAATAGAGTTGACAAAATAACATTTTTCAATATGTAAATAACCTAATGACGAAAGATTATGGCCTATTTTCTTTATTTAAATAATGATATAAAGTATTAAAATAAGATGAAAATATGTATTTAATATATCAAAAATTCTATGTGAAGTAATTTTTGTGTATTCTTTTACGCACATAATATGATTGGTTGTATTGTTTTTTTTAATATAAAATAATTATTTTAACTGATCATATCAATAAAGTGTACAATAAATATGTAAAAATAATTTTGTAGCAAAACTCTTAATATATAACCATAAGATCATAAATGACGTTTAGAAGAAGGAAGAAGAGCAAAAAAACTTGAAATAGGGTAGACTAATACGTGGATGCACTACAAAATTACAACAGTTAACGGCATCAAAATTTCCTTCAATTTTTTTTTATTCAATCACTAGGTTGTATTAAATACAGTGAAGTCCACGTGCATTTATTGGATCATGTTAGTTGGTCTTCCGGTTCTTACGGCTGGCCAGATCATTTAAAAAATATATTTTTTTTAAATATTTAAAAAAATTAAAATATACTAGCATTTTCTTTATTTATTTGAAGACGATTAAGATAAAAAATTGTAAAAAAATTTTTATTCGTATCTGAAATTCATAAAGAGAATCTTAAGTTGTGTTTAGATAATGAGCTGATATAATGTGAATAATAATAAAAAAATAAATAATAAAAATAAAAATTAGATAAAAATTAATAATAAAGTATTATAACAATATTCTACTGCTCAAATTAACCCATGTGTAAGCGAAACTAGAAGGACACCAAAATCAATTACCAAAAAAATGTTTCTGATGGAAAAATCTTTCAAAGATACGCACGCAAAAAGCGTGCATGATATGATTCTGAAGTGTCTCGTGTCTGTGACTCTGTGTCCCTGAAATTAGTAAATTACCATTGCAATAATAGAGGACCATTGCGTCTAATGTCAGCGAGGTACGTTTGGATGCTCAACACTTTTTAATTTATCTCAATTTCATCATCATTTAAATTTTTTTAAATTTTAATATAAAATATAATAAATAATTCAAAATTTTAAATTTTAAAATAATAATAATATTATTAAAAATAATATTTTAATAATATTTTATCATATCAACTTAACTCAATTTAACATTTAAACACAACCTTGTTTCATTTGTATATTGAGTTGAATTAAATTTTTTTTATAAATAATAATGAGATGAGATGATAGAATGAGTTTTATGAAATCTATCTAAAATTAATTTAGATGTTAAGATTATATATATTTATAAGAAATTGAAAAAAATTATGGATATACGTGTAAAGAAGTATTGAGTTAAGACTGGTTGGTGTGTGATTGGGGATTTCAACGAAATAGTGTCCCAAGATGAGAAATGGGGAGGAAAGGAAAGAAGGGAGGGGCAGATGGAAAAATTTAGGAATGCATTGGATGATGGAGGTTTGAGGGACCTTGGATGGAAAGGAATAAAGTACACTTGGAGTAATGGGCATGGAGATGAGACTTTCATAAAAGAACGACTGGATCGAGCTGTAGCAAACAGAGAGTGGAGGACAGGATTTGATGAGATCCAGGTGGAGACTGTTTTGGCTTGGTGTTCAGATCATCTGCCTATACTCTTAAGCTGTTCAAAGGGTTGGATGGACAATAGAAGATTCAAGAGGTTTTTTAGATATGAAATGTGTTGGGATAAGGATGAGGAATGTGGGGAAGTAATTGAGAGGGCATGGAAGTATCAATCAGGGGGGGTTCAAAACAAACTAATTTCTTGTAGACAAGCTTTGTGCCACTGGTCTAAGGAAGCAGATGAAAAAAGGAGTAGATCTATAAAGGAACTGACTGATAAGCTAAAGATCCTAAAAGAAACTGAGGGTCCTGAGAAGATAATTGAAATAAAGCTGATTAGTGGGAGGCTGAGTTTACTGCTTGATCAAGAGAATGTTTGGTGGAAACAGAGGGCAAAGAGTCACTGGCTGAAACAATGGGACCGTAATACCAAGTATTATCATGCTTGTGCAACTCAGAAGAGAAAAAAGAACACCATTGTGGAAATTGAAAATGCCCAGGGGCAAATGCAGAAAGGCAAAACAGATATTGAGGAGGCTTTTATGGGTTATTTTGCTGAGCTCTTTACAACAACACACCCATCCACCCGAGAGACTGAAGAGTGTATTGCTTCCACTGATGTGAGGATTAATGAAGATATGAGAGGGGAATTAGAAAGGGATTTCTCCTTTGAAGAAGTGGAGAGGGCTTTGAAGCAAATGTCAGCATGGAAGTCCCCGGGTCCCGATGGTTTTGGGGCTGGTTTTTTCCAAAAACATTGGAGTCTGGTGGGAAAGGAGGTATGTTTGGCTGTTTTGAATTTCCTAAATGGGGGGGTGATGCCCACAGGTCTTAACCATACTCATATAGCTTTGATTCCAAAGGTTAAGGACCCAAAATCTGTGAAGGATTTTAGACCGATTAGCTTATGCAATGTTTTGTATAAGTTAATCTCGAAGGTGCTAGCTAATAGGATTAAAAAGGTGCTGAATGTGGTTATATCACAGAACCAAAGTGCTTTTATTCCCGGTAGGCTTATAACAGACAATATTATGGTGGCTTTTGAACTACTTCATACAATGCAGACCAAACAAAAGGGCAAATCAGGTCATATGGCTATAAAGCTTGATATGTCAAAAGCCTATGATAGAGTGGAATGACCCTTTTTACAAGCTATGCTCAAAAGATTGGGTTTTGGTGAAAAACTGTCCAAGCTACTTATGAATTGTGTGTCTTCTGTTAGTTACTCAGTTGTGGTTAATGGAAAGCCTGGAAAGATCATTGTTCCCTCGAGGGGTTTGAGACAAGGGGACCCTCTTTCCCCTTATCTCTTCTTGGTTTGTGTTGAAGATCTGAGCCAATTGTTTAATAAAGCTGAAAATGAGGGTGTGATAAGGGGAACAGCAGCCGCGAGAGGAGGCATTAGGGTAAATCATCTTTTATTTGCGGATGACTGTCTGATTTTTGGAAGGGCTAGAAAAGATGAATGGGATAGCATCTATGCAATTCTTGAATGCTATGAAAAAGCCTCGGGACAGATGTTAAATAAGCAGAAGACTTCTATTCTGTTCAGCTCTAATACAAATAAGGAGGTCAGGGAGGAAATATTTAGAGTGGCTGGATCTGTGCTTTGTGACAGGTATGAGAAATATCTGGGCTTGCCGGCAGTGGTTGGTAGGTCAAAATATAATGCCTTAAGAAGCATCAAGGAGAAAGTTTGGCATAAACTCCAAAACTGGAAGAATAGCTTTCTCTCTAAGGCAGGAAAGGAGGTATTGATCAAAGCTGTTCTTCAAGCAATTCCTACTTATTCTATGAGTGTGTTTAAATTACCTCAACGTTTGTGTCATGAGATTGAAGCTTTGTTTGCAAAGTTTTGGTGGGCACATCATAAAAATGGAAAAGGGGTGCATTGGTGGAGGTGGGACAGATTGGGGCAATGCAAGGGAAGAGGGGGGCTGGGTTTTAGAATGTTGGAAGATTTTAATAAGGCCTTACTTGCAAAGCAGGGTTGGAGACTGTTAAAAGAGCCTGAGTCTTTAGTTGGAAGAATTTTTAAGGATAAATATTTTAAGAATCTTCATTTGCTTGAGGCCCCTTTGGGTAAATCTCCATAATTTGTATGGAGAAGTATATGGTCTGCTATGGATGTGCTGAAGAGAGGAATGATATGGAGAGTTGGAAATGGAGAAGATATCAAAATATGGGGCCAAAAATGGTTGCCTAAACCTGGCTCTGGTTGTGTCCAATCCCAAGTGAGGTTTTTGCAAAAAAAAAAAAAAAAGTATTGAGTTAAAAAATATTGTAGGTCTTATATATAAAAAATATTTGAATTGAGATAAATTTAATAATTTAAAAAGTGAATGTTTAGATATTAGATTTCGTTTAAAATTAGATTGAGATTGAATTGAATTGAATTGATATGAATTTAATGAAAGTACAAAACGGAACCTAAATTACATGACATTGCCACTAACTAGAGACGGAACCAGAGGGGCCCGTAGGGGCCATGGCTCCCCAGTGTTTAAATTGAGAAAATACTTTTATATGTATTTAATGTATATATAATTAAAATAAATAAATAAGTTTGGACCCGTCAAAATTAAAAGTCATCTTCATTTAGTTAGTAAATTGTTAAAAACTCAACAAGTTTGTTCTACAGTCGATTTATTTTTATATACCATGTATAGAAAAAAAAAGGCCAATTTAATGTCTAGCATGAGAGTTTTTTATTTGTATTTCTTAAAATTTCCAAATAAATTTCTTTCTTATCGAGTTGTTTTGTTTAATTTGTTGCAGACGTTACTTAATACAGTTGAAATTAAACATTTTAATGCGAGTTGATTTTATATTTACGTTTCCAAATTTTTGAATTTGATTGGGGGGTATCACGTTATGCATGTACATATTTCATGCTTTCTTTGATTAAACACGAATATTTACGTTATAAAAAGTTAAAAAGAAAAACCAGATATAATTTAGCGTAAAAGAAAAAAAAAAAGAATTCACCTAAAAAAATAGACCATTATCTCCAATAACTTTATTTTTAAGTCCCGTTTGAATAGTAAGATCAAATGAGATAATTTGATATGAAAATTAAATAAAATATTATTTTTTAATATTATTATTATTTTAAAATATGAAAAAATTAAATTATTTATTATATTTTATATAAAAATTTGAAAAAATTATAATCATAAAACTATTTTTATATCCAAATTGAACCTTAGACTCCAGAAATAATGGATTGAACATTCTCGACTCCATTGCATTTGCACCCCTCCAGAACTTTGCCGATCTATAATAAACCTCGAAGCACACAGGGTTGAGTTGATTATGAACATGCAATTATTGCTTTTGTAAATAGAACCTAACAATTTGCAAGATCTCCCATCATCATATATGGCCAATCACAAGTTGCTGGGGACGATCTAAACCAAATGAAAAATCAACCAAACTAGAAATATAGAAAACAAAACTGTAAACATAGCTAGTTTTGTTTATGAATATGACAGTGACCTTTATCGCCCATTATCCCAATGCAGATATAAATAATGTTCGTCGTCGTCGTCATCCACTTATACAAATGAAAGTAAAAGGAGGGAGGGTAAATCTCATCCTCATCCCCCCCAACTTTTTTCTCTGCTCAGTCAAGTTGCAGATGCTATTTCTTGTAAACATCCACAGGGAAAGACAAGGTACTGTTAACTGAATGACAATCATGCTTTCCTTATCGGCCCAGTAATTTTTGGCCATTTAAAGAATCATGAGCTTACTACATGAAATCTTCTTCCAGTTCCTGCAAGGACTTGCTTGTTGCGGCAATCTGTTTATTAGATGTCATATTTTCAGAGACCATCAAACCCTTGTAACTTTTTAGCTCTGCTTGTCTCTCCTTCTCAAGTCTTTCCATCTCCTCACGTCGTTTCTGCAGAGACAACGTGAATGACAATTATCCAGAAATGTAAACTCTCAATTACTGAATTACCAACAGTACATTGTTCTGTGTTTTGTCCTTACTAAACATGTGAGTAAGAATTAATTATCAACTTGCTATACGTTACAAAACAAAAACAAAACCGACTGGAGCAAGTAAGCTTTAAGGGAAATACAGAAAAAACAAAAGAAAGATAAGAGATTCTAGAAACTGATGGCAACTGCCGATGACATGCTACAAGAGAAATGCCCTAGGTTGAATGCAAGACAGAAGGTCATTTCAGTTTTGTTACAATATGAATGGGGATGGACTTAATAGGACAATCAAACTCAAACATGGAACTAACATCATACTAGGATTAACATTTTTCAGACGATATAAAAGTCCTACAGCAATCAAATTGATTTTGGTCACATGCAAAGTGAAATGAAAACTACCCAGTTCATAACATGATAACTACGAAACAAAACTAAATTGGCAAAAAGAAACTTGTACAGGTTTAAGCAAGTGAACTGAAGTACAATCTTTGGAAAAAGGAAGGACCACTTTAAGCACAATAACCTCTTTTTTATAACTAAGAAAAAAATATTATTAATAGAAAAGAGGTATAGCCCAAGTACACAGGAAGAAGATTGTTTTTTTGGATAGGTAAGGTTTAAGCAAGAGAACTCAAAACTGGATAAGTTCAATACCTCACACCTCTATTAGAATGGTTGTGCCAATCACATTAAAGGAAAACGGCATATTAGGAGTATATTACCTCAAACAAGACCGTTTATTGGTTAAAGATGGAATCAACATGCCTTCCATGAATGGTAGTCAACAATCAAGACATACCACACACAAGGAGTCAACTATCAAGACATATGACTACTGGTCAAGTTCCAGAAGAGGGCTCCTATTCCTTCCTTTAACCAGCTTAAGTAATCAAATGAAGGGCTACGGAAAATTGCAATTGCACAAGTAGTTGGAATTTTCAGAGTTCAACTATACTAAACAAGAGGGTTTGTCTAGTAGTGCACTGTTGCAAGCAAGTAAGAGCAGCAAGAGCCAAGAGATATCATGATGCTAATCCTTGGGCATTCTACATATTAACTGGAAGGAAGATGACGTTGATGGTTGAAAATGATTTTCCAGAGGGAAAAAAATTGAAATCTGCTGTTATTAGGTAGCCTTCCAGGCATGCAAAGTGAATAAGAGCTCAATGTCATGTTAGCTTCTCAATAATATTTCCACAAAAACTTTCCCACCAACAAGAAGAGCATATGTCAAGATTTTTCTTTTTCTTTTTTTCCTTTTTTGATAGGTTGCATATGTCAAGATTCTATCAAGGTACGTCCAAAGTAATTCCTTCGATCAAGGTACAATACAGAATTCTGTGCCTGAATTGGTTTTAGCAGCATACGGAACTTACTTTATCTCTCAGCTGTTGTTTTCTTTCTGCTCTTTCTGCAGCACCAACTGCTTCACGCTCGGCTGCAGTTACATGATATAAATGAGTGACTTGTAGCACCATCACAACAGGATTATAGAAGATTAAAAGAAGAATTAAAATCCCAATAACTTCAATCTGAATTCTCATGAATATAAAGAAAATCATGCTACAAGATAAAATTGCAAACTATCCTAGAGAGGAACAGGACCGATTTTGTGCATGAGTTCCTCCATAAAGAGCAAAAAGAGTACTTGCTTAAGCATATTCAATCTAAAAGAATCATGGATGGAAGCTGAGATCACAATTGTACCTTTCAAATCAGGTTTCCTTTCCACTTTTGTCCTATTCAACCTGTTAACAATCTCGTTAATCCGTTTCTCCACTCTCACAGTTCGAACCTATGGCGACATCAAATAAGAGAAAGAGTTATCTCTCACACATCTTCAGATGAGAATATAGAAAGAGTTAAAAACTACGCAGCATCCCAAATATCAATATGCACAAGCAAGAAGGGGACCCACCATTTTTGAATTGTAAAATCCAACTTGACCAACATCCATGGAAGCAGTTTTCTTTAAATTGGACCAGGGAGTGTAAACAACATCAATATTGTTCACCTTGTTGCCTGGCATATAATGATACAGTAAGCCATCTATAACAGAAAGCCGCTACCTCATTCAGAGCAAAAAAGAAAGGACAAAACTCATTTCAGAAGCATGAAAGAAAACCGTGTGATTGTATCCTACAAAGCTAAAGTGTGGTAAGGAATCTTTATATATATATATATATATATATATATATATATATATATATACAGGTATATCCGGTAGGGGGATCTTATTACATTTGTGTGACCTTTTTGTTGCAATACGTGAGGTAATTACTAATTATTCGACTACATATTATATAACTATGTGCACAATCAAACGATCTGTTTCATAAAAACAGGAAGAATCTGAATCTGGCGCAGTTTTTTTGCCTTGGATGGAATTTGCTTTGACAAGCTGAGCACAATCCTCCAATAAGCCTTCACTCATATCATCAATAGTCTGACCCTTGTGCAATCTTACATATACATGGGCAGAAGACATTTTATCCACATGAAACCTGCAACAAACAAACCCTAATAAGAATACACCAGTTAAAAGTTCAGACAAGCTTAAGAGAGAATCTAATTGTGCATCAAGGCACAGTCCCTCTCTCTCTCTTTTAATTGAATCGACAAAGACGGAGCTCTCTTAGGTAACTCTATATATTGAATTTGTGAATTGTGGATTTTTTTAACAATAATTTAGTTGTAATTTCTGAATACACTGGATTTTGGCTGTGCTTTCTGAATGGGGCTCCAATTTCTAAAACATTCCCGTGGAAACTAAATTCGAGGTTTTGAGGGTGCGTTTGGTTGCTGAGAAACGGAGAGAGAAGGAACAACCAACTAGTTAAAAGTTTTAAGCTTTTTGCTTTGTGTAGATGCTAAGGGGTTTTAATTGGGTATGGAATAATTATTTAGGAGATTTGAAATTGTTTCTATTTTGGATATATAAGTCGCAGTGTTTTTTTCATTAAAATGATTTCGTTTCGTTTAATTTCCCGATACTTTCTCAGCTACCCACCCACCAGAGGGTGATCTGGCTTTGATGCATGATTTGAAGCGGCACCATTAGGTTTAAAATGATTTTCCAGTCCCATAAAAAACACAATCCAAATTGTTTACTGGGTGGACATGAAACAAGCCAAATATGCACAAGCGCACACATTGAAATCTGCATCCTTCCTCCTCTTTCCTCAGTTTTTTCAATAAAAAACCGATATATTCGGAAAACTAAATCGAAATAAAATCAGAAAACGGTGAATTATTGTGTGAATCCTTGGCAAAAACTGGCTAACATAAAAATTAGAGGCTACCAAATGTCTTCAGGGAATCCGTATTTGATGAGCTCCTCGTTCTCGTACTTGTCGAGGCCCATGAATATGGAGTAATCGCCAGCCTCCGGTCGGGCTTTGAAGTAGAACACCATGGCTGCCTCCTCTTTTTCGCCCCAAAAAGAGCGTGTGCCAGAGAGAGAGAGAGACTCCGAGTTAGGGCTTCTATCCTTGTGCTCGTCGAGTCACGAGTTTATAGTCCTGTCGGATGAGACTAATAGATGGTTGTCCACGTGGAAAATGTAATCGCAGGTTTGGATATTGCGTTTTCTCGACGCATTCACTTTTCCCTCAATTATTGTATATTTTATAAATTTTATCATTTTATAAATCAAAATAAAAAAATTTAATTATAAACAATTCTGCACATTAATATATGCACTCATTCAATATAATTGATCAAAAAATAGACTTTATTAAAAACAATACTAATTTAAATTTAAAATATAAAGATAACAATATTAATATACAAATTAATATACAAATTTGTTTATACATAGAAAAACCCAATTAAAATATATATTAATATCACAGTTGGAAAAAAAATTTTAAGAAAGTAAATTTATAAATTAAAATAATTTTATGTAATTTTATAATCTGAATTATCACATATTTTATATCAATTTAAAATATTTCTCAACTTGAATATTATACAACTTAAATAAAAAAAATTAATAAATAATATCCCTCTGTCTGTTGTTTGGTGAATAAAAAAGAGAGAGTAATGCTATATACAATTGTGAAATACATAAATGTCATGCAATCGTTTTGAAAAAAATAAGATCCACTTATAAAAAATTAATTTCTTCTTATGTGAATTTCATATTTATTTACTTTTTTCAAAACGATTATATGACGCTTGCACACTCACAATTACAAGTATCATTTCTAAAAAAGAAATTACTTGAGTTCACATATTATCCAACAGGCTCTAATATCCTTGTGTTAAATGGCATATGTTTACCTTTCAAGATCAATCGCATTCCATGTCTATCATCCAGTGACTCGTTAATCGTTATCCAATGAACTCTCTGATATTTTTGAATTCTTAATCATTATCGTTTTATTCTGTTGCAAATTATATTTTAATGGCATAAAGCACGCATAATTGTTTTATAATATTTGTTATAATTATATTTTAAAACGAGTGTATTTATGTAAATTGATGTTATTTCTTTAAGTTATTTTATAAAAATGACTCATTTAAAAAATATATAATTATATAAATAATTGTATGTCTACCATTTATCATAAGACAACTATGTTCTAGCAACTCAACGTTGTGCAGTGTAAATGGTTTTGTGAAGTGTAGTACCAAATTGGTAGTTGATGAGGTGAAAAATAAGGATTAAAAAGGAGAGAAAATTGGGAATTAAAAAGGATTATTGCAAAGATAGTATAAAAGATCTGCTTCTCGGCTGTGTTCTTGGCAGCCTAACTGCACCAGAAATTTATGAGAAAAAGATAATACAGTATTACAGCATATGCTGCATAAACAACAACGGATCAAAGAAGCCAAAAGTAAAAGAAGAATGAACCAAGCTGAGAAACAATCTATGCATCATACTTGCAGAGGTTCTCAAATCCCATGTATTCGTGCCGCTGAATCTTCCCGATCATGTTTGAAATGCCAACCCCACCTTAAAAACAGAGAAATATTTATAGGAATCTTAATTCAAAGATTTTGAAGTTGATCGAAAGTCATGCTTCTCTGAACTAAATGGTAGAGAACAATAATGCCTACCTAGGGATATTGCACTGATGAATATGGTGAAGGCTAGAATAAAGATGATTAGTGATGCCCTTCCAAATAAATTGACCAACTTTCTCACAATATGCTGCCCAATGAAGGCAGCAACAATAGACACTGCAACAAAGTAGAGAGCTGCCACAAAAGTTGCAGATGATCAAAGATTCATGGAGGAATCACAGTCCCTCTGCCTATAGGCAGAGAACCTTAGTTATCCTCTTTTCAAGACTTAAGATGCTAGATGATAAAAAACAGTATGAGAAAGCATAACTTTGTACAGATTCATCTGGGTGTTGTGCGGTTTTGACTTACCATAAGGAACAGGAAAACGTTTCAAAAGGTAGTATTCCACAACAGACATAGATGAAGAGAAGGTCATTCCGAAGTTTGCAGTGGCACTTGAGACCTGCACAGAAGAGCTCAAGAAGTTATAGATGAAGAAAGCATAAACTTTTAGAATTTGGCCATGTACAGTATGTATGCATCTTTCAATAATAGTAACTTTACTTCTGTATAGGTTTTTGGTTTTGAGGTTGCTTGTTGGACAACTACATTGTTAACCTTTTCTCTTTCTTGCAAAGTACGAAGGAGATGGGTAAATTTCCACTTGTTAAACTATTATTTTGCAAACCATCACCACTTCTTAAATATTACCAACTTTCAAATATATTTGTTTAAATCTCTGAATGTTAGTAATTTGATGTATTTCAATGAAACCCACAAACTCACCTGAGGGGGGATTCCCAACTCCAGAAATAACGGAGCCATGATAAACCCTCCTCCAAGTCCAAGCAGCCCGCCAACTATTCCTGCCAGTATACCTAGAGAGCAATAGGTAGCCAGCTGATGCACTTGCCAGTTTGTCCTTTCATCTTTCCTGGATGCAATAACTCTGTGTCCCTTGTATAGGCCAACTGCCTGATACAAAGATACCCCGAAAGAAACTGGGATCTGTGCAGAGTGTCCACTACTCTAAGTAACCCGGACAAGCACAAACTCATAGACAGACAGAGGAAAGTACATGTGTATTTTTTTAGTCTCAACAGAAATACCTGCAACAAGTTCAGCACCCAATATGTTGTCGAACATGTAGCTGTATAATTCTGTTGTCATTGGGAGATGAGCATTTAACAATGAGAGAGAGATTGAATGGTGTAAAATTCATGACATGAAAGAACAACAGAAGAAACAAACCTTGGCTATCTGAAGGAAAAGGAATGCAACCCAAACAAAAACGAGAAGTCCAAATTGCTTCCAGTAAACGTTATCAAGAATAGTGACCTGCAATAATTGTTGTATTGATCTAGCTTCCAGAAATCTTAGACTGATGACAGCTTACTAAAGTATTCTTACCTCTGATTCTTGGGGGTCCTTTTGAGCACCATTGTTTGAGCCACCAGGAAGAGACTTGTATTCCACTTCTGCACCACCAGAATCTGATAGCATGGAACAAATATAGAAGCTGATTTCAGAAATAAACTCCAGGCAATGGTAACCTATTATTCGTTTACAACTAGAGATATCAACTCACCATTTGACTTCAGTCTCTTAGCAGCCTCCTAAAATTTGAAACATTGGGATTCCAAAGTAAGAAATAGGTCATAGTACTAAAAACAGGAAAAAAAAAAAAAGGGACATATGGACCAAATTCTGAACTGAATGCTGTCCCCATTCTCTTTCAGCACCATAAGGCAATGAAGGCATAATGGATTCGAGAGACAACATAATGGATTTCAGTCCTTAAATTATCTTATACACTTATACAAAGATGTTTGACTTGACTTTCAATGGAGAGAACATGGCGCGAAATCATGGATATAAGAGAAAGTTCTTAGGAGATTACCCTATTCATAATGGTTTCCTTTTTCCATGTTTCGGTACCCTTGAATAATGCCTTTGTTGAAATAACTGCAAACCACCAGAAACAATCAGGGCGTTATTAGAGCACGTACGGTGCCAAGCAATGGGAACTATAGTTTAACAACTTACCTATAAAGAGAAAGATAAGCAAAACTGTGACCATCCAATCCGCAAACACAACGTTGAAAGCCACTCCTATACTAATGCCCAACATGAGCATTGGTTGGATGAGCAGAACCAAATCATAGTCAATGACGGGCATATCGAGTTGAGGATGCCTTAGCTTAAAGTCGAAATAAACAGTTGAGAATGCTGCACCCATGATCATACCTGATAAAAGCAAAAAGGAATTCAAAACTCGTTAAATATGCCTGTTCTCTTTTAATGTTGGATGCTTTTTGTGCATTCAGTTCAGCTGGAGAAGACATCTTACAGAGATGCAACGATCGGAACAGCTAAAATATGTCTTCCAAGCTTAAAAATCATCCATCTCCAATATTCTGAACCCCTTTTTTTTATTTAAGAATATTGCATTAATTAAAAATAAATATTGGGAAGATAAAGGGTATGGGATCCCAACAAGAGTAGAGTTACATACAGTCGTAGAATGCACAAATGCCGTGCAGTCATTTTGAAAAAAAGTAGGGTCTACTATTAAAAAATTAATTTCTTTTCATATGGAATCCATATTTATTCACTTTTTTCAAAGTAATTGCACGGCGCTTGCAAACTCACGATTGCAAGTATTATTTCTCTTATAAAATATATCTAACGTATCACATAAAATTACATCATTTTATGAGATTAATTATTTTTGTGTAATCCCATATAGGTGTATCACTTCTCTTAAAAAATTATTCCATAATCAATAAGGCCAGCTATTTCAATGCATCTGGATACCGGAGAGAGAAAGAAATAAAAAATCCACAAGGATATTAACTAATTCAATAAATACATAATCGCTTACATTTTGAAATAGCTGTAGCCGACTTCGGATCAAACCCAATAATTAGGCTAAGCATAGGAACAAAAATACCACCACCGCCAACGCCACCGACACTCCCAAACGCAGCTCCACAGAATCCAATTATGGTACCCACAACAATTTTCCACCCAAATTTCATCTCCTGCAAAGCAAAATTCACTGTTACCCATATTTAAATTACATATATAAGAGTCATTTCTACAATCCATTAATATAATAACGGTTACCACACATCCAATATAGCACGAGTCAGTCAAGAACGAATATATGTGATCTAATATACTTGCATGTTGCCTCGGACCAAAAATGTACATAAGCTGACAATAAATGATTTGTCTACCAAAATAATTATTAAAAAAAAACTTTCAATTAATTTACTTGATCGATTTATGTGTAATGTTACATCTACCTTCCTATAAAAATAAGAGAAATATTTTTTTACAAAAAATTTTTATAAAAATAAACTCATAAATTGACGTGATTTGACTTGGTAAGTTAGATTATAAAATTATTTTTACTGGTTGAAATGTATCAAGATCAAAAGTGAAGCTAATTTTAATGTGATACGTTGATCTAATGTATCACATCAAGTGATCATCTCAATTTATGAATTTTTTTTTATAAAAATTTTTTGTGAATATAACAATTTTCTAACATGAAGTCACATATCAAAGCATGCCTCTTTGTGAGCTTATTTTATTTCTCACCCAACTTCTCTTGTAACTAAAATAATACTGATCTAGTTAAAGATAGATAGTTAAAGATAAATGAACAAGACCTGACATGCTATGTCATTTAGTTCATGATACAAAATAATTTTATAATTTGCTACATCATGCTAAACTCAGAAAATTGTTTTTGTCAGATCTGCATATTTTTCGTTGTTAAAGTTTAAATCTTGATAATTAAAGACAAACCTAAGCCTTTTTTCATGAAAGAATTAAGTAAACATGTGGATATATTTATCAGGGAATCTGGTGGTATTAATTTTTGTATTGACAAGTGAATCTAACAGTACTAAATTACTGGTTGAAAAGGGCTGCAATTAATTAGTTTACAAAAGTCCAAAAAGAAAAAAAAAAGTTGAAAGTTGGAATTAATATACTAAAAATTTTATATTCAGTTAATTTTACATATATTTTTTATATATTTTATTAATGTGAATATTGACTGTATTATTTTTTTTAATATAAAAAAATTATTTTAAAATTTAAACAATCGTATTAATAGAGTGGACAAAAAATAACATAACTCGTACAGGCCAAACGTGATTACGACCCGATCTGTGGGGTTGCCATAACAAATTCACTGCTTTGAGAGGATACTTGGATTCAGGTCCTCCTGTTCCATCGTGTCTTGAATCTTCTTCCAGCCTCAGGTGCCGCTCTGCAGAAACAAACACCACAGCTAAGAGAAAGTTCAACAACACCATCCGCACGGATCTCATACCCCACCGCCGCCATTTCGCTGCAAGTTCAGCCATCAGCTTGTGTATCTAACAACGTAATTAAGCACGCAAGCACGCTTTCTGGTTCTTTGATTGACAAGGCTATCGCCAAGAATCCTTCACGTCCAAAAGCTTAATCCACAACCACCCGATCGAGGGAAATCGCTTTCTATGCAAAGAGAGAATCGCATCAGAGCTATCACGTCCTGCAAAAGTACTTTCGGAATGCAAGACACTCCTTTAGTTCGAGGACTGCACTTAGGCTTGGTCTGCTTGCCTAAAACCTCGAGGAAAAATAAAAGAAGCCGAAATGCTGAATCTTTTTGGTTATGATCGATCAAGCTCCCTGAGATCAGCTAGCCTTTTCTTTTGAACTGATCACAGAAAGATCGTGATGGACTGCAAGAAAATAAAAAGTGAGAGAGAGAGAGAGAGAGAGGAATCGAACGATAGCTAGGAAGAAGAAATGAAGACCAGAGATGTCATGTTGTCACTGATATGCGAAGATATCTCATCATTTCACTGACGAGTGACGCCTATAGCCTCTCGTAATAACGCCCAAGACAGTAAAGGTGTCCCGAATTTCAACGAATAAAGGCATCGATCAATTATATACAAGACGACAAGTTTTATTGACTTAAAAGCACAACACGGCATGCGCTTAGCGAAAAAAAATAACGCTAATATGCTTCAAATCTATATTACTAATTTTGTTTTGTGACGATATTGCCACGTAAATTATTAAAAACAATTAAAAAATATAAATATAAAGAATAAAAAAATATTTCAATATTTCTCTTTTTATGTTTTCAGACATTATTTATTTTAAATATATATTTTTAAAATTTTTTCAATAATCTAATATGGTGCTACGTCAATAGATTAAGGGCACAACAACATTACTCAAGAAAAAAAAAAAAAAACAGTCTCTTGTACATAAATGTGGAACGAGGAATCTTTTTTGCCCCCAATCGGAATCCTCGTTTAACCAACAAATTCCTCTCAGTCATGCATGCAGTTGCTATTTGAGTTGCTATATATATATATATATATATATATATATATAATATTCAACATCATTATAACGAGGTATGAGCAATGAGTGGGAGGGGTAATTAGGTGAAGGATTCAATTATTTACTTAAACATGGCTGTCTAGTTAAAAAAAAAAAAAAAACTCACCTCAATTGCAGAAGACGCAAAATAACACTAAAAATTTATTATCACCATTTACAAGCATTGAGCCGGGGAACAAAGTGCATATTCACAGGACCTTCTCGGTTATCAGATTAATAGGCATTGTTTAGATTTAAAAATCATCTCAACTCTTTTCATTTTTTTTATTTAATTATTATAATTTTTTCAAACTTTCAAACAAAATATACTAAATGATTCAATTCTTTCAAATTTAAAAATAAAAATGATGCTAAAAATTATATTTTAATAATATTTTATTTAATTTTTAACTATCATCTTATCTCAACTTAATTCACTATTCAAATCTCCCCTAATCACAGGTTTCGTATACAATCGAAATAGGATTGCACTTCCCCTCTCAATGGCTGCCATTGACATTTGAGAATGAGGAGTACTACACCTATAAAAAAATTATATAAAAATAATTTCATTAATTGACGTAACTTCATGTGAGCTGTCATATCTGTATTATAATAAAATTAACTTTATAATCTGACAGACCACATCAAGACACATCAATTTGTAAGATTATTTTTGTATAATCACTTTGTGACTAGAGTATTTCTCTTTAAAAATAGAGCTTGCCACTCACGAGAATAATGCTCAGACAGTTGGGATGTTTAAGATTGAGGTGAAAGTCATCAAAGTCATGTCATTTGAATAGTAAGTTGAAATGAAATAAGATGAGATGAGTTGAAAAAAAAGTTGAGTTCAAAATTAAATAAAATATTATTTTTTTAATAGTATTATTGTTTGGAAATATAAAAAAATTAAATTATTTATTATATTTTGTATGAAAATTTAATAAAATTATAACGATGAAACGAGATCAGATGAGATAAAATACTTATTGTATCTAAACCAAATCTAAAGAATTGGGGTGGCCCGCTGTAGCCAACCCGAGAGGTTTGGATATTTTAGTTTTTAAAAATTACAATTTCATTTTTTAATATGTTTTGAATGTGGGACTCAAGTTTTCATCTCCATTTTTTTTTTTTTAAATCACAGCTTTTCCCATCCAAACATATATATCCAGGCCTTTAATCTAAATTTAGAGCCGAGCCCAGAGCGCGCAGCTAGGTTCAATGATCCAACAAGTTAATGATACCAAGGTCTTGCAATGGTATACGTAGTTGGTAGCTGACGAGGAGAAAAAAAGAAAAAAAAGAAAGGGAATTAAAAGAAAGTCGCGACTATAGTACATGTTCTCCTTTTCTGAGTTTTTGGCAGCCCATAAATTTCTTGTAAAAAGACAGGAAAATGATATAAGAACAACTATATTATAATTTGTTTATAATTAATTATAAAAAATTATTATTTTATTTATTTTGAACTGTTGCAAGTATAGAAGTTTTGAATTAAAGTAGAAAATATCAATATTTTAATATATAATAATAGTTAAGTTACAATATAGTTTTTTTTTTTATGAAATAAGTTATAATATAATTGGTGGTGTATTCCAAAATACAATATAACATATGGCACTAGTAATGGATCTGAATAAACTGAAAGGCAATGTTCGTCTTTCATCATCTCACCCAATACTTGGTAAAAAGTGCAAGGCAATTTGCAGCCATAGGAATCCGTTCAACCCCGTAAATAAGGTCCTGTTTGGGTTGCTTTAGGAGTTTTAAAAAATATTTAAATAGTTTTAAAAGCTCTTTAATAAAAAAAAAATTAAGTTATTTAGATGTTACATTTTAATGTATTTTTTAATCTCAAATAGGTTAAAAAGTACATTTGAAGAAAAACATATTTCCGGATAATCCGAAATGTAATTTAAATTTTAAAAAATGTCAATAGACGAAAATACTCATACAATTTTAAGATAATTACAAATTTCAAAAGAAAAATTATTTTCATCAGTCACTATTCACTATCCCACACCCCACACTTTATGTAAAACACCTCCCACACTATGAAAAAAAACTACAAGTATGGATTGTGAAAGTGAATAGTAGTTGATGTATAGAATTTATCATCTTTAAAAAATCAAATGATCGTCATTTCTACATCAAAAAATATTTTTTTTAACTTATTTCTAAACAAATATAATATATTTTAAAGTGTTTTAAATATATGATATTTTTTAAACGTATGATTACCAAACAGTAAATAACTTTTTATTAAGGAATTTTTCCCATCACAATCCCAAGCATGCACTAAATCAAGGGATTTTTGTTCTTTTCCACAGAGAGAGAGAGAGAGAGAGAGAGAGGAAAAAGTAATATAAGTACTAAGCTTGAAGCATGCTATGCATAGTACATGCAGAGGTTCTCAAATCCCATGTATTCATGCTGCTGAATCTTCCCAATCATGTTTGATATTCCAACCCCACCTAACAAACAGAGAGAAGTCTTTTTAGAATAATTCGAGTTCACAGATTAAATTGAAGTCATATTTCACTGGACCAAATAGTAGGCAATATTAATATTAAAGCTCACCAAGGGATATTGCACTGACAAATATAGTGAAGGCTAGAATAAAGATGATTAATGACGCCCTTCCTAATAAATTGACCAACTTTCTCACAATATGCTGCCCTGTGAAGGCTGCAATGGTAGCCACAGCAACAAAGTAGAGAGCTGCAACAAAAGTTGGAAATGGTCAAATTAAGAAATACTTGGATGAATCACATGGATCCCTTGCCTAGAGGCAATGCACGCTACTTGTCCTCTCGATCGTCAAGATGTTAAAAGATGAAAAGACTAATGAGAAACTAAAGTTTGTACAGAATTATCTGGGTGTTGTGCTGTACTGACTTACCATATGGAACAGGTAAACGTTTTAAAAGGTAGTATTCAACAACAGACATTGATGAAGAGAAGGTCATTCCAAAGGTGGCAGAGGCACTTGAGACCTGCACAGAAGAAATCCAACAAAATTCTTTGCCATTGATATGTAGAATTTGGCCATGTTTGATATTATGCATGCATCTTCCAATAGTAGCAGTTTTACATCAATATAGGTCTTGAGGTTCCTAATTGTTTATACAATTCATCATGAGACCCAATCATCCATAAGGGTTTAGCTTCCTAATTTTCCCTTGCATACTCCAGAAAGGTTCCTCATGAGTCCCAGTTAGCCTTTTTCTTTCTGCTCTAAGAAGGAGATGAGTAAACTTCCACCTGTATAACTATTAGCTTGCAAAACATCTCAACTTTCAAAATAACTATAAAAAAAGAGTGACGCTAGATACAAGGTTATAATGGCATGATGCAAGAAAACCCATGCAAAAAGTGTGACCCACTATAAGAAAATGTAATGCTCGGGTAAGTTCTAATTTTTTTATTTTTCAAAAGACAGACTTGCACGCCCTAAATCTACCCAAATCATTTTCCTTAAAAAATATGTGAATGCGAATAATTTGATGTATATCAAGGAGGACCACAAACTCACCTGAGGGGGTATTCCCAACTCCAAAAACAGTGGACCCATGATAAAACCTCCACCAAGTCCAAGCAGCCCGCCAACTATTCCAGCCACCACGCCTAAAAAGCAATAGATAACAAGCTGATGCACTCGCCACTTTGTCCTTTCATCCCCCTTGGATGCAATAACTCTGTGCCCCTTGTAAAGGCCAACTGCCTCGTACAAAGATACCCCAAAAGAAACAGGGATCTGTGCACAATGTTAGCTACTTCAAAGTAACCCGCACTAGCACAAACTCAATACAAAGAGAAAGGAAAGAACATAGGTCGTTTTCAGTGACAATAGAAATACCTGCAACAAGTTCAACGCCCAGTATGTTGTTGAACATGTAGCTGTATAATTCTGTTCTCAATGGGAGATGATTATTTAACCGTGAGACGCCATTGATACCACAAAACAAGGAGAGATTAAAAGATGGGGAAATTAGGGAAGAACAACAGAAGAGAAAACCTTGGTAATCTGAATGGCAAGGAATGCAACCCAAACAAAAACGAGAAGTCCAAGTTCCTTCCAGTAAACATTCTCGAGAATAGAGACCTGCATTGATCGGATTAATGATTTAGCTTCCAGAATTCTGTGGCACTAGTAACAGTTTATAGGAGTATTCTTACTTCTTGTTCTTCGGAGTGCTTATGAGTACCATTGTTAGGGCCACCAGGGAGAGGCTTGTATTCCACTTCCGCACCACCTGAACCTAATGGCGACGAACAAATATAAAGAGGCAACCTCGGAAACAAATTCCAGGCAATGCTAGCACTATTATTTTTGTATACAATTAGAGGAACAGCAGACAAACTAACCATTTGTCTCCAGTCTCTTAGCAGCCTCCTAAAGTTTGAAACATTAAAATTAAATCGTAAGCAATTGATTTTAGTACTAATACCGGAAAAATAGAATTAGTGGCAAACAGATCTAAAACAGACGGATGTTTGAATACATCTAACTTTAAATGGAGCCCCGAAATCATGAATATATATATATATATATATATATATATATATATATGTGTGTGCGCGCGCGCGCGCGCGTGTAATTAGTTTGTACGGGATTACCTTTTTCATAATGGTTTCCTTTTTCCATGTTTCAACACCCTTAAAGAATGCCTTTGTCGACGTAACTGCAAGCCACCTCGCAATTAGAGCAAACCAAAGTGCCTAGCTAGGAAGCAAATTAAAGGAACTACATTAATTTGAGCAAATTAATTAATTACCTATAAAGAGAAAGATAAGCAAAACTGTGACCATCCAATCGGCAAATACAACGTTGAAAGCGACCCCAATACTAATGCCCAGCATGAGCATTGGTTGGATGAGCAGTACCAAATCATAGTCAATGATGGGCAGGTCGAGTGTCGGATGCCTTAGCTTAAGGTTGTAGTAGACAGTTGAGCCTGCTGCACCCATGATCATGCCTGAAACAAGCAAAAATGGAATTTATGACCATGTTATATGTTAAATATGTCAAGTTTCTTTTGATGGAGCATTCCTTTTGTGAATCAGTTTTGTTGGGGAGAGGACATTTTATTTTATTTTTTCACTTTTTTAGAAGAAGTCAACACAAAGTCACCGACTGACCCGTTAAATATAATTCGACAAAGCCTGCGAGACTTCCTCTTTTTACTATTCACTATCCCTTACCTTATAAAAAAAACTGTCATGAGGTATGAGATTAAATAGTAATTGATGCATGTATAACATTCCTCTAAAAACCAATTATGAAAAGATCATTTGATCAAGTTTGTGCATTTGGAACTTTTCCCTTGTACTATTCTTTTCAAATTATATCCTTGATTTAATAAAGATCATTTGATCAATCGATAAGGCATTAAAATTCAAAAAAAAAAAAATCGTCTCGAAAAATGATTGATTAAGGAGTGGTTTGAATTCAGAGATGAGTTGAGATGATTTATAAATAGTAGAACAAAAGTTGAATTATTTATTATATTTTATGTGAAAATTTAGAAAAATTATTTTGAAATTTGAAAAAGTTGAATTGTTTATTATATTTTGTGTAGAAATTTGAAAAAATTATAATGATGAAATAAGATGAATTGAGATGGTTTACGAATACAAACGAAGCCTAAAAAAAAATTATATTATCTTACATTTTGATATAGCAGTTGCGGACTTGGGATCAAACCCAATAATAAGGCTGAGCATGGGAACAAAAATACCACCACCGCCAACGCCACCAACACTCCCAAATGAAGCTCCACAGAATCCAATTATGGTACCCGCAACAATTTTCCACCCAAATTCCATCTCCTGCAAAGCAAAATTCACTGTTACCCATATTTAAATTAATGCATGCACACCCGAAAATAACAATACAGAAGAAGCCCATAATATATATGTGATGTAATATTACAGAATTATTGTTTGATACACAGATGAACTCACGTGCCTTGCACGGCATATATATACATGTTTCAACACATATATCTTGTGTAAATCTTGGGATGAATAATGTATCATTACTAGTAATATATATAATGTTTTCTAAGAGATCTTCATTGGTTTGGCCAAAATTTAATAATAGCTAAACTTTAGCTAATATGTGCCAAAAAACCACTACATTATATTAGGCATTACTATAAAATACTGTAGTGATTCTCCAAATTTGTAAGTGAACAGTTGCTTAGCCAAATATTAAAATATTTAATTCTCACTCATCTCACAAAATATGTAGGTATTTTTTATAATTAAGAAATTTGGTTTGATTTATTATTAAATATAAAATGTGATAAAAATAAATAAATTAGTTAATATTAATTATTTAGTTAATTATAATATAATTATTATTAATATTTATAATTAATTTAATATTTAATAAATGTGATAAATATTAATATTAATTTAATTAGAATATATTGAATATTAATTTAATATTTAATAAATGTGATAAATATTAAATTAGTTAAATTAGAATAGAATTATTATTAACATTTAATTGGTAATACTACAAAATGTGACAAAAGTAAATTAAATAAAAAATTATTAAATTAATAATATTTTATTATTACAGAGAGAGTAAATGGATAATCCAATGTGGAGATTGAATTTAAATGAAATAGGCAAATACAAATTCCTGTGATGTTAACTAAATTTTAAAAATGCATTTGACCAAGTCATTAAGGATGCTCTAACACGCAATGTGCATAAGACCACATAAACCTTTGGTTCGAGGCATGCAATACAAAATCTAATGAGTAGTGATAGGGTTACTATCCTATTAATGTCTTATTATTATTCATTTACTATTATTACTCATCTACTACGTAAGTTCATTTTAAATTTTTTTTATTTTTTTATCATTTTTTTAAGTATTTTTTTTAACATTCTTAATAACTAAGACAAAATTAAAAACATATCTAACTTTTACTAATACTTATTTTCTTAATTATTACGTAAAAAAATTTTTTTGCTGATAGTAATATGTGATGTTGATAATTAAAGGTTTGTTTGGATAGAAAAATGATCTCATCTCATTTTATTATTATAAATTTTTTAAATTTTTATATAAAATATAATAAATAAATCAATTTTTTTTAATTTTAAAATAATAATAATGTTATAAAATAATATTTTATTCAACTTATCTCATCTCATCTCACTGTTCGAATAAATTTTAAGACCATCTTAAACCCTTTTTTTCATTAAAGAATAAGCAAACACGTGGATATATTTTAGTAAAATAACATCATTTTACAGAATATTTTTAATTTAAAATATATTTATTTATAAACAAATCGTCACGTATCATTTTTCATACGAGAGTACTAATAAAATAATCAATAGAATTATGTTTTGTTTGTTTTTATAATTCTTTTTAATTCATTTTATTTTATCTTATTTTATTTAATTATTATAATTAAATCAAATTTTTACATAAAATAAAATAAATAATTTAATTTTTTTAATTTAAAAATAAAAATAATATTATAAATATTTTACAATAATATTTTATTTAATTTTTAATTTTAATCTCAATTTATTTTAATCTTAATTGTTTTTTTACAAGTGAATGTATTAATATTAAGTTAATGGTTGAGAAGGGCTTTGGATTTTCTATAGGTAAAAAGCGCTTCAAAATTTAGTTGAAAAAAGTTAAAAAAGAAAAGAAAAAATTTGTGGAAGTTGGAATATACCGGCCAAACATGGTGATAACCAGTCTGGTCGGGTTGCCATAAGAAATTCATTGCTTTGAGAAGGTAATTGGACTTGGGTCCTCCTCCTGTTCCATCGAGTACTCTTGAATCTTCCAGCCTCAGCTGCCTCCTTTCCGCCGAAACAAACATGACCAAAGCTAAGAGAAAGTTCAACGACAACATCCACACTGATCTCAAACCCCACACCCATTTCGCTGTAAACTCAGCCATCAGATTCGGATTCTAACAACGTACGCTTTCTGATTCTTTAATTGACAAGGGTATCGATCGCCAAGAATCCTTCACGTCCAAAAGCTTACTCTACAACAACCCCGAGAGAAATCTCTTTCTAAACAGAATCACATATATAATACTTCCTGCGAAACTTCAGAATGCCAAGAAAACTCTCCTTCAGTTCAGCACCCGAGAGTACTTTGGCTTGGTTTGCTTGCCCAGAAACCTCGAGAGAGAATAAAATTAAGATGCCGAAGAAGTTGAACTTTTTCGTGTATGGCCGACGATCAAGTTCCACGAAAGCTTTTTGATGATCATTAACTTACTGCGACTGCAAAAGAACAAAAAAAACAAAAAAACAAAAACAAAAGGAAAGGAAAGGAAAAGTACTGGTGTGGATACGAAGACTCCACGCAAATCGTAGAAAACAAGAAAGATCAGGTGCAAAAAATGGCACTTGAAAGGATGTGCGCACGCGCGCGCACCAAAAAAAAGAAAAGGCGAGAGAGAATGGTTGAATCAAACGCTAGCTGGCTCTAAAGGAGAAGCTGAAATGGTGGAGAAATCTCCCTCTAGCTCTATCTCGATAGAACAAGAAGACTGACACATTTATAAATGTGCTTTGTCTGAGTTGTAAGTTATTTTGATCCGGAGAAGTGCCTATAATTTTTCGAGAAAAGTTACTTGTGAATTGTATAATCGTGTAATCATTTTTATAAATTTAAATTTTATAAATATGATTATAATTTAAAAATTATGTAATTTTTAAATTTATCAATATATATTTTATGTACAAGTCTAACAAATTGTAACATATATTTATATATATACTATTTATAAAATATAAATATATATATTTATGTTTATATATATATATATGTATATAATATTATATACATAAATGAGAGTAGGGGCGCCGAGCCCTTCCCGCCACCCACCCCTACTAGGGGCCCTAGATGCGGGGGCGGGAGGCTCCGCCCCACATGGCGGGGCGGGCAACTGCTGCCCACCCCTATCCAAAACATTTCTCTTCAAATAATTGAATAAAATATTACATTTATATAAAAATAATAATTTTTTAATAATAAACTTCATTATTTTTAAAATATTTACGTAATTAATTTTTTCCTTGTACATTTTTCACGTGCGTTATCTCAACTCACGTGGATGATCAGGACCTGTCTTTCTATTTACTTTTCTGTTGATATCTCATTCTTTCTTCAATGTATTGATTGCTATCTTCTTCTTGTTCTTCTTCTTAATAACGACCCATGTTGACGAGATGATAGACTTTGTGTATATAAAACATATTTCGTAATGACCAGAGCGACAAAATAGGGGGTTTGGACGTTTGTGTCATTTTCTTCACCCAGCCATATACAGATCTATCTATCTAGTTTTAGGATGAAGAAATTCTACCTTTTTTTTTTATTTTATTTTAGAAAAACAATTAGTTCAACATTAAAAAGTGAGTTTTTTTGCTTATCATTCGTGAATCATTTGCAGTTTAATAAAAACAATAATTAGTTCATAGTGAGATATTATAAACTTACATGACTATAGGTTAGATTCGAACTTGGTTTTTTTTTTCTATTAAAAAATAGAAGTTAAACTCGGATTTCCTGCAGATATTAAAAAGGAAAATATTAATTGAACCAATGGTCTACCGATGATTTTAATGTATTTATTTAGTAATTAAAAAAGTGAATATTATTTAATTTATATATTTTTTTATAAAAAAAAAGTATTTAAAAATGTAAAAAAATACTTTAAAAAAATTTCTAAAAATGCATTATATCGATTCAACATCGGTCCCAGTAGCTCTATCCGTGCAGGCCAGCTCTCAAGTCCAATAAGCAAACGTCAATGTGGATAGGATTTCACTGGGCAGACTCTAATAGCGTAGTAGCTGGAAACTTTGAACACCGACCTACATAAAAGAGACACATCAACTCATGAAAACGTGATAGAAAAAATAGAATGAGAAATGGTTCGTGAGAATTGCTGAAAAGAAAAAAAGCAGTGGTGCAAGGAGAGAGGGGGACAGGAGAATGGACGAGCTGTCTGCGAATCTTGCCTAATCTCATTTAACTTTCTCGAATCTTGGGTATTGGTTCTCGACTCTCGACACATCATTTTTCAATGAGCTATGCTACAGCCAAAAAAGTGGCTCGAAGATATCTTTCAGTATTTTATTTTTTTATTATTATTTTTTCATATTTTTCAATCATCATAAATATTTTTAAAAAAATAAGAAATCCACAATATTATCAAAAAATATTTTTTTAATCATTAAATAAAATAAAAGCTATTCGGGACACACATTCAGGACCTAAGCTTGTTTTAGAAATACATCTCATTTCAAAATTTCTATTTCATTTTATCTTATTTTATATTTTTTAAAATATAATTTAAATATAAATTTTAAATTAATTATTACAATTTTTTCAAACTTTAAAATAAAAAATAAAAAACAATTTAACTTTCTCAAATCTCTAAATGAAAATAATATTATAAAATTATATTCTAACAATATTTTAATTTTATATTATTTTTTATTCAATTTTTTTTCTCCTTTTTTAAAATCCAAAAAGTACTCAATTCAAACTATCTCATTACTATTCACAAATTATCTTATTACTATTTATAAAATTTTCATCTCATCTCACTCCTTAAATAGAGGTTTGGATAGTGAGATGAAAATTTTTTTATTTTAGATGAAAATTTAAAATATTATTTTTTAATATTATTATTATTTTGAGATTTGAAAATGTTGAATTAATTATTATATTTTATATAAAAATTTAAAAAAATTATAATAATAAAATAAGATATTCTCATTCCGGTTTCCTTTATTTTTTAGCTGTAACTGAACTTCTTTATCAATTGCAGAACCCCATGCATGCAAATGGCTGCAAATATATGGATGTGGTAGCAGTGCGAGCGGGTAAAATCTGCTTGCAGCCTGACCCAGGTTTCACTGTTTCCATTCAGCTGCTCTTCTTCCACCTTTATAGAGATGATTGTGATTTGCGAGAAAGAAAATTATAATAATAATATAATAAATTAAGGATTAAATAGAAAAATTAGTCGGAACTCTTTCTAATTGCCTTCTTAAAAACTATCTATAACTTTGACCACGAAACATGACGAGATCAAAACCAATGCAAACAGGCCATGACGTTATACATATTGAGTCCCCAAGTCTTGACATGCAATCGTTTGCCATTTGTTAGTTATCACATACAACACCCATTTGCAACACGCTAAAGCCACGCAATATGAATCAGAATCAGAAAGCAAAATGTCCCCTCCCCAAGGCATGGAAAATACAAAGAAAACCTTTTCCCCTCTCCAGGACATCGCACAGCACGCTCTGCAACTTCAAGAAGGCCAGGGAAATGGATTTTTAAAAGAAAAAAAACAGAGGGAGGGAGGGAGGGAGGGAGGGAGGGAGGGGCACAAAATTCCGTTGTATTGAGCAAGTAAAGGAAGAACTTAAAAAAAGGGTTGTAAAAGTTATAAGAAGCTAAAATATTATTTCTTGCTTAATCCCAAAAAAATAGAGGGTTACAGATGCGTGCAGTTGCAAGTTAGGCACTACTAAGCTTTTAAATGCATTAGTGGTCGCCTGAGAACAGTAATTTCTTTCTTCCACAAGGTGGGATACGCCAGAGTTCCGAGGCTTTTCAACTTATTCCACCTTTTTGCTAGAGTTAGCATCACTACTTTCTTCGGATGAATTAGCAGTCTTAGACTCGTCAAACTCCAACAACTGCATTGTATGACAAAGAGACCAACATCTTAATCCACCAAATATGCATAAAAGGAATTGCAGGCCAAAACTGCTCCATATTTCCAAACATTTATATATATATATATATATATATAAGTAAACAATTTTATTGAATCCATATTTACAAACATATCGACAAAGTAAAATTTATGATTTTTGAGAGAGAGTTAATACAAATGAATTACATCCCAACATGCTCGATACAATCCTTTGATTTATTTGTTCCTCCCTCTACATGATAAATTCAATTTTATAAAACTATATAAATTACTTCTCTCTCTCTCTCATTTCTATGAGACTAACATGGCTTTATCCATTTAAGCGGAATGTCTTTAACCTTTTATGGGATAACATTCAATTAGGCATGTGGATAATTAGTTCCCTTCGACACTGGTTAGATTATGCATGGATGCTACCAGGAATTATTCTCATTCTATTTTATGTATATGCAATTGTACAAAATTTAATTGCATTAGTAGAATGGAAGGAGAAAATTAGTGCCAATAACACAAAACATAAGGGTGATGAACAAACCGGTTTGACTTCGCCATTCCAAATGCAATGAGCGGCCAAAAATCCAATAACAGCAGGCACAATATACAAAAGTGCAGGCTGAGAAAAAATAGCGAGGATCAGGCAATAAAATAGAGTGAGGGAACTTTCCCACAACAAGTATCATATCAAGATGGATAAAACAAAGACAGGCATCCAATAGTCACCTGAGCAGCCTGGAACCAGTTCATAACAATAATTGTAAGCACCAAACCAAAAGTGTATCCCAGAAAAGCACTCTTAAAATAATGGCTGTCTTTCCCTCTAGACACATCAAATCGCAGAGCCAAAGCTACAAATATACCTATAGGGGAAAAATAGACACATCACTATACGTCAAATTTGTATTTATTTACTATTTTTACACTATAAATTAAGTTTAAAAGATTTGCATTTAAATAGCTGTCCAAAAGTTTAAATGTAAAATCTGATATATGGATGCAGCGGTTTCCAGACTTCATGTCTACTTCCAAAAGGTCATCTCATTTAAAACCAATTCATCAGCAAAGTTTCAGGCATCTATCCATCTTATCCACAATTAACTAACCATAGGTTATCCTTCACAGAAGGATAAAGCAGAAGATAAATCATCTAAAAGTCTCAACCTTACCCGGGATTACAATGTCACCAAGGCCAAGCATGGAATACGGTCGAGCAGAATCTGCTGTAGGGAACAAAAGCTGCAGATGAATTGAATGGTATGTGCAATTACAATCATTGACAGCATCAAATATTAATTATAAAATTGTGGAACACAACATGCAAAATACAATAGACAATTCGAACATGGCACATGTAGATTTCAATTAAACTGGTTTGCTAACCTTTATGGGAGCATCAAAAGATTTTGCAACACTAACCATCACTGGAGTGAAGAAAACCCAGAAAATATCATATACAAAAAGTCCAGCCTGTAAAGGGTGAGGAAGGGAAAAGTTATAGATATATAGAAAGTTGATCAGACCACATTTATTGCAAGTTTAAGGTACAGGTACCAAACATCCCAGCAATGCCAGATGATCTGCAACAGAACATATTCTTAATATATTTAATCTAAAAACTCCAAACATTTCCAGAAGCTATACCTACACACAACTTACTCAAGAGATAGGCGATAAAAGGCAATACGGTGGCAAATATGTTAGCACTAAATGAATTCCAGGTCTGATGGGTGTCAAAGAGATATCCACTACAGGGGAAACACGGTGCCAAGCAAAAAGATACTAGGGAAACAAAGCTCTCTTGCCTTTTAGGGTTTTATAGCAAGAAAGCTCTCTTGCTTAAATCTCAGTATTTTGTGCCGACGTGTACATTAACAGAAGAATTGTTTCCCCGACAAAAAGGGAAAGGGTTTCACATCCTCCTTCTAAAAGGGCATATAGGAATACAATTTTAGTGAAACTGTGATTGCACTAGTCAGGATACTACAAAGAAAAACCGCCCGGGGGGGGGGTGCCTCCTAGCAGCATGTAGTGTTTGTAGTGATGGAGAGAGCAGCAGCAGAGTTGTAAAAGCAGTCCGAAACGGTTTAGATTGAAATGATTTGATTACAGTGTCTTGTATATGATCCGTGGACTTGGGCTTTTACCTATTCTTAGATCAATAAATTTTTTTTTTTTTTATAACTAAGAAAAATTTATTAATAATTAGGCAAAACCCAAGTACACAGGTAGTATACAAGAGAAATGTACCTAATTACATCATAATAACAAAAAAAGAAGCATACAAGTCATTAAAATTAGCCCCCTCTAATACAATGCCCTTAGCCCAAAGTAACAAAGATTGATAAAATAAATAACCCCCCCCCCCCAAAAGAACGTTCTCTATTTTCAAAGCATCGCCCATTCTTCTCGTTCTCTATTTTTATTATTTAATGATAAAAAAAGTCTGAGAGAAAAACACTTGTGCTTGGCAGTCATAATTGTGGAGAAGGTGACGCGTCTATAAAATAATGGATAACTTAGTCATTCCCAAGTCAAGCATATATAACAACCGATTCAAGAATAACCTGAAAATAATCTATCTAATGTAAATAAGTAACAGCATTTGCAATGGTCTATAATAAGCTTCATTCATACTCAGGCGGGCTTGTGAGTTCAAAACAACTCATTGTGCGTTTTCAAGTTTAGCTTGTTTTTCAACTGAGCCTAAAAGGGTGTAGCTCAAGTTTAGCTCATTACTGATATAGGTGAACACAAGCCCCTGATAATCCTAGCACTCAAGTGTATTTGCAGCAAGATATTTGCAATAATGGCCATTAAATTTTAGAGAATATCTAACACCACTCAGAGATATTTGACACATATAGGTGTGCGAAATGTGCATTTGATATGTATCAACGTAGAAATCAAATAATAGGGTTAAAGGATAGTTTGAATAAAAAGTGCTTCCCGGGGAGACAATTATAATTAAATCCATGTCTGACTCCTCACCAAAAGGATGCCACCAGTCTTGAAAGACCCAAGCGAAAGCATTTCAATTCCCTGCAAATCAAATAAAGTATCTCCCTGACATTGTGTTCACAATAGTTTATTCATTAAAAAAAGACATTATTTTCGCACGATAGTAGGAGATAAAAAAATGCAATTAAGAGACAGATGCGGGACATGTCAGGACGATGAATCAAACCCAAAATACTGTTTAATCAAATGCCTAACATCAATCATAGAGTAATAAAAAGAGAAACAAAAGTCTTAAACAGCACCAGTTACCAAAAAGGAAATAGTGATAACTAGAGCGTGCACCAGATGTTCCCTCTCTTTTTAGGTGGTTCCTTAAATCCTTCTCAAGGTAAAGTAAATCCGGGACGGGAACTAAATATACATCTCATTAAAACATTATTAACTATAGCAGTTCCAAACAAATATAGAAGTGGAAATCATGCAAACATAGTATCAAACAACCATATTGAACATTAAGAGATCACTAAATACTTTATGTCAATAAATGATGGGGAATTAAGCATATGATAAAGTTAACTATAAAACATCATTTTGTTTTGCTCGGTGTTTCTCATGCACACACCTTGTGTATTCAAGTAACACCTTAGATGATCATTAATAAACTTTAATTACTAAAATTAACCATAAAACATTACAAGAAGTTATATTATCTACCACAAAATAAAATTGGAAAGAAACAAAAATGTTCCAAGAAACTAAAGACAAATGCATAACTAGAGCTTCAAGACGGTACAAGGACAATGAGGAACTCTTTTTTTTTTTTTTTGATATGTAAGAGATAAATTTTATTAATGAAAAAGGCCAAAGCCATGTACACAGGTAGTATACCACAAAACTCCTAAAAAGAAATACATTCTAAGAGCGATAAACTAAAGACAAGAAGTCTTGAATATTGTCCCCAACTAAAACAATAGCAGAAAACCAAAGCAATAAAGTATTAAAAAAGAAATTCTTCAGCTCCACCACGGTACGTTCCTTATCTTCAAAATATCGCGCATTCCTTTCCATCCAAGTGCACCACATGATACACAGCGGAATCATCTTCCATACTGTTGCCACTTGACGACAACCCTGCAAATTCCTCCAGCAGCCCATCAATTCCACAACCCTCGAAGGCATTACCCATGCGACGTCAACCCTCCGAAAGATCTCATCCCACAACACCCTTGTTACCTCACAGTGTAGTAAGAGATGATAAACCGATTCTCCATTCTTTTTGCACATGTAACACCAATCCATCACCACACATCCTCTTTTTCTCAAGTTGTCGATAGTCAAGATCTTCCCTAGTGCGGCATTCCAAACAAAGAAAGCAACTTTGGAAGGCACACGAGATCTCCAGATGTTCTTCCAAGGGAATGGAGTAAGGTCATACGTGATCAAAATGTTGTAATACGCCTTAACAGTACATAACTTATGATCCTTAGACCTCCACTTCAAACTATCATGTTGAACCCTAGAAGTACCCGAGGAATGTAATAAGCTGAAAAATTCAGTAACCATGTCTAATTCCCAATCATGAAAATCCCTATAAAATATAGTGTTCCACTGATGCGAACCATGAGAAAATAACTGCACATCAGCCACTGCAACCTCCCTATTAGCTGCAATACGATATAAAGCCGGAAAAACCCTTTCCAAAGTCTGATCTCCACACCACACATCCTGCCAGAAGCGGATTCGGTTACCCTCACCGACTTCAAAGCGAATATGTTGTTTAAAACATTTCCACCCCTTCCTTATATACTTCCATAACCCCACTCCATACCCCCCCCTCACTTCGTTTGAAATCCACCCACCCCATGCAACACCATATCTTGCGTCTACAGTTTCCTTCCACAGTGCTCCCCCCTCCCTATGATATCTCCAAAGCCATTTCCCCAATAGTGCTTTATTAAAGGTTCGCAAGTTGCAAACACCCAAACCACCATGCACAATTGGGACACAAACCGTTTTCCAACTAACTAGGTGAAAATTTTCTCCTCCCCTAATCCTCCCCATAAGAATGCCCTAAAGATTTTCTCAATCTTAGTTGCCACCCCTGCAGGCATAGGAAAAAGAGATAAAAAAAATATGTAGGTATGTTAGAAAGGGTGCTTTTAATAAGAGTAAGACGCCCCCCTTTTGATAAATACACCCTTTTCCAACCCGCCAGCCTTTTTTCTATCTTTTCCACCACCCCATCCCAAATAGCTCTATTCTTGAACGATGCTCCTAGCGGGAGGCCCAAATATTTCATAGGAAAAGAGGACACCCTGCAATCCAAAAGACTGGCAAGATTGCTTATATTATGAACCTCCCCCACCGGTACCATCTCAGATTTGCTGAGGTTCACCTTAAGCCCTGACACTGCTTCGAAGCAAAGTAGCAATGCTCTTACAGTTTGGACCTGACTACTCTCCGCTTCACAAAATACTAGAGTGTCATCTGCAAAAAGAAGATGTGAGATAATAAAAGGGCCACCCAAGCCATTTCCCACCTTAAAACCAGATAAGAAACCCCCATCAACAGTCGCCTGTATCATCCTACTCAACGCCTCCATAACGATGACAAATAATAGAGGGGATAACGGATCTCCCTGTCTCAAACCCCTCGAGCTATCAAAAAAACCAGCAGGAGTGCCATTAACTAAAACTGAGAATCGAGCAGTTGAAATACAGACAATTTAGTTCCGCATCGAGCAGTTGAAATCGAGCAGATATGGCTAATATTTTGGGGTGTAAAATATCGTCGCTGCCTATGACATATCTTGCTCTTCCCTTGGGTGCCGTCCATAAATCTGTTTCAATTTGGGAAGGATTGATTGAGAAGATTGAGAGGAGGTTAGCCAGCTGGAAAAAATTGAGAGGAGGTTGACTTTAATCAAGAGTACGCTGTCCAATCTTCCAACATATTTCCTTTCTCTCTTTCCTCTACCGGTTGGGGTTTCTATGAAAATTGAAAAGATCTATAGGAATTTCTTGTGGGGAGGTAAAGGGAGGAAAAGAAATTTCATTTGATGAGTTGGGATAAGGTATGTCAACCGATTTCAAATGGTGGTTTGGGTGTGCGTAACTTGAGGCTTTTTAATAAAGCTCTTTGTGGAAAATGGTTATGGAGATATCATTTAGAAAAAGATGCATTATGGAAAAATGTGATAGATGTTAAATATGGGGATATGTGGGGTAGTTGGTGTTCAAATGAAGTAAAAGGAGCTTATGGGACGGGATTATGGAAGTCAATTCGAATGGGTTGGCGGGAGTTTGTAACATGTCAAATTTAAGGTGGGGGATGGATTTGGCGTCGGTGCCTTGTGTAGAAGAATGTCTAAGTTGGAAGTGCAACTAGATACTATGTCTGGGGATAATGTTGCTCCCCTGGTCTCTCTTCCTCCAATAGCGGATTGGGTTATGCCTAAAGTTAACAAGATTCAGCAGTTTGTGGAAATTTCCCGTGGAGGATGTGAAGACTAATTTAAAGAACTAATCACTGCGATTGAGGCAAGCCACGCGCTTGAAATTAAAATAAGTTTCAAGAAAAGCAGAGAGTTTTAGCGTCTTTCTTGGGCAATCAACTACGACGCTAAGGGTGGTAGCTCAACTAGAGGGAAGTCTAAAGAGAGGGCATTGTGAAGACGGGAAACAAGGGGTTGGGGTTGGGATTGGGATTGGGGTTGGGGTTGGGTTTTCGGGTAGGGTTTTAGTTCTGTGGGAAACAAGGGGTTGGGGTCGGGCTTGGTGTATTTTGGGTTGCTTTTCACGGGCTTTTTGGGTCATTAGGGGCTTTTTGGGCAAGGTGTTTTCTTGTTACATTCAGTGTACTTGGTTACTCCTATTGATATTTATAATATTTGAACTTATAAAAAAAAAGGTGGGGGATGGGTCAAGAATTCACTTTTGACATGATAATTGGTGTGGAGAGTTAACTCTCAAGGATGAATTTCCTTCACTTTTTCAGTTTGCAAGCCAGCAAGATGCAACTGTGGCTGATTCATTCAATGGATGATTGGGAAGTTAATGTAATTTCAGAATTTTTTCAGCAGATTATATGAGTTGAAAATTGTCCAAGGAAGTGTAGACAGATTGTTGCTTCTCAGTTCACTCCTTTTATAATGCTTTAACCTGCCAAGGTGTATGTGATTACCCCTGGAAAAGTATTTGGAAAGTTAAAGTGCCGAATAAGGTAGCTTTCTTCTGTTGGCTGGTGTCTCATGATAAAATTCTGACCACTGAAAATCTAAGAAAGCGTGGTCTTTGTATTGTTGATTGGTGTTCTATGTGCAAGAAAGATGGCGAATCAGTTAATCACTTGTTTCTCCATTGTGAGGTGTCTAAAAGCTTGTGGCATGCCATTTTTGGAAGGACGGGTATTTCTTGGGTGATGCCAAAGCATGTGGTGAATTTACTAGCTTGTTGGGGGTATGCTGGGCGGAGTCTACCTTTTGCAGCCATTTGGAAAATGATTCCTTCGTGTTTGATGTGGTGTCTATGGCTAGAAAGGAATGGGAGATGTTTTGAAGACAAAGAACGATCGATGGATGAAATTAGGGAATTTTTCTTTAAAACTCTATGTCTATGGGCTAAGGCTAATGTAATGAATGGTGATGATGTGTTGGAGTTTTTCTAGTTTTTTCTATCTTTTTAGTCGTTGTATGTAGGTATTTCCTCTTGTATACTTCCAGTGTACTTGGGCTATGCCTATTTATGATAATATAACTCTTATTATTTATAAAAAAATATATATATATTTTTCAATACATTGGTTCTTGGGCAGCCTCTATAGATTTTAACATGCGGAGTTTCCATGATTTTCTTATTGAAATGCTTGCTTCTATTCCCACCCTCCGAGTGATGAACCGTGATTGTCTAGCTGTACAGAATCCCAGGGGAATGAAAGGATAAGTGAAACAGGATGGGTGAAAATTTCTTCCAATCGGAATACTTGCTTTTCCATAGGAATGGCATGCCCATTTTTGAATTAGGTGTTCCTCTTGTATACGTCTCATATGCTTGGGCTACACCATTGTGTTGTTTAATAAAATATTCACTTACTTATCAAAAAGTACATTTTTTATAAAGTAGAGAAACTACCAACAAAGAGGTCTTTATTAAAAGGATGCTAGCAAACCTGAATGGAGAAAGCAAGTCCCAATGTATTGTTAGCTAACCAATGCTTCTGCAAAGCATACCATGCACAGAAAAAGGTTCCAGGGATTGCAGCAATAATCTGGGACCTTGTGAACTCAATCTCCAAAGCTGTGTAAAAAGGGTGTAAGGAAAATATCATTGTGCATAATACAACCAGGATAATGTCAACTGGATCAAATGTGAGAATGGAGGAGCAGAAAACCACTCAAGTGTTTTAACACAATGGATTGTGTGTCTTATAACAATAAAATCACAGTGCACTGACCAGGAAATGACAGAGAAATTTTTTTTTATAAGTAATACAATATTTTATTGATATAGAATAGGCATAGCCCAAGTACACAGGAAGTATACATGTGATTACACCTAGTTAGGAACCAGCAACGGTTACAAAGAAATCATGAAAGTTGAGACCATTAAAGTCTATAACAACAATAGCCCACATAAATAGGAAAATGACATATAGAAGTTAAAAAGAGTGTTAAAAGAAGAAGCAGTTCAAGACTCAACCAAATAAATGCATTTAATTCCCCGGACACAGAACCTCCTGCTCTTTCTTTCATAATTTAAATTCTTATTTCAAGATTGAGAATGGGTTAAATAAAGCTATAGAAAGATAAGCTAAGCTCATAGGGATGTATATGCGAGGTGAACCTTTTGAGATATTAGTATAGTTATGCACATAAGTTTAGACCAGCAAAACTTTCCATCTCCAAACTGAAATTAAAGAAACTAGACAAAGCAGGAGTTTCTAACTCTAGCTAGGTGTTTCTATACAACCCATGTACTTGGGTTATGCATTGCCTTTTAAATGAAATTATTGTTACTTATAATTAAAAAAATCTGTGATAAAGTAAAAGAAAACTACAAGAATATTGTCTAGGCAGTTGAGAGAACAGCTGCAATCCATCATTAAACCAAAAAACAGTTATGAACAGTTATATATATAAACCAACTCAGAACAACAATACGACAGCCCCACTAAATTGCAGTCTATCAAATTGGAAAGTAAATACTTGATCAAAAACTATTGGTACTAATTTAGAAGTGAAAATAACAGATTCATGCAAGTATAACAAACATAGATTGCACTACAAACTTCACATTAAGGCCCAATTTGGATACAGAAACGGTTTCATCTTATCTCATCTCATCATTATAACTTTCTCAAATTCTCACATAAAATATAATAAATAATTTAATTTTTTCAAATATCAAAACAATAATAATATTAAAAAATAATATTCTAACAGTATTTTATTCAACTTTCAACTTCCATCTAAACTCATCTCATCTCACTATCTAAACGGGGCCTAAGATAATTCACAATAAAAATCAAAATAAGAATTAGGAGATATAAAAACCATCGACACCACATACAACGGAAATATGGAAATCGCCACATAATAACGTCCTGATTCCAATGCTCTGGTAAATAACGTTTAATACTAGGTAACAGTGTTGCTCTGAAAAAAGTGAAAGAAAGAATATATGAGATAATGAAGCAAACATTAAAAAGTCAGAAAAAAAATCCCAGGCAGAAAGGACATACGAAAGCGCAACGATCCCAAGAACAAAGAAATAGCATGTTAATACAGCATTGACCAAGTCCTTAGATAGAAACTTAAAAAGCAAAAATAGTGATAACAGCATTGCACTCCCAACAAAGGGGAAACGCATGGCATGCTCATTGGACATTGTCTCCTGCATAAATATACATAACATGTTTCAGGAAAGATTGGTCTGAAGTCAATTTAAAAAAGCAAAACCATAGATGTAGAAGATGATGAACATTGGTGCTGCTTTACTTACAGAAGGTGGAGTTGGCTTGACAGATCTGTAGCAGCCCACATAAACAGTAAGGCAAGCAGTCAAAACAACATTTAAGTTTGGATCCACCTTAACTACGAGGGGCGCTAAAGTTAAACCTGCATTAAAAAGTAATGTATTAAATTGCATAGGCTCAAGCTCCAGCATCTCCAGGAAATTCTTTTAGAGGCAAATACCACACATGCAATGCAGGTTACAACTGTCCAGCATACATCTCTTGTTAATGGTGAAAGGAGATGCCAAGTTTTTAGAAATATGATACGGCATAGAGCTTGTAGTGGAGAAAGTAGTCAAAGGTCTACACAAAATAAACCGTGCAATCCAAGGTAAAAATGCATGTGTATAATCTTTTAACGTCCAGAGAATATTTGTTCTTACAGATGGATATTACGAAGAGGATGATAAACTGATCATTCCAACAAAAAATAATTATTGCTGAAAATTCGAAAAGTGAGAACCAGCTTTATCAAGCCGAATGAAGACAACAAAAAAGCACAGAGTATATTGAGGTAATAAATACCGAGATGTCAAGCCGTTTGAGAGAGATGACCCCAAAGGAAAAAGAAATTAGGCACTCAATCAAAAATTAAAGGGTGGGGGTGAATCCAAATTAGTCCCCATACGATGAGATTTTCAGCTTAATTAAGCAAATTTATGCACGCTTGAGGCAGTACTTAACAGGAACTCATGTCCATTTCTCGTGAATTTTTCACTCCAAGTACCATCAGTATTTTTCACTTCACCAAAAGAAGAATTCATGAAAGTTTGAAAAATGTCAAACACTGTTAATATCTCAAACAAAGCCATGCGCCATTGCACAAAATCGAATCCCAGCAATGTCACAAAACAGAACAAGTAGAAGCTAACCTGCTAAAGCTACATTCGCCAATCGCTCGACGTTTTTCATCGTTATCTTATTCTAAAATCCCACGCTTGACTTAAAATACCGACTGATCGATTCAAAAGTTTCCCAATATGGCTTCCTCAGCGATCACAAACCTAAGAAAAATAAACGAAACGCTTAACTCTTTTCCAGATTTATCTGAATTATGCAGGAAGAAAGTGAGTTTCGTAACGGGGATGCAAAATTTCAATATTTGATCTAAGACTATACAAAAATCATCGAAATTCAGCCGAAAACAGATATTCCTCTATTCGCAGTAAGAAACACCATACGATTCGTCGGCGGCACAGAAATAGTCAACCCTTTCGCTTCCCTCAGAGATCGGGGAGGCCGCCGAAGATAGAGAGACCAGGGTGGAGGGAGGATTCAGATTTTGATAATTTGCAGATTTTTGGAAATTAGGGTTTTAACTGTCCAAAGAAGGCAATGGAGGAGAGTTACTGAGCAGAGGTTAAAATTTAGGAAAAATCTATTCATTATTATTTTTTTTATCATTCCCTTATTATCTCGTAAAGTGATATTAGAATTTAGATGATAAATTTATAAATAAAATATAATAAATAATCTTTAATTATCTAATAATATATTATAAAAAAATAAAAAAATGATAAAAATTAAGATAAGGAGTAGCATTATTCGTAAGATTTAACGGCCAATAAAAACTTAGAACTTTGTCTCGCACTTATATATCGGTCCGGTATGGTTCGAGGGTGATGGATTAAAATCTATCATTTTTTTAGACCGGATTGAACTGAGCCGGTCATGTCAGTCCATTCAGTCCAGCTCAATTATTTTTTTATTTTTATTTTTTCAAATAAATTAATACAAACAAATTTATTTAAATTACTAAATTAAAATTAAGTGAATTATTAAAGTGTATTATTTAACTAACTCATTAAAAAAATATTTTTATATGGTCAATGATAATAAATTAGGTAAAGATTACATCATTAACTTATATAATTACTATATAAAAATAATATTTTAAAATTTTAAAATATTTTTAAAAATATATAGGAGTTCGATCTAGTCTGGTCCGGTTCGGTCTAAAATTTATAGACCCCAGTACCAGATCAAATTTTCTTGATTCATAATTTATGGGACCGAAACCGACCGGTCTAGAGGTCGGTCCGGTTGGACTTACCGGCTTACAACCCTAGTCTCGTGGAAGTGGAAATCTCGACTTACAAGCGAGCAACGTAATTTGACGTTTACACCCCCAATCAAATTTAATCTAGCAGGTGTAACCGGTCTGGCTTTGTACATTTTTTATAATTGAATTGATATACATCGGTTTTGAACATCTAAAATCCTATATTAGATCGATTCACTACTAAAAAGAGGAACGATTTTTTCGGTTTCGATCCTATCTGGTTCGTTTTTCCGATTTTATGAATTAGCTATGTTAGTAATAACATGATGTTTGCATATACTAAACTATTAGTCTGTTTATATTATGGTATGAATACATTATTTTATAATAATTAATACATACTAGTATAGTATTAAATTTAAATTTTTGTAATTAAAATTGTCATCATTCATTCATTAATAAACTTACATCCATGAGCGAATACATTATGAAATGTCCTCATATCAAACATGACAACTTAAATCAAAATAACACATTTGGAGCTTCATCAGTGTACTATTTATTTTTGTAATTTGTCTGATCTTCATTACTGCTGATACTCTCTACAGACAAACATTCAAGAGATAGCCCAACCTCATCCTTCTTATAATGAGATAACTCAACATCTACAGACAAAAATTCGAGAGATTACCTCATTTTTTTTAATTAACAATAAGAAAACCAATAAGGAAAGTAGTATGATAGATGCGAGAAATGACAAATTAAGGTTTGAACCAACTCCGATAGATTTTAGAATATGTGGCGGTGCGTGAAGGCAACGCACTTGTCTCTTTTCAACCACAAAGGTCAGATATGAAATATCTGGTTGTGACGAGTCCAGTGGTCTGGCAGGTGTCATGAGAAGAGCTGTGATTTCCTCAAAACTGCCACTTTCATCCAAACGATTTGTAGCTTTAGAGTCTGCTTGTGCCGTATATGTCTCTTGAGAGTTGTCGGAATGCTATAAATATATTTTTTTGGGCATTGAATGAAGCAAAATAAAACCAAGAAAAAAGAACTACTTGGATATAAAAGTTTGGCTGATGGATGAATGAGAATAAGGAAATGGAGAAGGAGGGAGAAGTTGAAGCATCTTTCTCCTCAGACAAAAAAAAAATCCGGAGCCCTTAATTTTTTACGAGAGGGAGAGAAGAGGGAAATGGGAGACGATTAAGGCTTATTCCAAGAATTCTCGTATTGTTAAATTTAACTATGATCTATATATGTTCTAGACTTTTTATATGATCAAATATGTAAAAATGTATTTACAAAAATAATATACATATTATAATCTATGATGCAAAAAATGTACTTATCTTATATATATATATATATATATATATATATCAAAAGTAAATTTGTATTAATAACTTAATATTAAAGTTGATGTTTAAGATTAAAATTTATATATTATATCAAATGTTATATTAAAAGCTATAAGATTAATTTTACGTGACATCACTTGTTGTATTAATTTTATGTTATAAGATTAATAAATTTGAATAATAAGATTAGAATTTCATGTTATATTAATTAGCAATTTAATTTATAATATAATATAAAAAATTATAAATATATATACCAGTCCGGTTCGGTTTAAACCGATTTTCAAAATATCAAAATCGATACCACACCGAATCGCTTACAAATCGGACCATTTGGTCCAGTTTAACCAATTTTCCCTTCTTTTTTTTTTTTTAACATCCCTACAAGTCATACTCTTGAAAAAATTATTTTGGTAAGTAAACATTTATTTATTTAATTTTTAAGAATCCCTTGAAAATAGTTTCTTATATTTTTATTTGTTTTGTAGAAGATGGTAGGTAAAATGAGATATTATTAAAATACAGTTTGTCTATAGGTCTTTTGTTTTTAGCTTTTGAGAAAGTCAATAATAACTTTTTTTTTAAAGATGTTTTGAAATCCCTTGCTTTAAGATATATGAAATCTTTTAGAGCCTGAACTCTTTGGATTGAAATTGAAAAATATATATTTCAAAACCAAATGCTATCATCTTTCTTTTCTCTTGTTATAGTTGTTGTTGTGAGTGTTGATGGGCTAACGGGGTCGCAACGGTGACAAAGAGGATGAAACACTTGAATTCACTTGAAAGAGATGTTTTTTTTTTAGAAATGATAGAGCCACCAAAAATTTGTACACATATTTTGTACCATTTTTTTTTTGTTTACTTAATAATTAAAGAAATGTTTTTTAAAAATTTTATATTTAAAAAAATATATATTAAGAAGTTAAAAAAATTATTGAAGAAAAAATAAATTATTATTATTATTATTTTACATTATTCGGTACTTATTCCATACCGAATTTTCTGTGGCCTAGCACTGCCTTAAAAAAAAAAAAAAAAGAAAACAAAAAACAAAAAGAGATGTATTTTGGTGCAGAGATGATCCTGCAGGTGAATCTACAACGCATACTAATACAGTAATATCTTGATATTTATGACTTGCTGTTATAGAAAGAAAAATGCTTGTGACATTGAAGAATATGATATAAAATCTAAAAAGGATATTAGCATAACCAACAATTATACTTAGCATTCCACACACTATATATCATATTTATTATTATTTTTTTATAATAAGTATGTGATATATGAATGATAAATAAAATAATTCAATTAATTTAACATGAATAAAATAAAAAAAATTAAAATTAAAATATAGTATGAAGTGTGGTATAAGATAATGAGTAGCATAATCATTCGTATAATATATTTGTAATGTATCATGATTATTATAAAAAAAATAATACTAAATACAGTATTAAAATGTGCAAGCTCTGCATAAAAAAATTGAGGTATATTATTAAAAAGACAAGTTTTTTATATTGATTTCACATTTATCTTCTTTTTTTTCAATTTTTTTTAAATGTACGAGATTTACACACTTAATTTTGTAAATATCAGTTTTCAAAAAACAAATGATAAGTTTTTAATTCTAATATATGAGTTTTTATTTTTATTTATTTTTTTAGTTCTAGTTTGCTCGAAGAATGATGGATAATATTATTTAAACCTAGTATGATAAAATTAGACAAAAATAAAGTGTATGAAAATTTATTTATTTTTGTTTATTGGGAGGCATGGGAACGATTTCCTGGGAATAAGTTTCTAATGGAAACGGAATTACAGAAATTTAAATGTAGATATTTAATTAGTGAATTGCGATGAGATATGATGGTAAATTGATTAAGATACAATTAAAATATTATTTTTATTTAAAAATTTAAAAAATTATAGTAATTAGATAAAATTAGTGAGAAAGATTTTGAATAATTTTTGTATCGTTTCATTGGTTCGGGAAAGTATACTGTTATAAAAAGGCCAGGTCAGAGATACGTCTAAAATATTCAGGCTTCCGCCGAAACACAGACACGAAAAGGAATGACGTTCCGAAGCCTATAATCTGCTCTTATTTCTCTTGCTGTCTCTAGAATCTCTCTCTAGAATTTGTTCTCTTTATCTACTGGGCCATGTTGAAGTTGTGGAAATGGTACCAAAATTGCTTGGCAGTCCACCCAGTTAAGACTCAGGTCATCAGCTCGGGTATTATATGGGGTTTTGGAGATATAGCCGCCCAGACAATCACCAACTACACTGCCAAGAGGCACCATCAAGTTCAGGTTAGTTCCCATCTGCAAAACCCTCTAATACTAGTTCTGCGAAAGGATTCGAACATTTCTGAGCTCTTTTCTCGCTGTTTTGGTAAATGAGTCTCTTCTATTCCCTTCTCTATGTCCGCCTTTTTCCATCTGTTATCCATTTATATGTATTTGCGTGTTTTAACTGTTCGGCAATTAGGTATCTGCCATTTTCTTGCGATGTGGTTGACTTCATATTATGTGTTTTTGTTTCTGCCGTTCATCGTATTGAGTTACGACATGGTGGACTGTGAGGTTCTAATACGGAAATGAAGGAAATACAGATCGAGAAAAGATACTACTGAGTTACTGATGGGAAGTTGTGACTAAAATTTAGTTTGCCAAAGCCAGTGAATGGAGCCGTTTCTGGCGTGTGCCCCACAGACCAACAAATTCTGGCTCTAAGACTTAAAGTATGTGGAGGAATTTTTCTCATTAGGATTCTAGAATGAATACCCTTCTGTGATAAAAGTGATAGAAAATAGAAAATAGAAAATATAATAGAAATTGAGATAGAGAGGAGAGGAGGAGGGAGAAACTGCATCTTTACCATTCTCTCAAGTGTGATTGAATACAAAGCATAGATTCTTATTTGTAGGGAAATTACACTGAGATGAGATAAGGTAAATCTTAATCATTATGAATATCAAATCGAGATAATTTCAAATCAAAATGATTTGATAATTATGAAAATCAAATCAAGAATCTCAATTTCGTCAGCTGCAGCATAGGGGTTGGATTCTTACCGTGGACAAACATAACTAATGAGTATAAATCCAGCACTATAATAGAATTCTTTGTCTTTTGACTTAGCAACTGTGATGTCTTTCAGAACATAAATCTCCGTTAAAGTTTTCTATTCCTTCATCATCATCTTGCTTAGGATTTACAAGAGAGGATTTTTTTTTTTTGGGGGGGGGGGTGTTATTTTTACTCATACTAGACTTGAGATGACCAGTGAATCTAGAACTCAATTTTGTCGTGACTTACATTATCGTGACAGGATTCTCAAGGAAGCTTTCTCAAAGGTGTATGACATTGCTAGTGCACATAAGACTTTAATGAAGATTTGCCTTCCTTGTGGGATTATATTTATGATTAAATGGACTGATAGGGGTCATGTCCCTATCTTTTTTCATGGCTGACATTTTATATATAATTTATATATTTTCTTTGTGGGTTTAATTCACACTTCTCTATGATTAAAATGGTTGGTGTATGTGTGATTTTTCATGTTTTCAAGGGTTTATGATGTTTATATCTGTAAATTGGTATGGACTATGGAGTGGAGTTTGACTCTACACAGAATATAAAAGGAAGAAAAGAAAGGAGAACTAAGACGGTAGTCCTCATGTTTTTAGCCAATCTATTTATTTTAGAAGAAAAAATCCACTGGTTGTACAAATAACCCAATGCTCACTTTGGGATTGGAATGGCTTATATAATTAATCACTTGGATCTTGGACCTACCTGTCACCACATGAAAAGGGGGCATATTTCATTTTACTACAATGACACCAGGCAAGAATGGTATCCCTTGTTTCTCTGTGGAATAACAGTCGTGGTGACTATTGGAATGCCAGTGATTAATGACTATACAAATTATTGGGCAGCCATTGGGCACACCATTTCTGCACAAATTCTTGATTTTAGGTTAGTCATGCTTCGGCTTCTTCATTTTTTTTTTTTTTTTTATCTGGGTATAGGTAATATTAGGCCCCTTTTGGTTTCAGATATGGTTTCAGCCCATCTCATTTCATCTCAACATCCAAACACCGTTCAAACACAAACACTTTTCAATTTCAAATTTTTAAATTTTCAAAATTTTCAACTAATCATTATCTAATCATTACAAATTTTTCAAACTTCCAAATTAAACACAAAAAATAATTCAACCTTTTCAAATCCTAAAACAAAAATAATATTAAAAAAATAATATTCTAACAATATTTTAACTTTATAATATTTTTATTCAACATTTTCTCTCTTCTTTTCTAAAATCCTATAAAACATCTTAACTCAAACCATTTCACTACCATTCACAAACTATCTCACTACTTTTCACATATTTATCATCTCATCTCATTTTATCTATGTAACCAAACGAGGTCTTAGCTGTCATTTTGCAATTCTTACTATTTGAAAATTCTCATCTCACATTATGTGACTTGTATCTTTGGCCTTATTACATAACAGAAAGTTGGTAGCACTACTTATCTGTTTTTGTTCAAAGATAACCACTCCATCTTTCATTCATCAGCATGAAGATAAGAAACTGAAAATCAATTGGAAACGAGTGGCTACGACCAGCTTGTTTGGGTTTGGATTTATTGGGCCAGTTGGCCACTTCTGGTAAGTGTACCTTACTCATTGAGAAACATACTTTTAATGACAGATTGGTTTTTGCTGTTGATCAAAATAAAACAGGAATTTATCTTAGTGCTTGTTGAGATTATTTAGATTTTCTTTTTAAATTAACCAAGGATTTTATCATAAAAGGCATTGCATAATTACACAGGTTGCATGCCAAATCGGACACAGAAATCTTAAAGAAACTTGCCAAAAGTAAAGCTGAATGCATATACTATAAATTCGCTAACTTTGTCATTTGCTGCTCATGGGATTAAGGCTATAAAGCATGCACTCCTATACATGTGCATTAATTGTTTCTAGAGTGAGATTTGAATTATTCTTCCACAACCACTGTTTAAATGCATTTTCATTCAGTCAAACCCATGGGTTGTTTTTTGGTTCCTCTTTTGGTGAACCTCTTAATTCCTACCTCTCCTGCTCAGTCTTGAGCAAACCCAAAACCAATTGAAGTTGGAAGTTTTTTAGTGAGTTGAACATGTAGTTGCCCACTGGCATAGGCGAGGTGTCTGAGAGTTTTTCACATGCTCAAAAAAGCAAAAAGAGTACATTACTCTATAAATCTTTTTCTCTTTCTCGTTTGTAGGTACGAAGGTTTGGATCGATTTATAAGATTTCGTCTCTTATTGCAACCCAATTCCTTTCGATTTGTTGCTACTAAAGTTGCTGTTGATGGGATCATCTTTGGCCCATTGGATTTACTCGTTTTTTTCACTTACATGGGGTTTTCAACTGGAAAGAGTGCCCCTCAAATAAAGGAAGATGTGAAGAGGGACTTTCTCCCAGCCTTGATTCTGGAAGGAGGCATATGGCCAATTCTTCAAGTTGCAAATTTCCGATACATACCCGTGAGGTATCAGCTTCTTTACGTCAACTTTTTCTGCCTGGTAGATAGTTGTTTTTTGTCATGGATTGAGCAACAACAGGATGCTCCTTGGAAGCAATGGTTGAAATCTTTTCTACCTTTGAAGGAAAAAAAAGGCCAAAGCGGCTGATTTCTCATCAACCCATTTCATCTTTCATCCTGAGCCTTACTATATTACATTCCAGAAAAGTAAAGAGTTCATTGAGAACCTCCAAATACCAACTTCTGTTTTTTAAAGTTGGGATGTGGGAAGTGATGAACAATTGGTCTCACATTGAACCGATTTCCAATTGGAATACAAGGAAATTGACATTTACTTATCCTATCATGTTCAATCATTTTTGTTTGCTCAAGGGTTATGAGATTTTGCCTGTTGTATTAAATCGGGGATGATAGATTTTGCTCTCTTATCTTTCGTTGAAATACTCTTCTAAGTGCATAGTGATGGAAAAAGCTCACAAGACGTGAGATTTTGAGCTTTGATCCTTTATTGAAGTAATTTCGTAGAAGTGCTGCTTCAGTGAAGTCTCTCTAGATTTTATGGGTCCTGGGAATTTTAGTAAATTCGGTTAGAGGTGCTCCCATCTCAACTCTACTCGATTCAACTTACTTAGTAAAAGGGAAAAAAAAAAAAAAATCTTTCATTAATGTCTTGGTCTATAGCCTGTCGTTGAAAAACTTAGAATAGATTCCAGACATTGCTCCGTACTCTGAACATGTAAAGAATTGTTTCCAGAAGTGCGAACTTCGGTTAAAAATTCTCCCGATGAAAGACTATCCAGGAGCAGTTCTACTAGTGCAAAGAGGAATTCCCACTTATTTTTGAATAACACATAATTCAGCATCCCATTTCCCCCCGACTTCTCTCATGCTTTCATCTCTCGACATGAGCCAAACACCTACTATCATGTGACTAGAAAATATGCGAAAAAATACGAGAAAATTACTCACTTCGAGAGGAGCACTTCCATGGAAGAAAATAAGAAGATGATAAGAGAAGAAATAACATTTGCATTAACTTTTTTGAATGTCTTAACACAACTAAAGAATATGACCCTTACATGAGTCCAGGCTAATACAACTAAAGGCATACAATAGAGTAAAACTAAGGCCCAAGGCCCACTAGCTATCTTAAGGCCCAAATACATGCTGAGTGCGAAATTGTAAATGACATTAAATGGGCCTAGGGCCCATAGCCCAGTTCCTTCATTCGGGAATTGTGACAAAACATTCCCTATAAAAGCACCTTGTCCACAAGGTGCGGTTTGACTGCCACGCTTCCAGTATAATAGGGAATTATTAACTTCCAGCTCATCGTCAATGACCCAATCGAAATTTCCATCTTTTTCTCCATGTCCAACGATCCCAAGATCACCCACTTCTTCAACAGCCTCTATAGGCTCCACATTCGAACCCACTTGACACCTAGCAACTTCATTAAAGAAAGGAACCTTCGATATCATTGTCACAAAATTTGTTTCAATATCCTCAGCTATTCCATAAAGATTTCTGTTGGTATAAGCTCCAGATGATTCGGACTCCAAAAGTGCAAGGCCAGAATCAAGTTTGCCCCTCCTTATGTATTCGATCCTTGTGCTGCTGCATTTTAAAGAACTGAAATTGTCTAAAGTATACGCAGAAACTGTGATAAGTGAGTCATTGTTTTTATTATAAAACAAGCTTCGTATAACTTCATCAAGATTGACATTCAGAAGGCATATTCTCCTATTAGTCTCTCAACTAAATGCTGCACAAACACCAGATTGAGCAAGAGCAAACACAGAGTCATGAGCTGCTACGATTTCAATTGTTTTTCGGCATGAGCAAGCATGCTCACGCCTCAAACTTATGTCCTATCTCTGAAGTTTCTTAACACTGTTGACCAACCCATCCATGCCACCTAAACCAAGGCTATCGATGGCAGCAACTGAAGGCCTTCTTGCAGCTTCTACCGTGCTGGTAATAATCTCTAGATATATAGCCAGGCTTTGTTTCTCTAGCCGTCGATCCCTTTCGAAATCCTTCAAAAGCTACAATATCAAATCCACAAGAAAACTTGCCCTTTGCGCCGGTAATCACGATGGTCTTCACATCGTCTCTTCTTAAGGCCTCCTCATCAGTCCTTTAATTTGCACAACAGGGGAATTCCTTCAGTGTTCATCTTTTTCTTCCACAACAACTGCATCTTCTTCTTGTATGTCACAAATTTGATCTTCAAATTGGTTGAAACTTTCCTGAAAGTTACTAACAAAATTGTCAAGGGACTGTTGAAATACTTGGTGCATTTTATTATGACACTCTCGAAAATCCTTTAGATGTTGTTGAATAACATCGAAGCGTTGAAGATTGTGTTCCATTAGCTCTTTGATATTGAGTAAGGATGAGATGATGTTTTCCATTCTCACGGAGGGATGAAGCCAATGCCAAGGAAAGACCAACTCTGTATATCACTTGTAACACACCTGATAGTAGGTGTTTGAATGACTAGAAAATATACGAGAAAATATAAAAAATTACTCACTTCAAGGAGAGCACCTTCATGGAAGAAAATAAGAAGATGATAAGAGAAGAAGTAACATTTGCATTAACTATTCTGAATGTCTCAACCCTAGAGCCCTTGGCTCTTAAATAAAGAAGATGATCCCTACATGGGGTCAGACTAACACAACTAAAGACATACAATAGAGTAAAACTAAAGCCCAGGTCCCACTAGCTATCTTAAGGCCCAATTACATGCCGAGTGTGAAATTGTAAATGACATTAAACGGACCTAGGGCCCATAGCCCAGTTCCTTCATCCGGGAATTGTGACACAAAGGCATTAGGATGCATGTCATCCGATGCTACTACACATGGATGCACATTGAAGATCATAGCAGTTTGCTATGAACACAATACAGGTTGCTATGACAATCCAGTTGATTTCATATGCTCAATCACAATATCTAATTTTTCTGATAAACCTGCTCTTCGATAACCAGCTATCAACAAATCATAAGTCGACCTTCTGGGCACGTAATAATCTTTTATCTGTTCCAAAAATACGTCTAGCCGGTCATAAGCTGCCCTTCTGAAGTAAGAACAAATTACCTTCTCAACATCATCAGGACTGTTGAATGATAAGTCCTGTTTTAACATCCTATCAACAGAATACTCTACATCGTCCAATCTATCTTGCATTGCATACATCCCTATGATCGCAGAGTGTACCCGTGACAAAATCTCGGAAATTTGATTGGCATTCATCAAAGTTACAAGGAGATCCTCCATATCGTCCACAGTCCCCACTTCGACATAAAACTTCACAAGTCTCTCGGCCATTCTGCTACTAATTTCCCGCTCACCATCAAGCACAAAGTTAATGAAATCTTTCACTTGACCAAAATTTCTCCACTTGCAAAGCACTTCAAGCATATTATCCAATATGGGTATGTTGGGCATTACTCCAGACACCGTCATTTCTTTAAATAATTTATCAGCATCATCGTAATTTCTTCCTTTAACAAAACCCGAAATCATACATTCATAGGTTTGAATATCAGCAGAGAACCCAGCAGCTTTTTTGGCAGAGTACCAAGCTTGCATTGCAGCAGCATTTCCCCAATTTGAAAACACGAATATGAAAGCATCATAAGTGTCAGAATTAGGCTTGTAGCCCTCTGATCTCTCCATCATCTCGAATAAGCTCTGGGCTGTCATTAAATTACCTGAAGACAAGCAAGCATGTATAAGCGAATTGAAGACAGAAGAAGTTGGCTTCACTCCATGAGCCTCCATAGAAGTAAAGACACGCATGGCAAGAGGGAGACTCTGAACATTTCCACAGAGGGACATCAACTCAGAGAAGGAATCATGGTCTCTCACATTATCCTTCAGCATTTTCTCTAATCTCCACTCCAAAACCTGATCAATCAAACAATGGAATATTATGAGCACAAAAGTGAGTTGGAGAACCAGGAAAAGATGGGAATAAAGTGATGATAAGTTCACGCAGAGATTCATAAAAATACCAGATTTTGATGCCAGCAAAGTAAACGGATTCCAAACGTGAAATTCTTACTCTAGTGAGAGAGTGATTTTCAGGTTCTCTTTTTACAGAGACACGATTTTGTGTTTTTGGTTCATGACCAATATGTTGACCATTGATCAACATTTGAGAAAAGCTCACAACTTTAATGTAAATCAGCAATTTCTGTGGATTCCTACCTTTTCTGTGAAAATTTTCACATTTTCACAGTTCCGTTTGGTTGCTTAGAAAAAGTACGAAGGAAAGAAATATGACTGACACCTGAAAAGAATTCATTTTCCATTTTTATGATAAAGTTTCACGATTTCTTCCTTATCGTTTCTTTCTCCGCGCTTTCCCGGAGACCGAAGGGTGCAAAGTGACAACAAAAAAACGGTGAAAAGAAAGAGAGTATACGAAAGAATTACCAGCTTGGCCTTCTGAGGAGACAAAGACCCGAGAGAAGTGAGGAGTGCGTCCCAGGAATACCCGAGGCTTTTGAGGTCTGAAGAGTCCTCTGAATCTAATAAAACTTTAATTCGTGAACTTGGTTCCTTAAGCAATATCGCGAGAAGAGGATTGGGATTCGGTGTTATGTCGCAGAATGAACGTTGGATTGTTATGGGATGTGGCTTCAAAGCTATACCCTTTTTCGCACAGAACGATGCTAAAACCCTGGCAACTGAAGCCATGTTTTCTCTTTATCTGAACGCTTTTGTTTTGAATCGAGTTTTCGGTGGGTTGTTGGGTTTAACCGAGCCTTAGCGCAGGGTAAAGGAATTGGGATGTTTGGACGCGGGGATATGAATTTGGTTTAAGGCTTCGATTGTATTCAAAATTTATCTTAACTCATCATTATATTTTTTTTTAATTTTTATATAAAATATAATAAATAATTCAATTTTTTTAAATTTTTAAATATAATTTTTAAATTCTAACACAAAATATAATAAATAATTTAATATTTATTTTACTATTCATAATCTATCTCAATTCATCTCAATTTATTTTTGAATCTAAACCACTACTAAATCATTTCTGCAGCTAGACTGGAAATACAACATATTTATAGCATTATTCGAAAATTATTTCTATTAGTTTTTTTTAGTATACTTGTTTTAACATCCTTGTACTATGGTCCTTAACGATATAGCACTCGTTTGGTTAGATAGAACTCTCCAGACCAGCTCCAAATCATGAAAGAAAGAATTTCTTTCCAGAAATGGTAAACAACAAAGAACAAAGTCTCAAACAACCTACTCATGTTCGGAATGAATAATAATAGGATTACTATTTATTATTATTTATTTATTATTATTTTTGTATTTGATTTTTTTTTTAATTTTTTAATTTTATTTAATAATTAAAAAAATGAGTATTAATAAAATTATATATTTTTTTAATTTTTTTTAAAGACTCTGTAATAAAATCTCTCTGCAATGGAGATCGTGCCTCGTACAGATCCTCGAAACATGGCGTGGCAATAATTATGCAAAGTGCAAGCTTGGCTGTTAACTATGGAATTTAACGTGGTTGTATCGGCTGACTAAAGGGGTCGTTCCAATGGCCCAAGGCTGATAGCAATGGTTCTTTCTCAAAAACAATGACCTAAACCTGACTGTTATACACATCCACCAGCTTCGCCATTGTAATCAATTCTCTTCTCTTCGACCACTAACAGTCACAAGCCTACCCTTTCCTCTACCTGAAAAATTCTCTCCTTTTCTTCCCCTTGATGATTTTTTTTTGGAGTTGCAGAAACTTGAACGGATCATTTTTGGGAACCATAGCTTTGACATATGACATGGAATAGCACCAGCCATTACAGGCCAAGCAACAGAAGTGATGATAAAAATCAAAATCAAAATCAAAATCAAAATATTAAGCAACAGATGAGAAATAATCACTGGGGGCTACAAGCCAACAAGTCTCATCAACATAAAAAACACATTCATAAACACAGTAGAGAGAGAGAGAAAACAGACCAGTTTAAAGTAATTACCATTGATTGTCAAAATAAAGCAGGGATACTTTTAACTCTCCAACATTAAAAAAAAAAAAAACACTAAACAATGCTCTAATTTTTTTTTTATAGGTTTTTTTTCTGGTTTGAGAATTAAGGAAAATAATATAAAATAAAAAGTATAATATTGCCCTTCTAAACTATAAGGGGCTGCGGTTGTTCCTTGTTCCTTGGGGTTGCTTGAGTACCTAAATAAACACGAGAGACAAACATCATTCAACCAAAATATATTGAGGCACGTAAGAACATATAAGTGATATGCAAACAGAGAAAACAATCTACCTTCTCTAAAGTTAGTCTTGAACCTGCGTGGCACATGACGGAGGTACCTCATACGGCCAGTTCCAGTGGTCTTTCTGCGGATAGCCTTCACACTCCAGTTATCTGAAGAAAATCCATACAAAAGCTAGCATCAAGGTCATGACTAGTTTCACTAAATCTTGCAAACTCCGAAATTAGCTCCAATGCTTAAAACCAAGATGCAGTTTGGTAAGCACTGAGCAGTACTCTTTCTGTCAGAAAAAACTAAAAACAAAATACTTTCAAAGGCACCAATTCATTCGAAATGCCACCACAAGGAACGTGAAATTGACAAGGTAGAGAAAAAAGGAAGGAAAGACAACAGTTCAGAACTACGAGCTCAAAAAGTAACAGAAATGAAAGAGAAATATACCAAAACAGAGGATCGAATCATTTTTTTTATAAGTAAACTTAAAGAAACAGAAATGCTGAAACGATCACAGAATCAAGATGCTTTGTTATAATTTCATTACCAAAGAAAATATACAAAAAAAAAGCAGAATAGTTGTGTAATGTTCCAATTTCAATTGGGTGAGATTCAACCTCAGAAGAGCAAAAGAAACACATGCGATTTCGTATATCATTTTCTCATCTTTCGAAATCAAAATTATAACCTTATAATCAAGTTTGAGTCACTCATTTAGGATTACTTTTGTTTTCACTGGTCATCGAAAATGAAAAACAAATTTCTGCATTTTTTTAAGCCACCAAATAAATCACTAATTGCTAAAACAGGCCCCTTAAAAGCAAGCAAATGAAGTAAAACCCAAGGATCAGATCACGTCAAAGACCATATATGTTGTGTGCGTGTGTTAATTCTCTTTTGCATTTTTTTTTCAGAAACGTTTACATTTTCTGACGCGGCTTGCGGGATAAGCACAGGCGGCGCAGCGACTCTTCTGGAGGTGGAAGCTTCTGCGTCCGCATCGCACGCACAGCGTGTGGGTCTTGTTCCTCCTCTTCCCAAAGCTCCCTGTTCCTTTTCCCTATTCAATTCCATTTTAACAATTACACAACATAGACACAAATCAATCTATCGAGAGGGAAAGCGACAGAGAGTAGAGAATACCATTTCCTTGGTCGCATAGAGAAACTGATCTGGGTTCGGAGGTTTAATAAGAAATCTATCAGCTTTGATTACTAGCTCTCTACGTAGCGTTATTAAACTAGGGTTTAGGTTTTTTCTTTATGCACTGTTGGACCCGAGACATGCTGGCCCGGTGATCCAAGTAGTTGGGCCAGTGGACTTTAGGACAAACTTCCTTATTGGGCCGGTGGAACTATTTTTCTTTTGTTTTTTGTTTTTTTTGAAACCAACCTTGTTTCTCATTACTGCCACAAATGTTGGATACATGGAAGGGCTTCCTCCAAAGTATGCTCTCCTCAGAGATTTTTACAACATCCTTTGCTAACCTATGGGCCATACAATTTGATAATCTAGATACATGATGAAAGGACCGAGATGTCGAGCCTCTTAGTTCTGCTTTGATATCTTGAATAACCAGCCTTGCTGTGCTCCAATCTCTTCTCTCTGCGTTAATATCTTGAACCACATTGAGTGCATCCCCTTCCAGCATGAGATTTTGAAGCTGTAGATGTTTACAGAAAATTACAGCCTTTAGAGCCGCCAAAGCCTCAGCCAGCTTTGCCTCAAGGAACAAGTTCCTTTGAGATCTCATGGTTGCAATTACCTTGCCTTCCCAGTTCCTCACCACCACCCCTATGCCTATTTTGCACCTTATTCTGTAAACAGCTGCATCCCAATTTGCCTTAAAGCCATTCACTTGTGGAGGAGTCCATTCTGCTGCTTGGGGTCTGTCACTATGCCTAGAAGAGCAGCTTACGTTTGCTTCTTTGAATTCTCTCAACTTTTGGTAGCTGTTATGGATTAGCTTGGAGGGGTTCTCAAATTTCTTCTTAAAAAAACTATTAATAAAATGTAGAGCAAATTTCAAATATGGACAGAACAGAAGAAGTGGCCCGTTTATTAACATTTAGCTAGCATTTTAGATAATTCAAGGCCAATGCTCTAACAACCTATTGAATGCGTTTCGCCACAAATAAAGCTGGATTAGTCACTTGAATGTGACCGATTGGTCTTGTCTTTAATTTGATGTGGACCATTGACATTTGCAACACGTTAGCAAAGATCGTTAATAAATCATCGATCTCAACGTCTTGTTGTGTATATAAAGCTGATTATATTCATGAGCTACTTTTGTTCTGATGAATGATCATATATAGCTAGGAGCGAGGAACCCTTTTGAAACTAATTATGTGGCCAAATTAGTTTTTTTTTTTGGTCTGCACTCATGTTAATCCCCTAATTGCCTGAGAATCTATCACCACATTCAACTGTGTGCGCGTGTGTATACGTGCATGCATGACTGTATATGATGAACTTGTATTAATCATCATATCACCCGAAACCTGCAAAAGTAACAGTGTAAGCTCATCATGTGTAAGTGGGAGTTATTTTCAACAATAACAGTTTTTCGGTTTTGGTTAATATATATGAGGCGAGAAGTGCGGATCAGGATTTAGCCAAGCATTTTTCTGATCACTTGATCAATGGTGGTAAATGAAGTTTATTAATTATCATGCATCTTAGTTGGCTCCTTGGGGGGCGGGGCATATATAAGCATGTATATATATAAGTCCAATCGAGGCGCACACATGCGCGGTTTTGGGTCGTCAGACCCTTTGACATTGAAAATTAGGGTTAAACTTGCTTTTCTTTTTTCAAAACCACCCCCCCTCCCGGCGCCGCGGCGGGGGGATCGAGCTAGGAGTAGATATATGGGTGATAAACGGTCTCGGATTGACTGTTTTGGTCCGGATCAAGACTTAGACCGGTCCGATCCGGTTCACATTTTAGATAATCGAAAAGTTTCGATCCGGTCCACAGTCCAGGATTTTTCTGGACCGGACCGAATGAAAAAAAAAATTTATATATAATAATTATACAATTAACAATATAAATTTTTAAATATATTATTAATACTTATTAATATTCTATAAATTAACAATATTTTATATATATCTTTATCTAACCTATCACTATTAACAATATAAAATTTTAAATATGTTATTAACACTTGTTAATATTCTATAAATTAACTAATATATAATATGAATTAGTTAATTATATAGTAATTATATAAATTAATAATATAATTTTCATCTAATTTATTATCATTGACCATATAAAATATTTTTTTATTGAGTTTGTTACATAATCCACATTAATAAGTCACTTAATTTAATTTAGTATTTTAAATAATTTTTTTTTATTAATTATTTAAAAAAATTAGGCCGGACCGACTAGACCGGACTGGACCGATAGCTATTGGTCCGGTCTGGTCCTTTTGAGTGTTCGGTCTGGTCCGATCTGAAAAAATGATGGATATTCGATCCATCGCCAAACCGGACCGGACCGGACCATTTGCAACCCTAAGTAGATGGCAGGGTAGTACGGGCAGGTTAGGCTAGCATTAATGGTGTGGCAGTTCATGTGACTCCGTCTTGGCTGTTGCCTTTGGTGAATTGGATCTAGAACTGAACCTAGATCTTGAGTTTTGGTTGGGAGTGAGGGAGAGGATTTGATAATGTATATGGGATATTAATGCTTGTTATAAGTTTGCTTGACTGACTAGCTAGCTATGGTACTTTATGATCTGAAAGCGAACCAAAGTACGTACTTAACATTATTGTTAATTTATGTGTGAGCCAAATGCAGATCAAGGATGTATGCACACATTAAAAAGGAATGGACTTTCAAATTAATATTAGTACGTCTGCACTGTGCAGGCCGCATCATGTCCAAGTTGAAACGTATATATCATGAAGAGAGAGAGAGAGTGAATATGAACCAATTGTAAATTACTACTATTCTTTTACAGTAGTACTATATACTATTATAAGGTGTATCTTCCTAATACTTAAAAGCATGTATAAAATCAACAATAGTGAATAGTTCTTAATAGTCATTACCGTCCAGCGTCCTCTTTTTGATTTCTCGTTGCCTTCTAAGGAATTTCTTTCTTTTCAGTCAGAATTTTACTCTTCTTCGTTGAGTTAGAAACATCTTAGCATTGATCTATTTTCGTGGTGTGACAGTTAAAATATCTGACCTCTTCATACAAGAGATGGAATGCAATGTCTCTTGCTTTTTCAGCATCTGCAGAACAATTTTCAGACTCAACTGGAGGAAGAAAAAAAAATTCCGTGCTGTTTGAGATTTCTTTTCGCCGTTGGTATGCAATTCTCTTCTGATTTCACCTCTGGCTTCTGCATCTTGTTTTTCTTTTTCTGTTTCTCGCATGTTTTTTTCTTTCTACACCTCAACAACATAAATCTATTTCTTCTTCCTTTCCGATTTTTCCTATGCGGTTGCTTCTTCGTTTCAAATTTATTCTTCATCTCTGTTTTGTTTTTTCGATTTATTTTCGCATTTCTGTTTTTTTTCTTCTTCATTTTTTTCTTATTCGAAGACAAAGAGGGGGAGAGAAGTGCCGTGAGAAATGGGTTTCTGGGTGCAAATTGCAGTGTGCGACGGAGAGGGAAAGGGAACTTCGTGGTGGCTGGGTCCGCCAGAGGTTGTCGTCGGTGTCAACTGGTGGAGGTGCGGTGGCCTGGGTGGCTGCCTACGGCCGCGGAACTGCACACAAATGGGTTTGTGTGGGTCAAACCCATTTCGGTTCGTTTTCCGCGGGGGAGAGGGAGGGCTGCGCGTGGGGGACTTCGATGGTGGCTGGGTTGGTCGCCGGCTTGAGGGGAACTCGTCGGTGGTGGTCGTGAGGTTCGGTGGCCGCGTACGGCGGCGCAATATGAGATAAATGGGAGAAACCCATTTCGGTTCTGTTTCAGCGGGGGAGAGCGACAACTGCGCGTGGGGGACATTGGTGGTGCCAGGGTTGCTCGTCGGCGTGAGGGGAACACGCCGGTAGTGGCGGTGATGATGGCCGGGGCTCGGCGGCGCCGGGCTGCGCTGGAGGAGAACCGGTCGTGCGGAAGAATCGCGTAGAAGAGAGAAAAATTAGGAAATTTTTTTTTCTACAAAATTACTATAAAATCACTTTAAAATATATATATATATATATGTTCCTATATTTTACAATTTCTCATCTGAAAAAGATTAAATAATAGTAAATTCCTTTTTTTTTTTTTTAACTTTGCTTTTGTCCTTACTATAATATTACATTGTTGAATTTTTTACATAGGTTGAGCTCCGTGACGTTGAAAGTGGAAACAAAATATCCCAACGACTAGCTACTTATGAGAGTGTTGAAAGTATGGATCCTTTAACTTTTTAGTTTCGTATTGTGAATTAATAACTCAAAATTATCAACTATCATTGTTGGAATATTAATGGTTGATGCTTGAAGATCATACACATTTCTTACTTTTCTTAAATAATCTAATTTGCTTCTCTGATTTTAAGATCTTTTAAGTCAATTATTTAATGTTAACACTTGAAGAGATAGTAGATAGTTGAATACTAGCTCAATGATTGTTTTGCATGGACTTTGAGCTGTTTTTAACTCATAAAGGATTCAAATATGAATTCTTGTCTCATAAATCCACCAATGCTCATAAACTAGCCCAATGACCTTTAAGGAGACTTTTCTTGAAATCTTCCACTGTAGTCTATCTAGAGTCTTTTGCAAATGTAGCAGCTTCTATATAAAAGAGGATCTACCACATTTATCTTCTCAAAAAAAAAAAAAAAAACCATCTCATCTCACATTTACATCCAAACATATGCTAAGATAAATCATATAAATGCAAGATGATATTTGTTATAACTTAGATTGAACCCACAGGTATATACACGTGATACCACATCTTAAATTATAATTTCGAATTAATCTAAAATAATACTATATTTTAATTAATGAAATACCATTGCTTAAAACATTCACTAACGATATTTTATTTAATTAGTTCCACCTGTCTTAGTTGATTTTACATTATAATTTTGCTTCTTTTATAATTCCAAAATAAACAGAATAGGTTTGCCATTTGAAAAATGACATCAATACTTATAGTGTTACCCATATAATTATACGTAATCAATTATTGAAATGTTGAAAATTTTAAAAATTGAAATTTGAATTAAAGAATTTTGTTGTAAGCCTCTCCTTTTGGACCATATGCTACTGATTCTCCTTTGGGTGATTTCATCTATGGACTATTTGGAGTTCATATTGCTCACGTAGTTTTATTGGTTCAGAGAGAGATAATTAATAAACAGGTTTTAGAGGAATTTGAAGCATTTAGGAAGGTAGCTTCTGATTTAGAGGAACTACCATCAATCCAACTAGGTGCTGCAACTGAAAGGTAATAAATACCAATATGTCCTTGTGGGTGATCGGTGGATGGTGTTTAAAATGATCTTTCGTTTATTTAATTACTACTTATCCTTCAAGAGCCGACTTTAAGGCAGTCATTTTTTTCCCCACAGGACAATGGAGATGAAGCCTCATTTTGAGGGTTTTTATGTTACATGATTTGGTGTCCAAAATCTATAATTAGGTATGCACAGATTCTTTGGTTAAGATGTTCATGGCTTTAATTTGTTCAGAGACATGCAAGCCAGACATTGTCCATTGATATGGTTGTGTTGTATATAGTCGTTAAACTGAGTACTGTGTTGTCTATTAATTTAAAAAATGTGCATTGAAAAAAAAAAATCCTTATGTAATGCTCTATATGTATATGTATATGTATAAATATTATTTGTCCAGACAAAGTACTCAAATATTAATATTACTTTCAACGAAAAAAAGAAACACCTGGCCGGCCAAAAGTACCTCGATCATGGAAGAATATATATATATATATGAGTTTTGCTACACAACCTCCACCACACTCCACACTCCACACTTTTTAAAATTTTTTAAATTTTTAATATTTTTTTTAAATTTTTTTTTGAGTTTATTCTTTTTAAATTATTTTAAATTATTTATTCATTATTTATATAATAAATATTTAATAAAAGAAAAAAATAATAAAAATTAAAAATAATGTGGAGTGTGGAGGTTGTATGAATAGTAGGAGGTTGAGTAGATTTTTTGTATATATATATATGATGATCAGGTATTTTAGAGAGAGGCTAGGGACAGACGAGGTACGTACGTACGTACCTCAAGGTATCATGCACTTGCCAAAAGTACGTTCATCAAAATACATGATTGGAATGGACATTCCTGGGAATAATCGTGACCATTCGGTTAAATAAACCCCAGCCAGCCTAGTCATGATTGTTAATGATAATCTTCCAGCTACTAATAAGAACAAGCAAAGCCATCTCCTCCGATAAAGATGCAACACAGCCTAGATAGACTTCTAGACCTTACGTTTATAAATAAACAAGCTTGCACAATATTATGTGAGGCAACAATTTCACTTCTCTTATACTTAATTGTAACAATGATCTACTCGATTGTTAGAAAATACAACGGATGAATATGATCTTAAGCACAGCTTATTGAGTTGTTTCACGAGTTTATTCGGTTTAAGCAAATAATTTAACAAATTTCAAACATCTCTTCTTGATGGTAAAGTATACTATTACATAGAATAAATTAAAGTTACATTCAACACATTCACAATTTAAATATTTTTTAAAAAAAGAACAAAAATAGATAAATTCTATACTTTTCTTAAGATTATCAGAGAACCATCTGAAGTACTATATACAACCATCCTTCTACGAACATCTCATACAGCTGGCCTTAAAAAGCCAGCCTTTAATTACTGCAATAAAATAACGGTTGTAACTTTTATTCACAAATAAATTAAGCCATGCGTTACAAGAGGGATTTGTCGATGATGTGGGCGCCCTCCATCTTATATATCGAACTGTCTCATGGGTGACGTTTTAGTGAGTAATACATATATTCAATCCGATGCTGACTTCTGACACAGTCAATTTAATGGTCCATTTGTATCTATGAAACCGTTAGAATAATCAATGTTTTGGACCACATACAATTAATAATAAGGCTTTTGAAGTGAATTCGATGGCAGGGTACTAGTACTGCTCCTGATCATTTGTGACCATGCATGTGTGTGTGCACCAATATGCATGAGTAGTACGTACATCCATCTTGGAATAATATAGCCCTATCATTAACTTGTGGGTGATAAACAACTTAGTCGGCAGGACCACTTTTAATTTCTTTTTATCTGCTTCTATATATTTCCCATCTGATAATCTCTCTTTTTCCTAATTAAGATCATGCTTTTAAGTTGCAGTCGATGAAGGGATCATGCGACGACTCTTTCGGATACAACTTTATTCCTCATATATATATATATATATATATATATATATATAAAGCATTTCTATATATAATATGTATAATATATATTAGGTACTAATTAGATAAATCTTAGTGTGAGCTGTATATATGCAAAATATTAATTAATAATGAGGTGTTCATGACCAATATTCACATTATTATTTTACACATGCAAATGATCTAGCTAGCTAAGGTAAGTTGATTAAGTTGGTGGGAAAGTATAAGCTGGCAGTAGACAAGATTATATATAAGATCATTGGGAATTTTAACTATACATGGTTTTGTGTATTCAAGTGAATGGATCGATAAGATCAGATCATCGGAGTCATTTTTCTAATTTTCCGGTTAATGGAGGCTGGGCAGGATCGATCTAGCTAGCTACAAGATCAAGGAACCAAAATAAATCTAGGATATTATTAAAAGAGTAATGCTATACACCACACGGCCACTATCTCACTTTCATCTCAGTACTATATATATAAGATGTGACATATTTATCACTATTAGATAATAAATAATTAATAATTTAATAAATGATAATCTAATAATGATAAATGTGTCATATATATTTTATATAAAAAAATAAAAATGAGATGATAATGTGATTTATAGAATTTTTCTTACTAAAAATATAAATAAAAAGAGCGATGAACTAATTCATAAATATTAAGTCAAAGCGTTTAGGAACGTGATATCTCGTACGTACGTACGTACGTCGCCACTATTAAAATATGTGACGATCGTATATGGAGTCTTCGACTTAACTCGAGTGATGTTTGTACGTAGGCCAGATCATCGATCATGCATGAGGATGGAAATATAGTTGACCCATCTTGCCGGCCCTTAATATTACTGTCCCTGGCCTTAATTAGGCCTAAATATATATAAAAGAATACGATCAAAAGAAAGAAATAAGATCAGGAAGATCGAAGGATATAAATATTTGATTGAAACGAAAGGCCCAAACGATCGAGATCCAATATTGAAGATCGATGACGGCCGGCCAGTAATTGATCGAGGGGTATCATGCATGCATGGGCCATTTTCCTAATTACATGATCCATTATTGCTGCCGCTTGCATGCCTTAATTAAATATATAAAGATCGCAGAAGGAAAAAACACTCTGATGACATTGATCCCTCAGCTCTCTCGATCGTGTGCTGTCCTTATTGTCAACATTAAAGGCTCCATTTGTATGATCCCTATGTGGTGGGAACAAACGCCACCACGGCACCAGCTACATGTTTAAGGGCCCTAACTAACCCGAATTCATCTATGCATGCATGCATGCAGTAAGTTGTAACAATATTCAGGATCGATTTATTCAATAAATTATATAATACATGAGTCGTTACAATCCTTTGTAATATTGTATGTATACTTCAAATTAGTACGTACTATATATCAATATATCTGCCTGCCTATATTTAAAAGTATCTATAAGTATACTGTTTATTACTGTTCATCAACAGTAATGAGCAGTAAATCAGTTTTTTTTTTTTTTTGAGTGTTAATGTGCAATGTAATACCGCAATCGTGCGTAGGGAATGAGAGAGAGAAGAAAAGAAAAAGTGGAAAAAAATGTTAATTTTTGAATTTTAAATGAACAATAAAGAAGCTGTTTTTTTTTTTCTTCTCATGTTTTTTTCGCATATCTTATTACTGTTTATTATATCATACACTAAAAATCAACTTTAATTTATAAAATACTAATTTTTTATCATTAAATAAATGATGAAATTTTACTGTACATTTTTAAGAGAAAAAAACTATCTAATTAATTTAAATTTTTAATATAATTTAAATTGCATAATAAATGATGAACATAAATAAATAATAATTTTATTCTTCAATTTGACAGATGTGGCAAACGTGCTTTTTTTTATTAATTAGAAAATCTTATGCCATACAGGATTTTACACAAGTACCACTAATTTCAAAGTAACCAAGTTTGATCAAATGGTAAAAATTTAAATACTGATTTAAATTAATTTAAAATAGATAATTAACATATAAATATCATATCATAAATAAATTATCAAATTTAATTTATAAAATATTAATATTTCATCATTAAATAAATGATTAAATTTTGTTAAATATTTTTAAAAAAGTATAACTATATAAATAATTAGAGTTTTAACATAATTTAAATATGATAATATTCTTAATTAACTGAAAAGAACTGCTACAATTAATGAAAAAATAGTTTGAAAATATATCTTGAATGTATATTTCATTTTTTTATATTTATTTTCTTTTTTTCATGTATTTTTTAATCATCGTAAATATTTTTAAAAAAATAAAAAATTTACAATATCATTAAAAAAATACTTCTTCAATCACTAGATAAAAAAAATAAAAAAGAAAATTAGGCAAACGTCCTTGGACGTTGCCTACTGCTAGTGTGTATATATATATAAAGAGAAAAGATACTTACAACCGTGAATTGCATAACCGCCGCGTAATCGCTTTGAAAAAAATGAATAAAACATGGGACCCACATGAAAAAAATTAATTTTTTAATAGTGGACCCCACTCTTTTTCAAAACGATTACGCGGCGGTTACGCACTTCACGGTTGTATATAGAATTACTCATATATAAAAGGTTTTGATTTGGGTTCCCAGGAGATCAAGCCCTATTTTCCTTTAGGTTGGGGAGAGAGAGAGAGAGTTTTATTTAAGAAATGATGTGTACAGTATATAAGTTTTGTACATTCTTTTTAAAAAAAGTACATAAATTATTTAAAATTCAAATAAAAAAAATTATTTCTTAATGGTAGGGTCCACTTCTTTTTAATGAAAGTATGAGATTTGCATATCTTAAAACTGTATCTAGTATTACTCATTTACTTATAAATAGGAAGAGAGAGAAGTGAAACGTTACATATACATAAAACAATTAAAAAAAGAGAGGGGGGAGATGGAGGGGATTGATCGAGCTCTTTCTCGAATTGGAATTGTGGCTTGATGTTAGCAACTTAGCTATAAAGAGATTTCATAAAAGTACGTAAATTTATAAATTGATGTGGCTTGATGTTATATGTTAGATTATAAAACTATTTTTATTAATGTAAAATAGATCTAATGTACTACATCAAACTACCTTAATTTATAAGATTAAATTAATTTTATGAAAACTTCTTATAGCTATAACTAGCAGTACTTCTCATTGGATAATTGAATCGAACCTTCTAGCAGCCAGATTGGTAAAGTTGACAGTTGGAATTATAAGAAGTGGGTTATAGCACTAAATATTAATCCTTTTTGGGTTGATAATTATTCTCGGAATATACCCTCGATTAGTCTCCTTAATGGGATTGGGATCAGATGCTGATCATCAGGTATATATTTTCAAATTAATTCTCAATCTTATGCGCATACTGTGAATTAAAGTGTTAACGTACTTGAGTGACGTATAAAGTTTGAACTTGCCATCATGCCAAATTTAATTGGGATAATTCAGTCACGTTCTTTTAACCATTATATATCATACTTAGCTTGTTACTTCAACGATCCTAAAAATGGAAGACAAATTCAAGCAGGTTTTTCACTCACATGGCGGTGCAAGTCATGGGTACGTACTGCGACGATCGTACAATACTCCTCGATCGATCCCTAGCTTTTAAAAAAGTCTGACAGGAATTGAACCCAAAACGAAATGGTTCACATGATGCCGCCCACATACTTGATAAATATATAATCGATACTTCAATTTTTTCTTCTTGATATATAAGTGTTTGCATCTATATATATAAGAGATTCTTAAACTTTTTATTTTTATAAATTAGTGGGCTTAGCATATCACGATCATATATATAATCACGTCAATTTGTGAGTTTTTATGAATTTAGTACTTCCCTTTTGCTTTCGGCCGGATGATGCATTCCGAGAAATGGGCTACGTGTGTGTATATGCATGTTTTTCAAGTATTACAATGCATGTTTTACGAGAAAATTATAAAACAATACAAAATATATAAAGAAAATTATTTTTGCATGTTATTTCACCACACCATTAATATTAAATTTAAAGTATTCGTTTCATAAAATAATACGAATTAAAAATAAAAATAATTTTCGTAAGGTAGAAAATCTTTTTTTTTTTCTCAAATTTTTTTTTTTTATTTTTTTAATAAAAAAATTTATATAAATATTGATACGCTACTTGAGTACGTGCTAAAACGTTTGTTACTAACAAATCCCAATATATAATAGGCATCAGTTTTGTGAATTAATAAGAAATAATTATCCGAGTCAGTGAGTCACCATTGAATTGTAATGATCGGATGCAATTAATAGGATTCTCTTCTCTTACAAAGTAGTGCGTGGTCCTAGAGCTAGCTGATTCCCACTTGGAATGAAATCATTTCGATAGCGAAAATGCAGGCCAGAAGCAATTAAGTTGCAGGTTACATTTTGTAGGCAATTATAAAAATAAAAATAACAATAATATATATATATATATATATTCACAATATATATGATTATATCCATGGAGCAGTAGGTACGTACTAGCAACTAGCCAGCCATACGTGTGCACACACATATATAAGATATTTTTCATTAGAAATCAAATTAATTTTTCCCGTTAATAACTTCATCATGTCGAATACATCCCAAAACCTCGATCAATGGAAATCATGATCTGAACCATATATATATATATATACAGTACAAACGGTACAAAAGAGTTGGAAAACATCAAAACTTTAAGCTCTCATGATATATATCCAAAACCCGGAATTAGATCAATATTTATGCTTTGCTAGAACATAATTATATCACTTGGCAAACAATTACCAAACAATATTTATCGCTTTGATATTGATCTATATATAAATTTTCCCTAACCTATCCTCTTTTTTGTTTTCTATGATCAACTCAATATAATGCCTAAATATTAGAGGCAAACGAACGATCATATATAATATGTACAAGAGATCATGTAGAAAGAGTAGTACCGGCATCCTTAATTTTTCTTCACTGATCTGAAATCCACGGCCTTCCGAAGGAGGCCAGCTTGCAGGCTAGCTAGCAGCTTGTGCCTTGCCACTTTGAAAAGATAAGGGTTCATCGATTCAACTCTCTCCCCATCTTCCTTTTTTTTTTTTTTTTTTTCCTCCACTCATTGATAATGCACTTGGAGGGCAACCAACTTTGGTGCCGAACCCAGAAAAGAAAACCCTCCACTTGGAACCCCATTACCTCAGCCATCATCATGATCATTTTGCCGAGTTTGAGATTGTATAGAAATTAATGATTAAAGAAAGTGAAATAATGAAGATAAAAAAAAAATGTATATAAGATCTCATCACTGATTATTCTTAATTTCATCTATTAATTTCTATACCTCTAACTCGATTGGCAAAATCATGATGATTACGTACTTAGGCAAAAGGTGATCGAACGAGCTAACTGATGGCTCGCCATTTCTCAATGGATATGATCTATAACTGAACAAATTAATCAAGATAATGACCTTGGCAAAAGTGAGCTGACAAAGGCCAATTTCTGCTTTGCCTCCACTTTCCAACACCGTTCAATGTCCTCAGCTATTTTTTTGGCATCCATTGATGCTCCAAGCAGTCCACGTTTCGTAAACCCCACTGCGTACAGCCCATACTCGCCTTTCCAACCATTTGGAAATGCCTTTCGAGGAAACCCATCTTTCTTTGAAAACATCTGTCCCTCCTGATCGATGAAGATCAAAGTGCATGCATATATATCTCTTTTTTAGTCCATTGATTGAGTTATGTATATATGCAAATATATACAAGAAACAGATCAAATTAAGATGGAGTAGGAAGAAAGATAAAGTTACCTTAAGCCAAGAGGGTACGTTGCTTCTGTAACCGGTAGCTAAAATAATGGCGTCGAAGTTTTGTATTTTTCCATTAACAAATTCTACAGCATGACGTTTTAGCCTCTTAATGCTTGGAAATACCTATACATACACAAGCAGGCCGGACATGAGATCAGTTAGACATTGGAAAATATCTTAATTGCCTGGAAATAACTTCAACAGAATATATAATTAAGAATTATTAACCGAATTTAGGGCATATATAGTACTTGAACCACATATATATTAAGGAAAAGAACCACAAAAAATTGGAATGAAATAAATGAAAAAAAGAAGAAGATCTGACATATTTTAGGAAAAGGTTAAAATTCTGAAAGTTAGTAGTGTCTGATGCATAATTAAAGTGGGAACACATAAACAAAAGTGGCCAAAAGTCTGTCACTTCATTCAATAATAAAAAGCTAGCAGTAAGAAAAAGCGTATAAGCACAATCATTTGACAAAATATATATAGTAAGATCTATGAAAACTTCGGTTGGCTACACAGGGAAAAAATATATAAAGTGAGATTTGATTAGATAGAAAGGCAAGTACCTTAATGTCTCCACTTTTGATCTTGGCGAGCGTACCAACATCTAAAACTGGGGTCTTTCCAGACAAATTCTTGAGTTCAAGGGGACCCAAGCGCGGCCGGTCCAATCCAAATCGAGCTGTGTCGCCGAGCATGAGCCATGACACAATCAGCAGGAACCGATCCACAAGGCGCATGGGCAGCCACTTGAGCAACCACATGGACAGCCCGAAAGTTGATTTTCCCAGCATCTCTCGTGGTAGGACGTGCACCTTAATTCGAACCAAAACACCCGTTTAATAAAGAGGGGACCAAAAACTATAGCTAGCCGGAAGGCATGAAAAGATGGAGTACTAGTTGATGTGTGAGCCCCTCTTTTTTGCTACTGTAATAATATTGGAACTACTTGCCTCCAGACCATGCTTGATGATCATGATATGCTTTAAGGAATACTGTTTGTGACCAATGTTGCTCATGATTGAGAAAATGAGAATTCTCAATTAGAAAGTGAAGAGATCGGAATATTTATATTTTCCAAAATAAATTAAGGAATATTTTCTTGATCATGTATATTTATTTAAACCAGCCGCTGGAACTCGAGTATGTTGTTACAGAACTGACATATATAGATGGGACGAGTGTTGAACTAGACATTGCACCAGAAGATCAGTACATATTGAAGTAAAAGGGGCGAAAATTTTATAGGGTTTCTATGCTTAAAATTCATCGTGTTTGAAGATACCGAAAAAGCCTTCGCCGACTTTATACATTCATTTAGTTTCTGTCCTAATTCATTTTTGAAAAACCTTTGGAAACAAAAGAAACCTAGAAATTCAAAGTACTGGCCTTTTTTCTTATTAAAAATAAAAATCCCTGGATTTGAAGGGACAATATACTACTTACAAACAAAATCAAGTGCGATTTTTGCTTTTATGATGAACGCCTCCAGATCAGAGAGAGAGAGAGAGAGGGAAGAGAGATCTAGAGAGAGAGAGAGACAGGACATGGCTGAGAAAACTTACTGTGTCTCTGACCACAATAGAAGGTTTAGCCTTATGGTTGCATAGATCCAAGCACACCTCCATGCCTGAATTCCCACATCCAACCACCAAAACCCTCTTCAGTCTATACTCATCCCCGCTCTTATATAAACTTGTATGCCTGATGGGCCCTCCAAATTCCTCCATTCCTTCTATCTGCGGCACCACCGGCTCTGCATTCTCTCCGGTCGCTACGACCAAACACCGGCACACATACTCTGTCTCCCCCTTTAGTCCCGCACTCTTCACGCGCCAAAAACCAAGCGTAGAATCATACTCCGCATGTGCCACCGTCTCATTGAACCGCGGTCTAATATCAAACTTCTTGGCGTAATCCTCCAAGTACTTCGTGAATTGTTGCTTAGTAGGGTAAGTAGGGAAATTACAAGGGAAACCCAAGAAGGGAAGCTCGCAAAATTGCTTTGGTAGATGAAGTCGAAGGCGATCGTATGTCTTGAGCTGCCACAAAGAAGCTATGCAATTGGATCTCTCGAGAACCACATATGGGACACCCTTTTCTTTGAGACAAGCGGCCGCAGCAAGTCCTGAAGGCCCTGCGCCGACGATCACCGGCCCGTCAACGTACTCGCATCGTGATGACGATGAATTTTTAGTTTTCTCAATGCGAATAGGATCATGGAGTTGTTTTCCTTCTCTCTCTCTCAAGTAGTGCTCCATGAACAATGCAAGAACAGAACAAATGGTGCAAGAAAATGGCTCGGCTAACTCGAGGGTTCTGAGCTTCAAGAGGTAGTTGATTCCAAAAAGAAAGAGAACAAGTGAAGGGAAACCATATGGAATAGCTGACTCTGTCTCTCTATATATGTTTCTATGCAGGACTCTCAGAGTGGTAATTTTCCGGGATGAGGCTCGGATTCAGTTGTAATTTCCTCTCTTATCTAAAGGAGGATTAGGCTCGCGAGGAAATTCCTTGAAACTTGGAGTAGATTTGAAGGGCCTTATCCAGTTGTGAGAATGAGTATTTGGTTTTGTTTTTGTATCTGTGTTGTTCAAAGGAGCGTTAAGCGGAGGCATGAGCTACAGCTACGGGGCTCAATCAAAATTCAATATATACAGCACACACAAAAGCAGAGAGAGATCAGATCGGGCTAGTATAGGTGGTAATAAATATATTTTTATTAAGAAAAAATCTATTCATCATCTATTTTTTCATTATCTCATGACGTGTCATTAAATAATAAATTTACAAATAAAATATAATAAATAATTTTTAATCATCTAATATTATATTATAAAATGATGAGAATTAAGATGATGATCGGTAAAATTATTCTTTTTATTAATTATATAATTTATATATATATATATATACACACACATATCCTTCCGTTCTCATTAATACGAGATTACGAGGGAAGGCTCAGTGGGGATTAAAGGAAAATAACACATGAAGTGGGAAGAAAATAAATAAATAAATAATAAGTAAAGTAAATGTATGTGTACATATATTAATTATATATATAGTAGCCAATAAGGGGCTATATATATATATATATATATATATATATATATATATACACGGTATTTGTAGTTTGATCCCAGAACGTCTAATAATGGAATTTGAAGTTCGTTTGAGCGTGGCGCCGTGATTTGATCGAATATCAGCATACGTACGATTATTCATTTGTTCGTTTTCACAAAATAATTCAATTCTAGGTCAAAATATTCCGAAGTAGTCATTTATCTGGAAGATAGCTGGTGTAATTTTTCTTTTCCGAACCAGCTAAAGCTGACTAGGTTTTGGAACATGAATTAATTGTCATCAATTAAGATTTCATGCACCCACATGATGATGCATTAAGATATTGTCCGATACTGTGGGTACGTAATTCGTGAGGAGAAAAAGACTTAATTGTAATCATGGAAAACTAGCCAATATAGGTAAGAAATCAGAAAAATAATCAAACAACATTACAAAAAATTAAATAAATCTAAGTGCATGCAACATATATATGACACTGCAACTGTACTGCTGATCTATTTTCAAGTTAATTAGTGGAAGTAGTACCCATATATATACTGATAACAAATTAAACTATAAACTACCATAGCAGTTGCGATGGAGTACTACATGTAATTTAGAATAGAGAATTAATGAGGTCTTGGTTTAGTTATACAAAATCAAATTATTATCCCATCTTATCTCATATAATTATTACAATTTTTTTAAATTTACATATAAAATATAATAAACAATTTAATTTTTTCAAATTTTAAAGCAGAAATTATATTATAATGATATTTTATTTAATTTTTAAAAAATCATCTTATTTCATTTCATCTGAATTGCACAACCAAACGAAATTATATAATAATGTTTTGAATACCATTTCGGTTAAGGCACTGGAATGAAATATTTCGATATTGATACCCTTTTAGAATAGTTTATATATAATAAATTAATTATATATATATAAATTATATTTTAAAATAACATCAATGCAACCCTTAAAAAGTTAAAATACATATTTATAATACTCATTAATACTTTTAAATTCTCAATCCAGTTATTTAAAAAACTAATTACTCATCTTCATTACAAAAAAGAAAGTAGGGCTTTGATTTTAAGTCCTCGAGAAAAAAAGATTAAAAAAAATTAAGAAAATAATATTTAAATATAAGAATTGTAGTGAAAATTATAAAAAAAAATCAAAATTTTTACATTAATTACAAAAATAATAATTTTGACTGGTACACCGAAATGTATCGGTACGGCCGATATTTGATCTGGTACAAAACATATACATTTTTTGTACCGATCATTATTTAGATAGGCTAAATCCTGTCGTATTATTCGGTATGATACGAAATTTAAAATACTGCTATTTTGTAAAAATGAAATTACAAATTGATATTATTAAAAATATAAAAAATAATTAAATCAACTTTTTTTTATTAGTTTAAATTTTTAAAAAAGTAATTATTTAATATTATATGTAACTATGTCGGGTTATAAAACCCTTTTTGTTATAAAATAAATATGATGTTTTATATCAGTCACGTAGATTTATACATTTATTTTATAAAGCTTTTATATATGTAAATGGTACTGAGATAGACATGCAGCTGAAAATGATTGGTTGCCAGCAGTGAGTTGCCTACTTGCTCGCTCCTGGTGGTAGTAGCACAACATATTGCTGATGATATCCAACGTTACTATTACAAATATCACAATTACTGTAGCAAAGACTGTGTGTCGAATTAAGGACGACAATGGAGAATAATCCGAGTAGCTCATCAATGTACGGTGGGACGCAAGATTCTTAGTTTATTTTCAGGAAACATCTTATCTCATCTCATCTCATTTCATCAATATAATTTTTCAAAATCTCCACACAAAATAAAATAAACAATTCAACTTTTTCAAATTTTAAAACAAAAATAATATTAAAAAATATATTTTAATAATATTTTATTTAAATTTTCAACTTTAATCTCAACTCATCTTTAAAAATAAACAAGCCCTTAGAGCGGCGAATACGGGGGAGCTCTTAACTTGATTTGAGCGCGAAATAGGATATTTGCAGTTTAAGGTGGTTTGGATTCAGAGTTTATCGCAATTATTTCATATTAGTTTATCTAATCATTATAATTTTTTTAAATTTTTATATAAAATACAATAAACAATTTAAATTTTAAAATTTTAAAATAATAATAATATTAAAAAATAATATTCTAATAATATTTTATTCAATTTTCATCTCATTTCAATTCACTATTTAAATCTCATCTAAATGTGTAAATTTTGTATATTTTCTTTTTATATTTTTTTTTAAATAAAATATACGAAACTTGAACATTCTAAAATTGCATCTAGCTCTATTTTTTGAGTAATTATATCTCACTTCAAGTAACTATTGATTATTTCAAGTAGGAGGGCACAAATTATCAAGAAAACATTTATTTATAAATTCGTTTATATATCGTACCTCTGCATATATACTTAATTTACACATAAACTAATTCAAAAATATATTAACGATGATTTTATATAAATTCCAAAACAAGCCGTGATTAATCTATTAATTACCTGTGGACCTATAACTAACAAAATAGATCTGACATGTATACCAAAGTCAAGTTAATCAGATTTATTTATGAAGTATAACTTTATTATCTTTGCTGATGTGGTATTATTTTTTTTTATGAGAAATGATATTTGTAGTTGTGAGTGTGCAAGCGTCGTGCAGTCGTTTTGAAAAAAGTGAATAAATATGGGACCTATATAAAAATAAATTAATTTTTTATGAATGAATCTCACTTTTTTTTAAAATGATTGCATGACATTTATGCATTCTACGATTATATATAATAACATTACTCTTTTTTTATTTTTGTTGTTTTGGTGAAAAAAATCAGTGCCGCTTATGCCAAAACTGAGTCGAGGCCAGGACATTTTGTAGTTGCCTGCAGTCTCGGTCTATCATTTATGGTCAGATCAGTGATTAAATGATGTTGGTCAGGATTGTGGTACTGGTGGTGGTGGATGGTCTCCAGGTCGTGTTGATCGAATTGATGATGAATTGGTTTTTGTCTTTATATTTTGGCCAATGTTGAATGGATTTGAGCGTAATTGAATTTGCTTTTTAGTTAGTGCGACAGAGAAGTGAGGGGGAGTGTGAAAAGGCTGTGTTCGCTGGTGATTGGTATTAATGAGAAAAATGAAAATTCACAGAATTTTCAAAACAACTACATATATACATATATATATATATATATATATATATATAATACTATGGAAGTTCAAAATTAATGGGCATTGATCATGATATTAATATTGTCGTGACTCTGTTGGATATTCCTCTTTGAGTACAGAAGTTGCGCACTGCCGAAAGATTCAACAACCCCAAAGAAACAATAAGAAATTAACCAATAAATTCAGTGTTAACCCAAGTTAATTTCAGTTTCATTAATTAGATCTTCAGGTAATATTTGACTTAATTTCAGATTAAAAAAATTCTGTCTTTCAGCCTTAATTAATATAACTTTAGTATCGATCATTAATTAATACATGTACACAGTACTACAACATAATTTATAATTCTCTTGACAATTATATATATATGTGCCATCGTCAAAAACCTAAAACTTATTAATTAGTTAATTTAACTTTTAATTAAAATATCTTTTATCAAGGATAATGGACATGATGGGTTCAGGGAGATCCGAACAGTACGTGCATGATTTCTGATCATCCACCAACATTTTATATATATGAGTGATAAGTTAACGTTCACAAATAGCTCAGCCCATTTGGTGAAGGATATATATATATAAATATATATATATATATAATGCTAATTTTGGGTACATAAATATTATATAATTGCATCTACAAGCATGCACCTCTGTATGCATGTATTATGAATGATACAAGATATACGACACAAAATTTATGTGGTTCAATGTGCGTTTTATTATGCAAACAGAATATATTAAAGATAATTTTATTTTAGATAATAGTTGAATACACAGTATGGCTATACAGAATTAATATTATATATATATATAGAAAAATATTCTAGCCACAAAGAAATTACACAAAAGTAATCTCACAAACTGACGTGATTTGAAGTGATTCGTCAAATTATAAAATTACTTTTATTAAAAAGTAGATTTAATAAATCAGATAAAGTCATATCAGTTTATGAGATTATTTTTATGTAATTTCTTTATTGATGTAGCAGTCCTCATATATATATATATATATATATAATAAATCATAAGTAGCAGGTCGAGTTGTGTTGTTGAAAATTCACAAAAAAATTGCAACGAATTTTTATGGGATTGGATCATCAAACTGAAGTGCGACAAAATAAAATCAAACTCTACACAAAAAGCCAAAAGCATGTGTGCTCCTGTACGAGTACAAGTGTATATAAATAATATATAATAATGAACCTATCTTACATTAATGAGTAACTGGTTTGTATATTCTTCTAGAGTATGAGCATGTTTGGCTTTTTAATAATTAGCATTGCCATGTGTTACGTTAGCTATAGTGATCGAGTTGGACACCAATAATTAAAATACATACCGCATGTCACAATCTTGAATATATATATAGAGAGGCTTCTAAAATTTTCCAGGCCACTATGGAGTGATCCCAGATGATGATCATATATACCTCTAATTCAAATCATTTAGTCTTCATATACTGCCAAAATCTTTTGGTGATCATGAACAGCCAGCCATATATATAAGGCCATGAACTTGAAAATCTGATACCGTGGAGCCGGCCTATATATTACCAAAAAAAATAAAAAATAAAAAATAAAAAATAAAAAATTCTTAGTAGGAGTACTTAAGCTGTATCATGAGTTTATTGAAGGAATTACGATAAATAAAAAATAAAAAAATTACACGTACCAGTACTTCATCAAACATATATAGAATTTTCTTGAAGAAAAATGAACATACAAATGTTTCCAATTAAATCAGAGTATATATATATATGCCAAATTATCATAGTAGAAGCGAAGCAAAGAAAGGACAGATATGAAACTAAATTGGGAAAGAAGAAAGGAGATCCATATATATATATATATATATATATATATATATATATATAATAATTCTAACAAGCGTGCGGAAAGAATAAAGTGGTGTTTACTGTGTAAATTATTTTACATAGAGAGAGAGAGAGAGAGAGTGAGAGTGATGGGACAGAGAGCAAGCTATCTCCAATTTGCAGGGAAGAGGTCAATAGGGTTACTTAATTAGAGCAAAAGAACAACTGGGAATGAGAATGGGGATCAAAAAGTTGTCACTATATTTAGTAACATATAAGTCCCTCTCAAATGGGAGCCAGCATTAGACGAATCTGACCTAACATTTTAGTCTAACGTGCCCTAGCTAGCTAGTCCTTTCTTTCTTTCCTTTTTTTTTTTTTTAATATAGGGCCATGCAATTAAGTTTCGCATGGGACCATGAATAAGAAGGTGGCCAACCAAAAAGAAGGAGCTTTGATAGCCCAAAACCAACCGATGGTTTAGGCTTCCTTAAACCACGCGTTTCTCTCCTCCATCCAATTTTCTCTGCACACAGCTTCATGCGACAGCAAAAGAGTAATCTCACGCAAACCCATGGCGCATTTGGCGCTCACTCTCTTATTATTGCATGCAACATCCATAAGGGCATGCAATATCTTATCGTGGTCACTAACTAGGCCGGTTTTTTAATTCCCCTCCCCAAATCATGTGTAATAATAGTACCATTAGAAATAGAAAAATTAGGAGTTGAGGATTCAACAGATATTTCATGCAGGTAATTGTCATATATAGCACACACAAAATAAATAAATAAATAAATGATTGAAAAGTGGAGTATTCCAATAAATTCATATTGTTGGGTCCTATATATTATGAGAAACCACAACAAAGAGTGATCATGCGTTGATGAAAACTACATATTAGATAAAAGAAAAGGCATATATATAAGATAGGTGTTGGTAGGAGCTGCTTGGAACTCAACAGGCAGTATACGTATATGGGATAGTGAATGGATCTTATGCGCACACCTGAGTTAATATGTAAGACTCGCGGGTCAATAAAAGCAAATGATGGTGGCGGCGGCGGTCGCAACGGCGGCAAATTGACAAGCTGTACTAGTGGTTGCAGTAGTTAAGTGCATGCAACCATGCATGAGGTCTTAATTAATAGTCCTATAGGAACGCCCGGCCGGTGTAAAAAACTCCCACCTCGTGACTATGATTGCAAAGATTAATTCGAGATCATGTTGTGGAAAAAGATCATTATTATTGTACTATCTAGGTTTCTAGTTTGTGAGCTGTACGTGACTCAATTTCTTTTTGAGTGAACTTATGTTATCCTTTGTCTCTATCAAGTAGCTAGCTAGGGAGTAGTGTTGACCTTAGCTAGCTAGCTAGCTAGCTTACATGATATCCTCTAAAATAAACAGCATGATAATGTTACTATATTAAACTCTATAAATAAATTCATGGATGGTACAAGTACTTAATTATCGATCCCAATTCCTAATTGACATTCATAATTCGAAAATATATGATTTTATCTCTGTCACCCTTTTTACTTTCTTGTTGTGGCGGCACAAGCCAATAATAAATGAGAATTCTACATATCTAATTATTTATATATGCCTACTTTATCGACGAACATGATTAACTTTGTCGGATAACTTTGTATATAATCTAAGAACAATATTGCAAGAAGCTTTAGTACCACTTACAAGGGTTTAATATTTCATGAATTAATTAAGTTTCTTCCACCTATCTATCTTCTTTGGTCATAATTATAAACTGCATATATCGTACTAATTAGTATAGCCCACAAAGAAATCAAGTACTGATCATGGCACTAACGTCCTAATCCCCTAATATTGACTTCTGCACTAATTCCCTAATATTGACTTCTGCACTAATTAGTCATCACTCACTTTATGATCAGTCGATCGACTATAGGCAACATATTATATTTATATATATATATATATATATCTGCAAGATTTTTCTCAGTTAAATGATGATATTCCGACTAAGAAATTAAAGATGCTGATTAATTCAAAGAATCTCAGGATTAATTATAGATGATTAATATCATGATCTCTAGCTAGCCCCTTATGGAATCTCACGCAGAAAGCTGCGCCCAAGGTTCCACTATAACATTTGATCTTTTCCTACGATATCCTTAAATAATTTGCCACCAGTACCATATATATATTGTTAAAAAATAAGATGAACATGATATATATATATCATGTTTTTTGAAAGTATATATATATATATATATATATATATATATATATATATATATATATAGTACCTCATATCAAATGGATCGTTTTATATATGATCAGTAATAACTAGTACTATTACATTTTCGATGATTTTATATGTCATCCACGTACGTAAATAAATAATCAGTACTACTTAATTATATATACTACGTACGTCAGTAAGTATAATAAAAAATGACAAATATAAGATGAAAATTAATATTTCTGATCTTATTTGAGTTGTAGTACTGTATATGCATCTAAAAATTGGTCGATACAAATCATGATTTAGATCACAAGATCGGAAGCAGAGCGGCAAACGTTACTTGGTTGCAAATTAATATAGGGAAGCCACCTCCGGCCGAATGCTCCATCCTACGTACGGCCTTTTTTTCTAAAATATATAAATTATATATATATATATGTATATGCCAAACAAAAATCCCTATATATATATGGCCACTAAATGCCAAAAAATGATGATTTTATATTCGAGGTTGCAGGGGGCAAGCTGCTAGCTTGCTTTGTTGAATGAGATGATGATCAGTATTAATAGTAAAAAACTAACACAGATCGACGCGTATAAGCTGGCAGCCAATCATCAAGCTAGCGCATGGTTTGATCTGCAACATGATGATCTTTGCATCATTCGTCTACTAATTATAAATAGTATTAAAATGGGTAATTAAGTGCCAAATTAATCGGTGATTACTAGTCTGATCATGATAATTGTCCATGGAAAACTAAGACTCGCGTGATACTTTAACCTAATAAAGTACTCTAATTTGTAGGTAATTTATTTGACAATCTTTTGCATCTTACTTTGATTAGACATGCACGATTAAACCAAAAGCATTATGAAACGTTAATTATATATCCTGTGGATTAATTAATAATTATATAATCAGTCTAATCATCATGAAATTAAGTGGGGACACGAGGAAAGGAGAAAGTAAAGCAATTTTACTTTGCAAGTACTTGAAATAAATAAAGCTGCTCAAGCACTCAGACATGAATGATCTGATATGTCAATGGTGAAAGATGGTGTCTAGTGTGACAAACGCAATAAAAAGTCGAAGGATATAATGAAAGCTGTGATCATCATGATTTCATTGTACGTGAAGTCTAGACCCGTTTAAAATGCCCCTTCAATTCAATCTAAGAGAATTATATATAATATTATTAATGGAGATCAACTACCAGGCCTGGAATTAAAAGAAAAATATCTAATTAATTGGCTGATAGTTAGGTACGTATAATAACGTGGAATTTAATTAATTAACTAGGAATGAAACATTCATAGATATTGCAGTTAATTAAAACAAATATATATATATATACTTACAATTTTATGTATATAATTTAAAATATAATTAATAATAATTAATAAGATAAGACAAGTAATATATATTATATAGGTACATATCATGCATGACATTACTCAAACAAAAAATTAGAAAATTATACCTAGCCAATTTAATCACTGATCACCGGCGGAGTGAACAACCTCGTTCATAATAAATACAAACATATTTTATGATCCTTGTATTAATTATAAACCTTATTTTCCCCGACGTATGTAGCTTACCTTGATCTATTATTCAGTTTGAACGATGCTGCATGCTGGTTGAACTAGTAAGTTTCAGAAGGTTTATCGTGTGAAATGAAAGAATCCACACATATAATATATATATATATATATATAAAACACTAGCCAGAGCTAGCTAGGTTTCGATAGTGCTTTTGTCCATCAGGTAGACTTATTGGCTGAAACTTTCCTGGGTTCTTCTCTCCCTAATGATTACACATTTCCTATTAAATAAGTTCAAATGAAAGCTTTTAAAGTCTTTTTAAACAACATAACACTTTATGTTCCATCAAGTATCATTGTGTAAATAAGATGTATCTATTTGATAGAGACGCATTGAATCAAAAAACCAGTAAAAGGGAATAAAAATCTGTTCAAGAAATCTCTTATATTAATGGTTAATTATTGTGATGAAGGAATGTGACTTTGAGAGAAATATTTCTTCCACCCCATATGGAGATAGCAGCATTAATATAAGAGAGGAAATCAGTGTCCATGGCCCAGCTTGTGTGCATGCATGGGTCATCACTTCCATATTCCTTTAAACCTTCCCCCCCCCCCCCCCCCCCTTCTTTTTCTTTCTCCTTTGTATTACTTTTACGAGCCTTATAAATATAAATATATATATATATATATATATATCAGTTTATTTATATATTCTCAAAGCTTGATTAGACAGTTGTGGGGATGAAACTTTTCCATGATTTAAAGCACAATTGTCCAAAACCCTTTTTCTTGATTCGAAGAGGATATATAACTTTTATATTATGTGGTTAGTACACTAGCTAGTAGTACTAGTACTATATATCAAATTGTTCATAACCTAGCTAGCTAGGTGCGCTCTATTCCATCGTGACATTTTGCAAGGCAACGTGATCCATTGGATCATTTGAAACATTTGTGATGCCAAAGTACTTATACACTGATCATCTTTATATTTTGGGTCTTTTGATAATTTGAATTAATCAAGTCATGAAATTTGAAGAACTTTGGCAATATTCTGCTAATTAAGACCTACACTTTGAGTACACAATATTACAAAAAAATTGATAATTTATGACCAGCTATTTTATACGAAAATAACTATTTTCTATCAAAATGAATCAATTTTTGTCACAAATAATTCATCACAATCAGTATTTATTTTTCTTATAGTGTAGTACTAGTACTACTACAAATCAAAAATTTTCGTCCACTCTTTCCATTCCAATTAGTAATTATAAAAAGATTATAATGAAGTGCAATATTGTAATTTATACCATCATATCAAATTAAATATAAAGATTAAGGAATTAGAAAATTAAGCTATCTGCAGATGATGATTGAGTTGGAGAGACATGAAAATGACAATATAATAATAATAATATTCTTTGTGAGCAAAGCCATGCGGCCAGTACGACGGATGATGCTAATTACCAGTAGTACCAGTACTAGTACTTTTTTTTTTCTTATAAATTATTGGAAGTATCTAATTAAGTAGTACCTGATCTTATAATTAGTGCAAAGTACTCAGCTATATATTGCGCCCACAATCTGGTGAATATATTGGGTCGAGTTCTCTATTTTCCAACAGAAAAAAGATTTTATGTATTATCAATTAATTAATTAATTACTACATGTACACAGTGAAAACCATCATGCCCATAATTGGGTTGGGCATATTGGGATCGCATCCACGCTCATGGGAATTGGATGTATTCCCACCAATTAATGATATCTAGCTAATGACAAAGATCCACCCAGCTTCCCCCTCCATCCAATATCATGACTTTGCAACTCTCAGCTTACTCATCATGAAAGAAAAATTAACTAAATAAAACAAACAAAACCACAATATTATTGAATTAATAATCATTAATTTATATTTATATATATAATCAAATATTTAAACGCGCCCTGGCCTGATCATCATGATTAATAATTATATCATGAATTACTTTGCTGGTTTTTTCCTCGTAGTACGGCTGCTTCGACGTTTCTTATAATCATTTGAAAATCTTTTACTTGGCGAAATATTAATGTCATCGCCAATGATCATATATATATATATATATATATATATAATATATATATAGATTTGTTTTTAAGGATTTCATTTCCCAAAGATGAGAACTATATATTTGCAACGTACGCAAGCCGTCCCACCAATAATGATATGCCAAATAATTAAACCCCACAAGAATTGACTATCTGATGATCATGAACTCTAGCCATAAAGGAAACAAAAAGAAATTTCCTTTGATTAGTGGGTGACACCAATCCCACCAAATTAGATTAATAGCACAAACAAGATCAGGGTCTTAATTAAGAAATCCATAATAATAATAATACTAATAATAATAATAAAGAGATATTACAAGTGGGAAAAAAAAAGAAGGAGGTTCTTAGATACACCTCAAAATCTGCTAACATGTGTGACAGGAGAAGATCGAAGAAGATAGTGCGGTAGCCCACCAAAGGGATAGGGAATATTGCAGCCTTTCGATTCGAAGTTGTGTCTGTTTTCCTTAAAAAAAAAAAAAAAAAAAAAGGATAGTGATCAATTCATCAAGTGTGCCCAACCAAGTTGTCTGTCTAACCATGGCTTCACTTCACCATATGATCATTTCACGTGGTATTGTTGGACAAAATCTGCTGGTTCCGCTGTTCAATTATCTAAAGTAAGGCCTTGGTTTTTTTGGTCTTTTAATTAGGTAAAAAATGAGTATATGATCGTGTAACTTTAAGGACTTGTATAAATTAAGTTGGATTCCAGCTTATTCCTACATTAAGCTTTAAAGACATTTAAATGATCCAAACTCATATAAATCCGGTTAAACTTCACATAAATTTTTATAAATTTATAAAATTATTCTGTATAGTATTATTTTTTTAAGTCTAAGGGGACTAACATCACAATATCAGGCCTATTTTTAATTTGTATAAATTTATAATGTAATCCATACGTTTACTTGGATCAAAGTGCCAGAATGTAAGCCCATTTCATGGCTAGACGGTGTAAAGGGCAAATTTTATGAACTAGGAGTGGCCCATAAGGTTCGGCTTGGGCCTGACCGTAGTCAAACCACGTGGAGTTTTCATATTAATGAAATTCTTTTTTTTTTTGCCCAATTTGTCAAGCCTGATAGCCAACTCGAAGCTTTTTTTTTTTTTTCTTAGGCTCTGTTTAGATACAGAAATACTCTTAATCCATCTCATCTCATCATTATAATTTTTTCAAATTTTTATACAAAATATAATAAACAATTCAATTTTTAAAAATCTCAAAATAATAATAATATTATAATAATATTTTATTGAACTTATCTAAAATCATCACATCTCACTATCCAATTGAGCTTTAATGAGATGAGATAAGATAGTTTTAGATGAAAGTTGAATAAAATATTATTTTTTAATATTAATATTATTTTAAGATTTAAAAAATTTGAATTATTTATTATATTTTATGTGAAAATTTTAAAAATTATAATAATAAAATGAGATAAAATCACAAATAGCTAATTAGAAGTCTAGAAGGCTAGAACAGCCGTACCGTACCAAATTCGTGGAGAGTAAAATCCCCCGTTCGGTCCCCATTCATTACTATCGCTGGATGAAACTCAGAAAGGACCATCGAATGATACCCTCATTCGGTGCCAACCCATACTCGAGCTAAAGTATTGTTGATAAATGATTTTTTTAATTTATTTTTAGCTCAAACCATTGAAAAATAATAACCGGACGTATAAACAACCTTTCAAATTATAATTATTTTATTATCAATGTGTAAAACATATTATTCATGTCAGTTAAATGATAATATTTTATTTTTTAAAATTAATTTATATCTTATAAATATCTTATTTTACGATATTTTACAAACTGATAATTTTTTTATTTTTTCGATTTATGTGTTGAAAGAAACACCGGTGACTGCGGGATGATCCCTTTTAAAAGGACAAAAAAGGGGGAAGAAGGTAACAATATAGGGTAGTTGATCGGTCTGGTAACTAGTTGGAATTTGTGGGCGTAAATGACAGTGCATTGCAAGTACACTGTACACATCTATTTTCTTTAAGGAAAATGCTATGCGCCCTGCTCCCCCTTCCCGTTCCCTCTTCCCGCTTGACATGGAATGCTACGTTGTAAGTGTTTAACAATTAAAAATTCTCGTTCCATCTTCAACCTTCCTTCGTCTTCAGTCCAAACGAACTGTGGCATGGGTTTCATCTTCAACCTTCCTTCGTCTTAATAGATCGAACCCATCCTGCACCATTTTGTCTTCAAATTCTCGCACATGCATTTCATCTTCAACCTTTCTTCATCTTAATAGATCGAACCCATCCCGCACCATTTCGTCTTCCCTTTCGAGAAACCCATTTCATCTTCAACCTTCCGAGAAACCCAGATACCCAGAAACCCATTTCATCTTCAAGCCATTTCGTCTTCAACCTTCCAGAGAAACCCATCCCGAGAAACCCAGAAACCCATTTCATCTTCAAAGCTTCCCTCTTGCTTCTCCCTATTCTTAATTATTCCAACACGACCCCTGTTTCTTCCACCAGTCACCATGACAACATTCCCAAATCGCATAAACAAATTTGACTTTTACACAAATTATATTAGGACATGATTCTAATATCTAACCAATGCAAAAATTAAAAACACAAGTCTCTGCCTGAAGCTTCAAAAAGGCAAAAGGCACTTGTCCATGGTTCACCGGACTCTAACCTGTCCATGTTGACCATGAAATTTAAGAGTTTGATTTGCATTACTATATAATAAAAGCTACCCATCATCCACCAGTCACACCTACCCTGACCCACCTTTTCCGATTGTCTGAAGCTAAATATTGCTTTTGGTAATGGCTTCTGCTCTTCCTCCAACTTTCTTTTCTTTTCCCTGCTGCTGCTTTTTCCAATTTCTGTTATTGCTCAAACTAGTCGTAACATCACCGTGGGTAGTTCTTTCTTTGAAACTGATGATAACTCTATATGGCTCTCTCCTTTCGGTGATTTTGCCCTCTCAGTCAATCACAAATTCCAAACGACTAAACAAAAATAGGAAATGTACCGGAAGATGGCACCGAAAAGAAAGTGGCTAGCTTTCTTAGTTTTAAACACGGTCGGGGTCGACAGAGGATGAACATCAGGTTTGGGTTTCACTTCTGAACGCGAAATGGGGAGCAGGGGAGGGGAGGGTGGGTTGGGCGGGAGATAGATTTTTTTTTTTTTTTAATAAAACGATTTTGAAGGACGTGGCATGCCACGTACAACGGGAAAACTCAATCGGAAAAACTGAGCGGTAACCGTAGCATTATCCTTTCTTTAAATAATCACCGACTTTATTTGCTTCCAAGTTAATACAGAGAGAGTATTTTTAAAGAGAGGTTTAAAATTAAATATTTAAAATTTAATATATCTAATAGGAGTAATGATATATGCACAATATATTTTTATAACACATTTTACAATAATATTATAAGATGAAGGTATTTTTATAAAATAATATTATTTTTATAAAATGTTTTATAAAAATACTCTTAATTTAAAATATAGTTATATAAAGTGTTATGAAAAATATTATGTATAAATCATTTTGGTGTTTAATGAGGATGCTGAGAGCTAGCTAGCACCTTCTTTTGAGATCAACGATTCAAACCTGAACTCCATTGCTTGTTCTCTAATTTTTACATATCGGATGCTTCTTACAATTATCAGGATTAATGCAAAAATTGTGTGGCTCCATGGTTAAGGGTACGGTATTTCAGTTTAAGCAAGTACTTAGACGTAAAAAAATTCCTTCTTCTACATTTGATCTCTTCTTCGGCTTTTTAATTTTCTGTTAATTCTTTCATTGCGAGTGATCATGTGGACGATCTCACCTAGACCCTAAAAAATGAATGCTGGAATAAAATAAAATAAACTAATTTACCCACTTTCTTCATCAACCAGAAACTGAATTCATTGCTCGCACCGCGCACTAGTGCTGGTTGTAGCTAGCGCCGAAAGAGCAAAAGGAATCCTACGCAAAAGGAATCCTACCGCAGTTTCATTAAACACGTGCACAAATTATTACGAGAAATAAACAAATATTTTACGTACAGTTATTTATTTATTTATTTTTATATATTTATTGTGCACTCCACTAATATAATTGATTACGTTATTTTTTTAATATAAAATAACTGTTTTGGCTAATCACATCACTTGAATGCATAAAAAATATGTAAAAATGACAGTAGAAAACAGAACTATATGAGAAATTCTTTATTTAATTGTATTTTTTCAAAAACCGCATAAACCACAAAGATCAATACTACACAACTTCCCTAACCTCCACACATCAAATTTTTTAATATTTTTTTAAAAATTATTTTTAAGTTTATTATTTTTAAACTAATTCAATTCTTATATTCATTATTCAAATATTAAATATTTGATAAAAGAAAAAAAAATTAAAAAAATGTACTGTGGTGTGTGAAGGTAGTGTGAATAGTAAGAGATTGTGTAGATTTAAATACGAAAAATTTGTATTTTTTTCTTATTTTTTATTTGTATTTTTAAAAATTATTAAAAGTAATTTTGACTTTTCAAAAACAAAAAAGTAAAATGGCGTGGCTTAATTAATATGATGTGTTAAATATATTTTATAATAAAAAAATTTCACAATCCAAGTACATTAAACTATATCATTCGTAATTTTTTTCGTAAGATCATCGATGTCTTTAATTGTATACTAAATATTTTTCTTACCACTTAACAAATTGACAATTTTAAGTGTAATTTCGACTTAAACCTCTTAAAAAAATGGAGCAAGTATGGAGCGAAATTTCCCTCTTTATCCTAAGCTAATTTTGCTACTCATGTTTCACAGATTAATCTGCCATAAACCATCCTGCAAACTGATCATGTACTTTGGAGTAGACTTTATTAGTTTCCGAATTCTACCGCGCCGACGCCGTCAACCGTACAAATTAATTAAGCTTCAATTGACATAAATGAATTTTAAGTATATGAGCCGGCGGCTGTAGAAGTAATTAAGCAGGTGACGAAGCTGGCCTGTCTTCTTCTACACATGAATGAATCTTCTCGATCTGGACCCATGATTTCGCTTATAAATTCACAATCTGCCTTGCTCTTCTATTCATTACTTCAGCTCTTGTTTCTCCCCTAGTGTCATCCTTTGTCGCAGTCCACGTACGGCTTAAATGGAGATCATGAATCTTCTTCAGATTTTCAGTTTTCTCACTGTGAGCTTTATAATCCTTCACTCGTCTGAACTTATTTATTTAAATTCTTATCATGCTCTAAAAGAGCACTTTAATTTGCATTCATATGATTTAAGTACTTCAATTAATATTTTTATTATTCGTATGGAACCAAACGATCGAGACTTCGTCTCTTGCAGCTTGCAGTAGTGGCGGCAAGCCATGCAGCTCTGACCCCGAAAGATTACTGGAACTCTGTGCTGCCAAACGCACCAATGCCTAGAGCCGTCATTGATCTTCTGCAACCTGGTTGGAATATAGAATTAGAAGACTTTTCTTTCATCTTTTTTCTTTTTGAAATTAGTACTACGTACTATATACTTGTCCAAAGCTGAGGGTCAAACTAATGATGATCTCTGTGTGTTTTGATACGTAAAATCATCATTTATTCAAAATATTTAAATTAATAGAAAAAGATAAATTTGATTATTTATATGTCCTTCAAATTTTTTCGCTCGAGTAATATATAATATGCTTAATTCTATCATCGTATTTATTTATCTGTAAGTTGAATAAGTCTCTAGTTCATGTTTCTAACGTTGCAGACCTGAAGGATGATCAGAAGGAAGTCGGGGTGACTTTCTCTCCAGGACAGCCAGGCGGGGGAGTCAGTGTTGGAATTGGTCAACAGGGAATGCCGTTCTCATATTCATATGGTGCCTCTGAGGATCAACTCCATGACAATCCCAACGTAGCTCTTTTCTTCTTGGAAAAGGATATGCATCCTGGCAAAAGAATGAACTTGCACTTCATGACTCAAGACTCAAACACAGCTGCAACTTTTTTGCCTCGCCAAGTTGCCAAATCAATACCCTTTTCATCCAACAGGCTGCCGGAAATTTTGAACAAGTTTTCACTCAAGCCCGGATCGCCGGAAGCTGACATAATAAAGAACACAATTGAAGAATGTGAAAAACCGGGCATTAAAGGGGAGGAAAAATACTGTGCAACATCATTAGAATCGATGGTGGACTTCAGCACTTCGAAAATAGGGAAAGATGTTCAGGCAATCTCTACGGAGGTGGGAAAAGAAACCCAGATGCAGAAATATTATACTGTCGTGCCAGGAGTGAAGAAGATGGCGGGCAACAAAGCTGTTGTTTGCCACAAGCAGAACTATGCATATGCTGTCTTTTTCTGCCATACAACACGTACCACAAAGGCTTATCTGGTGCCATTGGTGGGCAATGACGGGACTAAAGCTAAAGCTGTAGCCATTTGCCACACAGACACATCAGCATGGAACCCAAAACATTTGGCCTTCCAAGTGCTCAAAGTTAAGCCCGGAACTGTTCCTGTCTGCCATTTCCTTCCAAAGGATCATGTTGTATGGACATCTAAATAGATACAAACTTCTCTAGGAAAGGGTCCTAATTCAAATAACCTTTTAATTAGCAGCACCCTTTGTTCTTTAATGTACTCGCATACTAGCTAGCTAGAGCGAGTGTTTAGTTACATGTTTTATGTATGTACGCTGTATACCTGTGCATGATGCATCAGGATATAATACATATATGCACTAATAAATACATATTGTGCCTTTATTGGCCAATTTCGTTCTTCTATTTCTGGTGGGCGTTCAATCTAGCTAGCTAGTACTGTATTTGCTCTGTATCAAGCCTTGGCTAAGAACGTTAATGAAATGGTAACCATAACTAACAGGATTGATAAACCAGTAGATCCAGAGACCGTCTTGTTGCTACATCTTATATATAATAACTCTAGTTTTCGTTACAAGAAAAATAATCTTTCTGCGTCTTAATTCAAAGGAAAAGAGATCACTCGGATTTGGACCGATGAACAGTACTCTTCTTTCGTCGTCCCTATAGCTAAGACATTAAGCGAGATAACTTCTTGATAATAAGCTTCCCGTAACTTCTCAATATCAGCCCATGAAGATATTTCAATTATGGAGAGATTTTATCTTATTAAGGATTTGATTTTCATGATAATAAGATACTTATAACATTATGTAATCTCCATGTAATTTATTAAATGAATACTCTAGTAAAAATGACTTTCTTAAGTCTATTTTAGAGAGCGCTAATTATGTCTTTGTATATTGTGTGACACCATTTCTCTTATGTTTTTTTATTACAATTTCATTACCTTTGATAGTTGGAAGAATCAAGCCACACTGGTGGCTTACCTCTCCTTGCTCGGACCAATTTCATCTACTTGTTAGCTTATTGTCGTCTCTCATTCTCTAGGAGATTTGGCTTGTAAGGAATAGCAAGATTCGAGGACATTCTCACTAACTCTGATACTATCATTTTTAAGATCCTAATTGACTTACTTAAGTCTCGTTCTCTTTTGTTCAATTCAAATGTTTCCACTCTTAGTTTCTTCACATTTTTCGTGTAATAACCCCAAAAAAGTGCCCAATCCACCCCAATAGGCCCAGCCCCATCCCTCCCGTTTCGTTCTCGTAAGTTCCCCCCGAATCCGACTCTCATTGTTGTTAAGAATATAATATAAATAATAAAAAAAATATTTTTTTTATCTATTTAAATTTTTAGAACAAGTGATAATTTTACATAGTATCAGAGTAGAAGTTCTGAATTCGAATCCTGACTCTACATTCTACCCATTTGATTAAATATTTCACGTATTGAGCCTATTCATTGAGGAAGACACTGGTCATACGTGAAGAAAAATGTTAAGAATATAATACAAATAATAAAAATCTACTTCTTCTCATTATCTTAAATTTTTGAGACAAATGATAATTTCACATCTCTTTCATATAATACATCAGGATATAATACATATATGCACTAATAAATACATATTGTGCCTTTATTGGCCATACCCCCAATAGGCCCAGCCCAACCCACCCCAATAGGCCCAGCCCCATCCCTCCCTTTCGTTCTCGTAAGTTTTCTCTAGAATCCGACTCTCTTTATTGTTAAGAATATAATATAAATAATAAAAATTTATATTTTTTTATCAATTTAAATTTTTAAAATAAATAGTAATTTTACATAATATAGAAGTTTTGAATTCGAATCCTAACTCTACATTCTATTCATTTGATTAAATATTCTACGTATTGAGCCTATTCATTAAAAAAGACACTAGTCACACGTGAAGAAAAGTGTTAAGAATATAATACAAATAATAAAAATCTACCTCTTCTCGTTATCTTAAATTTTTGAGACAAATGGTGATTTCACATCTCTCTCATATAAAAACCCCCCTTCTCTACCCTCTCTCGCACACCCCCTCCCTCACCTCGTCTCTTTCTCTCTCTCTCTACCCCCTTCAAACTCACTCTCTCACACCTCTCCCTTCGCGTGTGTATATATATATATCTTTTACTCTCTCTATGTTTAGTAATTTATTTATATCCCTTTCTCTATTTTTCTCTTAATTCTTGTCCTTGCACCGTAATAACCTCCACTCACAACCAATACTACTCCTTGTTATATTATTACCACCAACGACAATATTAAGTAAATTATCATCTCTCATAAATAGTATATTTAATTAATTTTGAATATA